>NC_136429.1:507731473-508931473 GCF_052849685.1 Lactuca virosa
TCATACTTCATTCCAAAATCAAGTTTTAGAGTTATACTCTAGTTACTCCAAGTTGTACCTTGAGTAACATGTTCTAAGAAGGTTTTTAACACCTCATGAAATGTGGAGTAGAAAAGTTTTCTAACTCTTGCACATTTGAAATTAGTAGTTGTGATGTTTTGGTTTAAAACAAAGACCAACTAAGACCAATTATATGAAGTGTTGTCTTGATAAGAGCCCGTACTAACTCTTGAATATTTGGTTGTCAAGAAATGTTTCTCGACAGAGAATCTTATATGTCAAGAGGTCAGTGATAGTTTTAATGGTCTTGAAAAAGTTTCAAGAACTAATCAAGAATAAACCTTTTACTTATCACTAGCACATGATCTGAGGTTGACAACCTATCATGTTGACATATTTTTATTTATGTGCCTGTTCCAGTTAAATTGATTACGCATGTGAGTTCTATGAGTTCTCATTTGATTGCATAAGGAAAAGCACCTTGATCGGTGAAAGTACATTGGTCAGTGTGGGTGAGCTGGTCAATAACTTGGAAGCAATGGTAGGCCCTTGTGCTGTCGGATGGCAAGAAATTGAGAATAAGCAAGTTCAGTCCATATGAGTTTGAAGTTGTCATAAACCTTGTCAAGTGATAGTGGTTCAAAATGATAAATTTACATGGATAGGAACACATACACTATAAAATCTAAGTGGCAAGAGGTTTCTCTCTACTTCATGAAAATGATTGTGAGGAAACGCTATCACCAGTAGATTTTATAGGATTAGGGTTAGCAGTTGTGATAAATGCGTTCTCAAATTTGAGTATGATCATAGTTCGGATTCTGAGAAATGGCAATTAGTTTGAACATTCAGGACTTATTGCCATAAGTTCTGAAAAGGTTTGGACACACACATAAGTTGTCTAATGGAAGGTGTATGAGCTTGAGAAATCTAGATAGAGACTTATCGAAGCACCACGTATCAGAAATATGAACTTTGGTAAGAAAGCCAATAAGTATTAATTTCTAGAAGTCCAGCTGATTTCTGGGTACATGTCAAAGCTAATGGGAGCATAATAGTTATGCTGGTAAGAACATAATTGTTATGCTGGTGGGAGCATGATTATTATGTAAGGCGTTGCAAGTTGGAAATGTTGTTCATAAGAAACAAAGTTCTAAATTTGCAAAGTTGCAAAATTTGGAAATTGTTTCGCTATAGTAAGATTTGAGGGAGAAAGCACTAATACTTCATTTCGAATCTAAAAGCTTAGATTGAAATTTTAATGGAACTTAGTCATGAGAATATATGAATGTCATGTTGAAATGTTTCAACATAGAAAATTCTATATATGGAAATATTATAGCTAGTGACTAGTCTAGTATCATGTCTTTATGTAAGACATTATGAATCGTATCCCATTTGCTTTGGGTATAGGATCGATTGCATATGCTGTAATATTCGCCTGTTCTGATTTTTCCAAATGCCTAGCGAATTAAGAGGGAAAAGGGACCAGAACCGGATATGACTAAAGATATTAAACAACTGTCAAGGACAATCTGAGGTTTACCGAAGATTGGTTTCTTATGGACAATTGTAAGTATAGTAATGGATGGACCATATTGATATATAATTATGAATAGATAGGATTCTATTTAAATTGGATTTTCATGTGGCAATATGAAAATATTTCCATAAAAGGAGTTGGATATTAAGAATCTATGTGTAAAGTTAGAAACTTTAATGAAAGAAGGATGTGAGACTTCATTTCCATGGAATTGTTTTTGTAACCAATCTCCACATGCTTTGTAATATCATTGTCCAAGTCTCTATGAATTTGGTACCTTGACATTACAAAAGGATCATTTCATGAAAGGTTAGACTCTAACGCATTCTATTAGTAGAAAGAATTTTGTATTCTTACACTTATAAGGATTAGGAAATTGTGAAATGAGCATCATTGGAAATGTGTTCAATTGATCTATTTCAAAAAGGAAGGACCATAGATAAACATAGTGTGCATGTTTGGAGCATGGGATGACTATTGTTTTAATTTAAGTATTGAGTTGATTGATCGATACAATATATAATGAATAAAGTCTGATTAATATGGTGATTAAATAATAAATGTTTTATTTATATTCAAAAGTTTTGAGACCATAGTTAATTACTTTATTCTTGTTTTTCACTTCGCATGTTTTACTTCCCGAATACTAAGATTATTCAAACATCCACACTCAATCATACTTTTGGAAGTAAGTAATGAGGTAAGACTGTCATGAATCTGACTGTAGACTGTCTAAGAGCTTAGACATGGAAAATGTTTGCTGCAGTGTTCACGAGTACTCCTGAAATAAGATTTCATTATTGGATTAAACCCATGCTCATATGAATCACTTCATGGATTTTATCACGAGTGATTATGAGACGATAATATCTTATATTCTTGAAACAGAGACATATAGTTGTTGTTTGCAACTCGGTTGCACATTGATACTACGTAAACGCATCAGTAACTTGATGTTATAAACCGTATTGTTGTGTGTGATGTGATTAAGTAAATAGTACAAGCATATGAGTCGAAGTTTATCCGTTCCTTTTGTTGGATATAGTGTCTAAGTCCATAACTATATTTGGTATGTACTTGACCCGACCCGGCATGGTCCATTTGGGTTGCACTTCACCCGAACAATTTGTGGATAATCGTTTGAGAATAGTATAAGTTATGATTTATTAATATATTATAAGTCCTAATATATTAATATAAAATCATATTATTTAATTAGTATTGATCTATAATTAATCTAGAATTAATTTAGAGATCAAAAGTATGACTAATTTAATATGGGCTCTTGTATTTATATAGTGTGGGCTAATGCTTATTTGGAATGGGCTAGGCTTGCATGGAAAGTCCATGGATACTCCATGGAGCTTTAACCCATGGATCTCATGGAAATGAAAAGAAATGGGTATTAGGGTTTACATGGATGTAACCCTAATCCACCACACTATATAAAGGAGGCTTTGGTTCTTGAAATCACATGAGTTGTGGTGAGTAAAGTAAGAGGGCCGATTTCAAGAAGGTGATTACTATTCTCTCAAAGTTCCAAGTTTGTGGTGATTTGTGATTTCCATTTGAGGCATCCACACTATTGGTGCTAGGCTCTAAAACTCCAAGAAATCAACTACAACTACAAGGTAAGTAATTCTACTAGCTTTATTTGATTCAAGTTCCCCATGCCATGCTAGATAGGATAAAAACCTTGGAAAAATAATTATTTGCATGTATCATAGTCAAACATAGATCCAAGGTTTCTAGGGTTGCATGTACACCATAGGAGTGTTAGAATGCTCAAAAACCCATCAGTGGTATCAGAGCCTATGCTTGTTTGTTTGATACTTGATGCAAAAAAAAAAAACTTGAAAATCAAAGTTTTGTTCAAAAGCTCGTATCAAAATTTCAAGTTTTGTATATGTTTTTACGATTCTTGAAATTTTTGATATGAACATTCATAAACATATGAGTTTAGAAGTTCATAGAAATTATGTGCTAATAATTGATTAGATTAATTCTTGATCTTTATGTGTTTTAATGGAGTCCATAACTAGTTCTTAAGTTATGGATAACCAAAAGTCACATTTATAAATAACCATTAAAAGAACACATAGGTTACAAAAAAATGAAGAGTCTTCATTTTTAATAACCATTAACTCATAAGTTATGAGAAATGAAAAGTTTTGAAAGTTTACAAAACTTGCCCTCAAGTTTTGGAACATGTAAAGTCATATTAAAACTTTAGTTCCAACCCCTAGAATTTTAAAAATTAAAATTCAACCCTTATACTTTATAATATTATAAGTTTAATAATATTTATATATGTATAAGATCAAGTCGTCTTACCGCTAGTACGCCTCATTCACGAAGCCGGTCTATAAGGGGGGTATAAGGTTGTTGCCTATAAAATGGCAACTTAATGGGTGTCCACTCTCACCCACCGCTTCCTTGATCGGTGGAGGGTTGTTAGCCGAACGGGTAGGACAAGGACTTATAAATTCTCATTAAAAGTATAATGATAATACTAAAGTAACTAAACTTTATTGAATTCCCAATCTTAGTTATTTTAGGAAAATGTGAATAAGGTGCTAATCCATGAAATTACACTTTACACTTTGTTTAAGTCGTTAGTGGAGCGTGTGTGGTTAACCGGCACACTAACTTGAACTTAACAAGGTAGGTAAAGGGTGACTTAATGTTTATCATAGTATCGATGGAGCGTGTGTGGTTAACCGGCACATCGATTGAGGGGTAATACATTAAGGGTACCAAGTAATTTGCATGGTTACTTCACACCTTGTTTTGTGATCCTCGGCATCCCAGTCACAAAACTTGAAGGGCACACTCGAGATTGAAACATGCCAATGAAGAAAGTTCAATGAATCTCAAAGAATCTAGGAGTTTCCAAACCAATTAAAACCTAATTAAATATTTCGTTTTTCATGGTGGAAATTGGTGAATCGTCATTCACCTACCTTCAAATATCTTATAGCTTAGATTACGGCATCCCTCTTCTAAGTTATAAAATATTGTGTTGGGTCCTAGCCTTAATATTACATTTGGGTGTTTTGTTAAGGACTATCTCTATATCTAATCTAATCTATTCCCTCTTATTTTCAGATGTCTTCCAATAACAATGCTTCTGGCTCAAACCCTACTAGCTCCTTCTCTCTCATGAATCTTTGTGGGAGAGTCATCTTTGATGGGTCCAACTTTACAGATTGGATCAGAATCATCAGGATGGTCACTCGGTATGAGAACAAAGAATATGTTCTCGACAAGGAGCTGAAGGTACCCGAGCCAACTGCTACTCCTGAAGAGCTTGCTGAATATGAGGTACATGAAAGAGATGCTACAAAAGTGGCATGCATCATGATGGCCACCATGACAGCCGAGCTCCAAAAGTCCTATGAGGATTATTATCCTTTTGAGATGCACCAGGACTTGATGGACCGCTACCATCAAAGTGCTCGTCAAGAGCGATATGAAATAATCTCCTCCATGATAACAAACTGAATGAAGGATGGTGAACCCATCACGGGCCACATGTAGAAAATGCAAAGGTATGTGGACCGTTTACTGAAGCTGAATGTGAACTTCCCTGAGGAGTTAGCAATAGACATCATTTTGCACTCCTTGCCATCGTGTTATGATCAATTCCGCATGACATATCACATGAACAAGGAAGAAGTCACCCTCAGCAAACTTCAAGGACTCTTGAAGACCGCCGAAAGTGGTCTAAAGGGTAAGTTGGTTGTTACTACTCCTACTCCTACTCCAACTGCGGCCAATGTCTTGGCAATCGGGCATGGCAAAGGGAAGAAGAGAAAGAACCCTTCTAAGGGTACCAAGGGTAAGACCCTTGAAGGCTCCTCTTCAAGCAAAACCAAGAAAGGTTTTGTCACTCCTTCAACTAACCCTAATGAGGCTGAATGCTTCTATTGCCATGAAAAGTCACACTGGAAGCGAAACTGCCCAAAGTACCAGCAAGATTTGAAGGATGGGAAAGTAAAACCCAACCATGCAGGTATATACACTATATTGTCTAATAACTCACCTCATTCTAAGTCTTGGGTCCTTGATACAAGTTGTGGTATTCACATATGTTGTGATTTACAGGGACTAAAAAGAAGTGAGAATGTGGAGCAGGGAAAGATAAACTTGATCATGGGAAATAGGAAAGCTTCACCTGTCACCAAGATAGGAGTTTATTCCTTAGTGATAAATAGTGGGTTTACATTAGATTTGAATAAATGTTATTATTCGCCAGAAATGGCAAGAAATGTTATTTCCTTTCATGCATTATATAAACAAGGTTTTACCTTTTATTTTGATAATAATAATGGTAGTATTGATGCTTTCTTTAATAATGTTCTTTATTTTAAAGCATTACCTTGTGATGGCGTGTATGAAACTGTATCTGTTGTAGATAATCTAGGAAATAATATATTGTGTATTAACTCTTCCACTAGCTTAGATAAAGCATCCTTATGGCATTGTCGTCTTGGACATGTAAGCAAGAAACGCATAGGCCAACTCCAAAAGGATGGAGTCTTGGAGTCATTTGACCTAAAGTCAGATGATAGTTGTGAATCTTGTTTGCTTGGTAAAATGACAAACTCACCTTTTACTGACACTTGTGCTAGGGGTGAAGGTTTGTTGGACCTCATACACACGGATGTGTGTGGACCCTTCAGAACCGCCACAAGAGATGCTAATCGGTTCTATGTGACTTTTACTGATGATTTTAGTAGATATGGATATGTCTACCTAATCAAGCATAAGTCAGAAACCTTTGAGAAATTCAAAGAGTTTAAGCAAGAAGTGAACATTAAGATGCTTCGATCCGATCGTGGTGGTGAGTATCTTAGTACTGAGTTCCTTGACTATCTTAAGGAATGTGGGATTGTCTCACAATTGAGACCTCCTAGGACACCACAGTTGAATGGTGTAGCTGAGAGGCGCAATCGGACCTTGTTGGACATGGTTCGTTCCATGATGAGTCGAGCTTTGCTACCAATCTCATTTTGGGGGTATGCCTTAGAGACTGCCGCCCATATCCTTAATCTAGTCCCTACAAAGAAGGTTGCCAAAACACCTCACGAGGTGTGGACTGGAAAAGTTTCCAATCTAGACCACATCAAGATTTGGGGTTGCGAGGCTTTCGTGAGACGCGAGACTCACGATAAGCTCGAACCCCGAAGCGAAAGGTGTATTTTCATCGGCTACCCACATAAATCCTTTGGTTACATCTTCTACAGACCCAGTGATAATGTGGTCTTTGTAGCAAGAAGAGGATTCTTTCGAGAGAGAGAGAATTCATGAGCCAAGGAGACAGTGGGAGGCAAATTGACCTTGAGGAAATTCAAGAGTCAAGTGGTGAAGGAACCTCAAACCCTAGCCCTCAACCTGAGGAGGAAACTCCTGTTGAGCTAGGAATGCACCTGAGCGTTATTATGGCTTTCATATTACTGCAGAAGGTGAGACACTTATCAGTGATAACACACTGGTAAATCTGGATGAGCCTAACAGCTACACGGAAGCCATGGCAGGCCCTGAGGCTGCTAAATGGAAAGAGGCTATGGATAGCGAGATACAGTCCATGTATGACAATCAAGTTTGGAACTTGGTTGACAATGTACCTGATCGTAAGATAGTTGGGTGCAAATGGATCTTCAAGAATAAGACCGACATGGATGGTAATGTACACACTTATAAGGCACGACTGGTTGCAAAGGGTTATTCTCAAACTCCGGGAGTTGATTATGATGAGACCTTTTCACCAGTGGCCAAGATTAAGTCTATTAGGGTTCTGTTAACCATTGCTGCATTTCATGATTCTGAAATATGGCAAATGGATGTCAAAACTGCTTTCCTTAATGGAAAGTTTGCTGAAGATGTTTACATGGTTCAGCCAGAGGGTTTTGTCAGTATAGAGTACCCCAGTAGAGTGTGTAAGCTCGAGAAATCCATTTATGGATTAAAACAGGCACCTCGCAAATGGAATCTTTGCTTTGATGAGAAAGTCAAAGAATTTGACTTTTCAAGGAGTGAAGATGAATCTTGTGTCTATATCAAGGCTAGTGGGAGTATAGTCAGCTTTTTGGTACTGTATGTGGATGACATACTACTCATAGGAAATGACATCCCAACCCTGCAGGAAGTAAAGTCCTGGCTTGGGAAGTGTTTCGCTATGAAGGACCTTGGAGAAGCTGCCTATATCCTCGGGGTAAGGATTTTGAGAAAAAGGAGTAAAAGACTAATTGGACTTAGTCAAAGCACCTATGTGGACAAAGTGTTGAAAAGGTTCAACATGCATAACTCCAAGAAAGGAGAGTTACCCATCCAGAGTAATGCCAGATTGAGTAAGACACAAAGCCCTAGTACTGAGGCTGAGATAGCAGAAATGAGTCGAATACCTTATGCTTCAGCTGTAGGATCGATCATGTATGCTATGACGTATACTCGACCTGATGTAGCCTTTGCTTTGAGCATGGTTAGCAGGTATCAGGGGAACCCTGGCAAGGCACACTGGACTGCAGTAAAGAATATCCTCAAGTACCTACGGAGGACTAAGGACTGGGTCCTTACCCTCGGTGGCAGTGAGGACTTGAGAGTTGTAGGGTACAGTGATGCTAGCTTTCAGACTGACAGGGATAATTTCCGCTCTCAGTCGGGCTGGGTCTTTACTCTAAACGGAGGGGCAATTACTTGGAAAAGTTCCAAGCAGGAGACAGTGGCTGATTCCACTTGTGAATCAGAGTACATAGCAGCAAGCAAAGCAGCAAAGGAGGCTATATGGCTAAAGAACTTCATCGAAGACCTTAGAGTTGTACCAGCTATAAAGGAGCCAATGGAGATTTTCTGTGACAGCAATAGTGCGGTTGCCTTAGCCAAGGAACCAAGAGATCATGGGAGATCCAGACACATTGACAGAAAATATCACTTCATCAGACATCGAATAGAATAAGGAATCCTCGTGGCAAAGAGGGTATCATCGGATGAGAACCCAGCAGACCCCCTCACGAAGGGACTGACTCGGGCTAAGCATCTCCAGCATGCTCGGAGCATAGGGCTGAAGCATGATATTAATTTTAGTAGTTAGATAATCTTGAAATTTGTAAAATGTAATTGACATTTGATGATAAATAAAAGCTGTTATTTATGAGTAAAGTGTTGCTATCTCTTGTCAATCGTTTACTATTATTTCTTTTTGCATGTTTTGACTTCCAGAATAATTATGTTATGGTTTATATCATATTATTCAAACTCTCCACAGTCGGTCATATGTTGGAAGTAGATATGAATCAAGACTGTCATGGGTTGGCTTGTAGAGGTCTAAGATGTTAGACAAAGCGGGGCTACAACACTCATGAGTGCTCATAAGTTCTGAGTATTGGATTCAACCCACGCTCACTTGTATCACTTCATGGAATTTATCTCGAGTGATCGTGAGATGGTAATATCATATAAGTCTTCAAACCTAGAGATATGATTTGTTGCCTATGGGTTGGTTATGCATTGATTGCACGAAAACGCATTGGTAACTCGATGTTATAAACCGTGCTTTTGTGTGTAATTCAACAAGTAGTAGAGCAAACATATGAGTCGAAGTTTATCTGTTCCTTCTAGGATTAGAAGCGATATCTGGGCCCCTCGATGATTTTGTTTTGACCTATGTATCGGGCCCGGTCAGAACTAAATTGATGTGTTCAGTTAAGTTCTATGTCAAACAAATCAGAAATCGGGAAACAAATGCTGGACAATAAGCAAGACCATGTTCCATGTATTTGTCCGGCTGATATCTAGAACAGAGGATTATATGATCACTTATCTAAAATGGCGCTTCATAGTTCAACAGAGTTTAAAGAGCTACGATTGCTGAACGGTTCCTGAAGTCATACTTGCAACTATAGTTATTAGACTTATCCAAGTGGGAGACTGTTGGATATAGTGTCTAAGTCCATAACTATATTTGGTATGTACTTGACCCGACCCGGAATGGTCCATTTGGGTTGCACTTCACCCGAACAATTTGTGGATAATCGTTTGAGAATAGTATAAGTTATGATTTATTAATAAATTATAAGTCCTAATATATTAATATAAAATCATATTATTTAATTAGTATTGATCTATAATTAATCTAGAATTAATTTAGAGATCAAAAGTATGACTAATTAAATATGGGCTCTTGTATTTATATAGTGTGGGCTAATGCTTATTTGGAATGGGCTAGGCTTGCATGGAAAGTCCATGGATACTCCATGGAGCTTTAACCCATGGATCTCATGGAAATGAAAAGACATGGGTATTAGGGTTTACATGGATGTAACCCTAATCCACCACACTATATAAAGGAGGCTTTGGTTCTTGAAATCACATGAGTTGTGGTGAGTAAAGTAAGAGGGCCGATTTCAAGAAGGTGATTACTATTCTCTCAAAGTTCCAAGTTTGTGGTGATTTGTGATTTCCATTTGAGGCATCCACACTATTGGTGCTAGGCTCTAAAACTCCAAGCAATCAACTACAACTACAAGGTAAGTAATTCTACTAGCTTTATTTGATTCAAGTTCCCCATGCCATGCTAGATAGGATAAGAACCTTGGAAAAATAATTATTTGCATGTATCATAGTCAAACATAGATCCAAGGTTTCTAGGGTTGCATGTACACCATAGGAGTGTTAGAATGCTCAAAAACCCATCACCTTTCACCCTAAATGGGATAAAAGTGATATATATGGGCCCCTCGATGATTTAGTGATGACACCCTAAGCGCTTGGCCAAGCCTGGACTGATTTGATTTTTTCAATTAGTCAGTCGTCATAAATCGGAAATCGAGAAACAGAACTTGGACAAAGAGAATGATCATAATCCATGTCTCTTGTCCATAGGATATCTTGTAGAACGGAGGAATATTTGATCCCTTATCTAAAGGGCGCGTTACTGATATGATCAGAGTTCGACAACGGCTTTTGAAAGCTACGATTGCTAATCAGATTCTGAAGTCATACTTGCAATAATAGTTATTAGACTTATCCTAGTAGGAGACTGTTGGATTAGGTGTCTAAGCCCATAACTATATTTGGTATGTACTTGACTTGATTATGAGCATGGTCCTTTTTGGTTGCCTTCACTCATGCAACTTGATAGGATAACAAGTGCAGAAAGAGTAGGATTTATTATATGAATAATAAATTGGTACTCAGAATGATTTTATTAATTCATTATAAGATTAATATATTATTTGGAAATAATATTATTAATTAGTAATTAATCAGAAACTAATCTAGTATTAATTTTGGGATTGAAGGAACTGATTAATAATGGAGGGACTGATTTTGCAAATCATTGATAGTTGCAAAATTGGGCCGATGGACTCCAATGGGAGGACTGGACGAAATCTATAGCAGGCCCTATAGAATTCGTCCAAGGCTTCTATTGTGGAGGTCCATGGGCTGCTTAAGCCTTAAGCAGGAATTAGGGTTTCCTCCAGAAACCCTAGCAGCCCACCCAACTATATCAGGAACCCTTCTACATGAGAATTCCGGCCCTAAGCTTGAGAAACCCTAAGGGGGCTGATTTCTTGTCTCTTCTCTTCATCCTTGTTGTGTTGAGTGTTTGTGACTCCATTAGTAGGAGACTGTTGGATTAGGTGTCTAAGCCCATAACTATATTTGGTATGTACTTGATTTGATTATGAGCATGGTCTTTTTAGGTTGCCTTCACTCATGCAACTTGATAGGATAACAAGTGCAGAGAGAGTAGGATTTATTATATGAATAATAAATTGGTACTCATAATGATTTTATTAATTCATTATAAGATTAATATATTATTTGGAAATAATATTATTAATTAGTAATTAATCAGAAACTAATCTAGTATTAATTTTGGGATTAAAGGAACTGATTAATAATGGAGGGACTGATTTTGCAAATCATTGATAGTTGCAAAATTGGGCCGATGGACTCCAATGGGAGGACTGGACGAAATCTATAGGAGGCCCTATAGAATTCGTCCAAGGCTTCTATTGTGGAGGTCCATGGGCTGCTTAAGCCTTAAGCAGGAATTAGGGTTTCCTCCAGAAACCCTAGCAGCCCACCCAACTATATAAGGAACCCTTCTACATGAGAATTTCGGCCCTAAGCTTGAGAAACCCTAAGGTGGCTGATTTCTTGTCTCTTCTCTTCATCCTTGTTGTGTTGAGTGTTTGTGACTCCATTAGAGGTGCAACACTTGGGGCACTAAGCTTTCAAAGGTAAAGGATCTTCAAGGTGATCTTGTTATTGCTACATAACAAGAGAGGTAACATCTAAACCCTAATTACTTGTGAATTTCTAATTGTATGCTAGTTTTAGGGTTCTATGCTTTGGTATTCAATTTGCATGTTCAATAGAGAAAAACTTAGATCCAAAGCAATCAGGGTTGCATGTGCACCATAGGAATGTTGTAATGCTCAAAACCCATCAGTTGTTGAGGTGGCTATTGAGCTGATGTTGAGTAGTTTATTCGAGTCTTCTGATTATATAATATGTAAGATGCTAGTTTTCTCTGTGACTCTTGCATGGAAGACCAAGGTTTGACCCCAGTCATTTGTATGGAAGACCAATATTTGGCCCCTGATATTTGTACAAAACCCTAAGGTACTAAATTCATTCATTTTTGGCATTATAAGGGTCCTCACGACGTGAGTCTTAGGGGTCACATCGTGAGTGACCATTGACTCGTTGACCCTCATTTTAGAGTATCACAACGTGAGACAGACGGCCTCACGACGTAAGCGTGGATTGATGACCCCAAAACCTAATTTTCAGGTATTTAAGAGAATGAGAGGCTAGGGTTACCCATCCTCAGCCTCTCTCACCCTCAAAGCCTCTAGAAACCCTAGTTTTCGTGTCACCTTGAGTTATTGAGTATTTTGCTTGTGGAAAGGAAGGAAAAGGAGAGAAGAAGAAGTATCTTGGGAAGGAAGTTGCTTGGGATCATCATCGTCATCAACTTTCATCTTGTTTGGACCATTATAAGTATCAAGACTTAAGCTTTATTGCATTTCATGGCTAGATCTAGGTTTTTGGCACATTTTCTTATGTTTTGGCTTGGTTGGAGTGGTGTAAATCCATAAAGCTAGCAACTTTATGGATTCCAATGGTCTCTTAAGTCTTATATCTTTTATATCTGGGATTGGGTGGAGTATTAGAGCTTGGATGGGGACTTGGGGCCATATTTGCACATTTTGTCCTTAAATAGGGAAAGGACATGCATGGTGCATGCATGTCCATAAATCAAGCATTTTTATGGACCATTAGGGTCCCTTTTAGCTTTTGGAGAGAGTGAAATTAAGGGTTGAATGGATTAAGATTGTTGAAAAGTCGACTTTGGTTTCAGACCGTTCTCACGACATGATACATAAGGTGTCACGACGTGAGCATGAGTCACCGTCCCCGATGAGTCATCTGAGTTAGGAGTGAGTCCCAAATTTGGATCGGACACGTCTCACAACGTGACCAAGGATTGGCCACGACGTGAGACGCTATTTTGGGCTTTTGGGCCTTAATGGGCCACTAGTTTCTGACTTTGGGCCTTACTGTGCTTGGTCCCATTTGGGGCCTTGGGTGTCATTCAGGGATTTAGGCCTTCTTTTATTAGGCCCATGATGTGTTTTGAGCTCATTAAGGAAGATGGGACACTATTTGACTTTTTGTTGTTATTGAGATTTTTGTTGTTATTGGGCTGCGCCTTAGTTTTGGGCCAAGTAAGAAAAGAGTAAAAAGGTATTTTACCCTGGCTATTGGTCAAGTAGCTTAGATTCTTGATGTGGGTCGAGATCCAACTATTAATTAGGTATTATGTTGATGATGTTAGCATGGGTATTTTCAGGACCAACTGACCGAGATTCATTTCAGCATTTCAGCAGCTAGAGGTGTGTTTCCTCACTGCGTTTAGTGGGTTGAAGGCACCAATGTCGGCCCATTGTTTGATATGTTTAGAATGCTAGATGTCTGTGTGACTCTTTCATTTGTTTATATGTTTATATGTGTACTAGGTGGGGACCGATGCGCAGCGGGGCCTGATGACTATTATGTATGCTATTTATGTAACACCCAGAATCAGAAAGACCAAGAAAAGGATGGAAAGGCTCTAAGTCAAGAGTCAACTCGTCGAGTCCAGGGAGGAACTTGACGAGTCGAAGCGGGATCCGGGGCATAGAGTAAGTGATCGACTCGGCGAGTCGGCTAGTGGACTCGGCGAGTCTGGTCTGGGCGAGAAAAACCCTAATCCCGGGGGTTGTGCCCTATTTAAAGAACATTACATCCCTTCCCCAGCCTCTTTACTCCCCTTTTGAGATCCAGAAACCCTAAATCGTGAGTGAGAGCCCTTGGAAGCAATTTAGAGCCTAGATAAGTGATTTTGGTGGAAAGGGGCTTGAAGATCAAGAGGCTTGCTGCAAAGGAGTGGTGTAGATCCGAGATCTATTTCAGTTGGAGCATATATTGGAGGTAATAAGTTGTTGCTTTGGCTTTATTGCAAATAAATCTATCTTATGTTTGAGATTTGGGGCATTTTGGGCATGATTGAGATCTATGTCGAGTTAGAGGCCTAGATTTGAGGTTGCTACCTCAGATCTAGACTTGTGATGGCCCAGAAGGTCATAAAGTTTATGTCAATAAGTTATTGGTGAAACCCCTTTGCCTTAAACCCTAACCCTAGAGTGTTTTGGGCCTTTAGCTCCTTGGTTTCACGTAAAGTTTGCAACTTTACGTGGGGGATAGACTGTAGAAGAGTGGATCTATGGATTGGAGCCCCTGCATGGCTCGAAAAGCCACTGTATGGATTGAGAACTGGAGAGACTCGGCGAGTCACATGGGTGTACTCGACGAGTTGTATGAATATGTGCATGGGCTCGGCGAGTTGGAAGAACAACTCGGCGAGTCTGTTGAAGATTTCCTAGGACTCGGCGAGTCTGTTCTTGGACTCGACGAGTCATGTCGCAGAACCCCCAACCTCTTCTGGTTAAGACGCAGATCAGTGAGTTGAGCGGTGACTCAGTGAGTTGGACATGATGGGACTCAGAGATCGTTGAACTCGACGAGTCCTGGGGTGACTCGGTGAGTTGGGTCGTATTTTGAGAGCTTCTGAGTGTAAGGATTCGGCGAGTCTTCGGGTTGACTCGGCGAGTCGAGTCAACTGGAAGGTTGACTTTGACCAGGACTTTGACTTTAACCAGAGTTGACTTAGTTTGACTTCTAGAGTTCAGTTTGGAACTAAGTGTTTTATTGATATTAGTAGCTCGGGGAACTAGCGGAGCAGCGGTTCAGAGAGTGGTCGGACAACAGCCAGAGGGTTATCAGCAAAGTCAGCAGTGCGAGGTGAGTCTCCTCACTGTTTGTATGGGTCTACGGCCACAATGCCGACCCATTTAGTTTATGTATGGTAGGAAGACCCGGGGGTTAGCCCTAGGCATTATGCATGAAAGACCAGGAGCAGGCTCCTAGCACACAGTATGTTATTATGTATGGTAGGAAGACCCGGGGGTTAGCCCTAGGCATTATGCATGAAAGACCAGGAGGAGGCTCCTGGCACACAATATGTTATTATGTATGGTAGGAAGACCCGGGGGTTAGCCCTAGGCATTATGCATGAAAGACCAGGAGGAGGCTCATGGCACACAGTATGTTATTATGTATGGTAGGAAGACCCGGGGGTTAGCCCTAGGCATTATGCATGAAAGACCAGGAGGAGGCTCCTGGCACACAGTATGTTATTATGTATGGTAGGAAGACCCGGGAGTTAGCTCTAGGCATTATGAATGAAAGACCAGGAGGAGGCTCCTGGCACACATTATGTTATTATGTATGGTAGGAAGACCCGGGGGTTAGCCCTAGGCAACATGTATGAAAGACCAGGAGGTGGCTCCTGGCACACTGTATACTATTATGAATGAAAGACCAGGAGGTGGCTCCTGGCACACTGTATGTTGAGTAGCCTAGTAGAGTAGTAGGTATAGTTGTCTTTGTGATGCTTGCATGGAAGACCAGGGGGTGGCGCTTGGCACTTGTCAGTAAGACCCAGGGAGTGGCCCCCAGGCTTGACAAGAAAGACCACGTGCGGCCCGTGGCAATACAGCAAGACTATGTTTGGCACATAGCACTTTACTTGATTATGGATATGTTTGTTATGTATGGCTCATGGTTACGTATGGTATGTATGGATCGGTTGGTTTGTATGGTATGTGGTATCTAGGGAACTCACTAATCTTCGTGCTTACGGTTTTCAGTTTTGGTTTCAGGTATTCAGTTTTCAGAAGAGGAGCTCGGAAGGGTTGCAGTGCACACACCATGACAAGTTTGCCTGGGATGTTTACTCTGATAATTAAACAAGTGTTTTGGAAATGAAACTATGATTTGTCATATAAACCCTTTTAGTATGTTTGAATGACTTAATGCTATGAATCAGTAATGTTTTTAAAAGAAATTTTTGGACTCGAAATCCGGGATGTTACAATTTATCTTTGTGATTATTACATGTCTTATGTGTTTATCTATTTATATGTTTATATGTATACCGGGTGGGACCCGATGACTGACAAATCTGTATACCGAGTGGGGCTTGATGTCGGGCGGGGTCTGATATCGGGCGTGGCCCATCATATGTTTATTATGTATGGTATGTGGTATCTTGGGGAACTCACTGAGATTTGTGCTTATGGCTTTCAGTTTATGTTTTCAGGTACTTCTAGTTCGAAGGGGAAGGGCCCAGAATGAATGCAGTGCACAGACCACCTCGTTCCACATTTCATGTTACTCTGAGTTTTGGGACGTCACACCTTTGCTCTTTAAGTGAAAAAACGCATTTATGCATAATACGTTGGGCGTACGTCTGCTTACTCTGGCGTAAGTGGCAATGGGTCAAACACTAATTTTTAGGGGTTGGACCCTATTTAAGCACCATTATCTCTTCAAGACCTTTTCCCTCATCAGCCTCCATCTCCCAAATCGTCCCTAGCAAACCCTAATACTTTGTATATGCATTTTGAGCATGAAAGTATGCTTTTAGTGATCTTCGAGGAAAAAGTAAAAATAGGAATCAACTTGGAAACACAAGGCATCTTTGATCAAGAAGTATCTTGCCCTCAAGCTTCATTTGGATGTATAAAGCTTGCATCTTGATGTGTTATTTGCTTAGATATTGTTAGTCTAGAAGTTGAATGCATTTTTGGTCCCATTGTTTAGTCTATTGGAGTATGAGCTACTTCAGGTCCTTGAAATGTGGTTTCCTATAGTTTTGAGCTTCTAGATTCATATGAAATGAGAGCTTGGACACTCTCATTAAGCCATGCAAGAGTTTGGGAGCTTTGGATGAGTTTTAGACCAAGGGTTTGAGTTTTTACCATCTTGAATGTGTGAAAATGGATAAACTCATAGACTTTATCCATTAAGACGTCCCTTTTGACCTGGATATGAAGTTTGGTGCCTTGGCTAAATGAAAAAAGAGCTTAATGCAAAAGTTAGGGTTCAACTCTGGTATGATGGGCGTGCCTGGAGGTATGTTGCACGTACCAGGGTTCGAGCCCGTAATATTGTGAGGCACCTTCTACTCTGGGCATACAGGGGAGTACGTTGGGCTTAAGCAGCCCATAAGGGATGTTTGAATTTTTTACTTTGACCTTGACCAGGATCTTGACTAAGTTTGACCTAGGGGTATTTTGGTTATTTTGAACAATAGTTTGAGACTAGGTCATTGTTTTTTATATAGGTGACTTGTAGAGTCAGCAGTTGGAGCTGTGATATGGTTAACTATCTTTTCAGATTGTGAGGTGAGTTTTCCTCACTATACTTATGGGTCGATGCTGATGGGTTTAACAAGAAATTATTCGGATAAATCCTTATACACTTAAGGGTACATGTAACCTATTAGATCTAGTCATAACACTATTGAAGTAACATTCTATTGAACAAAAAGTACCCCATAACCCTAATGAAATCGAAAATTCACAAGAGGAGGTTGCATACCTTTTAGTTATTGTAGTAAATAACTAATCAAATCCTTCTTTAGAAACTCTTGGAAGTTAGAACCAGAAATTTCATGCCTCTGATGGTTCATACCCAAACCCTAGCAACTTGAAATACTTTGAGAAGAGAAGAAGAAAGGGAAAATTTCGGCTGGCTTCAAGATCAAAAGAGGTGGCAAAAATTCTTATGTACATGGTCCCTTTAATAGTTGCACTAGGATAACCTGATAACCCTAATTTGAATATAATACTATTAGATTAAATTAGTTAACTGTCCTTCTTCCTATTTATCTCGAAGTCACATTCCCGAAGCTCCTAAACCCCTTAGAAAACATCCAAGGGTAGAAGGTTCTGGAACACCTTCTTGTTCAACTGTTGAACAATTACAGTGTAGGTCCTTGCACCATTAATAAATCCAATTAATCCCAAAATTAATTCTAATTAATTTCTGATTAATTCTTAATTAAATAATATTGTTTCTAATTAATATATTATTCTCATAATATATTAATAAATCATTTATTGCTATTTGTTAATTATATAATAAGTCATTAAATTAGTCTCTCTCTCCAAAAGTCTTCCAATTCAATTACTAGGTTTGAGGGCAAACCAAAAGGACTTTGTTAATAATTCAAGTATAAATCAATTTAGTTATTGGTTTAGACACCTAATTCAATAGTCTCCCACTTGGATATGTCTATAACTAAAATTTCAAGTATAACTTCTAAATATCAACAAATGGTGCTTCCAAAATTAACTCCAACCTCTAATCTGATCAGACATTAGTCCTAAGATAAATGAATAATTATTCCTTCTTTCTACAAGATACATATGAACATGAGATATGCATTAGAATTAATCTCATTTTCAAAAATTATGTTTCCCGATTTCCTGATTTGTAATGACTTCATCAGACTTCTAATTGAACACATCAATTTAGTCGTGGCTGGGCCCAACACTATAAGTCAACACCAAATCATCGAGGGGCCCAAAGATATCGCTTTTCTCATCAGGGAAAAAAGAACGAGTAAACTTTTACTCATACGCTTGTATCCTTTACTCACCAAATCATACATGACACTACATTTTATAACACCAAGTTACTGATGCGTTTCCACAATACCAATGTACAACCGATTTGTATATTACAACCCATATATCTCTGTTTTAAGAATATAAGATATTATTGTCTCAGAATTACTCGTGATATAATCCATGAAGTAATTCTCTGACCATGGGTTTATCCAGTACTCAAAATATCCATTTTTCTAAGTACTCATGAACGTTGTAGCAACACAATTGCTATGTATAAACTCCTTAGACAATCTACAATCCAATTCATGATAGTCTTCGTTCACTACTTACTTCCTAAAGTATGAGTGACTGTGGAATTTTGAATAATCAAATCATTCAGGAAGTAAAACATGCAAAACGAAACACAAGAATAAATAATTGACAAAGGTAGTAAAGAAACTCATAAATAATCTCTATTATTCAATCACCAAAATCAATTACATTTATTTTGTTACAAGTTTCAAACTAATCATCTAACTACTAAAACTAATTTCACCTCTCAAACCAATGCTCCTAGCATGTTGACCATGTTTAACCCTACTCAGAGCCTTTGTGAAAGTATCTACAAGATTCTCTTATGACGAAACTTTATTTACTATGAGATGACCTTCTTCAACTCTATGTCTAATATAATGGTACTTTCTTTCGATATGTCTTGATTTACCATAATCTCTCGGTTCTTTGGTCAAAGCAACTGCTCCTTCATTATCGCGAAAAAGTTCCATTGGCTCCTGAATGGTCAGAAATACTCCGAGATCACCGATGAAGTTCTTTAGCCAAGCGGCTTCCTTTGATGCCTCAGTCGCTGCTATGTACTCTGATTCACAAGTAGAAATAACCAATGTGTCCTGCTTGGAACTTTTCCAAGTGACTGCTCCTCCATTTAACAAAAACACCCAGCCAGATTGAGAATGAATATTGTCTCTATCTGTTTGAAAGTTGGCATCACTATACCCACTTACTCTCAATGTAACACTGCCACCAAGGACTAGAATCATATCCTTTGTCCTTCAAAGATACTTGAGAATGTTCTTTACGGTATTCCAATGAGTTCTACCAGGATTTCACTGAAAGCGACCGGCCATGCTTAAAATAAAAGACAGATCAGGGCGAGTACATGTCATAGCGTACATGATCCATCCTACAGCCGAAGAATATGGGACTCGACTCATTTCTTCTATCTCTTCATCTTTACTAGGGAATTGAGTGTTACTTAATTTGGCATTATTATGAGTACGTAGCTCTAATTTCTTGGAATTTTGCATACAAAAACGTTTTAGTTCCTTATCTAAGTATGTACTTTGACTAAAACCAATTAGCTTTTTATTTCTATCCCTTAAGATTATTATCCCAAGAATATAGGCTGCCTCTCCTAGATCCTTCATAGCGAAACACATTCCAAGCCAAGAATTTACCTCTAGCAAAGTCGGAATGTCATTTCCTATAAGAAGTATTTCGTCAACATACAATAATAGAAAAGTTACTATACTCCCACTGGCCTTGACATACACACAAGACTCATCTTCACTCGTAGAGAAACAAAACTCTTTGACTTTCTCATGGAAGAAAATATTTCAATGGTGGGACACTTGTTTCAATCCATAAATGGATTTCTCAAGGTTACGCACTCTATTAGGAAACTTTGCATCTACAAACCCTCTGTCTGACTCATGTAAACATCCTTAACTAACTTCTCATTAAGGAAAGCCATTTTGACATCCATCTGCCATATTTCATAATCATGAAAGGCAGCTATGGCGTGCATTATCCTAATAGACTTTATCGTGGCCACTGGTAAGACGGTCTCATCGTAGTCAATCCATGGGTTTTGAGTAAAGCCCTTCGCAACTAGTCATGCCTTGAGAGTGTGTACCTTTATATCCATATTGGTCTTTTTCTTGAAGTTCCATTTGCAACCAACTATCTTTCGACCAGGTTCTTGATCAACCACATTCTAAACTTGATTATCATACATGGAACTGATCTCACTGTCTATTGCCTCTTTCCACTTGGCAACTTCAGGGCCTGACATTGTTTCCTTGTAGTTAGCTGGCTCATCCAAATTTGCCAATGTAGCATCACTGATAAACATGTCACCATCAGACGTTATATAGAAACCATAGAACATTGGTGGCATGCTAAATCAACTAGATCGACGAAGAGGTAATAAACTGTCAGTAGGTTCAACATGAGTCTCATCCTCTGGTTGAGTTCTAGTGTCTTCTAAGGTTCCTTCATTGTTTGACTCTTGAATCTCTTCAAGTTCAATGGTACTCTCACTGTCCTCTTTGCATATGAGGTGTCTCTCGCCAAGACTTCCCTTCGTGCTACAAAGACAACGTTCTCACTAGGTCTCTAGAACAAATATCCAAAAGACTTTTATGCGTATCCAATGAAAATACATCTCTCACTTCTAGGTTCTAGCTTTTCATGAGTCTCTCTTCTAACAAAAGCTTCACAACCCCAGACCTTGATATGTGCTACTGAGGGAACCTTCCCTGTCAACATCGCGTGAGGTGTTTTGGCAACCTTCATGGTAGGAATAAGATTAAGGATATATGTGGCTATCTCTAAGGTATACCCCCATAAAGAAATGGGAAGAGCTCCACTCATCATGGAATGAACCATGTCCAACAAGGTCTGATTACGCCTCTTAGCCATACCATTAAGTTGTGTTGTCGTAGGAGGATTCAATTGTTAAACAATTCCACATTCCTTGAAATAGTCGTGGAACTCGATACTAAGATACTCTCCGCCTCTTTCAGATCGGAGCATCTTTATCTTCTTGCCTAATTGATTCTCGATTCATGTTTAAACTCTTTGAACATTTCAAAGGTTTTTGATTTATGCTTGATTAAGTAGATATAACCATATCTGCTATAATCATCCGTAAATGCTACAAAAAATCGATTGGCATCCCTTATGGTGGATTTGAAGGGCCCGCACACATATGTGTGTATGAGATCCAACAAACCGTCACCTTTTTCACAAGATCTAGTGAAAGGTGATTTTGTCATTTTCCCTAAAAGACAAGATTCACATTCATCATCTGGCCTTAAATCAAATTATTCCAACACTCCATCCTTTTGGAGTTGGGCGATGCATTTCTTGTTAATGTATCCATCACAACAATGTCACAAGTATGCCTTGTCTAAACTATTATATGAATCAATATGAAATACATTATTACCTAAGCTATCAACACAAATCATATTTTCATACACATCATCACAAGGTAAAGATTCAAACATAAAAATACCATTTTTATAAACCAAAATCGATCCATTCATATCCTTAAACGAATATCGAAAACCTTGTCTAAAAATTACATGAAAAAAATTAATGTTTTGTGACATTTCTGACGAATAGTAACAGTTAACTAAATCTAATCTAACATCACTACTAAGCATAAGACTATAAGTTCCAATATTGGTAATAGGAGAAGATCGCCTTATTTCCCATGATCAAATTCATCCTTCCATGCTCCACTTCTTCGCTTTATATTAGTCCTGCAAATCAAACAAATGTGAAAAGCACATCCTGTATTAAGGACCCAAGAATGAGTAGGTTGTGAGTTATTAGTTTGAAGAGTGTAAATACCTGTTGACGATGGCTTCATTTTTCCATCCTTGATATCCTACAAGTACTTGGGGCAGCTTCGTTTCCAATGGTCGTTATCATCACAATAGAAGCAAATCGCCTGTTTGGGATCAGTAATAAATGGAATGTCAGAACTAGACTTTGCTTTTGGGCCATTGATTGATGATCCATCATGGGACTTGTCCTTCCAATTCTGCTTATGAGCACCTTTCCTTTTCTTTCCTTTGTTTTTCCCAATGGCAAGGACAAGAGCATATGTAGAGGTAGGAGTTTGATTCTTTTTCATTCCTGACTCAGCCGTTTGCAACAGGTTGTAGAGTTGGGCCAATGTGGTTTATGTGTTGTTCAAATGATAAGAATTAATGAACTGATCATAACAAGGTGGAAAAGAGTTAAGGACCATATCTATGGATAACTCCACGTCGAACTTCACATTATCCTTTGAAGGCGCTCCATGTATCTTTACATTCTTTGCACGTAGTTGCAGACAGACTATATTTCCTTTAATTTGCAAGTCATCAAAGTTTTGACGGCCTCATACTTTTCTTCACAAGCTCTCTAGTGAAACTTTTCTACAAGATCCAAGTTCATCCCGTATGGCTAATAGTCCTCATAGAACTTTTGTAACTCAGGAATCACATTGGCAACCATGATGCAAGAAACCTTTGTCACAGTAACGCCCGAGCTCTAGGTAAAAGTACTTAAGATATAAGTATTATTGAGTTTGTGAGTTGGCCCAGTACGCCGGGCGTAATCATGGTACACTGGGCGTACCATGGCGAGCTTTGGGCGTGGGATTTTAGGGTTTAAACCCTATTTAAGCAACCTTATGCCCCAAGGGTCTCTCATTACCAGCCTCCATTGTCCTTAAAAGCATTATCTCGAACCCTAACCCATTTTTAGAGAGAATTGATCATTGTGTGTGTTTGGTATATCTTGAAGAAGAAGAACAAGCTTGGTAAAGGAGCATTGATCATGTTGGAGCCTGTAGATCCAGGGTTTATTCATCTTTCTCAACTTCCTAGAGGTATAAACTATTGACCTTGGTTATTCTATGCTTAGATCTAGGACTAGTTGAGATTTGAGCATATTTTGGTCCCATGAATGAGTTCTTATGAGTAAATGATACTCCATAAGTTTTGAGTTGTCCCTTTTGATGTTTCTGAGGTTCCTATTTCATAAAGTTTTCATCTTGATGGTTTTATATCAACCATGCATGAGTTAGTGATCATTTGATGGGAGTAGAATGCTAAATCTAGGTTTTGAGTCTCTTTGAGCCGTGCAAAGGCATCAAGTTGGTGACTTGATCATTTAAGACATTCCCCAAGAACTAGATCTGTAAAAGGATGTTTCAAATTAAAGCAATAAGTGCTTAATGACATTTTAGCAAACTGGAGCGTACGTTGGGTGTACGCGAGTGTACGTTGAGCGTACTTGTTTGAGTCCCTGTTTCCCTTTGGTAGTGAAGCTATAAGCCAGACATCCTCGAATGGTACGCTTAGCGTACTCACCAGGCACCTTTTTGGGCTTTAAGTCTTCTGGGCCATTTTTGGGCCTTAGATTTTTGGGTCATTATTGGGCCTTAGGTTTTTAGGTCATTATTGGGCTTTAGGTCTCTTGGGTCTTGTTGGGCCTTAGGTCTTATGGGATTGCGCCATGGGTTGAGGGGCTCATTAAGGGAAGGGTAAAATGGTCTTTACCCTAGGAGTTGGGATTAATGATTTAGAATCTCAATTATGATTTATGGCCTAAGTTTTAATTAGGGTTTTATTACTTGTGATTTAGTATGGGGATTTTCCGCTTCAGCAACTCGAGGGTTATTTGTTTATTAGTGGATTGAGGTGATTCTTCTCACAGTGTATTAGCAGGTCGAAGGCACTAATGCCGACATATAGATTATTGTTACTAGAATGGTAGCTGTTTGTGTGACTCTTTCATGAATTGTATGTGTTTGTATGTATGTCGGGCGGGTCCTGATGCCAGGCGGGGCCTGATGAGTGTGTTAGGTGGGGCTAATCCCATGTTATTGACAGATCTGTATCGGGCGGGGCCGGTACCAGGAGGGGCCATTGTATGTATGGTATGTGGTATTTAAGGGGAAACTCAGTAAGATTTGTACTTATGATTTTCAATTTATGTTTCAGGTACTTAAGGTTCGAAGGGGAAGAGCTCGGGATAATGGTATTGCACACACCATGTTTTCCGCATTATTGACTCCATTGTATTTTGGATATGGATGATATAATCTGACTTTTGATTTTGGTTTTCTATGAAAAAGTATTAGTTGGCTGTTTATCTAATATAAAATTAAATTTTTGGTTATAGATTTTGGGACGTTACAAGTTGGTATTAGAGCCTTATTTTGAGGGATTCAGACATACTCTTGGGTGCGTCTGAACTCAAACTGAGGATTTGGTAAGTTCTATTTATGAAAGAAAATGGTTTTCAAAAAGGTTTTCTAATAAAAGAAAGCGATGTCGTGCATGCAATCGACCGAGCTCGAGTAAGTCTTACCAAAATACCCATACATGTTATATGTTTTATGTTGTGATATGAGAATCGCATGCTAATTCAGGGATAAGGATCTGCTCAGGATTGCATGATAGAATGATAGGAGAGATGCCCCTATGTGCCTATTATATAATCTTGTAGATCTGCATGATAGTATTCAATCAGTTATCAGATAGGATGGCATGTCTAGGTTATTCTTTGTTTCAGATTACTCCAATGCTCGAATGCTCCATGCTTTGCGCTTTTATGGGTTCTCATTAATATTGGCTAACTAGTAAGCGAATGCGTTAGGTGACATATTATTAGGAATATGCAATTTTAAAAGGTTAGGTTTAACTCTATTGCACAACTCTTGTTTGAGTCCAACCGTTGTAGTGTGAGACCTTTCAGTTGAAGAATTACCTAGTATCATTAATATGTAATTGTATTCATGAGGTAGTTAGATGGTATTAGTGGGAGTTCTTTCTGCAGCTGATAGTGAAGAGTGGTGTGATGGTAGCCCTAGCAGAACCTCAGAGATGTCTCGGTGTAGTGAGCATTTCCTATGCTAATGATTGTTCGAATTGTTAGAGAAGTAACTTGGAGGATTCAGGGAGATCTTCGAGAAAAGTATGAATTGTTATGGAAGGTAGTATTAGGCCCATACTACTTGAAGCAGAGGATCTATACTCGAATTGAGGAAAGTCACGATGAGACCAATGAAACTGGTAGTTTTTGGGAATCTTCGAGTGTTTTCAGATGGTTTGTTTGGTTTATTTTTAGTATGGTGATCACTCGAGGAGGTTCAAGTTCTAGTGAGGAATGAGGCCGCTTCCTTAAACTCCCTTATAGTATGGCTTTGTGAATAAGGCCTACTATTGATTTGACTAACTTTGTCTTATACATATAATATATATTAAACCTTTAATTATACATATAGTATAAGGTGTAACTTTAAAACTCTTCTTAAATACTTAGTTTAATTTTAAATTTTAGAAATTAATATATGTAATTAAAAAATAAACCAATTTTGATTTAGTCTTTATCTGTTAATTAACAGTTAATTAAATTAATTAAATCATAAGGATAAGTCACAAATTCAAGATATAGGATATCAGATTACTAAGTTGAATATTCATGTTTTAAACAATTAAAAATAATATTAACTAGATTAATTATCCTAATCAATTTTGAATTAAGAAGAACAGTTCTCTGAACACATGGTTCACCACAACGTGTCAATCAATTGCCATGTCGTGGCAGAACGAAGAAAAATGCAAATCAGTAGATCCCCACGTCATGGCAGAAAGGACCACGACGTGGTGCCGTGACAGAATGTCGATTCTACCAATTCTCCAAGTCGAGTTTTTTCAAGTTTAAGCAATGTACTATTAATTGTTAGCAACCATACACTCTGATACCACTGATGAGTTTAACATGTAATAACGCAGATAAATACTTATACACTTAAGGTTACATGCAACCTATTATATCTAGTCATAACACTATTGAAGTAACATTCTATTGAACAAGAAGAACTTTATAACCCTAATGAAATCGAAAATTCACAAGAGGAGGTTACATACCTTTTAGTTATTGTAGTAAATAACTAATCAAATCCTTCTTCAGAAACACTTGGAAGCTAGCACCAGAAATCTTGTGCCTCTGATGGTTCACACCCTCCTTGGCAACTTGGAATACTTTGAGAAGAGAAGAAGAGAGGGAAAATTTTGGTTGGCTTCAAGATCAAAAGAGGTGGCCAAAAACTCATGTAAATGTCCCTTTTATAGTTGCATTAGGAAAATCTATTAACCCTAGTTTGAATATAATATTATTATATTAAATTATGTAATTATCCTTCTTCCTATTTATCTCCAAGGCACATTCCAGAAGCTCTTAAACCCCTTACAAAACCATCCAAGGGTAGAAGGTTCTGGAACACCTTCTTGTTCAACTATTGAATAGTTACAGCCTAGAACCTTGCACTATTAATTAATCCAATTAATCCCAAAATTAATTCTAATTAATTTCTGATTAATTGTTAATTAAATAATATTATTTATAATTAATATATTATTCTCATAATATATTAATAAATAATTTATTTCTATTTATTAATTATAAAATAAATCAATAAATTAGTCTCTCTCTCCAAAAGTCATTTTATTCAATTACTAGGTTCGAGGGCAACCGAAAAGGAATTTGTTAATAATTCAAGTATATAGCAATTTAGCTATTGACTTAGACACCTAATCCAACAGATGGCACCAAGGCCGGCCCAATAGATTTTGTATCCTGGCATATTGGATTGATGTTATGCTTAGTATATGTTACAGTAGATCTGTATGATTACCTGTGTTCACTGAGTATGCGTTAGATTGGTAGATCTGTATGATTACCTGTGTTGTTGGTTATTGATTGTTATTGTATATATTGACATGTTATGGTTTGTTGGGTTGAGGCGGTCCCGCTTTGAGTTGAAGTCCAAGATACCCAGGGCGGTTCAGATAGATTGAAGGCATGTGAGGCGGTTCAGTCATGTCGAAGGCCCGGAGAGCGGTCCAGATAGGCTGTAGGCTCATATATGCATGTTGTTATCTGTATTGTTTTTATGTGGTACTTTGGGGGTACTCACTAAGCTTTGACTTATAGTTTAGTTTTATGTTTCAGGTACTTCAGATGATCGGGGGAAAGACAAGGCGTGATTCTGCACATCCTTCTAATTTTATGATATTTGATTTTTGGGATACTCTGATTCGTTTTTATTACTTTTTGGAACTATATTTTGTAAATAATTATGGTATTTGGTTAGATTTTAAAAATGAAAATTTTACCTTGATTTTTGGGATGTTACAAGTTAGTATCAAAGCCCTGGTTTGAGAGAATTAGATGAACATTCGTGTTACTCCAGACTCAAACTAAGGATCTATAAGAATTTTAAAAATAGTTTTCAGAATTATTTTCAAAATTTTTTTCAAAAGTAACCAAAGATGGATGAGATTTGTACGATCAGCCGGAGCAAGAAAGTATACCCCAAGTTACCCATGCTGTTATTTGCTTATGATGAGTACGAGAGAACTATATGCTAGTGATAGGGTAAGGATCTTCAGGAATTTCATGATAGAATTGTGTGATGTATGAAGCCTGATAGCCTAGGAGAACTTCTTGTATATTATATGAAATTGACATCATTACTAAAGTTGCTTAGTGTGTGCATCATAGTTATACATAACTAAGATATTATAGCTTGAGAATGTTTGGTTTAGCCTTATTTCCTATTCCTTGTCTGGTTGTGGACTTAAGGTACAATCGGGTATGACTTTCTATGGAATCATGCGTTATGTATGATTAGCATGCACGAGCGGATGCAAGGTTGGTGAAATTTTATGAGTGAGTATGGGTGTAGCGGGCCATTTGAGGGATGGTTAGCCACTCCCGAGAGAGTAAGTATAGGATGTATGCGTATTTTAGCTGTTGAGTTTGTTGTGGGTAGTTTGTGATTATCCATTGAGACAAATACGAGTAGGTGTGGAAGGTAGTATCGGCTCGTACTACTGGAAGCACAGGACCCGTACGCGTAACAAGGAAGTCACAAACCCCAAGGATTAGCCTCTATGTGATGGTGGTCATAGTATGATTGTGGCATTTCTGATATATTTTTGGTTCATTTTCATTATGCTGTTCACGAGAAAATTTGGTTATGGAGTTGGTGGCCAAGATAGGCCAGGATTGACAGATGACGGCAATTGTGAGTTGATCGCTACTGAGTTATATGTTGTTGTCCGGGGTGATGGGGCGGTTGTCAGAAGTGGAGATCTGCTTCTTCACATGTTCATGTACAGATAACTAGAAGGTCAAGTATGCCCTAAACCTTCTTCAGTTAGGGGCGAAGGATTGGTGGAGGCTAGAGACTAGTACTTATTCTCCTGCAGAGAGGGCTGTAGTGACCTGGGAGCATTTCTCTGAAATATTCTGCACTATGTATAATTCGTTGGTGCAGAGAGAGGTTGGCTAAGAAATACCTCTGTTTGAGACAAATGACAGAGACGGTGACAAAGATCACCAATATGTTACTGAGAGGGCTATCTTCTATCCCGAGTATGCTTCTTCGGAGTAGGCTCATATGTCTTAATACTTGAGCATGCTCAAGACCCAGATTCGGGAGTTTGTATCTATCCAGCGATACAGTACCCTCGTCGGGATTCAGTATGTCGTAAGGAGGTGAAAGATTGAGATAGAGACCCAAACGTAGGAGCAATGTCAGGCTCCGGTTCAGTCCCATCCTGCAGTGAAGCAGTTCAAGACTGCTGATTCACGATTAGGAGTTCAGAGGGGTCGTATATGTGGCAAGTGCGGAAAGGTTCATGAGGGTATTTGTCGATCTTCTTGTAGATGCCACAAATATGGCAAGGAGGGGAACTATGCGAGGGATTGTCGCCATCAGGCCCTAACACCGAGCACCAGGATTTGTTACCATTGTGATGAGGAGGATCATGTGAAGGCCCAATGTCCCTTACTTGCTGCAAGGTCGGTGCAGGCTCCAGCCCTGACTACTTTGAGGATCACGGATAGACGCCAGGGTAAGGCAGAGCCCCCGAGGGTTCAAGGTCGTGCATTCCAGCTCACAGCGGAGGAGGCCAGGGCTGCGTCGTTCATCATTACTGGTATGTTTTCATTTATTATTCTGTCAATTATTTTATGGTATTCTTATGTGTATGATTCTGCTAGGTACCTTCTTAGTGAACACCTTTCCTGCTATTGTGCTTTTTTACTCGGGTGCGAGTCGCTCTTTTGTGTCTCAGTCTTTCAATGTGAGTTTTAATATGACTCTTGTAGAGTTGGACTAGCTGTTACAGGTTTCTATCAAACAAACACAAGGTTTCTACATAGAGCGTTTATTGGGGTTGTGTTTTTGGATATTTTCAAAGTGTCTTACCCGATTGACCTCATCCCTATCCTCATAGGGAATTTGTGCGTGATAGTAGGGATGGACTAGTTGGGCAAGTTTGGTGCGATAATTGACTGTGAGGGTCAGTGTTTGGTAGTTCAAACCCCAAGTGGGGGAGAACTGATTATTTATGGATAGGGTATCAGTGTTGGATCAGCCTTTTGTTCTACTGCCAGGGATCGACAGTATCTGCTGCATGGGTGTATGGGTTATCTCGCATATGTGGTTGATACTCGGGTCGGGAAGGAGGTTTCATTTCCGGATGTGCCTATAGTTAGGGAGTTCCCAGATGTATTTCCAGAGGAATTACCCGGTGTGCCTCCTGAAAGGCATGTTGAGTTCATGATTGATTTAGTTCCCAGTGCAACTCCGATTGCTAAGGCGTCATACTAATTGGCACCACCAGAGATGCAGGAGTTGTCCTATCAGCTTCAAGAGCTGTTAGGCAAGCATTTTGATCAGATTGAGTAGTTCTCCTTGGGGAGCACCGATCTTGTCTTTAAAGAAGAAGGATGGGTCTCATCGCATGTGTATTGATTAGCAGGAGTTGAATAAGTTGGCGGTGAACAACCGTTACCCACATCCACAGATTGATGATCTCTTCGATCATCTGCATGGTGCAACTTGGTTCTCCAAGATCAATTTCAGGTCAGTATATCATCAGATGAGGGTTAGAGAGGAGTATGTAGAGAAGACAACATTCCAGACTCGTTACGGTCATTACGAGTTCGTGATGATACCTTTTGGTCTCACCAATGTGCCGATGGCATTCATGGATTTGATGAATCGAGTATGTAGGTCGATGCTTGATCGTTCAGTTATTCTTTTCATCGATGATATCATGGTATATTCCAAGACCAGGGAGTAGCATGAGGAGCACCATCGAGAGCTTCTGGGAGTTTTAAGGCGGGAACGGCTATATGCTAAGTTCTCGATGTGTGATTTTCGGTTACGAGAGGTCCAGTTCTGAGGACACATCATTAACCAGAATGGGATTTTGGTCGACCTGGATAAGACTGAAGCAATTATGCACTGGGAGGTCCCGAAGTCTCCTTTTGAGATCAGGAGATTCTTGTGATTAGTAGGGTATTATCGGAGATTCATTCAAGACTTCTCCAAGGTTGTTGTACCCCTCAATCGTCTGAAGAGGAAGGGCAAAGATTTTTGCTGGGGGCCTAAGCAGCAGACTGCATTCGATACATTAAGATATAAGTTATATGAGGCCCTAGTTTTGACTCTCCCTGAGGGAGTTGAGGATTTTGTCGTATATTGTGATGCATCCATCATCGGTTTGGGGGCAGTACTCATGCAGAAAGGGAGGGTGATTGCTTATGCTTCCAGGTTGTTGAAACCGCATGAGGTTCGGTATCCGATGCATGATCTGGAGTTAGCGGCGGTGGTATTTGTCCTCAAGATTTGGTGGCATTATCTGTATGGGGTCCGATGTACCATCTACACGGATCACAAGAGTTTGAGATATCTCATGGATCAACCAATTCTGAACTTGAGAAAACATAGGTGGCTTGAGGTGGTCAATGATTATGACTGAGAGATTCTCTACCACATGGGGAAAGCGAATGTGGTCACTGATGCTTTGAGCCGCAAGTCAACTAGTTCTTCGGTGGGGAGCTTGTGTATGAGGATATCTATCGATTCACTGCTTTTGAACTTGATCAGGGAGGCTCAGGTCGAGGGAGACAAGAAGGAAAATTGGAAACAAGAGAGAAACAAGGATGAGATGTACAGGTTTTCTACCAATAGTCGTGGATTATTGACCTGACGCGGTCGGGTTTGGGTACCGAATTTTTGCGGGATCAGGTTGACTGTGTTGGAGGAGGCTCATAAGTCAGTTTTTCGATACATCCTGGAGCCACCAAGATGTATCGGGATTTGACTTAGTTATTTGTGGCCATGTATGAAGTGGGAGATAGTCTGGTATGTTAAGAGGTGCTTGACATGTTGGATGGTCAAGGCCGAGCACCAGAGGCCGCAAAAAAAACTTCGGCCTTTAGAGGTCACCATGTGGAAATGGGAACAGATCACCATGGATTTCATTACCCAGTTACCTCGGACGGATAAGGGATTTGATGTGATATGGGTTATAGTGGACCGTCTGACCTAGAGTGCCCACTTTCTAGCCAATTAGGAGAACTCCTCAGATGAGAAATTGGCCGATGTTTATGTACGTGAGATTGTCGCTCGACATGGTGTTCTGGTTTCTATTGTATCTGATTGAGATGTTCGGTTCACTTCTCGATTTTGGCAGAGGTTCCACGAGGAACTGGGTACGAGGGTGCACTTTAGCACTACTTCTCATCCGTAAACTGGCGGCTAGAGCGAGTAGACCATTTAGACACTTGAGGATATATTGAGAGCTTGTGTCATAGATTTCGGTAGGAGTTGGGTCTCCTACCTTCCCCTCGCTAAGCTTTCTTACAAGATCAGTTATCACTCCAGTATCGGTGCATCGCCTTTTGAGCTTCTTCATAGGAGGAGGTTTCATACCCTAGTCTGTTAAGGACTGGCCAGTCACAGGGTTATGGGAAGGACTGAGGTAGTCCTTCAGACGATAGAGCTTATCCAGCATATCAAACAGATGTTGAAAACAGCGCAGAGTCGGCAAAAGAGTTATGATGACAGACGTCTATCTGAGTTGGAGTTCCAGATCGGCGATATGGTTTTACTGAAGGTATCACCTTGGAAGGGTGTAATATGCTTCAAGAAGAGGGACAAGTTGGGGCCCCAATATATTGGGCCATTTCGAGTGATTTCCAGAGTTGGCAGGGTAGCCTATCGATTGAATTTTCCTGAGGAGCTCAGTCAGATTCACAACACCTTTCACATTTCTCAGTTACAAAAATGTGTAGCTAATAAATCAGTAGTGGTTCCTTTATATGACATTCAGGTCGATGATCGCCTGAACTATGTTGAGAGGTCGGTGGAATTTTTGGATAAGAAGATGAATGCCTTGGATAACAAGGTGGATCCATTGTTCAAAGTCCAGTGACAGCATCGTAAGGGTTTTGAATGGACTTAAGAACCCGAGGCAGAGATGCGAGAGCACTATTTCGCGTTATTCGCAGCATCAGACTACGAGGAAGAAGTCTGATTCAAGTGGTGGAGGATTTTAACACCTTGATCCTGGTAGTTTCCATTTATACCCTTAGTGTGAATTTTATTTGCAAAATTGGTCCCTTGGCTCTTTAAGTGAAAAACGTGTGTGTGCATAGTACGCTAGGCGTACTTCAGCTTACGCTGGGCGTAAGTGGCTGAGGGTGAAACCCTAATTTGTAGGATTTGGACCCTATTTAAGCATCATTATCTCTTCAACGACCTTTTCCCTCATCATCCTCCATCTCCCAAATCGTCCTAGCAAACCTAATCCGTTGTCTGTACATTTTGAGCTTGAAAGTTTGCCTTTAGTGATCTTGAAGGAAGAAGAAAGAAGTGGAATCAAATTGGAAGCTCAAGGCATCTTGGATGTAGGAGTATCTTACCATCAAGATTCATTTGGAGGTATAAACCTTGGATCTTAATGTGTTATTTTCTTAGATCTTATTAGTCTAAAAGTTGTATGCATTTTTGGTCCCATAGTTTAGTCTAATGGAGTATGAGCTACTCTAGGTCCATGAAATGTGGTTTCCTGTAGTTTTGAGCTTCTCGATTCATAAAAATGAGAGCTTGGACACTCCTTTTAAGCCATGCAACAGTTTGGGAGATTTGGATGCCTTTTGGACCAATGGTTTGAGTTTTTACCCTCTTGAATGCATGAAAATGGATAAAGTCAAAGACTTTATCCATTAAGACGTTCCTTTTTACCTTGATCTGAATTTTGGTGCCTTGGCTTGATGAAATAAGAGCTTAATGGAAAAGTTGGGGTTCAACTCTGGTACGCTGGTCGTACCTGGAGATACGCTGCACGTACTAGGGTTCGAGCATGTAATCTTGTGAGGCACCTTCTATGTTGGGCGTACGCAGCCCAGAAGGGATCTTTGACTTTTTGGATTTGACCTTGACCAGGATTTTGACCTAGTTTGACTTAGGGTTATTTTGGGTATTTTGAGCAGTAGTTTGAGACTAGGTCATTGTTTTTTGTATAAGTGACCGGTAGAGTCAGCAGTTGGAGATGTGATCTGTTCAACTATCTTTTCAGACTATGATGTGAGTTTTTGTTACTATATTTGTCGATCAAAGGCACCAAGGCCGGCCCACAAGATTTTGTATCCTGATATATTGTATTGATGTTATGCTTAGTATGTGTTAAATTGGTAGATCTATATAATTACCTGTGTTCACTGAGTATACGTCAGATTGATAGATCTATATGATTACTTGTGTTGCTGGTTATTGATTTTTATTGTATATGTTAATAGGTTATGGTTTGTTGGGTTGAGGCGGCCCTGTTTGTGCTGAAGGCCAAAATACCTGGGGCGTTCGGGATAGACTGAAGGCCTGCTAGGCGGTACAATTAGGCCGAAGGCCCGGAGAGTGGTCCGGATAGGATGTAGGCCCTACGAGGTGGTCCAGTCAGGCTGAAAGCTCATTTATGCATGTTGTTATCTATATTTGTTGTGTGTGGTACTTTGGGGAAACTCAATAAGTTTTGGATTATAGTTTAAGTTTTATGTTTCAGGTACTTCTAATGACCGGGGGAAAGTAAAGGCGTGATCGTGCACATCCTTTTGATTTTATGATATTTGATTTTTTGATACTCTAATTCGTGTTTATAACTTTTGGGAACTATATTTTGGAAACAATTATGGTATTTAGTTGTATTTTAAAAATGAAAATTTAACCTTGATTTTTGGGATGTTATTAGATATGGAACCATGAAATGTAAATCAATGCAATTTTTGAATGTTTCATACGTAAAGGGTCTTAAGCACAACCTCATTGCTATCAGTCAGCTGTGTAACGCTGATTATAAGGTGCATTTCAATAAAAAGGAAGAAATGGTGATTAATTCAAATAATGTTATAGTTCTTAGTGCTAATCGTCGGAACGAAATCTATATTTTGGACATGTTTTTTGCTAACAACTCTCTTAGGGATTCTTCTCTCATTCACTATCTCACCTAAATCGGTTGTGGCACAAAAGACTCTTCCACCTAAACTTCAAAGCTATATCTAAGATATCAAATGATCAGCTTGTGAGAGGGTTTCCTAATATGTGATTTGTAAAGGATAAGTTATGTCCATCATGTGAAAAGGGAAAGAAAACGAATTTTTATTTCAATCCCAATCAATGTCCGTCCATTACTGTTCCATTTCATCTCATGTACATAGACTTGTTTGGCCCTATTCCCGTTGAATCTCATGCTGGTAAAATATATTCATTGGTCGTTATTGATGATTTTTGTAGATTCACTTAGGTGGTATTTTTGTGCAACAAGAATGAAGCTATTAGAGAGATTATTTCCCTGATCAAACAGTGTGCAGTGCTATATGATCAAAAAGTCAAGCAACTCAAAATTGATCATGCCACTAAAATCCGAACACATTGGAAGAATTGTGTAATGAAAAGGGGTTAGTAAGAACTTCTCTATAGTTCGTACTCCTAAATAGACTGGTGTCACTAAACTAAGAAACATGATACTTCTTGAAGTTGGTTGGACAATGGTAGTTGATGTTGTTCTGCCTCTCTCATTCTGGGATGATGCCGTTACACTGGATGTTACACTCAGAAACGATCTATAATTATAAAGTATCATGTTAAGACTTCATATGAGTTTCTTAAAGGTAGAAATCCTTATATATATTATTTTCGTGTTTTTGGTTGTGTTTGCTTCATTCTTAATTCGAAGGACCAACTCTCAAATTTTCAAGCCAAAGCTAATGAGGGAATATTTTTGGGCTACTCCCTAATCTCCAAAGCTTTCAGGGTGTTCAATCTGAAAAAGAAAATCGTTGAGGAATCCATTCATGTGACATTTGATGCAGAATCCTATTCTAGTGAATCTATTGATCATCCACTGTCTATTCTAGATGAGCTTATTTCCTTTACATCCTCAAAATTCCCTAAAGATGACATTCCTTATGTTCTCTCTATCCCTGAACAGAACCCTTCAGCTACTATAAATCCTAACCTTGTACCTTTCCCTGAGTCTGAAGTTCCTGTTGATCCCACTTCTCCCCCTGATGAAAGTTTGTCCATGTCTGATCCTACTAGTTTTCATGATGTTCGTGATCATTCTATCTCCCAAATCATTGGAGATATCTCTACATGGGTTCGCACTCGTCGTCAGGAAACTAGTAACTTCTGTATGTTTGTCAACTTCGTTTCACTAAATTAACCTAAAAAGGTTGGTGATGAATATATGCTAACTGGATTTAATCCATGCAAGATGAACTTCATGAGTTTAATGGCCATAATGTTTGGACACTAGTTCCTAGTCCGAAAGACAACAAAATTGTTGGCACTCGCTAGGTGTTTCGGAATAAAATGGATGAAGATGGTATTGTAACTAGAAATAAGGCAAGACTTGTAGCACATGGGTTTACTCAACTTGAGGGTTTGGATTACGATGAAACTTTTTTCCAAGTTTCTAGACTAGAAGCAATCAAAATATTTCTAGTGTATGCTTCCTTTATGAATTTTAAGTGTTCCAAATGGACGTAAAGACTTCCTTTCTCTATGGGGATCTCGAGAAAGAAGGTTTTCTCAAGAAACATCTAGGTTTTGAAAGTGAATAATTCCTTGATCAGGTCTAGAAACTATATAAGATTGTGTATGGACTAAAGCAAGCTCCCAGGCCGTGGTATGATACACTCACTGTATATATCTTCTTCAAAATGATTATAAGCATTGAGCAATCGACAACACCCTGTTCATCAAGAAATCAGGATCTGATACTATCTGGATTAAGTGTATGTTAATGACATAATCTTTGGGTTGACTAATGAAGCATTGAGCAAGGAATTTATTGACATCATGTCAAAGAAACTCGAGATGAGCATGATGAGTGGATTGTATTTTTTCTTGGGTCTTCAAGTCAAACAACTTTCCAAGATCATTTTCATTAGTCAAAGCAAGTACATTGCTGATATGATGAAAATTTTATCATTCACTAATTGCAAGCTAGCCAAGACTTCAATGTCTCCTTTACGAAAGATATATGCTGACTTATCAAGGATTGATGTTAATCCCATGCTGTATAGATGAATGAATGGGTCTTTGTTATACCTCACTACAAGTTGCCATGATATTATGTTTTCCACTAGTATGTGTTCTTATTTTCAATCAAATCCCAAAGAATCACATCTTCTCATTGTGAAAAAATTGGTGGTTACGTAAAGCACACACCCAATCTTGGGGTTTGGTATCCTCGTGATTCTGAGTTCAACTTAGTTGGTTATATGCTATTTCAGATTATCTAGGTTGTTCATTAGACATAAAGAGTGTGTTAGGAGGATTCCAACTCTTGGGAAATAGACTAATAAGTTGGTTAAGCAAGAAACAATCATCAGTGGCATGTTCAGCAGTTGAATTTGAATATGTTGTCGCTAGAAGATGATGTGTTCAAGTTTTATGGATTCAAAAGCAACTTCTTGATTATGGTTTCAAATTTTTAAAGACTCCCATCTACTGTGACAATACCAGTGTAATTCTAATCACTCAAAATCCAGTTCAAAATCAAAGACAAAGCATATACTAAACCTAAAGCTTAGAAGATTTTAATAGTGCATCTGACCAGAAGAGATACCAAGGCTTAATACCCTGAAAGAATACTTGCATCTGATTTGGCCATGTGTGGATACTGTGAGTGGATGGAAATTTAGAACATCATCAAGAACCACAAGAGTAATCATTCCCAGGATCTGAAGCCTGCCCTGACCTTGATAACGAACAAATTCATGAATTTTAATTTGGTTCCTCTTCAAGGTGCAACTTCTTCATCAACAGCTCCAGCTGCCTTAGCATTTCAAAGTAGAAGATCCAAGCATGCTCAAATCCTTCTACCCTTCGTATCTGTTTACACCAATAGTTTCTTACCAGTAGGAGTAGTTCTTGTTTAACATAATTTGAATAGAGAACCAGAGCAAGGGATGTTTTATGTTGATGGGAATGATCATATGTGTTTCCAAAGATCTAATGATCTTTAAAAGGCTCCCACTAAACACTTGTTTCATTTGAGACTAGAGTGTTTGGGCAAACCTGAAGCTCATAGCTAACACTAGTTAATGTCCTTTGAGTTGAACACAAGAATACATGAACTTACATGTGACGATTACAAGTACATCAAGCCCGAAATAATCATTTAAGTTGATAAAGTTTTTCATCATGACTTCTTACTGGATTAGGTTTAGACATCATTAGATTGGGGGAGATTGTAAGGTCGAACCTTATAATCTGATGAGTCAAACCTACTTCATGCTTATACATCATCGTCAGCGTATCAACTAATAACCAACACTTTTCTTGGTAGTGTAAGGAAAGCTTTTGCAACACAGTTTCAAATTTGTTATCTTTGTGATAAGATCTTTTATTTTTGTAATGTCGCGTTTAAATCCATGATTTATAGGGATTTAATATTCTAGATAGTTCCACCCTAGTATATAAGTTAGGCTAGGGTTCATTGTAAACTACATAGCTTGGTACATTCTCTCTTTGTCAAAGTTATTAATCAAAATTGGTTTTAGGTTAGTCTTGTTCTTTATTGCTTGATCTTAATTCATTATGATACTTCAACGGTAGCAAAATGTTCATTTTTCCATATGGAATTTCGTTTTTTCTTCGTAATTATTTGTCATGTTTATCTGGTGATGACATTTCTATGCATTGAGAAAGCACTTCCATTTGAACCCTTCCAATGACTTGATTTTTTCATCTATCTCTGTTAACAGGTAGCAATCTTTCGAGCATGTTTCATTTATGTTTTTGAAGTCGATATGCATGGTCCATGTGTCGTCACCTTTCTTATCCATGATTGGGTGTGCGATCGTGTTGGGGCTATAAGATTCTTTTACGATCCCAACTGATACAAGCTTGTCTACTTCTATAATTATCGCTTTGTTACGTTCTACGGATAGTCCTCTTTTCTTTTTTTTGGGTGGTTTTGCATGAGTTTTTTTCATTGATTTTGTGTTCCACTATTTCTCTTGGGATTGCCATTGTTTTTCTTGGCTTCCATGTAAAGATGTATTTTTTATCTTACAATTGTTGTTGCCTTTTGACTTTAAGATTTGTAGATAGATTTTTTTCCTATTTATATTGTTTGTTCTGGAAATCCGTAGTTGATGATTATTGTTCCTTGCCTATGTGTGGTTTGAAATTTCACAATGTTGTGTATAGTGGATGCGATTGCTTGGAATTGGCTATTGCTTGTCTTCCAAAGATGATGTTGTATAGTGATGGGAATTTGATGACTATGAAGTTGATCATCGTTGTAGACTACCCCTTTCCCCAATTTAAATGTTAATGACAATGAAATAGTGTCTTTTGGACATATTGAAAGTTTGAAAAATCTAATTAAGTATGACTTGGATACTGCTAGTCGCGCTTGCACTTTAGTTTGTAGCTTGTTAAAGCAATGTTCGTACATTATTTCAGTTGAGTTGCCGTTGTCGAAGTATGTTACTATGTATGTATATTTGGCCAATATATTATTTGACTATCACAGGTTTGTCTCCCCTGTATAGTTTTGGCATGGGATCTGAATCATCATATGTCATCTGCTTCCTTTCTCCTTTTTACATTCTTCATGTCAGTTCATTTAAGCGTAGCATCAAGATTTCTTCTTTTGCTAGTTCCATTCTTTTATTTCCTCTAATGGTGAGTGTTGTTTTTTGTTTAACTCTGAGACCTCAAATGAGTTCGTTCAATTAGACTGATTGTGTCTTGATCAAGCTCACATTTTAATATTTTTTAATCACATTGTGACGTGCCCTGTGTACCATTGAAGTCATAGTATATTCCTCCACCCTATAGGAAATTGTTCAGTGGTTTGGATGATTTTCTATGATTTAAAAATGTTGTTATGTCATTCATTGTGGTTCTTATGTTTATTTGTTGGAAGCATTGACTTGTCTAATTTTAAAATATGTGGTTCTGTTTGTATGGATGTAAGTACTTCCCTATCTCGCTTCAACTATATGTCATTTTCTAGTCTCTATATTGGTGGTATATTGTTAGGGTTACTAATTCACCTTTGATCTTTTTTATCGTTCCTTCTTCTTGTTTGAAAAATTGGTAAGCCCTATATATTAGCTTTTCCATGACTTAAATGGCTTGCAGACTAATTTTTGGAACAATACACATGGATTTAGGTCGAATGGGAATGTTGTTATTATCATATTGTCTGCTCTCTTTCGTAGAATTTAATGTTTCTTTGTTAAATCTATTAATATACACTTATACTTATCCGTCTTCTCATTTTTGACACCCAGTATTGCTTGAGCATTTGATGTGTGTTTTATTTATTGTACAAAATTGCTCATGAATTAATGTTTAACTTGATCAAAACTTTTGATACGTTCATGATAAGCTCTTGTACCGTAATCTAGTTGGCCCATTAGGGTCGTAGGGAAAAGATGCATCGGTATTTTTCATCTAGGTGGTATATGTCTATTTCTATCTATAGTTTTCAATATGTTAATTCGGTTTTGTGTTGCCATCATATTTGGAAATCTTTGGTAGGTTGGTGCCAACTAGTAATTGGTATTCCCTTATGCTTCTAATTAGCAAAGATGTATGTGATCTCATGACTTTAATGCTTGTTGTTCGGCTTAGTCTTATGTTTGGCTTGGGTTTACATAGGGTGTCATGTGACATGTTGAATGGTGGGTTGGACATATGATGTTTCTTGTATGTATCTGGGTGGAATGTTTCTAGATGGAAAACCTTGGTATTGATGGTATGGAAAAGGTGGTCCCAATGGGACATAAGGTTTGATGTGACTTGTTGGTTGTGGTTTAACGGATAGTTGCATCATTTGAAGAACAACATCAGGGTTTGGTTTCATGTTCCCTTCACCCCTCCTTATTGGCATCTCTTGGTTTTGTTTGGTTGTAGTTTGGATCGAGTTCTCTCATTTTTCGTTGCTTCGATAATGATCAGAGATTGTCTTTATCTTTGAATTATGCATTTTTTTGGTTTGATTGGTATCTGCATTTTTATCTGTCATCTCCTGATTGCTTATTGTTGTATCTATTTTCTATGAAATATTGCCTTATATTTGTCTCGTGACTTAAGTTTGTGTTGTGGTGTGTGCTACAGTTATTGTTGGAGTTTGAATGAAAGTGGGCATCATGCGGATTGGACTAAATGGTGTGTGGGTAAGTGGTGTTGAGTTGGTGTGGTTTGTCATTGTGGATTATTGTTCTTTTTTCATTTTGTTTTGTATGGTGCTAATGTTGCTATGTCGATCTGTGCCTAGGATTGTTGTGTATCATTGGACTTGGAGTGGACTTAGAACCTGAGAGGAAATAAGGATAGTCATGAGTTTTACAGGGTGATAACCCGATAATACTCTCATCTGCCTAAGTTAGAAACTGGTTCTGGTATTACTTTAAGAGAAATAATATTCTAAAATATGGTATTTTTGTGAACAAAACAAATTAAGGTATTAAGTTTATTTAATATTATGGTTGAATTATCAATCTGCATCGTTAAACATTTTTCTGACCTTGGGTTATGGGAATACACTAGAGGTATTGAGAATGACGTTCAAGTTCATGAATCCATTGCATCTTAGTCGATGTAAAGTCTAATCATGAAAGAAAAAGAAAAAAGTAAAAAAAATATTTTTCTTATTTCATTGCAGTTTCATATTTTTGTTATTCAAGTTTAGTTTAAGCCTTCTTACGTTTACTTCAGTTTTTATTTAGTTCCTGTTTCAGTCAGCTATATATGTTCATTCTGACTGTAGTGTTAATTACTTTTCTTACTTGAGGACAAGTAAAGTTCAAGCATGGGAGACTTTCTAGATACCTTTTTATCCATCATTTTCATTTTATTTTATTACCATTTTGCATTGTGTTTTTTGCATTTGTACCTGCATTAGTATTAGTAGTTAGATAATTTATGTTTTTAGATAATTTAAAGTGGAGCTGGATTTTGAAGACATATGGACACAACTTGGAGCAGAATTCGAGCTTAATCGAAGTTGAAAACACCTTAGAAAGATGGAAGTTGGAAGGAAGCAGCTGGAATTGAAGCGCTTATGTATGAAACACGTGTAAAAGCCTTTATACGATTATCGAAACACATTATGCCGTCGTGTAACCTTCCGAAAGACATGTTGGAGCAATTATTTCATGTTGAGAAGACCACAGCACTTACACGATCGTGGTTTTGTCCCACAAATATTTTATTTCTTTTCAATCACTCATGGCATTTCATGACCCAATTACACACTTACACGATCTTGTTTTGCTCTACGTGATCATATTTTTTCCCAAGGTCCTCAAATAGCTTCGTGCTTCATTAAACTCATTCGTAACACGCTTCTCACGTTTACACGATCGTGTTTCTCACTTACACAATTGTGTAATTTTCTGAATGCTTATCTTTTGTTGCATGATGCTTATAAATACAACCCCTTTACTTCCAGATCAAGGCACACTAGTTCTTGACAAATTTCAGGCGATTTGTAACCTTTGCCGACAATTTACAAAGATCTAAAGACCATAATTAGACTCGTCAGTTTAGTTTAGTAAGAATTACTTTCCATTCATTATAATTATTGTTTTGATTCGGTTTTAGCCATTTATATCTAAAAATCTTATGCCTAAAACCTTAATTTTTGGTTTTGCACAAACTCTGACTTTTTATTTGATTAATCATTTAATATCTTTTTATTCATATTTCTATCTAGTGATTTCAGTTTTGGTGTAAATTAACGATTGATTTTGGTTTGATTCTTGCTGGTCACTTGAATTATGATTAATTCATTCTAGTTAATCATTTGTTAAAATTCTTAAGTGTTTTAGTAATTAATAATAAGTAAGAAACATCAAATTGATTCCATGACGGGATTTAGTATTGATGGAAACTGAAAATTATGTCTTCTTATGCTTTCGAGCTTGTGAGAGGTAATAAATAATGCTGAGAACTTTACACAAATCTTCATGCATTTTTCTCACTTAATTCTAAGAGCTTGTTTAGGTTTTGTTAAGAAATCAAGTTTAATTCAAAGAGCTTGTTTTGACTAGACAATTTGGCAAAAGAGAATTGTTAGAGCTTGTTAGTAGTTTTCAATACTAAATTAGATAGAACACGTATTAGATAACCACTTATGGATTAATTGCATAATTAAGATAGTCACATAAAAACTGGAACAACTTTTAATATTGATTTTTTATAAGTTTTATTTACGCAATCTTATTTTTTGCATATTTATTATCGTCAATTTTATTTAATAATCAAAACCCCTTTTAATTTTCTTTTTGGACTAGTGCATGTCTGGAGCAAAAAAAAAACAATGACTTTTAGGTTATGTTATTATGAACTCGACCCTCTTATCATGTACTATCGTTTAGTGCATCCAAGCAGTGAACTTTATTACCTTTTTTATTGTTTGTGAGGTTGGACGCACCTAACATATGGGCATGTGGGTGTGGTGGGTATTTGTGTATGGTGTGGATGAAGGGGTAAGGATGGAGACATGTCTGATGTGGTTCAAATGAGACGAGGTGAGTGTGAGGTTAGGATGTAATAGGATGAGGCAGATGTGCCGATATATGGGTGGGGTAAAGTGGATATTAGTATGTGTGTGTAGTTGTGTAGGGCGGGGTGGTGGGTTTGGCTTAGGGGTTAATGGGTAGATAGGTGGATGTGTGTGTTGGTGAGATGGGATGGAAGTGTTGTTTGTGTGTGCTTGTTGGCGTTAAAATAGACATTAACGTGTGCATGTGTGTATGGGTATGGATGTGGAGATGGGGGGTGTGTTGGTCTGGGGTGGGGGTGAGTTGGTGTTAGTGAGTTTATTTGTGTGTGGGTAGTTGGGCAGGTAGGTGGATGAGTGTGGTTGGAAGAGATGATGATTATATAAATTGATTTGGCAAAAATAAAGAGGTGATAGTAGAATATTTTCATTTTATAATAAAAATAAGGATTGTAATCTTAAATCTTTGTTTTTTTTTACCAAAGATCGACTAATTCTTTCGGTCACAACATTTAATAGAATTTGAAAATTTTTATTTCCTTTATTTTTATGGACCAAACACAATCTTTTTACCAAATTTACATTTTAGTTCTTTTAAATTTCTTGGAAGTACACAATCCCAACACACCTAAGATTGTTGGGTTCAATTTGATTTAAAAAAAAAAAAAAAAAAAAAACAAACAAACAAACGAAATGTTCACTGTTACTGGGCAACTTTGTCCATTTACGATGTCCCCCGTCAACCTCTTTACCTCCATTTTTATTTTATACTTATTTTGTTTAAATAAAATTTAATGAACTCAACTGCAAATGCTCAAATAAGAGCAACTATAAAATATTCGAAGCACATGAACAGTTATCAAGTTCATTAATTTTATCCAAAAAAGTATCACACCCAATTTTCTTTCCAAAACATCAAAGCCATCAAATCTTATAAATAACCCATATTGATTATGTCTCTGTCTTATAAGTTATAAGTCGTGTCTTTGGTCACCCAAATTGATTGTTAAAGCATACATTGATGGTAGTGGTTATCTTATTCCGACAGCCATGGAAATATTTGACAAATTTATTCGAAATAGTTTGAAACAAAAAGCAATGACTTAAAACTCTAGATTAAGAATAATTTGTAACATAATTAGTTATTTAGTCTAGAGTAAATTACAGAAATAAAACATATGGTTGGTCAAATTAAAAGGTTTAATCCAACTTCAAAAAGTTAATAGGCTACATCCATGTGCTTTCAAAATCATGTACCAATGGTCTTTGCGTCATTAAATGTAAGAACTTAGATGCTCATTGTATTAAATATGACCATTTTGCATTTTTCTCTTGGTCTAAAATAGTAAAAAGACTAAAATATAACCTATGTCACCTCCACTGCTCCCCTCTCTCCACCACCTCTATGTGATTCTCACCTCTCCATGTCCATCTATACGACTCTTTCTCCCTTTGTCAATCACCGCCATATATGACCAGGTACCTTCGTTATGCACATGCACAATAGCTTGTTCTAGGTTTTCAATTTTACCGGAGTAACTAACCCGATTGGTAGAATAATGGCGAACTATTTGATTGGAAATGGATCGATCAAAAGAAGTGAGGAAAAAGAGAAACAAAAACAAGCTTAGGCAAGATCATGAGCAACGATTTAGCAAAGTAAGAAAAGAGATACAAAGATTTCTTTTGAGTATGGGTAACAAAATAGATCGCAAATGAGATGATGATGATTAACATGTTAGTGAATTTTTAGCTTTGTGAGATCCTAGTTTTAGCGTTAAAAGGTTCTAGCGTTAAAAGGTTCCGGTGAGGAATGGAGTTAGCTTGAGCGACGTTTATGCCCTATTCGCTTAATTGGTTCACTCTGTTTAATTTGGATATTTTTCTATCCTGAAGAAAAAAAAAACAAAAAAAAAAAAAAAACTAGATTTATTTTCTATTTGATAACGAAGCCTGGATTTGAGGATGATTTGTTTCAAAATCCCCACCACCCTCCCACATGCAAACTTTTTTAGTTTTACTTACCTTTTGATCCCAACTATAATTGAACTCATCAAAGGGTCTTTGCCTAGTGCTATCAAGGTGTTGAGAGGAGTTCTTCCCCAAAGTGATTGGGGGTTCAGGTCCGGTTGTGGACAAAAGATATAGTTTAGGAGTAAAATTTAAAGGGTGTGTTAGTCATTAAAAAAAAATAGGATTTAAAGGGTGTGTGTTATTTGTTCAAAAAATTATATTGAACTCATTGCATACGCATTAAGGTTTATGAAAGCCGATGTCAAGCTCAAGTTAGGCATTTAGAACCTTTTGATATCGTTGTGTATGTGCTTGACATCGCAAATGTGTGTTCGATAGTGAGTTTAAATATAAAGCTTGGCTTATGTTCGCTACAAGAAAAAAGGAAATTAGCTCGATTGTGGACAAAAGATATAGTTTAGGAGTAAGATTTAAAGGGTGTGTTTTAGCCATTAAAAAAAAGTAGGATTTAAAGGGTGTGTGTTATTTGTTAAAAAAAACTATATTGAACTCATTGCCTACGCATTAAGGTTTATGAGAGTTAATGTCAAACTCAAGTTAAGCATTTGGAACCTTTTGATATCGTTGTGTATGTGCTTAATATCGCATATGTGTGTTCGATAGTGAGTTTAAATATAAAGCATGGTTTATGTTCGCTACAAGAAAAAAGGAAATTAGCGGTGATAAAAGTCGTCAGTAAAGATTAGAAATGTCGTCGGTAAAGGCAATAGCGGCGACATCTTACCGGTAAAAAACTGGTCGGTGATCCTCTGTCGTTATTGCTCAAACTGTCGTCGGTACAGATATTTGTCACTTCTAATGCTCTTGTTGCCGGTAATACAAACTATCGCCGCTAATGCTCTTTTCGTCGGTAATTCCACCTATCGCCGGTAATAACATTTTTCAATTTTTTTTTATAAATCAACACTTTTAGGTGCAAAAAAACTGATATGTAACGACATTAAATGCAGAAAAAAAAAATACATCACAACATCCGATTAGGTACCAAATAGTGTTATAATTAATTTCATACCAAAATAAACAACCAAAGTGTTATAATTCCAACAAGTACCAAAATGTCACAACAATTCTACCATACAAAACACAAACTAATTATCCGACGAACCATCATCTTTGTTTCCCTCGTTTCCTCCTTGATCTTTCCCCGATTGAAAAAACGTATAAAGTTCCTCCCTACACGGCGAGTCGTTGAGCATTCCCGAACATTTTCCAACTACATAATAAATACCAACATATATAAACTTATAAGTTAAACTATCAAACATAAACAAAAACTACCAAAGTACATTGCTATTTCTTGCACTTAAATACAAAAAATACCAAAGTACATTGCTATTTCATACACTTGGGGCAAAAATATAATTACCAAATCAACATGCATTTATTGATGCCAAAGTATAATGCTATTTTTAAACTAGGGACAAAAACCCAAAGTACATTGCTATTTCTTGCACTTAAAACATAAACACAATTACAAACACAATTACCAAATCAACATGCATTTATTGATGTCAAAGTACATTGCTATCATTAAACTAGGGACAAAAAACTAAAGTACATTGCTGTTTCTTGCACTTGGGACAAATAACCAATTATCAAAGCTTTTAGCAAATAATCACCACAAACCAAAATTACCAAATCAACATGAATTTATTGAAACTAAATAATCTTGTTTTACCTGTGATGGCTACGACTGTGGTGGTGGCTACGATGGTTGTGCAATCAGCGAGATAGCAGAAGGTATTCGGTCGCTGCCTCTGATATGGCCATGCCATTCACCTAATACTCTCTCGAAAGTAGCTCTTTCTTCAGTGGGTGTTAAATTTCATTCACCTTCTGACCCTTGCGTTTGTTCTAAGAGCTCTTGTACTAACTGATTCTGAGTTTTTAAAAAGTAATTAACAATTAAATATTAATAAACACTTAATTATATGATAAAATTATGTAACGCCTAGTTCCTGGTATGTATTTAATTAAAGATTTATTCATTTTTGTATAGAAACTCGACGAGTTGGAGGCCCCAAACTCGTCGAGTAGGAATGGAAATTGGATGCGGGTTGTAAAGTCTACTCGATGAGCTGAGAGCCTCAACTCGACGAGTAGGCTGGCACGGGTAAAACCCTAATTTCGGGGTTTTGCACCCTATTTAAGCATCATAATCCCCTCACGCTTGCCTCATTTCCAGCCTCCAAGTCCCAAACCTTAAATCTAGAATCCCTAATGCATTTGTGAGCTTGTGAGCCATTTTTGAGTGAAGCTTTGTGTGTGTTGAAGCTTGTGAAGGAAGAAGGAGCTTGGGGATTCAATAAGAAGCTAGTAGATCCAGAGACTCCATTTCATTCTCACCATTTCCTGGTAAACAAGTCTCAAACTTGCTTAGTAACTTCTTAGATTCTCTTATTATCATTTTATTGGATTTTTGGTCCAAGAAGCATGACCTTTGGGAAATGGACGTCCTAAGTGAATATACCATCAAATCTGGAACCATGGAGGGCTTTCATAGCATAAAGATGAAAACTTTATGGCCATTGAAGCCCCATGCAAGCTATAGGATGTCATTTTGGCATTTTAAGCTCCAAAAGGCCATGCATGGAGAGAAAGGTGGAAGCTTTACGTGTTCTTGTAGTGTCTAGGGTCCATATCTCAGTTTATATGCCTTGGTTTAGAGTATTGATGGCTTTAGGATCAAGATCTAAGTCGTAAAGAGTTAGGATTTGAGCTAAACCCATTAAGGAAGGGTATTAACGGGTAAAGTTGGAAACTTTACCCTTAAAAGGACATTCTCAGTATGTAGATGAAGTATGGAGCTTAGAACTAAAGAATAGGAGCTTAATCCATTAAGATGGCTTAACATACTGGAGAACTCATCGAGTCCATAGAGGAACTCGACGAGTTGGGTCGAAATGCCCTGATCCCATAGAAGGAAAAACTCGACGAGTTCAGGACGGACTCGACAAGTAGAATTGGAAAGTCCCGATTCTGATGTCTGGAGAAACTTGACGAGTTTGTGAGGAACTCAACGAGTTGGGTCGCGATTTCAGGGTTTCTGATTTATGGAACTCGGCGAGTTGATGGGTCAACTTGGCGAGTTGAGTCAACCCAGAATGTTGACTTTAACCAGAATGTTGATTTTGACCAGGGGTAAAATGGTCATTTTAACCTAAGAAGGATTATTGGATTTTGACTAAGTGTTATTGTGATAATGATAGCCGGGGAGGCGTTGGAGCAGCCGTTAGAGATTCGTCATCGCGAGATTTCATAGTCAGCATTGTGAGGTGAGTTTCCTCCTGGTTTGAACGGGTCGAAGGCACCAAGGTCGGCCCGTATATGTTTTGATTAGTAGCTGAGTGTGGGCGAGGCTCGTATCTCATAGATAGTCGAGTGTGGGCAAGGCCCGTATATCGTAGCATTATTTGAGTATGGATATAGGACTGATTGATAGATTTGATTATACGTGTTGTCTGTGTGATATTTGTATGCATGCTTAGTAGCTGAGTGTGGGCGGAGCCCGTATCTCATAGTTAGTCGAGTGTGGATGGGGCCCGTATCTCGTAGTTAGTCGAGTGTAGGCGTAGCCTGTATCTCGTAGTTAGCCGAGTGTGGGTGGGGCCCGTATCTCGTAGTCAGCAGAGTGTGGGCGGGGCCCGTATCTCCTAGTTAGCGGAGTGTGGGCGAGGCCCGTATCTCCTAGTAGCATGATTATATGTACGGTATGTGGTAGTTTTGGGGAGACTCACTAAGCTTTGTGTTACAGTTTTCAGTTTTGGTTTCAGTTACTTCTGGTAGCAAGGGGAAGAGCTCGGGATGATTGCAGTGCACACACCATTTGATTAGCCTGGCATGTTTATACTCTGATATGTTTGACAGATGTCTATGATACTCTGAGATACACGACTTATGATTTTTATATGATATTTGATATTATGGTTTTCTTAATGATTTAAAAATGAAAATTTTGGACTGTATTCTTGGGATGTTTGAAGTTGGTATCAGAGCCTTGGTTTGAGGGATTCGGGCACACTCTCGGGTGTGTATGAACTCAAACTGAGGACTTGGTATAAGATTTTTCTTTAAAAGAAAAACCATTTTTACAAAAAGGATTTTGAAAAGAAAAAAAGGGTGTGGTTCATGCAATCAGCCGAGTTGACGTAAGTACTCCCAAATTACCCATACAAGTTTATGTTATGATATGCTTATGAGAACTGCATGCTAGATTAGGGCTAAGGATCTAGGAAGGATGCCATATGTGCCTGTTATATGTGTATGAGCTTTATGAACTGCATGCTAGTACTGATTAGTCAGTGATATGATAGCCTGAGTAGAATATGCTTGATTATGTCTACTCAATGCTCGAATGCTACTTGCTTTGTGCTTTTAGGAGTTCTACTTATCTTTAACTAACTAGTAAACGAATATGTTAAGTTACATATTGCGAGGACTAAACAATTTCGGAAGGTTAGGTTTAGCTCTATTTCGCAGCTCTTGTGTGAGTCCAACCGTTGTAGGGTAGGAACTCTCATTCGAAGAATTATCTAGTCTTAGTGATATGTAATGATATTGGCAAGCTAGTTAGGGGGAGATAGGAGGGACTTCTTATGCAGTTGATAGCGGAGAGTGGGTCGGTGATTACGCTAGGGAAAGCCTAGGATGAGATTATCATGAGAACAGCAGTAGCAGTAGAAGGGACTTGGGGGAGTCAAAGCAGTTCTTGAGGAAAGTACAGATAGATGTGGAAGGTAGTATGGGCCCGTACTGAAAGCAGAGGATCCGTACTCGAATCAAGGAAGGCTGAGATGAACCTAGGAAACTTGTAGTATGTTAGATCCCTCAAGTTATGATGTATATACTGATGCTTCTTATGGTGTATTTTCAGTATGGTGACGCTACGCACTAGGCCAGTCGGTAGTTCAGGTGCCGGTGAGGGATCAGGCTCGGGCTCTGGAGCCGGGCAGCTCGACGAGTAGAGGAGAGAGTTCATTTCATCTGAGGTCACGCGCAGTATTTTAGACCAGACTCCTGTGATCTTCGGTACGATCAAGGAGGGTATCTTGGAGCTTTTGGATGAGAGACTGAGTGCATTCTGCACCGAGGTCGCAGCCATGATGGGGCCGTGTACGATGACTTTTAGGGAGTTCCGAGCTTGTGGATCTCCAGACTATCATGGGGCTCGGGACCCCATTTCTAGCAGCAGGTGGTTGGCTGATGTCACCAACGCCTTCCGTACGAGCTGATGTCCCAAGGGGGACAAGGTCCGACTTGCTTCCTGTCTTCTGAAGGAAAGGGCACGTGACTAGTGGGAGGAGGTCAGACATGCCATTGGAGACGATGCAGCTCTTGATGCAATGACTTGGAGTGAATTTTCGGCCAGGTTCAGGGCCGAGTTTGCACCTGTGATTGAGGTGCAACAGCTTGCTAGGGAGTACCAGGATCTCCGAAAGACGACTGAGACAGCGACGGGGATCACCGCTATGTTTAGGGAGAGGGCCCTTCTCATTCCGCAGTACGTGGAGGACGAGGAGATGAAAAAGGCCCGATATCATGATATGTTGAGGAGCGATGTCCGGCAGTTCGTAGTCGATCCAGCTGCAAGACGGTGGAGGATATGATTGCCAAGGCTAGAGAGAGAGATTGATTTAGAGATGGAGAGGAAGAGGAAACCAGATGCGGCATCTGCTATGGAGAGTTCGGGAAAGAAGCCCAAGGTAGATTCCCGAGGGAAGGGCTAGTAGGGCCGAGGCCGTTGCGGCAAGTGTGGGAGGTTGCACGAGGGGACGTGCAGGGCTGGTAGTTCGGGCTGCTTCAAGTGCGGCCGAACTGGTCATGTTATCTGGGACTGTACTGCTACCACCGCCACCCCGACAATATCCGATCTGATTTGCTTTCAGTGCAATCAAAGGGGCCACAAGCGGTCACAGCGTTCGAGTTTAGCAGCAGCAAGACAGGTGGCGACACCCACTCCTGCTACCTTGAGGATTACCGACGGCCGCCAGGGCCGGGCAGAGGCGCCAGTGGCGAAGAGAATAACCTTCCAGTTGACCACAGAGGAGGCACGAGCAGTGCCCGACGTCATGACGGGATCATTCCTTGTGAACGGTATATCAGCTCTGGTATTATTTGATTCGGGGGCTACCCGATCTTTTGTGTTGCTCGCACTTAGCAAACGATTTGTTAGAGCTCTGGGGGAGCTAGACTGTCCACTGGATGTAGAGATAGCGAATGATAAGACCATTCGGGTTCTGAGGGTTCATCGGGGATGTACACTACAGTTGTTCGACGAGCTGTTTTCTGTGGATTTGGTCCCCATTCCCCTGCGAGGGAATAAGGTTATTGTGGTTATGGACTGCCTGAGCCCCAATGGGGCAGTGATCGACTGTGAGCAGCAGCTAGTGAGAGTTCGGACTCCTAGTGGGGGAGGGTTAGTGTTTCAGGGCGAGAGACCCTAGTGTGGACCGACTTTGTGTTCGGCAACGAGGGCGAGGCACTACCTTCAGCAGGGTTACGCAGGTTATGTCGCCTATGTTATGGATACCCGAATAAGGGTAAGGCGACTGTGCATGATGTATAGGTCGTACGAGAGTACCCAGACGTGTTCCCAGAGGATTTTCCTGGGGTGCCTCCGGAGAGACAGGCAGAGTTCAGGATTGACCTAGTCCCTGGTGCGGCTCTGATAGCCAAGGCACCATATCGATTGGATCCTCCCGAGATGCAGGAGTTGTCTACTCAGCTGCAGGAGCTGTTAGACTAGGGATTTATCAGACCGAGCAGTTCACCATCGGGAGCCCCGGTCCTGTTTGTGAAGAAGAAGGACGGGTCACATCAGATGTGCATAGATTACCGGGAGCTGAATAAGGTAACAGTGAAGAACCGTTACCCCGTCCCGAGGATTGATGATTTATTTGACCAGCTTCAGGGTGCATCTTGGTTCTCCAAGATTGATCTATGATCGGATTATCACCAGATGCGAGTCAGGGACGACGACGTGCCGAAGATAGACTTTCGGAGTCGCTATGGTCAATATGAGTTCGTGGTGATGCCGTTTGGGCTCACCAATGCTCCTGCCGTGTTCATGGACCTCATGAACCGCGTGTGGAGACTGATGCTGGACTGGTCTGTGATAGTCTTCATCGATGACATCTTGGTTTATTCCATGAGTCAGGAGCAACATGAGGAGCACCTGAGGGAGGTGTTGGAGACACTGAGGAGGGAGAGACTTTTCGCAAAGTTATCCAAGTGTGAGTTCTGATTGCACGAGGTACGGTTTCTGGGGAACCTTGTCAACCAGAAGGGTATTCTGGTTGATCCGTCCAAGATAGAGGCTGTGATGCAGTAGGAGGTTCTGATGTCTCCATCTGAGATTCAGAGTTTTCTTGGTCTAGTGGGTTACTATCGGAGATTCATACAGGATTTCTTCAATATCGTTGTTCCTCTGACCCAACTGACCAAGAAGTCGGCGACATTCCGCTGGGGGCCTGAGCAGCAGGCACCCTTCGAGACTCTCAGACAGCGGTTATGCGAGGCATCGATTCTGACCTTGCTGGAGGGCGTCGACGACTTCGTGGTTTACTGTGACGCCTCGATCACGGGTATGGGTGCAGTGTTGATGTAGCGATGTCACGTAATAGCATACGCTTCGAGGCAATTGAAACCTCACGAGGTGAACTACATGACACACGATTTGGAGTTGGGGCTGTAGTTTTCGCCCTCAAGATTTGACGGCAGTACCTCTATGGGTTCCATTGTACCATTTACACGGACCATAAGAGTTTGAGGTACCTCATGGATCAGCCGAATCTATACATGAGGCAACATCGGTGGTTAGATGTGGTGAAGGATTACGACTGTGAGATCCTTTATCACCTGGGCAAGGCCAATGTGGTGGCCGATGCTCTTAGCCACAAGGCAGTGGCGGTTCCGATTCGAGACATATGTCTGAGGATGACAGTGATTACTCCGTTGCTGGATCAGATCCGAGAGGCGCAGGTCGAGGGTGTAAAGGAGGAGCGCCTGAAGTGTGAGCGGATCATAGGCCAGTGGCCTCATTTGATTATGAAAGCTGTGGGTTGTTGACCCTTCATGGGAGGGTCTAGGTTTCGTAATAGGGCGGTGTACGCCAGGTTCTGATGGATGAGGCTCACAAGTCGAGGTTCTCCATCCATCCCGGGGCGACGAAGATGTATCGGGATCTTCGCCCCGATTATTGGTGGCCCTGAATGAAGCGGGACGTAGCATGGTACATAGAGCGGTGCTTGACTTGCTGGAAAGTCAAGGCCGAACACCAGCGACCACACGGCAAGATGCAGCCGTTAGACATTCCCATGTGGAAATGGGAAGATATCACTATGGATTTCATCACGAAACTTCCCAGGACCGAACGTGGAGTAGATTCGATATGGTTCATCGTGGATCGGTTGACCAAGAGTGCTCACTTCATCCCGATCCAGGAGAGTATATCGGGTGAGAAGCTGGTCGAGATCTACGTATGTGAGGTAGTGGCACAACATGGAGTGCCTGTTTCGGTTGTGTCAGACCGGGATGTTCGTTCCACTTCCAGATTTTGGAAGCGGTTTCACGACGAGATGGGTACCCGTCTTCACTTCAGTATCGCTTTCCACCCTCAGACTGACGGTCATAGTGAGAGGACGATTTAGACTCTAGAGGACATGCTGCGTGCGTGTGTATTGGATTTTGGAGGGAGTTGGGATACATATCTTCCATTAGCGGAATTTTTGTATACCAACAGCTACCACGCTAGCATAGATCTACCTTCCTTCAAGATGCTCTACGGGAGGAAGTGTAGGACCACAATCTGTTGGGGCGAGGTCGGTCAGAGAGTCATGTGGAGTACTGAGGTAGTACTTAATACTACTGAGAGGATCCAGCAGGCTCTAGACTGCTCAAATTCGGAAGAAAAGCTATACCGACAAGCGCTGTTCAGACTTGTCGTTTCAGGTGGGCGACATGTTTCTCCTGAAGGTGTCACCTTGGAAAGGTGTCATCCGGTTCAGAAAGCGGTGAAAGTTGGGCCCCATGTACATCGGTTCGTTCAGGGTTTTGGCTCAGGTTGGTCGGGTTGCTTACCGTTTGGATCTTCCAGCAAAGCTCAGCCAGATCCACAACACTTTTCATGTCTCCCAACTGGTGAAGTGCTTAGTGGATGACTCCACAGTTGTGCCTTTAAATGATATACAGGTTGACGACAGCCTGAGCTACATCGAGAGACCAGTAGCTATTCTCGACAAGAAGATGAAGGAGCTGAGGAACAAGAGGGTGGAGCAGGTAAAGGTGCAGTGGTAGCACCGCAAGGGCTCAGAGTGGACTTGGGAGCCCGAGGAGGAGATGAGGAAGCACTACCCGAAATTGTTTCCCGACGCAGCAGACTTCGAGGGCGAAGTCTAAGACAAGTGGGGGAGAATTGTAACGCCTAGTTCCTGGTATGTATTTAATTAAAGATTTATTCATTTTTGTATAGAAACTCGACGAGTTGGAGGCCCCAAACTCGTCGAGTAGGAATGGAAATTGGACGCGGGTTGTAAAGTCTACTCGACGAGCTGAGAGCCTCAAATCGATGAGTAGGCTAGCAGGGTTGCAACCCTAATTTCGGGGTTTTGCACCCTATTTAAGCATCATAATCCCCTCGTACTAGCCTCATTTCCAGCCTCCAAGTCCCAAACCCTAATGCATTTGTGAGCTTGTGAGCCATTTTTGAGTGAAGCTTTGTGTGTGTTGAATCTTATGAAGGAAGGAGAAGCTTGGGGATTCTAGAAGAAGCAAGTAGATCCAGAGACTCCATTTCATTCTCATCAATTCCTGGTAAACAAGTCTCAAACTTGCTTAGTAACTTCTTAGATCCTCTTATTATCATTTTATTGGGTTTTTGGTCCAAGAAGCATGACCTTTAGGAAATGGACGTCCCAAGTGAGTATACCATCAGATCTGGAACCATGTAGGGATTTCATGGAATAAAGGTGCAAACTTTATGGCCATTGAAGCCCCATGCAAGCTATAGGATGTCATTTTGGTCTTATAAGCTCCAAAAGGCCATGCATGGAGAGAAAGGTGGAAGCTTTACGTGTTCTTGTAGTGTCTAGGGTCAAAATCATAGTTTATATACCTTGGTTTAGAGTCTTGATGGCTTTAGGATCAAGATCTAGGTCTTAAAGAGTTAGGTTTTGAGCTAAACCCATTAAGGAGGGGTATTAACGGGTAAAATTGGAAACTTTACCCTTAAAAGGACATTCTCCGTATATAGATGAAGTATGGAGCTTAGAACTAAAGGATAGGAGCTTAATCCATTAAGATGGCTTAACAGACTGAAGAACTCGTTGATTCCATAGAGGAACTCGACGAGTTGGGTCGAAATTCCCCGATCTCGTAGAAGGAAAAACTCGACGAGTTTAAGACGGACTCGACGAGTAGAATTGGAAAGTCCCGATTCTGATGTCAAGAGAAACTCGACGAGTTTGTGGGGAACTCGACGAGTTGGATCGCGATTTCAGGGTTTCTGATTTATGGAACTCGGGGAGTTGAGTCAACCCAAAATGTTGACTTTAACCAGGGGTAAAATGGTCATTTTACCCTAAGAAGGATTATTGGATTTTGACTAAGTGTTACTGTGATAATGATAGCGGGGGAGTCGTTGGAGCAGTCGTTAGAGATTCCTCATCGTGAGATTTCACAGTCAGCTTTGTGAGGTGAGTTTCCTCCTGGTTTGAACGGGTCGAAGGTACCAAGGCCGACCCGTATATGTTTTGATTAGTAGCTGAGTGTGGGCAAGGCCCGTATCTCATAGATAGCCGAGTGTGGGCGAGGCTCGTATCTCATAGCATTATTTGAGTATGTATATAGGACTGATTGATAGATTTGATTATACTTGTTGTCTGTGTGATACTTGTATGCATGCTTTGTAGCTGAGTGTGGGCGGGGCTCGTATCTCATAGTTAGCCGAATGTGGTCGGGTCCCGTATCTCATAGTTAGCCGAGTATGGGCGGGGCCCGTATCTCGTAGTTAGCCGAGTGTGGGCGGGGCCGTATCTCATAGTCAGCGGAGTGTGGACGGGGCCCATATTTCCTAGTTAGCGGAGTGTGGGCAGGACCCCTATCTCCTTGAGTGTGGTCGGGGCCCGTATCTCTTAGTATCATGATTATGTTGATGGGATTTGAGCATTCTAACACTCCTATGGTGTACATGCAACCCTAGAAACCTTGGATATATGTTTTCTCTAATATACATGCAAATTTGATTTTCCAAGGTTTACATCCTAACTAGCATGTTATGGAGAACTTGTAATACAAAAATCAAGTAGAATAACATACCTTTTAGTAGCTTGGATTCCTTGATGACTTTGTGAGCCTAGCACCCCAAATGTGATGCCTCAAATGTTTCTCACAACACCAAAATACTTGGAATAACTTGAGAGAACTTCACTACGACACAAAATCGGCTTGCCCTCTAGTTCTTACACTTAGTGCCGATTTTAGAAGCTTATGGGGTCCTTTTATAGTTGTGTCACAATTAGGGTTACACCATGTAAACCCTAATTGACATGGCTTTTCATTTTCCATGATCCATGGGTTTATAACCCCCATGGACTATCCATGGAGCACCTTATGGGTTTTAGCCCAACTCCATAAACCATGGATCCTTAGCCCACTATATAAGAATGGATGATTTACACAATCATCCCCATATATTTAATTAGTCTCCTTTTGATCACCAAATTAATTCTAAATTAATTATTGACCAATACTAATTAAATAATATTATTAATATATTAGAACTTATAATATATTAATAAACCTTAAGTGTCCTTTTTCTCATTTTTGTCTATCCAAGTGTTGCAATGCCATGCAACCCAAATGGACCATGCCGGGTCGGTTCAAGTACATACCAAATATAGTTATGGACTTAGACACTATATCCAACAGTCTCCCACTTGGATAAGTCTAATAACTATAGTTGCAGATATGACTTCAGAATCTGACTAGCAATCGTAGCTCTTTCAAAGTCTCTCGGAACTGAGATGATGATGATGATGATGATACGCCATTTAAGATAAGTTATCATATAATCCTCTGCTCTCAAGATATCAGCCGGACAAATACATGGAACATGGTCTTACTTATTGTCCAGCATTTGTTTCTCGATCTATGATCTGTTTGACATAGAACTAAATTGAACACATCAATTAGGTTCTGACCGGGCCCGGTACATAGGTCAAAACAAAAACATCGAGGGGCCTAGATATCTCTTCTCATCCTAGAAGGAACAGATAAACTTTGACTCATATGCTTGTATTGACTACTTATTGAATTATGCACAAAAGCACGTTTTATAACATCGAGTTACCAATGCGTTTTCGTACAATAAATGTATAACCAACTCATAGTCAACAACTCATATCTCTAGGTTTGAAGATTTATATGATATTACCGTCTCACGATTACTCGAGATAAATTCCATGAAGTGATACAAGTGAGTGTGGGTTGAGTCCAATACTCAGACCTTATGAGCACTCATGAATGTTGCAGCAACCATTGCTATGTCTAATACACCTTAGACAATCTACAAACACAATTCATGACAATCTTAATTCAATACCTACTTCCAAAGTATGACTGACTGTGGAGAGTTTGAATAATATAATTATTCTGGAAGTCAAAACATGCAAAGTTGAAACAATAGTAAACGATTAACATAAGATAATAACACTTTACTCATAAATAAACAACAACTTTTATTTAATCATCAAATGTTAATTACATTTTACAAGTTTCAAAACTATCTAATTATTAAAACTAATATCATCCTTCAGCCCGATGCGCCTCGCATGTTGTAAATGCTTAACCCTACTCAGTCCCTTCGTGAGGGGATATGCTGGGTTCTCATCTGATGATACCCTCTTTGCCATGAGGAATCCTTCTTCTATTCGATGTCTAATTAAATGGTATTTTTTGTCAATGTGTCTGGATCTCCCGTGATACCTTGGTTCCTTAGCTAGAGCAACTGCACTTTCGCTGTCACAAAAAATTTCCATTGGCTCTTTTATAGCCGGTACAACTCCAAGGTCTCCAATGAAGTTCTTTAGCCATATCACCTCTTTTGTTGCCTCGCTTGCTGCTATATACTCTGATTCGCAAGTTGAACCAGCTACCGTCTCCTGCTTGGAACTTTTCCAAGTAATTTCTCCTCCATTTCGGATAAAGACCCAGCCGGACTGAGAGCGGAAATTATCTCTATCAGTCTGCAAGCTAGCATCGCTATACCCTGCCACTCTCAAGTCATTACTGCCACCAAGGGTAAGGACCCAGTCCTTAGTCCTTCGCAGATACTTGAGAATGTTCTTTACCGCAGTCCAGTAAGCCTTGCCAGGGTTCCCTTGATATCTACTGACCATGCTCAAAGCAAAGGCCACATCAGGGCGAGTACAAGTCCTAGCATACATGATTGAGCCCACATCGGAAGCATATGGTACACAACTCATCTCAGCTATCTCAGCCTCTGTACTCGGACTCTGAGTCTTACTCAGTTTGGCGTTGCTATGGAACGGTAATTCCCTTTTCTTGGAATCCTGCATGCTGAAACTCTTCAGCACCTTATCCAAGTAAGTACTCTGACTAAGTCCAATTAGTCTCTTACTCCTGTCTCTCAATATCCTTATCCCTAGGATATAGGCAGCTTCCCCAAGGTCCTTCATAGCGAAACACTTCCCAATGCAAGACTTAACCTCCTGCAAGGTTGGGATGTCATTTCCTATGAGCAGTATGTCATCCACATACAACACCAAAAAGCTAACTATACTCCCACTAGCCCTAACATATATACAGGACTCATCCTCGCTCCTCGAAAAGCCAAACTCTTTGACTTTCTCATCGAAGCAAAGATTCCATCTACGAGGTGCTTGTTTCAATCTATAGATGGATTTCTCAAGCTTACACACCTTATTAGGGTACTATGTACTGACAAAACCCTCTGGCTGACTCACGTAAACATCCTCAGCCAACTTTCCATTAAGGAAAGCGGTTTTGACATCCATTTGCCATATTTCATAGTCATGAAATGCAGCAATGGCTAGCATAACCCTAATAGACTTAATCTTTGCTACTGGTGAAAAGGTATCATCATAATCAACTCCCAGAGTTTGAGACAAGCCCTTTGCAACCAGTCGTGCCTTATACGTGTGTACATTACCATCCATATCGGTCTTCTTCTTGAAGATCCATTTGCACCCGACTGTCTTACGACCTGGTACATTGTTAACCAAGTTCCAAACTTGATTGTCATACATGGACTGTATCTCGCTGTCCATAGCCTCTATCCATTTAGCAGCCTCAGGGTCTGCCATGGCTTCCGTGTAGCTGTTAGGTTCATCTAGACTTACCAGTGTGCTATCACTGATAAGCGTATCGCCTTCTGTAGTAATATGGAAACCATAGTTATGCTCAGGTGCATTCTTAACTCTTGGAACGCCTCAGAGGTATGGGCTCGTCAGTCGGATCAACATAAGTTTCCTCCTCAGGTTGATTGCTCGGGTTTGAGGTTCCTTCACCACTTGACTCTTGAATTTCTTCAAGGTCAATTTGCCTCCCACTGTTTCCTTGGCTTATGAACTCTCTCTTTCATGAAAGACTCCTCTTCTAGCTACAAAGACCACATTCTCACTAGGTCTATAGAAGAGGTAACCAAAGGATCTTTGTGGGTAGCCGATGAAAATACACCTCTCACTTCGAGGTTCGAGCTTATCATGAGACTCACGCCTCACGAAGGCCTCGCAACTCCAAATCTTGATGTGGTCCAAATTGGGAACTTTCCCAGTCCATATCTCATGAGGTGTTTTGGCAACCTTTTTAGTAGGGACTAGATTCAGGATATGGGTGGCAGTCTCTAAGGCATTACCCCAGAATGAGATTGGTAACGAAGCTCGACTCATCATGGAACGAACCATGTCCAACAAGGTTCGATTGCGCCTCTCAGCCACACCATTCAGATGTGGTGTCCTAGGAGGTGTCAATTGTGACAATCCCACATTCCTTAAGATAGTCAAGGAACTCGATACTAAGATACTCTCCTCCTCGATCGGATCGGAGCATCTTGATGTTCCTGCCCAGTTGATTCTCCACTTCCTGCTGAAACTCTTTGAACTTTCAAAGGTTTCTGACTTATGCTTGATTTAGTAGATATATCCATATCTACTATAATCATCAGTAAAAGTCACATAATAGCGATTAACATCCCTTGTGGCGGTTTTGAAGGGTCCACACACATCAGTGTGTATGAGGTCCAACAAACCCTCACTCCCCCTCACAAGTACTAGTGAAGGGTGATTTTGTCATTTTTCCAAGTAAACAAGACTCACAACTATCATCCGACTTTAGGTCAAATGATTCCAAAACTCCAGCCTTTTGGAGTTGGCCCATGCGCTTCTTGTTAACATGTCCAAGATGACAATGCCTCAAGTATGCTTTGTCTAAATTATTTGAAGAATCAATACACAACACATTATTTCCTAGATTATCTACAACATTCACAGCTTTATATACACCATCACAAGGTAATGCTTTAAAAGTAAAATACATCATTGTAATAAACATTAATAGCACCATTATCATTATCAAATGACAAAGTAAACCCTTGTTTGTACAAGCCATGAAAGGAAATAATATTTCTCGCCATTTCAGACAAGTAACAACATTTATTCAAATCTAACATTAACCCATTATTAATCAATAAAGAATAAACTCATATCTTGGTAACAGGTGATGCTTTCCTATTCCCCATGATTAAGTTTATCTTCTCGTGCTCCACTTTCTCACTTCTTCTTAGGCCCTGCAAATCAGTACAAATGTGAATACCACAACCTGTATCAAGCACCCAATAGTTAGTATGCAATGAGTTATTAGACAATATAGTGTAAATATCTGCATAGGTGGGTTTAACTTTCCCATCCTTTACATCTTGCAAGTATTTGGGGCAGCTTCGCTTCCAGTGCCCCTTTTGCTAGCAGTAGAAGCATTTTGCTTCCTTTGGGTTTGAAGAAGGAGGAATGGAACCTTTATTGGTTCCAATTGAAGAGGAGCCATCAAGAGACTTTCCCTTGGTACCTGATGTGTGTAAAATGCACTGGTTTTAATCCAACTTTTGAGTTATAAATTAAGCACACAAAGGCAGTGAACCTGTCTTTTAGTGGTATAGTTGGGTAAGTAGAGTGTCGAACTCATGGAACGGTAAATTAAAACTAAAGACTAATTTTATCTAAATTAAATAGTAAATATGGGTTTTCTCTAGTTTTACAAGACTAGAAACTTACTAATACTACTTGAGCTAAGAACTAGAAAAACAAGGATTTAACTGAATTCAATAATAAAAGGGACTTCTGTTTAGTTCAACTCAATTGATCCTATGGTTGATATTATGGTAATAGTGCAATGGATTAATTCTTCTATTGGCTACCGATTCAAGTGATTAGCCTTGCGTTCTCTACGATAATCCTTAGAAAACAAACTAACTCAAACAGTGATCAGTTGTCTAATTTAATTTAATTCACTAGATTATTTATTCGGGTTAATTTGGACTTGTAATAGCTAACTAAATTGGTCCTTTAGTTCACCTCTTGCTGATGGTCATCAAACAAGCTCACACATGAATTTACCTAATTTTTCTTATTAATTCTAGTTTCACGTTCGTTAGTCCTAGACATATGATAAAGTGGTCACATAAACATATGGGGTTGATAATTAAAAGATGTTCATACTATTTAATTATCTTCCTATTAACAGAAAATTAGTTATCATTCACACATAAGGTTCTTTAACAAGCTAGAATCAACAAAATCACCAATATTAAATTAATCCTACCATAAAATCAAACCATAATATCAATTTTGTATCCCCAAACAGAAGTTAAAGAGTTTTAGCTCATGATTGAGGTAATTAACAGCAATAAAACGAATTCTAATTGTCTAACCATAATTGAGAAACAATAGATTAAGTAGAATGATGAGAATGTGCCTCAAATCTTCTTTGGAATTGGATTCTAGGTTGTATCTTCGTTCTCTAGGGTTCTTCTGGCTCTTCAATCGCAGCTTGCTTCTCCCCAAAGGTTCCAGAAGTCCCTCAATCGGATTAAGACCCGCTATTTATAATTATCACAAAACAGGGGCTACTCGGCGAGTAGGTCGTGGACTCACCGAGTACTAGTGTGAAATCCGTGTTCGGCAAGGAATCTTGACTTTTCTTTCGGGAACATTCTAATGAACTCGCCGAGTACGTGCGTGGACTCGCCGAGTAAGTGTGTAATTTTCCCTTTTCTTTCATTCTTTGGTCTCTAATTGCTTCTCCTTTTTCCTTCTGCTTCCAAGCATGTCTTTTGGACTGAAAACACTATATAAGCATTATTAAGTACCTTTTGTCCATATTATGCATATAATTAGCCAAAAATGAATAGAAATATATGTTAAACATATGATTAATTATGCACATATCAAAATACCCCACACTTGACTTTTGCTTGCCCCCAAGCAAAACTGAATTTTAACACATTAGAATCACATAGGACAACTCACGTCGAACCCAGCCATTATGCCAAGACCGCAACGCGCACATTTGTGTCTAAAATTCCTAATAACCCCCCATACTCTAAATACTCACAATCCTCATAAACATTCGCCCACTCACCCCGAACTATGCTCATTTTATGCATCCCTCCGAATCCATCCTCAGAAAACCTCTTAACCTCAAGGTGTTTTTGGTTGAGCAACCCAAGCATGCAAAATCTAGACAATTACAACTTTTTGATACCACTATAGAGCTCATTTGGAATTCTTCACTTCTTGATAATTTGAACTTTGATTTCTTCAAGTTTTCCACCTTTTGATTTTTGGTATCTTTACTTTTGAATTTCTTCGGAATTTTGATCTTTAAATTTACACTTTAATAGCTCCAAAACTCTTTCAACTTTTCTTGTAATTCTCTCTCTTTTTTTTTTAACATGTAACTCACTTTTTTTTCACTCAATACCTACATGCTTAAGCAGGAGCACTCAACTTCAACCTTTATTGATTAATGATAACAATTTTCCTGGATACATTTCAAGTACACGATGCTAAACATATTGCATCCTTCGGGCTAAGCGAGGTTGTGTTTTTGTCTCATGATTTCACTAGAACAAGGGAGCCACAAATGCACTATAACATATATAGGCTCAACTAAACATTTGGGTCCTCACGGAATCATCAAATATAATACTAGCATGATCCCTAATTGTTTTTACCAAAATATCTAATTTAACCATAATTGATTAAATTTTAAAATTAATCTAAATTTTAACTAAATGTAACCAACCCCCTACCCCACACTTAATTTATGCAATGTCCCCATTGCATATTAGGCATGAATAAGAAACATAAAAATAAAGAGGGAATTGGAACAAACTCCCCTGGGATAGTAGTGGCGAGGCTGATCATCTTCAATTTAGCTCCATCTTTGAATGACTTTAAACATGGGAACAGCTCATCCATTTCTTGCGTGTCATGTCGCGTGTGGTAGACTTGCAAATGACTTAAAGATGTAGGATACAGCTCCTAGAAACCTTCAGCAATGATCCTCTATGAAAGAGTTGTATAAAACTGCAATGAACGTGCCCAAAACAACTCTGGAATCCGAAAAATGATGATGGACTCGGCGAGTAAGTCGTGTACTCGGCGAGTATGTTGCTAACTGGCAGAGAAGTCGTAAATTTGTCCATGCACTCGCCGAGTAGGGTATGTGCACTCGGCGAGTAGGCGCTGAGTTTTCCATTCGACTGAAGTGTTGGATTGGGGTAATTCAGTGACTCTTTTTCTAATTACTTCAGTAATAAAGCACTCTACACTCCCAACTCTAACGGACTCGAACTTAATGGAAAAGACTTCGCACTCCCAATTGAACATTCTTTACTTGAACCTTGACCCATAAGACTTCTAAATGCATCCTAACCTTCCAATCCTGAAAAAAAAAACAGACAAAATTGAAAGCAACCAAAAGTCCTAACGAGAAATAAAATCATCCAAGTTTAACAAGTTGTCCAAATCAAACATCACGAAAATAAATTAAAAACACAAAAGAAACATTCTTCATTCTTCATCATCTACGTCGGCTCCTCCAGCTCCACTTCCTCCTCCTTCATTGCCTTTCCTCATCCTTTCTTCCCAACTCATGATGTAGGGGTAGCCAGGTCCAGGTCTCGGTGCGATGTTCATTTGTTGGAAGAGATAGTCAAATGATTGATTGTTATAGTTAACTCCTCTTCCAATATCATCCAAGTAGCGCCGGTACTCAAGTTGATTCCATCCATCGTTCTCTTCTTCCACCGGAATAACCGGTGGGTCTTCCCGTACCTGCTCACTTCTTTGCCTCACTCGCCTTCCCGGCTCCTCGGGGTTAACCGGCTCATCCGCATGAGGAATAGAAAAAGAATCACCAAATTTTTCCACAATCCTTGCCCTCCTATATAATGCGGTGTTGAACGGAGGGGGATAAATGACCGTCAGCGCCCTTGACTCTTGCAAATCTAATACCCCAAATGACCTTGCAAGCCTCGTCACAAACATCCCTCCATTAATCTTGGAGTTCATCTTCTCCTTGACAGCCCCTTCAGCAAGATACTTGGCTATGCGATAGGGGAGATTGCAGAAAACATCGGGAGTAATAATACTCCAAAGATAAAAGATGTCAAGGGTTGGGACCTTGTCCCAGTCCTTTCGCATATTAATCGTGCTAGCAATGAACCGATGAATGAGACGGTGGATCGGTGAACGTATGTGACCCTCCTGTGCGGTAGATGGGATGTACACCCGGTTAGCAATAGTATTCCACCAGGTAGAAGCAACCACTCCCTCGGGGAGATCTTTGTGGCAATTCTCTAAAAAAACTTCAAAATCTTCATTCAACATAGTGCTTTGCTCATAGATTCCAAGCCTCCATGAAAATTCAGCCATGGTGCATTGTTGCAGCTCTGCACCAAGAGAAAAGGAAACTACATTGGGATTGTAGTACTCACTACCACCTCGGAATGAGATGGTAGCAAAAAACTCCCAACATAATTCAGCGTAGACTGGTTCTTGAATTTTGAAAAGCTGTAACCAACCATCATATATGATGGTTGAATCCCCCAAATTACATTCTTTCACCAAATATGGTGTTAGCTCTTCTTCCAAACCAATTTTCCCCATCCAATCCCAATCCACTGCATTGGGTAAATGAATCTCTTTCTGTTTTAAAGCCTCTAACTTGTTTTTGGCACGGGCTTGAGACGATTTAGATGTGATTTGGCGGAACGAGAGCCACGAGATGTCCCCTTGGCTTCCCCATCTTGAAGACTGACCTCGTCTGGACATGGTACCTGCATGACAACATTAAGAAAGCACAAACAAACAACACCCAGTAATTAAAATTGAATAAAACAGATCTGTATAGCCTCCTACTCGCCGAGTTCATGTCCTACTCGGCGAGTAGGATGAACATCGGGACCAGAATCTGTCGAACACATATGGGTCACTTAAAACACCCAATTTTACACAGGGGTTTGCTGTACTAAGTCCATTAACCACTAAACCAAAAGAAAATTCTCCTAACAACTCCTAATTTATGGTAAAACTAAAACCCTAGAATTTGAGGAAACCCCCAAATCCGAATTTAGATAAAATAGGGCAAATCAGTGATAAAGCTTGAACCTTTGATGAGTTTTTAAGTGTAAAGATCATACCCTTTCCCTTGAAAGTCGAGGATTAAGCCAAAAATCACAGAAATCGCTTGGAGGAGGCTGTGCACGGCGAGTGTGTGGGTAAAATGGGTAAAAACCCTTATTTCTCAGATTGTTATACCGTCTGTGTAAGTTGGCTACTCGCCGAGTACAAACGGGCTACTCGCCGAGTACAAATGCTTTTACGCGGTGGTTATTTAGGCAAGCACTCGCCGAGTACTCGTACCTACTCGGCGAGTAAAGCTTGCAGTTTGACAAAAATTGAATTTAATTAATTTTTTTATTTTTTATTTTTTATTTTTTTGTAACCCACTACCCCACACTCTAGGCATTGCTTGCCCTCAACCAATCATTTAGAACATATTTCCAGAAGAAGATGAATGAAAAAGATCCTAAAGAATTAAAAAGAAAGTAAAGGAAAAAGAAATGCAAACTCTAAACTCGGGTTGCCTCCCAGAAGCGCTTCTTTTTAAGGAGTCATTAGCTGGACTCCTCCCATTCTACGTGGATGCAATCCCTTCCAGCAACATCAACTCTTCCATGCCGTCATTCCTTGGAACTCCTTCTTCATACTTTTTGACTCTATGTTCATTGACCTTGAACGGGGTGCCATCTTTTGACAATAGCTCTATAGCACCATGTGGAAACACCTTCTTCACCAGAAAAGGACCATCCCATCTTGACTTGAGTTTGCCCGAGAAGAGTTTTAACCTTGAATTAAAGAGCAACACCTTTTGCCCTTCATGAAATTCTTTATTTTCCTTGATCCTCCTGTCATGCCAATTCTTAGTTTTCTCTTTATAGATCAAAGAACTAGTGTATGCATCATTTCTAAGTTCCTCAAGAGCATTCATTTGCATTAACCGGTTGTTCTTGAGCTCCTCCATGTTGAAGTTGCACATCTTTAAAGCCCAAAAAGCTTTATGCTCTATCTCCACCGGTAAATGACATTGCTTTCCATAAACTAACCTATATGGTGTAGTACCAATAGGGGTTTTGAAAGCTGTACGGAAGGCCCAAAGTGCATCGTCTAGCTTATCCGACCATTCTTTTCGATTGCTCCCCACCGATTTCTCCAAGATTCTCTTTAAAGCTCGATTTGTCACTTCGGTTTGTCCACTAGTTTGTGGATGGTAGGATGTTGAAAATTTATGGGTTACCCCATATTTACTTAGCACCTTCTCTAGTTGATCATTGGCAAAATGAGTGCCTCGGTCACTTATGAGAGCTTTCGGGACCCCAAATCTTGAAAATAACTTCTTTAAAAACCTCACCACTACCCGACCGTCATTAGTTGGCAAAGCTTGTGCCTCCGCCCACTTGGATACATAATCCACCGCCACCAATATGTATTTGTTGCCTTTGGATATGGGAAACGGTCCCATGAAATCGATCCCCCACACATCAAATACTTCGCACACTTGGATACTATGTTGTGGCATTTCATTTCGAGATGAAATGTTTCCAGCTCTTTGACATGCATCACATTCTTTGACAAATTGGGTTGCATCTTTAAAAATCGTGGGCCAGTAAAACCCAGTGTCAAAGATCTTCTTAGCAGTGTAATGTGCTCCATGATGTCCACCCGTGGGCCCGCTATGACATTGCTCCAATATTTTCCAGCTTTCATTCCCGAAGACGCATCTTCGTATGATTCCATCCGCGCAGCTTCGGAAAAGATATGGTTCATCCCAAAAGTAATACTTTATCTCGGAAAAGAATTTCTTCTTTTGTTGACTTGTGAGATCTTTTGGGAGGTAATTGCTAGCTAAGTAATTAGCTATATTTGCAAACCATGGTTTTTCTCCCACAGTCACCATAATATACTCGTCCGGAAAATCATCTCCAACTCTATCTTCTTGCAATCGCGGGTTTTCAAGCCTTGACAAGTGGTCAGCTGCTACATTCTCCATTCCCTTTTTGTCGCGTATCTCTATGTCAAACTCTTGAAGAAGTAGAACCCATCGTATCAATCTTGGCTTGGCATCCTGTTTGGCAAACAAATACTTGATAGCAGAGTGGTCAGTAAAAACAGTTGTTTTAGATAAAACTAAATAAGGGCGGAATTTATCAAAAGCGTACACCACAGCTAATAATTCCTTTTCCGTGGTGGTGTAGTTTTCTTGGGCTGGATTTAAAGTCTTGCTAGCATAATATATGGGTTGGAAGTGCTTATCAACCCTTTGACCAAGGACAGCTCCTAATGCAAAATCACTAGCATCACACATTATTTCAAATGGTAAATTCCAATTTGGTGCAACAATGATCGGGGCATTAGTCAATTTTTCCTTTAAAAATTCAAATGCCTCTAAACACTCTTTAGTAAAATTAAATGGTGCATCTTTTAGGAGTAATTGTGTTAGAGGTCTAGTTATTTTAGAAAAATCTTTGATAAAACGCCGGTAAAAACCCGCGTGTCCTAGAAAACTTCTAATACCCTTCACATTAGTTGGTGGAGGTAATTTGGCAATGGTGTCAATCTTTGCCCGATCCACTTCAATTCCCGATTTGGAAACCTTGTCGCCCAAAACTATACCCTCCTTAACCATAAAGTGACATTTTTCCCAATTAAGGACTAAGTCGGTCTTTTCACACCTAGCAAGCATTAGGTCAAGATTTATGAGACAATCATGGAAGGAAGATCCAAAAACAGAAAAATCGTCCATAAAGACTTCCATGAATTTTTCCACCATGTCGTGGAATATGGCTGTCATGCACCTTTGAAATGTCGCGGGTGCATTACATAGCCCAAAGGGCATACGTCGATAAGCAAAAGTCCCACTTGGGCAAGTGAATGTGGTCTTTTCTTGGTCCAATGGGTCTATGGGTATTTGGAAATAACCCGAAAATCCGTCTAGGAAGCAATAATAACTATGGCCCGATAATCTTTCTAACATTTGATCAATAAAGGGTAAGGGAAAATGGTCTTTACGAGTGGCATCGTTTAGTTTTCGATAATCGATGCACACTCTCCAACCGGTTACCGTTCGTGTCGGAATAAGCTCATTCTTTTCGTTGGTTATGACCGTCGTCCCTCCTTTCTTGGGCACCACTTGAACCGGACTCACCCATGGGCTGTCGGAAATGGAATATATAATCCCCGCATATAAAAGCTTGACCACTTCTTTCTTGACCACCTCTTGCATATTTGGGTTTAGTCTTCTTTGGTGCTGCACAACCGGCTTTGCTCCCTCTTCCAGGTTAATATTGTGTGAACAATAAGAGGGACTTATTCCCTTGATGTCGGTAATGCTCCATGCTATGGCCCGTTTTCGCTTCTTCAAAACTTGCACTAGTTCTTCCTTTTCAGAATTGGAAAGGTCAGAGGCTATAATGACTGGCTTTTGATGGCCATCTTCAAGGAAGGCATACTCCAAATGTTCTGGTAACTTTTTGAGCTCAGTTTTTGGGTTCTGTTTGTTGTACTCGCCGAGTGTAGGTAAGGGACTCGGCAAGTTGGTAGTTGACTTTACGAATTCTGTTTTTTTTCGCTTGGACTCGGCGAGTAGATCGGCCCTACTCGGCGAGTTGAAGTGTCAGATTGCCTCATCAACTCTTCAAACTCAGCTTCTTCCAGCAGCCTCTCGATGTCCATTAAGTCTTTTTCTGCATCAAATTCTTCATCAGAAATTGTGAACTTGCTGGAATCTTCACTTATGCATTCCTCCAATAATTCATCAAGCATGTCAATTGAGAATGACGTGTCGTCACTATTCCGTGCATACTTCATAGCTTGATCAACCCCAAATGTGACTGAATCTTATCCTACCCGCAAAGTGAGCTTCGAGTCCCTCATGTCTACTATAGCACTTGCCGTGTTGAGGAAGGGTCTTCCAAGGATGATTGGGACTTGAGGATCCGCCTCCATGTCTAGAATTATGAAATCAGCGGGAAAGACAAACTTGTCCACTTTGACCACTAAGTCTTCACATATTCCTCTTGGGAAAGTGATTGTCTTGTTAGCTAAATGAATCGCCATACGAATTGGTCTTGGTTCCGGGAGATCCAGCTTCTTGAAGAATGAATAAGGCATTAAATTCACACTTGCTCCTGAATCAGCCAAGGCATGAGTGGTAGCTAAATTGCCAAATTGGCAAGGTAAAGTTAAGCTCCCCGGGTCACCCTTCTTCTTTGGTAATTTGTTGAGCATGGCGGCTGAGCAATTCTCATTGAGGACTACCTTCTTCACTTCCTCCATCTTCCTTCTATTAGTGAGAAGTTCCTTAAGGAACTTTGCATATTTGGGCATTTGTGCGACAGCCTCGATGAAGGGTATGTTGATTTGAAGAGCCTTTATATGATCTAGAAACTTCTGGTACTCCTCTTCCTGCTTCGCTTTCTTAGCTCGGGCTGGGTATGGCAATGGCGGCTGGTAAAACTTTTCAGGGGTCTGTTTGTTCGGATTTGGCAGTGGACTCGCCGAGTCCCTATTCTGTACTCGGCGAGTAGAGCTGTCAGATTGAAGATTTTGATTTTCTGCTTGATTTTCTGCTTCCTCCTTCTGTGATTCTTTGGGTGCTTCATTCTGAATAGGGGCCAGAGGAGTGATTATTTTCTCACTTCTTGTTGTGACTATGTTTATGTACGCGCCTCGTGGGTTGTTTTCGGTTTTGCTAGGAAGTTCGCCCGGTGATCTTTGGTTTATTTGTTGAGCAAGTTGCCCTAGCTGTGTTTCTATGTTGTGGATAGATGCTTGCTGGTTTCTAAGCATGGTCCTTGTTTCTTGAATTGCAGCATCATGATCATTATGTCTTTTTTCTGAAGCAGCTACAAATTTGGTAAGCATTTCTTCCAAACTTGGTTTTCTTTCTTGTGATGGCTCCTCCTTTTGGTAAAAACCCCTTCCCTTTTGCTTGAACTTCTCCTCCTTAGCCTTCTTGTACTCGTCATAAGGGAGCCACTCTTTTTTTGGTCTACGCCAATCTTCATCATATCGGTCCCCACTTGAGTAACAAAATTGCACCTTTTTGTTGCCATTCTCATCCAAATCGCAGTCTCTAGTAAGGTGAGGCCCATTGCAACTTTCGCAACCCACCCGAATAGCATGTATCGTTTGGTCCATTTTATCCATCCTCCTATCCATGGTTTTTAGCATAGCCATAACTGCTGACAAGTCTTCTGAAGCTGCATAGGCGGCCCCCCTCGTCACATCATTTCTTGGATTGTGGTATTCTCTAGAATGCTTAGAGAATTCTTCAATTAGTTGCTTTATCACTGGAGGTGCCTTTTTCGTGAGTGGACCTTGCGAGTCAAGTAATTGCCTAGTGGTAACATTTACTCCATCATAGAAGATGGAGACTTCTTGTTGACTATTGAGGTCATGATGTGGGTAATTCCTTAGCAGGCTCTTGTACCTCTCCCACGCTTCATATAGTGATTCTCCAGCTTGTTGTTCAAAGTTAGCTATGGCTTTCTTTAGCTTGGATATCTTGGATGGCGGGCAGAATTGATCAATGAACTCTTCTTTCATTTGGGCCCATGTAGTGATAGATCCTGGGGGCAATGACTTGAGCCAATCCTTGGCAGCACCCTTCAAAGTAACCGGAAGCATGCGAAGTAGCTGAGTTTCCCGATGCACATTTGGAACATTGAAATAATCAGCTACATCATTGACTTCGTCCAAGTGTTTATAAGCGTCTTCGTGGTCTTTTCCTGTGAAGGGGATCTCCTTAAGTAGAGCTAGGATGTGACCCTTGAGCTCAAAAGTAGCAGTAGCGGGGATTGCGGGTTGCACAAGTCCCGGTCCAGTATCATCGCGTATCCTCTTCTTCCATTCCCCCATGGGGACTTCATCAATGTTAGCCATGAGAATAGCTAATTCGTCGTCGGAATCGGAAATGTGACCGAATGTAGGGTCTTCTTCTTCCTCGGTCTCGTGCTCGGCGTCTTCTTTAATAGGGTCTTCGATTGTCAAAGAGGCGCTGGATGCTCCTGATTTGCTGCTCTTCTTCTTGCTGAAAACAGACTTTAGGTTCTTTAGTGGCGAATTCCTTGAAGAAGCGGATTCTCCAACGGATTTTCCTTTGTTCTTCCTTAGGGCGGATTCCAGGTCGTCTAGAGGAGGGATCAAAGGTGTATCAGATCCTCGGGTCATGAAACAACTGCAAATAAAACAAGAAAAACGCGTAAAAAGAACAAAAATGAAATAAAAGCTAAAACTGTGAACAGTGATGGACTCGCCGAGTTTCGTCGAGTGCACTCGGCGAGTTCAAGGTAAAAACAGAAAAATTTTCTACTTAATTTATTAAAACAGGGATTGATCAAAACCTATACTAACTACTAAATTACCTCAGAATTAACTTTGTGTAAGATAAATCCCACACAAATGATCGATAAAAATAGAAATTAGTGCTAATTTAGAACCGTTCCCCGGCAACGACGCCAAAAACTTGATGTGTGTAAAATGCACTGGTTTTAATCCAACTTTTGAGTTATAAATTAAGCACACAAAGGCAGTGAACCTGTCTTTTAGTGGTATAGTTGGGTAAGTGGAGTGTCGAACTCAGGGAACGGTAAATTAAAACTAAAGACTAATTTTATCTAAATTAAATAGTAAATATGGGTTTTCTCTAGTTTTACAAGACTAGAAACTTACTAATACTACTTGACCTAAGAACTAGAAAAACAAGGATTTAACTGAATTCAATAATAAAAGGGACTTCTGTTTAGTTCAACTCAATTGATCCTATGGTTGATATTATGGTAATAGTGCAATGGATTAATTCTTCTATTGGCTACCGATTCAAGTGATTAGCCTTGCGTTCGCTACGATAATCCTTAGAAAACAAACTAACTCAAACAGTGATCAGTTGTCTAATTTAATTTAATTCACTAGATTATTTATTCGGGTTAATTTAGACTTGTAATAGCTAACTAAATTGGTCCTTTAGTTAACCTCTTGCTGATGGTCATCAAACAAGCTCACACATGAATTTACCTAATTTTTCTTATAAATTCTAGTTTCACGTTCGTTAGTCCTAGACATATGATAAAGTGGTCACATAAACATATGGGGTTGATAATTAAAAGATGTTCATACTATTTAATTATCTTCCTATTAACAGAAAATTAGTTATCATTCACACATAAGGTTCTTTAACAAGCTAGAATCTACAAAATCACCAATATTGAATTAATCCTACCATAAAATCAAACCATAATATCAATTTTGTATCCCCAAACAGAAGTTAAAGAGTTTTAGCTCATGATTGAGGTAATTAACAGCAATAAAACGAATTCTAATTGTCTAACCATAATTGAGAAACAATAGATTAAGTAGAATGATGAGAATGTGCCTCAAATCTTCTTTGGAATTGGATTCTAGGTTGTATCTTCGTTCTCTAGGGTTCTTCTGGCTCTTCAATCGCAGCTTGCTTCTCCCCAAAGGTTCCAGAAGTCCCTCAATCGGATTAAGACCCGCTATTTATAATTATCACAAAACAGGGGCTACTCGGCGAGTAGGTCGTGGACTCGCCGAGTACTAGTGTGAAATCCGTGTTCGGCAAGGAATCTTGACTTTTCTTTCGGGAACATTCTAATGAACTCGCCGAGTACGTGCGTGGACTCACCGAGTAAGTGTGTAATTTTCCCTTTTCCTTCATTCTTTGGTCTCTAATTGCTTCTCCTTTTTCCTTCTGCTTCCAAGCATGTCTTTTGGACTGAAAACACAATATAAGCATTATTAAGTACCTTTTGTCCATATTATGCATATAGTTAGCCAAAAATGAATAGAAATATATGTTAAACATATGATTAATTATGCACATATCAGTATCCTTAGAAGGGCTCTTCCTCTTCTTCCCCTTTCCCTACCCAATTGCCAGAACAGGAGCAGTAGTAGGAGTAGGAGTAACAACTGATTTGCTTTTAAGGCCACTTTCAGCGGTCCTTAAAAGTCCTTAAAGCTTACTTAGTGTGACTTCCTCCTTGTTCATATGATAAGTCATACGAAACTGATCATAACTTGGAGGTAAGGAATGGAGAATGATGTCAATCGTCATGTCCTCAGGGAAGTCCACATTAAGCTTCAATAACCGGTCCACGAACCTTTGCATTTTCTACAAGTGACCGGTGAGGGACTCTCCATCCTTTATCCTAACTGTTATCATGGAGGAAATGATTTCATACCTTTCCTGACGAGCACTCTGATGGTACCTATCCATCAGATCCTGGCGCATCTCAAAAGGGTAGAAATCTTCATAGGATTTCTGGAGTTCTGCTGTCATTGTGGCCAACATGATGCAAGACACCTTAGTGGCATATTTCTCATGGGTAGTGTACTCAGCAATCTCCTCAGGAGTAGCAGTCGACTCATCGATAATCTTTAGCTCCTTATCGAGGACATACTCTTTGCCCTCATAGCGAGTAATCATTCTGATGTTTCTAATCCATTCATTGAAATTGGAACCATCAAAAGTGACTTTCCCACACAAGTTCATTAGGGAAAAGGAGCCTGTAGGGTTTGAGCCAGTAGCAGTGTTGGAAGACATCTGAAAGAAAGAAATACAAGTTTTATTAGATAAAGAGTCCTTAATAAATCACCCAAATGAAATATTAAGGCTAGGACCCAACAAACTATTTATAGTTGGAAGAGGGATACCGTAATCCAAGCTATAAAATATTTGAAGGTAGGTAAATGACGATTTACCAATTTCCACCACAAATCGAAATAGATTATTAAGTTTTATTGGATTTGAAATTCCTAGATCTTTTGAGATACATTGAACTTTCAATGGCATGTTTGAATCTCGAATGTGCCCTCTCAAGTTTGTGATTGGGATGCCGAGGATCACAAACAAGGTGTGAATAACCATGCAAATTGACTTGGTACCCTTAACTTTTATCACCTAATCGACGTGTCGGTTAACCACACGCGCTCCACCGGTCTATGATAAAATTAAGTTACCCTTTTCCACTCTTACTAGTCCTTGTTAGTGTGTCGGTTAACCACACGTGCTCCACTAACGACTTGGTAAGGTACAAAGTGTAATTTCATGGGTTAACACCTATTTCACATTATTCCTAAAGTAACTAAGATTGGGAATTATTAGAGTATAGTTACTTTATAACTTCATTATACTTTTAATGAGCATTAAGGTCCTATCCTACCCGTTCGGCTAACGACCCTCCACCAGTCAAGGAAGCGGTGGGTGAGAGCGGACACCCATTAAGCTGTCATTTTATAGGCAACAACCTTATACCCCCCCCCTTATAGACCGGCTTCGTGAATGAGGCCTACTAACGGTAAGACTCACTTATTCTTATACATATCTATATATTTAAACTTTTAATATAATAATAGTATAAGGGTTGAATTTTAAACTTTTAAAACTCTAAGGTTCAATTGGAAATTAAAGTATTAGGGTGTAAGACTTTACAAATTCCAAAACTTGAGGACAAGTATTGAAACTATTCAATACTTTTCATTTCATAACTTATGAGTTTAATGGTCCATTAAAATGAAGACTCTTCAATTTATGTAACCTCTTATTCTTTAATAACACTTTTAAAGAAGTGACTTTTTGGTTATCCATAACTTGAGGAAAAATTATGGACTCCATCATTAGGCATTAAGATCAAGAATCATAGTAACAAGCAAGTTACACATAATTCCTATGATCTTATAAAACTCATAAGTATTAACATTCATATCAAACAATTTTCAAGAATCATATTAACACATATAAAACTTGAAATTTGATAATAACCATTGAATAGGGATTAGCATAATCATTACCACTTCAAAAAACATATTTTATAAGTCCAAAACAGTTTAGGGTAATGATTCTAGTCCATTTCCAGCAGCAAAACTCGAAAAACTGCTCATAGGGACTTATACTCGTCGAGTGCATAAACCTACTCGACGAGTAGGATAAATTTAGTCATGGACTCGTCGGGTCCCCCCATGGACTCGGTGAGTTCATACGAACAGTGCACAGTTTTCGACTTTTTCAAGCAGTTTGCATCAAGTATACAGAAAATAAGCCTAGGCTCTGATACCACTGATGGGATTTGAGCATTATAACACTCCTATGGTGTACATGCAACCCTAGAAACCTTGGATCTATGTTTTCTCTAATATACATGCAAATTTGATTTTCCAAGGTTTACATCCTAACTAGCATGTTGTGGGGAACTTGTAATACAAAAATCAAGTAGAATAGCATACCTTTTAGTAGCTTAGATTCCTTGATGAGTTTGTGAGCCTAGCACCCCAAATGTGATGCCTCAAATGCTTCACACAACACCACAATACTTGGAATAACTTGAGAGAAGTTCACTATGACACAAAATCGGCTTTCCCTCTAGTTCTTACACTTAGTGCCAATTTTAGAAGCTTATGGGGTCCTATTATAGTTGTGTCACAATTAGGGTTACACCATGTAAACCCTAATTCACATGGCTTTTCATTTCCCATGATCCATGGGTTTATAACCCCCATGGACTATCCATGGAGCACCTTATGGGTTTTAGCCCAACTCCATAAACCATGGATCATTAGCCCACTATATAAGAATGGATGATTTACACAATCATCCCCATATATTTAATTAGTCTTCTTTTGATCACCAAATTAATTCTAAATTAATTCTTGACCAATACTAATTAAATAATATTATTAATATATTAGAACTTATAATATATTAATAAACCTTAAGTGTCCTTTTTCTCATTTTTGTCTATCCAAGTGTTGCAATGTCATGCATCCCAAATGGACCATGCCGGGTCGGGTCAAGTACATACCAAATATAGTTATGGACTTAGACACTATATCCAACATATATGTATGGTATGTGGTAGTTTGGGGAGACTCACTAAGCTTCGTGCTTATAGTTTTTAGTTTTGGTTTCAGGTACTTCCGGTAGAAAGGGGAAGAGCTCAGGATGATTGCAGTGCACACACCATTTGATTAGCCTGGGATGTTTATACTCTGATATGTTTGACATATGTTTATGATACTTTGAGATACACGACTTATGATTTTTATATGATATTTGATATTATGGTTTTCTTAATGATTTAAAAATTAAGTTTTTGAACTGTATTTTTGGGATGTTTCAAATTATAATTAAATACTTACGTATTGCTGCTCCGCTACATCAGTATCAAATACACAATTATTATTGGTATGAGCCTTGCAGAATATTTCAACTCTCTTCAGCATCTGTTTAACATTAAAAATTAGATATATTTTAAATAAATAATTACATATATCATATGCTACCTTTTTCTAGCAAGTAATGCTATATGTGCTCGGCCCCCCGTGGTTCACGGACGTTTGCAGTTCACATACTTTTTTGTTTGTTGCCGAAGCAGCTAGGTGTTCATCCATTTAGAAATACTCAGTTGCTTTCCTCCAATTATCAACCTACATATCATTCGGGGGGTGGCTAATGCTCTCAAGATATCCTCAGACCCTCCGACTTTCAAAAAATATGCTTTTACGTTAGCTTTATGATCTCGATAACCTTTTAACAAAGCCACTACAAAACTCTCTAACAGCATAGCAACGTCTGGATCCCGGGACAACCGATCAAAATCAAACTTTATCTACAAAAAAAAAGTTAGCCAAGTAAAAACCAGTCATAATTAACCATATAAAAAATTCTTATAAATAGTTTACCCCTAATGTTGTTTTACTGTATCCGTTATCGTGGATGAAACTCTTTTCCAAGTTGTTCTATCAAAAGGGACCATCCACCACATTATTTTCACAGTCTCGCGTGCAAACATGTCCTTTGACTCTCCTACGGGATCATATATATGTCATATCCCAATCATAGTCCATATCAATCAGTTTTCCCTTATTGTTTAAGAGCACTTTTTGAGCTTGATGTTTTTCGCTTTTCCTCAGACTATCCTATGTGGCACAACTACAAATATAATTAAAAATTATTAGAAACTGTTTATAATAACTGAATAAAAATAGTAAATAAAAATTCATAATAAGACTTACCATCCTACTCAGCACCTCTACCGCCTGGGAGAGGTGGGTCCTCGGCTCCATTGCCCCCATGTCCACGGACCATAACAGTAGCCAGGTGTATAAAAAGAAGATCCATATCGACGCCATTACCTGAAAAGTTATAAGATATACAAATACAATTTCTATTACAAATACACATTACATAGGAATAAACGTTTCTATTTAAACTAGGAATCCAAATAAAGTTTCTATTAAAAATACGCATTACATATGAACTATTCTAATCAAAATCTTCCTCATATCCTTCAGTGTTTTCTTTGGTATCATAATCAGAATCGGTATCATCATAATTAGGCTCCCTATCAGAAACATCATTGACTCTACCGGTTGGCATAGGAACTTCAGTTGCACTCTCTACATCAACAACGACTCTAGGAATGTTTTGAAAGTACATGCTGAAATCGATAAAAGTGGAGCATTGGATTAAGAGATATTTTGAACTACATCAACATTGTCACCATCTTTATGTGAGCCATTATCAACATTTTGGACAGAGTCATTGTAAACAAGGTTGACACGATCCTCGTTCGGTGGTAGATCCCAAATACTTTGATGATCAACATACTTGATGACACACCGATGGTTATTGTTTTGGTTTGTTCGAGAAGGCTCTTGGATGTAGAACACTTGTTTGGCTTGTGAAGCATATATGAGTTGATCAACTTTGTATGCTTCGTGTCGTTTGTTGATACTAGTGAAATTATCACCAGAAATAACTCTTGTTCGAGTATCAAACCACTTGCTCCGAAATAGTACAATTGAATAATCATGTGTATATCGCTACTATATAATATTTTCTAATTGGCCATAATATTTCTCACCTTTCTCACCACCGCTAAAACCCCAGAGTTTTGTGTTATGCATTGTGCGTCACGACTAAGTACCATAAACCTAATAATGTTGACTATGCATGCGGTAAGTATAAGCATTCATTTGCGGACCCATTGCAAGAGCCGACAACTCTTTGTGGAATTCTGGAGATTTTTCTATTTTCATTTGACGAACCTAGCAAATATAAAGTAATATGTATTATGTATCTTTAGATCGATGAAACAAATATGTTTGTTAATTGTGTTACATTTTCACGAAACCAGTTAGGAAACTTTTCACCCTTTCTTCACAACCATTCATTTCTCTGAATATTTAGAATTTTGAAGTCCTCTCGTGCATTTGATGTGTCTTTACGTTTATCGTTCATTAGAAGAGTACCTAACAAACTCTCATCCATATTTTTCTCGACATGCATGAAATCTATGTCGTGTTTCAGTTGCAGAGAAGACCAATACTCGAGCTCAAAGAAAATGCTTTGTTTCGACCAGTTCAACTCGAAATCTTGCCACTTTATATCCCCACCTCCATACTGAGGATGTTTACCCGGATGACGAGTTAGTAAACGACCTAGTTTCTCTTGTATGTCGTCATTAATAAATGTCTCGAAGCGAGTCTTGTCTCCTCCAGCCCGTTAAAGTCCAACTACTTTCTTAACGGATTATTAGCATCTAGGAAACGAAAATGAACAATATATATGACTTTATTTGTTGCACGGTACGAATGAGTGTTGTCATTGCAAGTAGGACATGCGCTTTACCCTTGCCCGCTTTAACCTGATAGACTGCTACGAGTTGGAAAGTCATTTATTGTCAATAACAACATAACTCTCAACGTGAAGAATGTATTTGTCGCCGCATCTTTTCACGTACGCCTAAGTTTGACAAAAGTTTAAGCTCTTCCAACAACGGCTTAAGGAAAACATCCATATCCTTACCAGATGCTTTAGGGTAGGTAATCAACAAAGTTAACATGAATGACGACTCTTTCATACAAAGACAGGGTTGCATATTATATGTGGTGAGTATGACCGGCCATGTGTTATGTGGATTACACATGTTACAAAATGTATTAAAACCGTCAACTGAAAGACCTAGGCATACGTTACGGGGTTCACTCAAGAAGTCATGGTAATTTTTTTTATCAAAATCTTGCCAATATTCCTCATTAACAGGATGACACATCACACCATCTTCTGATCGTCCGGTACTATGCCAAATCGCATTTTTGGCAGTGTGCCTCGAACAATATAAACGTCGTAGTGTAGGTGTCACAGGAAAGTACTGTAATACCTTATGAGCTACTTTCATACCCTTGGTGTTTTTATTGATCCATCGATTCACTTTACAAATGGGACAAATCAACACTGACTCATGTTCTTTCCAAAAGAGAAAACAATCGTTTTTGCTCACATGTGTCTACTCGTACCCCAGACCAATCTTCTTCAGATTCTTTTTTGTTAGATAATGTGAAAGGGGAACCTTGTTGTCTTTGGCAAATGTTGATTGCAATAACTCAAGGAGTTGATCAAATGAACTATCAGTCCATTTGTTGTTCACCTTGATATGCATCAACTTTGCTAAAAAAATCTAGGGAAGAAAAAGCGCAACCAGGATAAATTTTAGTTCCCACTTCTTCTAAAAACTGTGCAAAATCATCATCCACACCGTTACCCCCTGTATTTGAGGTTCCTTCATTGATATTGGTATCATTTTCTCTCGACTCCCACATCACATCGTCAATAACATTAGTCGTTTCGTTACTTGGTGCTATGGCATCTACAACTTGAGGATTTATAAATATATGATGTTTCACTGTAGTCGAGTACTTGAAGTAATGGTTATGACATTGTTGACATCCACATCTGATTTTACCATTACTATCAACGTGTGACTTGGACTTCTCGGTATAAGATTTGAGTCCTACTTGGAACTCGGGATAGTTTCTGTTGGGTTTTAGTATACTACAACATCCTATGGTGCACATACAACCCTAAATACCTTGGATCTATGTTTTCTCTATTATACATGCAAATGGTTTCCAAGGCATTAAACCTATAACTAGCATGCATTTGACATAAACCATATAATATACTAGTTAGGGAAACATACCTTTTATGTGGCTTGAAGTCTTGATGTATTTGGCCTTAAGAGCTTAGCACCAATAGTATGAAATGCCTCAAATGGAATCACAACACACCTAGGAGAAAGGTGGCTCTTGAGAGAGAATTCCATGCACCAAAACACCTCCATATTTCTCTAAGAAAAGAAGTGGTAATTTTGGCTATGGAGTAACCTATTTATATGTAGGATTCCAAGGGTCATGGGTATAACCCATAATCCATACCCATGGGTTTTATGATCCATGGTTCATGTGGCCCAACTCTTTATGTATCCATACATAAACTTGGTCCAACATGGATCATAAGCCCAATACATATAAATATAACTAATTATCATAATTAGTCCTCATAGATTTAATTAGTCTCTTTTGATCACTAAATTAGTTCCAAATTAATTCTTGATCGATACTAATTAAAACATATGATTTCATATTAATATATTATAACTTATAATATATTAATAAACCATAAATAACCTTCTCTCAAAAGTCCATCCTAACAAATTGTCCTGATGATATGCAACCCAAATGGACCATGCTACTCTCGGGTCAAGTACATACCAATAATAGTTATGGGCTTAGACATCTAATCCAACAGTTTCGATGTGAATTACTAGTTCAGCCTTTATCAATAGACATGATGTTGCTGAAACTTAATTTCCAGTTTAGAGTTTAATCTATTGAAAACAAAAATCAGATATAGTATCCATAAAGTACATGATTGAAAAAGTATCCCCTGAAACGGGGACAACAATTCAGAAATAGATAGAGTATTCACAATAGTAGGCTTCTATACCCACTTTTTGAAACCTTATCTCATATGTGAACGTACTTTACATGATTGTATGCTTAAGAAAAATTCGGCAACATTTCCCTTTAGCTCGCACATGTATATATATATATATATATATATATATATATATATATATATATATATATATATATATATATATATATATATATATATATATATATATATATATATATACCCGAATAGTAAAGAGAAAATGACAACCGAATCTATCTTAAACAAACAATCATGTAATACATGTTCATATCCTAGATGAGATAGAGTACTCAAAAAGCAGTCCCAAAACGGGGACAACCTGAAATTTATTTCTAAATCAATTTTAGGCAGGTATTTCTATGTTCATAATGATTACAAATAAGACAAACAAATAGAATTCGGAAGATTTTTTTGTTATTTATAGCATCTTACTTTTGTATATTTTTGTTATTTATGGTATTTGATTTTATTTTAACTTTTCTATAACAACAATGTACTTTAAATATTACATTGTGTTTTTCTATTTGAACATTGTACTTTGTATATATTTTTGTTATTTATAAAATTTTATTTTTGTTTTTTTTTCAACTATAGCATTATATTTTAAACAATTATATTATGTTGTTTTTTATTGTAGTGGTTTACTTTATGTTTTCATTGCTAATAATAGCATCTTGCTTTATATGTTTTTCTACAATCAACATTGATTTGTTTTTATAAAAAATAACATTCTCAATAATAGCATCTTACTTTATATGTTTTTTTTAATAACAGCATCCTACAATACTAGCATTCTCAATACATATATCAAGTACACAATAGCATCCTACACATAATAACAAGAAATACACATAATTTCACATACATATACCAAATATACACCAAATACACATCCATTCTCAATACATATATCAAATACACAATAGCATCCTACTTAAACCAAAAACACATATACTTTCACATACATACATAATAGCATCAAATACACATACTTTCGTATACACGAACCATATATACACCAAATACACATACATTCTCAATACATATATCAGATACACAATAGTATTCTACTTATATCAAAAACACATACTTTCAGATACATACATAATAACATCTTACTTATACCAAAAACACAAAATTTCACATACATACACCAAATTCACACACACACACACACACACATATATATATATATATATATATATATATATATATATATATATATATATATATATATATATATATATATATATATATATATATATATATATCAAATGCATACATATACCACATATACACAAAATACACATAATTTTGCAATTAATATACAAAATCATAGCAAATACAACATGTAGTGGCAAAAAATTAGTAGTTGGTGTAGTGGTGGTGGTAGTCATCGCCAGTGACAGCAATAATCGGCGGTAGCGGCGGTGACGATGGAGGAAAAAGCTTTTTGAAACAATTTTTTGCAACTTAGTCACAAATGCCCCCGGAAATTAAAATTAAAATAGAAAAGAATGGGAGAACTGAGGAAGGAAACACGAACCTTGGAGGAAATCGACAGCAACAACGACGGTGACCTAAAGGCATCGGAGATGTCGAAGTGGGGAAGTTTCTGATGGCCTAAAGTCGTCGCCGGTATCTCTTCTAACTTCCGGGATTGTCGATTGAGCGAGAATCATCAGAGAGCGGATGGAAAAAACGGACACCAAATGAGAGTTGAAAGCAGAAATACGAGGTCGTTGTTTGGTTATCTACGTCGACCAATAGTGGCAACAATCAATAGCGGTGACAGATAAACCTTTACCGGCGACATTAACCAGTAGTGGCGACTTATACGAAGGGAACTGATGTCGCGTTTTTTTCGACCTTTAGCGGCGATAGTTTTTGGCCTTTAGCGGCGACTTTTGTCGTTAATATTGGTTTTGTGTGAAAACGCGACCCCAACCATTGGAATAGTACTCGATTGAACGGTTGGGGTTGGTACCAAAAGGTGATAACTCGGATTCAGTCCAAAAGACATTACCGGCGACGCCTTTAGCGGCGACAAAGACCTTTTAGCATCAACAAATTGTTGAGTCGCCGCTAAAGGTCATTGTCGCCGCTAAAGGCGTCGCCAGTAATGTCTATTTCTTGTAGTGGTTTTGAATGATGGTCACTTGATATACATCGGAAAAGATTTACGGATGGGAGGAGAGGGATGGTGGTGGGGTGGTTGCCCTTAGTATCTATAGTGCAAAACTTAAACCACACATATAGTCACATAGATAATAAAATGATGGGTAGATTGGTTATTTTATATTTATTCGATGATGTTTTAAGAATATAGTCACATAGAAATACTATTAGTGTAAAACTTAAACCACACATATACAGTCTATCAATTTTTTTTTTTTAAATTGGAATAAACCTACGAATTTGATCTAAACTACTATAACTTACTCTTTAATTTTTTTTTTTAACGGTTAACACATATCCTCTACAATCCTACTCCTAAACTATTACATTGTTCATGATAAAACTTGAATTTTTTCCTACTCCTAAACTACTATAACTTACCCTTTGAAAAAGAAAAACATCTTCAACACCTTGATTTTAAAAAATAAAGTTAATAAAAGTTAGACTCGGGTGTCTTTTCTTTGATTAGGAAAAAACTTTTAGTAGGGAAATCGGATGGGTGTTGTACTGCCGACAATTAAATCATACGTCCATGTGTCATATATTAATAATTATATAACATGGCACTTTTATGGTAATCACATTTTTGAAATCGACGTTAGGTTACTTTATTTTTGAATAAAGCCAACCCCATGTTTGAATTTTTGGCGTAGATTATGTATTTTTGATATTTTATTAACTTACGTTGGCGTTTAATCTTGATTGGTGTATATTACTTTTAAGTTATGTTTCTTTAATAAAAAATTAGTTGATTATAAATGAAGTAATTAAGGTGAAAAATGCATTTGATTTGTGGGTGCAATACGCATAATATATGGGAACTCATAAATGCAGGTTTATTAGGAATTAAGCAAGATGTAGTTTTACTATAATTTTATTTATGGGGATGTGGGAATTAAAATTTGTAATTAATACAAGCAAATAAACAAATAGTTAAATATTTTATTTTGTGTGTTTAAGATTAGAGTATGCGGTACGGGTCCAAACGAGAAGAAACGCGGATGAGGTGGCACCCCTCAACGGCGTTACGACGAGCTGCACACCGCCCCCCATCTCGTTGTTGCTCGTTGCGTTGATTATCGTTGCCATGGAAACGAAGTGTAACGCCCAAAAAAATAACCGTTGTCACTTTAGACCGTTTGAAAACGGTCAAATTCAAAAAAAAAAAAAAATTTACCTTTTTACCTATATATATACATATACTCATTTTATTTCAAATTTTTATAAACCTTTCTCTCATTCTCTCTATATCGTATACACATATTTTCTTAAAATTTCAAAAAATGGAGCAAAACCCAAACACCCCCCTCCATCATCAAACCCAAACACAACCTCGCCTCTCGGATTTGCGGGGTATGAAAATTATTTCAACCTTTTATCGTCTCAAGGTTCACCACAAATCTCATACCAAGGCGCCGCTTTAAATCCCGCTTCACCGCCACTGCAATTTCCCAACTCACCTTACGTTCAACAAAATCAATTTGGTCAAAACCCAAATTTACAACAAAATCTTTTCTCTACTTTTGGTTCGATGCAACAAACAACCAACCAACCATCGCCTACAACACAACCATCAGTTCAAGTGGAAGCGGGAAGTAGTAAGAAAGGGAAAGGGAAAGGAAAATTGAAAGGGAAATCAATAGCAGTAGAAACAGAAAATGCAGACGTTCCACAATGGTGGACACCGGAGGAGGAATACACTTAGACGACGGCTTGGTGTGCTACTTCAAAAAACAAACTTCGCAGAAATGGAATGAAAAAAGGAGCTTATTGGGGGGCGGTGCTCGACAAGTTTCACGCTATTTTAAAGAAAAATATGTATCGCAACAATGACATGTTGAGCAGCAAATGGGGTATGATAACTAAGCGGTGCAGCAAATTCAACGGTATTTACAACCAGCTTGAGGCGCAACAACAAAGCGGAACCAACGACTTCGATTTGTTCAAATCTGCTAAGGAACAATATCGGGTTGAAATGGGTCATGTTTTCGACTTTGAAAAATCATGGGAATTGTTGCGAGCGGATCCAAAGTGGAATAAAACGCCTACATCGTCGGAGGTTCAATCCAAAAAGTCTCGCAATTCTAGCTCGGTCGACGTGTCGGACGCACGGACTAACATCGACCTAAACGCCGACGACGATGAGATCTCGGATGATATCTAAGACATATCCCCACCACGACGACCGCCCGGACGCGACAAAGCGAGGCGCGCTGCAAGACATGCGGAGGAGGTGGAGACGAGAGCAAAAGATGCGGCGGAAATGAGAGCGAAATTCGACGAACACAAGTTATTAATAAAAGAAAAAAATGAGTTGAAACGTCGTCATTTGGAGTTCCTGGAAAGGCAGGCACGGGAGAAGCAGGAGCAAAAAGAGAGGGAACTAATGACACATCAGTTGTCAATTCTTCGGACGAGCGAGGAGGGTTTGGCGTCTGCTGATCTAGCGGTGCTACAAGCAATGAAGGAACAAATTAGGAAGAAATATTTGGGTTAATTAGAATTGTTATGTGGTTGTAGTAGTAATCTGAATGATATTTTAGTTATAATATTAGGTTTAAAATTATGTTTTTTTTAATTGTAATCGTAATTTTAGATTTTAAATATTATGTCTTTTTTTGTTTTTAAAATTTTATTTTTTATAAAAAATATATTCATGTTAGTGATTAAAAAAATGAAAAAGAAAAAAAATGAAAAAGTAAAAAAAAACCCAATTTCGGAAAAAAAATAAAAAAGAAAATATATTTATTTTCAAAAAGTTGGTGTTGTATCTTGTTGCCCATTTCCCTACTTGGTGTTATAACACCACTTGCTTATGTGGCATGTGAGGTGGAACAACTTGGTGTTGCACCTAGTTGTCCACACCTAATGCTCTTATAAAAGCAATCTATAACGATGAAAGCTCCTTTTTTCACATGATATATAATTAATTACTAATCAACCATCTAATTTATTTTAATTCATATAATTTTATTTTACCAAAAATATGATAAAAATACATCTAAGTTTGTATTGGCTAGAGGACTCAAAAATCAAAATTCATTTTTATTTGTCAATGTGTTAGAAAGATATTGATGTTGAGTGACAATTATGAGAAAGTATAAATCAAATTAAAATTGTAGCTGATCCTAACCTTTTCGACTAATTTCAACACAAACTTGCCTAAGTTACATTATGTTTTATTGAGGATGATTTTCAATTTACGATCACATAATTTTCAACAATTTATGATCTTGAAGTTATACATATCCGAGTTAAACTTAACACCATTATTATTAATTGAACAAGACAACTAAAAACCAAAAATATGACGATCCAAAACACAGAAAAAACAAACCATTGTAAATGGACATAAAATTTGCCCGCAAAATGAATGTTTTACGAACATAGACATACTGGAGGAAGATGGGTTTGGGTGAAATTCAAGTCCACTGGTGAAGTTCAAACAACATGATGAGATCAATTCATTGTTTGAAGAGATTACTTTAGTATCTAAAAACCATCTTAGGAATGAGAGGATGGTGGGTTGAAGTTGATGAGTTATTGTTGTGTGTATTGAGTACATATGCTTTTAAAAAAGTCACTTCTAAGTGTACAATTATGTTCTTCAATGACGATCTTGATGAGAATCTCTGTTTGCGAAAAGATTTTTATCAACACAAAGTGTGCTTCAATATTTTAGAAAAGGTAAAGGTTGAAATTGATTGAGTATGTTTGATGTTCGCGTAAAAAGGATTTCTAGTTTGGTCCCTAGTATCATGAAGGAGGAGAGTAAGTTGGATGAAGATGCACAATAGCCTTATAAAATATATGATTATACCCAAGAAGAAGAAGATTTTGAGGATAATAAGGATTTAGAAGATGATCTATATTCCTTAGATTACATCGTTAACATGATCAAATATCCACTTCTTGTTTCTTTACATGGGGCTACTGCATCGATAATAGCCAAACTTGATATGGCATATGACATATCTGCATATCAAGCATTGGAATATTTAGAGTCCACAACGAGTTGTCCCTCGGGCTTTGAGTTCATGTGAGAGGATAATGATAAAGTTATGAAAAAAGGGATCAAATATCCATTTTCGTGGATATATCCTACGAAAAGACAAACCACACTTTTAAAACTTGTAACAAGTATACAAAGTTTTAAATATTTTCTAAAACTGGTGGATCGGTTATTGAAGAATTTAATCAGGTGACATAGGTTGGAAAGATAATAGGCAATGACATGAAGTGATTGGAAAGATTGTAACGTCCTAAAAATACCAGGTAAAATTTTCATTTTAATTAAGTCAAAACGATACATTCATTATTTCAAAAGATGATCAGAGTATAAGTATCCTCAAAACATCAAAGTAAAATCATAAACATTTACTGCAGAATAATCTCCATGGGATACAATGCAATCAAGCCGGACCCTTCCTTTTGAAACCAGAAGTACTTGAAAACATTTTAAACATAAACCATAAGCACAAAGCTTAGTGAATTCCCCAAAATACCACATACCATACAAATCAGTGAGCCCAACCCTCGGGTATATTCCAATCCAACATACAATCATGGGCCCAGCCTTGGGGCCTTGCCCTGGGGTTTCTTTCAATCCGAACACACAATAATGGGCCCATCCCTGGGGTTTCATTCAAACCAAGATACAATCATGGGCCCAACCCTGGGGTATATTTTAACCCAATCATACATGCAAGAGTCACAAAGACAGCTAGCATCCTATATAATATAATCTAGTGGTCCGACATTTGTGCCTTCGACCCACAAGTATAGTGAGAAGACTCACCTGAATCACAACGACGACTAAACCCCCGCTCCCTAACGTACCGACCATAGCTAACAGCTCTCATCGCCAAAAGATAGGTGTTAAACACCTCCTAATAATCCATGCAAGGAAAGCCCTAAGTCTACCTTCTAAAAATAGAAATTTGACCAAAAGTCAACCCATGCCAAAAGTCAATGGTCAACATTGACTTTAGTCAACCTCCACGCCATGGCCCTCATACAACGTTTACGGTCAGGAATTTCCTCGTCGCCACGTCGTGGCGACCTTTGGCTACTGGGTTCCCAACAACTTAATGGGTTAACTTGTTTCCTTCGATACCAGGAGCTCTAAGGCTCAAATCTGGTCCTTCATAAGGTCTAGATGGATAAAGTTTCCAAAATTATCCATTAAGACACCCAAAGAGATCAAGATCTCAAACCCTATGTAGAACTAAATCCAAGTAGAACAATGTCTTAACCATTAAGCCCCTTAATTCGAAAAAGTCCTTAACTCAACCACTCCAAAAGAGTTTTTAATACTAGATCTAGCATAAAGGTGGAAGCTTTATAGACATGCATGTCCAATACATGTCTAGAATCCATTTTAGGTCAAAATGAGCTAAAAATGACCAAAAAATCATGTAAGGTCAAGAACCCCAACCAAAGTCTAGATCTACAATATATGTTACTCATAGGACTCATGAGAGTCATAAAGTTCCAAACTTTATGTGTTCCTTCCATTCAAACTTGCTTAGACATGAAGAACATGGGACAATATCTTAGATCTAACCACTTCAAGCCATAAAGTTTGAGCCTTTGACACTTAGAAAGGTCCAGAAGCAAAGTGAGAGGTTGAAGATTTTATTCCTTGCGAGATCCACCACTAGAGCACCTTCTTCTCATTCTTCTCTTCTTCTCAAAGCCAACAATTTCTCCAAAAAGACCACAAATCACCAAGGGAATTAGGGCTAGGGTTTCTTTAAGGTAAAAGGGTGTTGGACGATGGTAATGAACACTAGAAATGGCTTAGAGGGGTTTAAACATGAAGGGAACCCTAAAACCTCGCACCCACTGTCAAAATTGGCGATCCTCTTGCTCTTGGAAAGCCATTTCATGTTGACTCGTATTGGGATTATTTCCATTAATCTCAAGCGATTCTCCCCCACTTAGAGTCATCTATACGGTAAAAACATCATTGATATGTGCATATTTGGCTATATATTTAGTATAGATTTTTATTATTTATTAGCTAATTATTTGCAAATTATGGACAAAAGGTACTTAATAGTGTTCAAATTGTATTTTCAGTCCAAAAGATATGCTCGGAAGCAAAAAGGAAGCAGGAGAGGCGATCGGAAAATCGGGAACTAAAGAGAGAAGAAAAGAGTCAAATTCTGAAGCTACTCGGCGAGTAGGGACGTCTACTCAACGAGTACCCACGAAGGTTCGCGAAGCAATACGTAAAGTCCTTGCTGCATACGAATTCTATGAAGGGACTCGGCGAGTCGGTTATCTACTCGACGAGTAGACCCTGTTTTCCGAAAATTATAAATAGGAGTCACAATCCCGAATTGAGGAGCTCGGGAAAAACCCTTGAAGGCTAGGCTGCGATTAAGACACTGCTGGACCCCCATAAACTCGAAGATCAAGTCTAAGCATTCGATTTTGGGAAGATTAAAGGCAATTCAAGTGTATTCTTACTTAACCTTTGATTGAATCATGTTTAAACTTATGAATTTCGTGTTTGAGTTGATTGTTACTGCAATTATGAACGAAAACGTTTGTCTTCTGTTTAGGGTAGATGATTTTGTGAATATGGATTGCTTTTATGCTTAGGATTAATTTAATTTGGTGATATTGTTTTGTTAATCTTGTTAAAGAACCTTATGCATTAACCATAACTATTTTCTGTTAATTGACAAGTAGTTAAGCTGCATGAACATCTCTTAATTGCTTACCTCATGTGATTTATGTGACAACATAGTTATATGCCTAGGAATAGCGAATGTGAAACTAGGATTAATTAGAAAATAAGTAAATTAATGTGTGAGCTTGTGTGATAAACCATCAACAAGAGGTTAAGTGAATTATTAATTTAATTAACCATTACAAGTCTTACTTAACCCGAATTAATTAACTAGGGAAAACCCTTCTATTTTACTATTTGTTTTAGATAATTCTAGTAGTTAGATTAATTTCCATTCCAGGAGTTCGATACCCTGCTTGATAAATTATACCACCAATTGACAGGTCCACTGCCTTTTATGTGTCAAATTCATAATTAAAAAGTAGGATAAAACTAGTTAGTTTTACACCCATCAAGTTTTTGGCGCCGTTGCCGGGGAACGGTTCAAAAATTAATCCTAATTTCTAGTATTATATATCCTTTGTGTGAGATCCGTCTTGCACAAAGTTACTGCTTTAGTAAATTAGTTATTAGGATAAGTTTTAAGTTTTTTTTTGTTTTAGGACTTTTGTTTAAATTTTTTTTCTGTTTTAGCCTTGAACTCGCCGAGTGCACTCGAAGCTACTCGCCGAGTCCATAACTGATTTCCAGTTTCGTTTTTAGTTTATTTTTGTTCTTTTTACACGCGTTTTCTGTTTTGTTTGCAGTTCGTTTATGACCAGAGGAGGAGGTACACCTTTGATTCCACCACTTAAAGACACGGAAGCAACTTTGAAGAAAAACAGAGGCAAAACCGTAGGAGAAACCGCAACATCGAAGAATTCGCCGTTGAAGAATCTCAAATCTGTTTTTAGTAAGAAAAAGGACAAGAAAGTGGGAGAATCCAGCATCTTTTCAGAGGCGGATGAAGACCCGAAGAAGGACGATATCGTGTACGAATCCGAAAAAGAAGAAAGCGAATCTGAAGGAGGAAGCGGCATAGAGGGTGAACTAGCTAACACCATGGCTAACATCGATGAAGTTCCCATGGGTGAATGGAAGAAAAGGATGCGTGACGACACCGGCCCGAGACTCGTACAACCCGCGATTCTCGCAACTGCCACCTTTGAACTTAAGGGCCACATACTTGCTCAGCTTAAGGAAATCCCATTCTACGGGAAGGATCATGAAGACGCATACAAGCATCTTAACGAGGTCAATGACATAGCCGAATACTTCAATGTCCCTAATGTGGCTCGCGACACTGTTTTGCTACGAATGCTACCAGTCACATTCAAGGGAGCCGCGAAAGATTGGTTGAAATCACTCCCTCCAGGATCCATCACTACTTGGACTAAAATGAAAGAAGAATTTATAGACCAATTTTACCCTCCATCAAAAATAGCCAAATTGAAGAAATCCATTGCCAATTTTGAACAACAAGCTGGGGAGTCACTTTATGAAGCATGGGAAAGATACAAGGGTTTACTAAGGAATTGCCCACATCATGATCTAAACAGCCAACAAGAAGTCTCCATTTTCTATGATGGAGTAAATGTGACAACCAGGGAACTCCTTGACTCGCAAGGACCACTCACAAAGAAACCACCCCCGGTGATAAAGGCTCTAATTGAAGAATTCTCTAAGCACTCTAGAGAATATCACAATCCAAGGAATGACTTGACTCGAGGGGCGGTGAATTCTATTACGGATGACATGGCAGCAATGATGGCAAAATTGGAAAGCATGGAACGAAGGATGACTAAGATGGACCAATCCATCCATGCCATAAGAGTGGGATGTGAAAATTGTAGAGGGCCCCACCTTACTAAAGATTGTGGCCTTGATGAGAACGGGAACCAGAAAGTGCAAGTGTGATATTCAAGTGGTTATAGGTATGATGACAATTGGCGAAAACCCAAGAAAGAATGGCTACCATATGAAGAGTATAAAAAGACAAGGGAGGAAAAATATAAGCAAAAAGATAGAGGCTTTTATCAAAAGGAGGAACCGGTGTATGAAAAGAAATCAGATTTGGAAGACATGCTTACAAGATTCGTGGCCGCGTCTGAGAAAAGACATAATGATACCGATGCGACAATCAAAGATCAACAAAATATGTTGAGAGACCACCAAATCATGATGAAAGATCAACAAGCTCTTCTTAGGAATCAGCAAGCATCTATTCCCAACATAGAAAAACAGCTGGGCCAACTTGCACAACAAGTGAACGAGAGACGACCGGGTGGACTTCCTAGTAATACCGAAAGTAACCCAAAAGGTGCACATATAAATATCGTGACAACTAGGAGTGGAAAGATTATAACTCCTCTGGCCCCTATTCAGCAAGAAGATCCTAAGCTGGTTCACGAGGAAGAAGCAGAACATAAAGAATCACAAATTCCGGACCCGACTCGCCGAGTCGAAGTTACGGACTCGACGAGTCCCCCACCTGAACAGAAAAACAAGCCTCCTGTCAAGCCATATCAGCCTCCACTGCCATTTCCAGTTCGAGCTAGACAAGAAAAGAAGGATGTTGACTACCAGAAGTTTCTGGAACACATAAAGGCTCTTCAAATTAATATGCCTGTCATAGAAGCGGTAGCACAAACGCCTAAATACGCCAAATTCCTCAAGGAGCTTCTAACTAATAGAAAGAAGATGGAAGAGGTGAAGAAGGTGGTCCTAAATGAGAACTGTTCAGCTGCCATGTTAAACAAGCTACCTAAAAAGAAGGGTGATCCGGGAAGCTTAACCTTGCCTTGTCAATTCGGAAACTTAGCTACCATTTATGCATTAGCTGATTCAGGGGAAAGTGTAAATCTCATGCCCTACTCATTCTTCAAGAAATTAGATCTTCCGGAGCCAAGGCCAATCCGAATGGCAATTCACCTCGCAAATAAAACGGTCACATTCCCAAGGGGAATATGCGAAGATCTATTTGTTAAAGTTGATATATTCGTGTTCCCCGCGGACTTCATAGTATTAGATATGGAAGCAGACCCTCAAGTCCCGATCATACTTGGAAGACCTTTCCTAAACACCACGAGTGCTATAGTTGACATGCGAGATTCCAAACTTACTCTTCGGGTGGGAGACGAATCAGTTACATTTAGGGTTGATCAAGCCATGAAGCATGCAAGGAATAGTGATGACACGACATTGTCGATTGATTTGTTGGAAGAGTTAATGGAGGAATGGAATGAAGATGAGCCAAACAAGTCCACCGTCGTCCTTGAAGAAGATTTTGATGCTGAAAGAGACCTGCTGGAGATAGAGAGACTGCTCGAGGAAGCTGAATATAATGATCTGATCAGAAGTACAGAACAGCCGACTCGCCGAGTATCCTCGACCGACTCGACGAGTCCATTCGAAGAAACCCGATCCATTGTGAATTTCACCCAGGGCTCGACGAGTCCCCTCATTGAACTCGACGTGTTCAGCATTCAGAACACAAAATCTGAACTCAAGGCTCTACCTAATCACTTGGAGTATGCATTTCTTGAAGATGGAGAACAAAAACCAGTAATTATAGTTGCTGATCTAGCCAAACATGAAAAAGAAATCCTTGTGGAAGTGCTAAGAAAGAGGCAAGGTGCCATAGCATGGAAGATCACCGATATCAAGGGAATTAGTCCAGCTTATTGTTCTCATAAAATTAACTTAGAAGAAGGAGCCAAACCTGTAGTTCAACGCCAAAGAAGACTTAACCCAAACATGCAAGAAGTTGTCAAAAAGGAGGTGGTTAAATTATTAGACGCGGGTATCATTTATTCAATCTCCGATATCCCATGGGTAAGTCTGGTGCAAGTGGTACCAAAGAAGGGAGGAATGACGGTGGTTACTAATGAAGACAACGAGTTAATTCCAACAAGAACAGTAACTGGGTGGCGTGTTTGCATCGACTACAGAAAACTAAATGATGCTACATGTAAGGATCACTTCCCGTTGCCATTTATCGATCAAATGCTAGAAAGGCTTTCCGGTCATCTATATTATTGTTTTCTCGATGGTTTCTCGGGGTACTTTCAAATCCCAATCGACCCACAAGATCAAGAAAAGACCACATTTACATGTCCAGGTGGAACATTCGCATATAGACACATGCCTTTTGGGTTATGCAATGCACCAACTACTTTCCAAAGGTGCATGATGGCTATCTTTCATGACATGATCGAGAAATTTATGGAGGTTTTCATGGATGACTTCTCAGTTTTTTGGGTCATCTTTTGAGGATTGTTTGTCCAACTTGGATCTCATGCTAGCAAGATGTGAGAAGACTAACCTTGTTCTTAATTTGGAGAAGTGTCATTTTATGGTGAAGGATGGGGATTGAAGTGGATAGAGCAAAAATTGACACAATAGCCAAATTACCCCCTCCAACAAATGTAAAAGGGGTGAGGAGTTTTCTTGGCCATGCGGGATTTTATCGTTGCTTTATTAAAGACTTCTCGAAGATCACAAGGCCTTTGACTCAATTACTCTTGAAGGATGCTCCATTCGATTTCTCTAAAGAATGTCATGAAGCATTTCAGTTATAAAAGGAAAGATTAACCACTACTCCTATTATGATAGCCCCAAATTGGAATCTTCCTTTTGAGCTTATGTGTGATGCCAGTGACTATGCGGTGGGAGCTGTTTTGGGACAAAGAGTTGACAAGCATTTTCAGCCGATCTACTATGCAAGCAAGACCTTGAACCCAACACAATAGAACTACACTACTACCGAGAAGGAGCTACTAGCAGTGGTATATGCTTTTGACAAGTTCCGACCATATTTGGTTTTGTCAAAGACAATAGTTTTTACCGACCATTCTGCCCTTAAGTATCTTTTTTTCTAAACAAGATGCTAAACCAAGGTTGATACGTTGGGTTTTACTTCTACAAGAGTTTGACATTGAAATACGCGATAAAAAAAGAATGGAGAATGTGGTTGCCGACCATTTACCAAGATTAGAGAACCCGCACTTAGAAGAATTGGAAGACAATAAGATTGGAGATGATTTTCCCGATGAGTATCTTTTAGTAATAGCATGAGAGGTGCCATGGTTTGCGGATATAGATAATTACTTAGCTACTGAATATATTCCAAAAGATTTAACCCGCCAAGAAAAGAAGAAGTTCTTTTCAAAAATCAAGTACTACTTTTCGGACGATCCATACCTTTTCCGAAGCTGCGCAGACGGAATGATAAGAAGATGTATATTCGGGAAAGAAAGTCGGGAAATCTTGGAACACTGCCATAGCGGGCCCGTTGGGGGACATCATGGAGCACATTACGTGACTAAAAAGATTTTTGATATTGGGTTTTATTGGCCCACAATTTTTAAAGATGCTGCTCAATATGTCAAGGAATGTGATTCATGCCAACGAGCGGGGAACATATCATCCCGAAATGAGATGCCCCAACATAATATTCAAGTTTGTGAAATATTTGATGTTTGGAGGATTGACTTTATGGGACCTTTCCCAATGTCAAAAGGGAATAAATATATCTTGGTGGCAGTCGATTATGTATCTAAGTGGGCAGAGGCACAAGCATTACCTACTAATGATGCTCGGGTGGTGGTGCGATTTCTAAAAAACCTATTCTCAAGATTTGGAGTTCCTAAAGCTCTTATTAGTGACCGGGGGCACTCACTTTGCAAAAGATCAATTAGCCGAAGTGTTGAAAAGATATGGGGTACATCATAGGTTCTCCACATCCTATCATCCACAAACAAGTGGGCAAACTGAAGTGACAAATCGGGCATTAAAAAGGATTTTGGAGAGATCGGTTGGAGGAAATCGAAAGGAATGGTCGGATAAACTTGATGATGCACTTTGGGCCTTTCGAACAGATTTCAAAACACCTATTGGTACTACACCATATAGGCTAGTTTATGGAAATAATTGTCATTTACCGGTTGAAATAGAGCATAAAGATTATTGGGCTTTAAAGTTGTGCAATTTTGAGTTGGCTGAACTTCGTACCAACCGGTTGATGCAATGAATGCCCTTGAAGAGCTTAGAAATGAGGCCTACACTAATTCCTTGATATACAAAGAGAAAACCAAGAATTGGCATGACAAAAAATTAAATGGTAATAAGGACTTTCATGAAGGACAAAAGGTGTTACTTTTCGATTCAAGGTTAAAACTTTTCCCGGGCAAGTTGAAGACACGGTGGGATGGTCCTTTTGTAGTGAAACAAGTCTTTCCACGTGGAGCTATTGAGCTTTTATCAAGATATGGGACCCCTTTCAAGGTTAATGGGCATAGGGTGAATAAATATGAAGAAGGAATCCCAAAAGATGAAGGACTTGAAGAAGAGCTGCATTTGGAAGAAATTACAGAAACGTAAAGCGGGAAGGAGTCCAGCTAACGAATCCTTAAAAAGAAGCGCTTCCGAGAGGCAACCCGAGTTTAGAGTTTGCTTTCTTTTTACCTTTCTTTTTCATTTTTACTTTAATTTTTCTTTAGAACTGCTATTTCCAATCTTCTTCTCTGATTAGAATGATTGCTTGAGGGCAAGCAATGTTCAAGTGTGGGGTTGTTGGCATAAAATTTAAAAACTAAAATTTTTTATCAAACAGAACGAAAACTCGTCGAGTCTATGTATTTACTCGGCGAGTCCAGTTGGAAATTCCCGAAAAAACGCGGATTCGCGTATCTGCTCGGCGAGTAGGAACTTCTACTCGGCGAGTCCACGTATTTACCCGAAAAAAAAATTATTTTTCACATTCTGTAAATAAGGGGTTTTAACCCTAATTGGTAAAACACAAGTTCATTCGCAGCCACCAACCGCTCGTCAAGCATTCTCTCCTCTCAAGCCTTCATCTTCAATTCTTGCTAGTTTTTGCATCTTCAACCAAAAAGGTAACATCTTTTATACTAAATCTTGTTAAAAATCATATCTTGGGCAGTTTTATGGCTGTAATCTAGGAGAAACCTGGTTTTGGGGTTTACTGTAACATACATGTTCAGTTATCGTGTTATGTAATTTTAAAAGTGAATAATATTATGAAATATTATATGAAATTTGAGTATTGAGTTCTAACAGATAGTTTTTACTAGAAATGAAGTAAAAACTATGTTTAGAATCACTCGGAAAATATTGGAAGTCTTATGAGAATCCAATTAAAAGTTAAAATATCGAAAATTTAACGAAAATATAAAATTTGAAATAAGTAAAATTTTATTATTGAAAATTGTAAAGAATCTCATTAGAAGCATTTAGGCGAAAACCTCATCGAAATCCGAGTTATAACGAAGAAGTTATGACCAATCCAAGATCCGCGACAAAACCGGCAAGGCGCCGAATGACGTAAAAAGTGAGTTTTTGATAAACTACTTTTTAGCCTTGGTGATCTAAATGATAGTCGTACTATTTGTTAAAGCGAGAATTTTGATAAAAAGAACGCCAAAATCTGACTTCGTATGAGGAAGTTATGATTTTTCTAAGTTTCAGCTTAGCAGTAGATAGCTAAAAACTCGAATTTTAGATCGAGTGATTTTTAGCCGACACAACCTAAACGATAATCGAAGGTCTCGTCAATAGTAGTACAACGGTAAAAAGACAGACGAAAACAAACATTGGATGAAGAAGTTATGAATTTTTAACGGATTTTCCTGTCCCGGTCTGTTAAAAATAATAATATTAAAAATAAATTCAAACTTAGCCGACGAAGTCTAAACGAAAGTTGTAGAGCATAATTTACCTACGCGTGCAAATAAAGAATGTCAAAAACGGAGCCAGTATGCGAATGTTATGGATTTTAGAAGATTTGGGCTCATTTTTCGAGGAATCTCGCAAGGATAAGGCCGATTTCGGTGAGTCAGCAGCCACGTGTCGTGTTCTTCCCGGGTCTGAGCTCGGTCCAGTAGGCGTCCGACGCGTGTCGCGGTGACTCCTCGCTTTCGAAGCCGTGGCGCATCCAAGGAGCGACGCGTGTGTAGCCTCGTCCTAGCCTCGCTCTCCCTGCCGCGTGTTCCGAACCTCGCATCCAGCTGCCTCCCCTCCGGATCCGAGCCTCGCATCTGCTGACGCGTAGAGTCCTCTCAGCCGCTGATCTTCGGACTTCGCCCCTATAAATAGAAGGTTGCGAGCCTTCCCGAGTAATTTTGGAAAATTGCTACTTTTTACCCCTTTTTCAATATTTTCACTATTTTGACATCCCCCGAAGCCCCGGTATCAATTTCACTAGTTTTTACTATTACTTTTGTACTTCGGTTTACGTATGTATAAAATTACAATATCCTGGGTAGTTATGTAATATACTAAAACTTAGTCGGTTTGTATCCAGTCTTTTGTAATCACATTATCAATGTAAAATATTATTTATAAATATGCATGTAGCATGTTTTGGAGTAACAATTGTCTTTAGTACGAAAGTTAGGGTCTTTCAATCATGGTATCAGAGCAGTAGTTTAAGTGAACTAAATTCCATGGATTGTTATTTAGACTTAAACTATTGGAAGTTCAATATATGAACTGAATCATTGTAAATATATGGATACAAATCATAGGAAATACTTAAGTGGGGTATTGTCACAACTAGGAATTCTAATGCTTTGTAAACATTAAACAAGGATAACATTGTAACTAAAACTTGAAAGCATGTATGATGCTTAATCAATGACAACAAAATTCCATCAAACACTCTATAAAACACTTCAAATAGTCAACAAAAGATTGGAAACCCTAAAAATCTCGGCTTAAGTCCATTATGGACTAGGATTTTCTTATTGGGCCTAATGGGCCAATAAGCCTCCAATTTGACTATGTTGGGCTTAGAACCTTCAAATGGACCATAAATCAATCCTTTTATGCACATTGGGCCGTGAACCTCCTCTAAAAGCCCAATGGGCCGAAAACCTACTTAATGGGCTCATGGTTTCGAACAAAATCAAACAATGGCCCAAGATAAACTACTTCCTTGCTCCTAAGCGCAAGAATTCGGCCCAAGAAAAAAAAGAGAAAAGAAAAGAGGAAATAAGATTAATGGGTGGTTAAGGGGAGGTTGACACCTCATAATTATACATGGGATATCCATGCACCAATCTCATACTTCCATGCACCCATCACCTCAAGACTCTGTCCCCTCTCTTTTTCTTCTTCTTCAGCCGAGAGCACAAGGAATCACACACACACAAAACACTTCAAACTCTCTCAAGTATCCTCCTCCTTCCCACTCCAAAATCTCGAAATTTTGCTTGTGTATCAAGAGGATCTTAAGAGAATATCATCACTTCTTGGTAAGTTGTACTTAGATCCATGGTTTAGTTTCTTGATTCTTTCATAAATCTCCTTCTAACTCATGAAAGTTCATGATCATGCTTCTTAGAAACTATCTAAGCCAAAGTCTTCTCAAGAAGCTTTCTAGGGCCGATAATAGCATCAAACTCTTCCATTTCTTTCTTCAAATCGAAAACAACAAACCTAAGGTGAGTTCATACCCCACTATTTTCGGTTTTCATATGTTTTTATGGGGGAGAATGCAAGTAAAATGTGAAGATCTATGTGTATTTGTATATTATGTGTGATTTCTTATGTTTTTGTGATATATATATATATATATATATATATATATATATATATATATATATATATATATATATATATATATATATATATATATATATATATATATATGTTAAAAATGAAAGATATTTCGAGATCTATAGTTCAAGAAGGAATATTATGTGATCTAGGTCATTTTTCACTTAACATGTCAAGATAAACTAATATACAAGCTTTAAAATAACACACTACAACATAAATCTCATTATTGGACTATTTTTGTCAAATAAACAAAAGTTTGGGAAAAAGTTGTCATTTACGGTTTTTACAAGGTTCAAAATGCCAAAACAGTTAAAATGGAAATTTCTATGAACATTATGTTTTTCAAAGGACTAAAAATGAAATTTGTGGCTTATTGGGCTAATATTTGGGCTTTTCTGCCCATAGGCCCAAAGTTGCAAAAAAATGGATTTAAGGGGGCTGAAAATGGTAAATTTCTCAAAACAGTGGGTAGAAAGGTAAATAAATCTATTTCTGGGGTTTAAAATGATCATATTTGTTAAAAAGGATTGAAAATGCAAAGATTTTGGATTTTGGGTAAAAAGTGTAAAAATTGCGAAAAAGGTGGACTAAAATGCAAATCTTTTAACTAAAGGGTTGAAACTTTCAAAAATTTATTCTTGGGCTTAAAACATTATTTAAATAAGTGTTTGGGTCAAAGATGTCAAGAAAATGGTTCAAGGACCTAAAATGTCATTTTTTTTATAAAAAGGGCAAAAATTGCCAACTTTACAAAATAAGGGGCTGAATAGGTCAAACTAATGTTTTTGGTCAATTATGTTAATAATAATAATAATAATTCGGTCAAAATATACAAAACTTTATAACTTATAGGTTGAAAATAGAAAAATAACTATTTTATAAATCTATAAATCGTTAGAAAACAAATGCGTGATTTATACGACATATCGATTAAACAACTCGCAACATTAGTTCTATACAAAACAAGTAAACGTTCAATTGGTTGGGCTTGAGAGACTCTAATCATGCTTAATGCGCCTTCGTGACTCGTTAACATGGCTTTTGGGCCCAACATAAATAATACATGTTATTGGGCCTCTTGTGACCCAATTATATGCTTAAGGGACCCTCAATGGTTTTTACATGCTATTGGGCCTCAGTGGCCCATTAGCATTACTAGATAGGCCCAAATAAATCATATGCGAAATGTACCAACGCGCTTTTCGTGTACTCGACAGCCTTAAATAACATACGAAATTAGTAGGGCCAAGTAGTCCTCTTCTCCTCATCTGTTAGGCTTACCTTCTCTTCAAGTAAAATAAAATTAGATCATTAATCAAGGTTAATCAAATTGATGTGGATTGAGTGAGTAATAACGGGTGACACCAATAGGTGTCGGTCGTAGTCTGTAGTTGTAATCAAAGTCTCATGGAGGGAGAGCGAGAGTTTGTGTATAAATCTATACGGGGGTGACTCCCCCACACCTAAGTTGTTCGCTACAGTTAGACTCGGCCAGTCTAGGGTGACAAAGTCTTAAGATCAAATTTCGGTGTTCATTAGAATACCAAGACAAACGAACTAGTCATTATCATGCATGGTTATAACGACTCACGTAGAAATCTGACATCATTAATCAAGGGAAATCATATTCATTCGACGTAACGATTCAATAAAGCAAAACAATCATAACTTTTTATCGGAAGACATCGGGTTTTCCGGGGAAACCAATCTTACTCATTTGTAGTTTCAAAAACTATAATGCAAAACTGCTCATTTATTCACGTTTTGAAATCATTCACTCATATACTTACAGGATCATCACCTCATTTTCAAGAAAAGTTTTAATACAAAAAATATCGGATTTTCTGGGTTTTTCAAATGACATAAAGTGTTTCACATCAAACATACTTATGAACTCACCAACATTATATATGTTGACCGTTTTCAAAATAAGTTGTATTCTCAGGTAATCGTTAGACAAGGAGGCATCCAGTGTGTTGAAAGTTTCTTTTGTAGTTGCTAATCACCAAACACTTTATATTTTGGAATCATGTAATGTAAACCTTGTACTTGATGTAAACAATGCCAGTTGTATTATGTAATGGTTGGTGATGCATGTGTTATGTTTCATATATATTCATTGTGATGATATTTCAATTTAAGTCACGCGAGCCCTCGGACGTTTCCGCCGTCTGGTTCGGGGGTGTGACAGGTTGGTATCAGAGCTCTGTTTATAGTGAACTAGCATATCTAACCGCACATTGATATGCAACTATAAACCCATAGAGGGACTAAATAACTCTGAACAAAACAAATAAAATATACCAATAAACACTCTTATTTGTGCGACTTAGAAAAATGAACACAATAACGAATCGAATAAAACGATTGGGAGAACCTGACATCCCGGTTATGCCAGGACTGTTCACAGTTGTATTAGGGATGAATGTAGCCTGATCAACTACATTTCTTCGTAATACAACTATCACATGCCCTGGAACGATCGCGATGGTCAGTAAACCCAAGGCATACCCTATTGTAAATCAAGAGGAATGCATTAACCCAATTTTATAACAACTAAGAACATTTTAGAATTAATAATAGTCTATTGATATACCCCCCCCCCCCTTGCAAACAGTATGGCTGGGTTCCATCTCCCTGGAGATCCATATTTCCCCAATCAGGGAAATAACGTATGGCTGGAAGAGGAACCTAAAGAAGACCTCGAAGAGGAGTCTGAAGAGGAACCTGAAGCAGAAGTCGAGGGCGGACCTGCTGAGCCAGTGGTAGGTTTGGAAGAAGAAGAAGCCGAAGAAGACCCCGAAGGGGAGCTCGAGGAAGAACCCGGTGATGACGACGATGGTGATTCGGATGCAGAGTCCGACGTCATCAACCCACCTTACCCGATTAGGGTGCCCGCTCATCGGATGGGCCCGAATGGCCCCACGCCTCCATGTGGAGCAGGCAGCAGGGGCAGCGACCCCCATATGGGATGGCCAGGGAATTTTATGATCTGAGAGACGGAGGGCCAGCCGACTGGGCACTCCCTGTCATGGTGAGGCGGTTACGGAACACTGGCGACCTAGCCCAGGACACGTCCAAGCAACTGAATCAGATGCGAGCCCCAGTGGCCAGAGCGGAACGAGAAACTCAAGAAGTAATCCATAACTTTCATGCACGTCAAGCGATTTGGGAAGATCGACTACGAGCCACAGAACGATAGGTGGCGCGTCTTCAGGGCGCATCCACATCGTTAGCCCCACCACCCGACGCATCTCAGAGCACTTCGGACCAGTAGACTTCCCTACTAGTGCTATGTTCTCTGTGTTCGTTATATTATGTACTACCGACTTCATGTTTAAGTGATTACACTACTCATAGAGTCGTTATGCTGCCAAACTTTATGTATGCTCTTTCGAGCAAATTTTCATGTATCAAAGTGCGGATAATATTAGTGGAAAATATTATGTGTTTATTTGTGATGTTGTTATCTGTTATGTGTTTTATGTTCTTATTGATTAGTGTAAATTATTGAAACACTTAGATGCGCAAACCGATTCACGAAATTCCCAACTTAAAAACAACACATACTTAACATCTTTCTGTTCCGTAACAGCAAGATGCCTCAGAGACCAAACCGAGGAAATAACCAACCACCGACACCACCGGAAGTCAACTCAGCCGCGTTTCAAGCCGTTGTATCTGCTGCGGTCACAGCAGCCATGACGCAAATCCACCAGGGGAACAATGGCGGAGGAAACGGGCAGGGAGCTGGAAGTTCAAACAACGGAATAAATCAAGGACCTACCAAAACATGCTCTTACAAAGACTTCACCAACGCCAAGCCACGAACCTTTAATGGAACGGGAGGCGTCATAGAGCTAAAGAGGTGGATTGAGAAAATCGAATCCGTCTTTGAAATTTGCGGGTGTCCAGATGGGTGCAAGGTCAAGTTCGCAGCATGTACCTTTGTCGATCAAGCTCTTTCATGGTGGAATGGTCACATTGAAGCCATGACCCTTCCAGTGGCAAACGCGATGCCCTGGGAAGAACTAAAGGAAATGATGTTGGCAGAGTACTGCCCTAGAGGCGAGATACAAAAGATGGAACAAGAATTGTGGAACTTGACAGTTCAGAACTCCAACATCGAAGCATACATATCCAGGTTTAGCAAGTTATCCCTTCTGTGTCCGGGTATGATCACCTCAGAAGGGAAAAGATTGAGAGGTTCATCTGGGGATTGACTGCACCTATCCAAGGGAATGTAATTGCGGAAAACCCTGAGACGTTTGATAGCGCCAAAAGATTGGCCAAGAAACTGTATGATCATGGCAACAAGAAGAGCGTTAAGATCGTGGAAGCGGATGTTAAGAAGGAAGAAGAGAAGAGGAAAGGAAAGAGTAACAAGAGAATAGGTAAACAAAACTCATAATCATCTAAGAAGCAACAGACAGTGACTGTCCACGCAGCAACCCAAGCTACCCCAGCACCACATGATCCAGCCTCATCCACGCCAAATACTCTGAAGCAGTACACAGGGAATCTTCCCAAGTGTAACAAATGTAACTACCATCACCTCGGGGAATTCAGAGAGATGATGTGCACAAGATGCAACCGGAAGGGCCATACAACAAAATATTGTAGGACCCAGTTTCCACAAAACCAGATGCACAACAACAACAACAACAACACCAACGACGAAGCCAGTTATACATGTTATGGGTGCGGGAAAACTGGACATTTCAGACGAAATTGTCCCAATGCAAACACCCAGGCGACAGGAGCAGCAGGAAGAGTGCTGACTATGGGGCAAGGAGAAGCGGCTCAGGATCCCGCTGTCGTCATCGGTACGTTTCTCCTTAATCACTCATATGCATGCATCCTGTTTGATACCAGATCAGAGCGAAGCTTTGTGAGTAACAAATTCAAACACTTGCTAAAACAACAACCCCAAAAGCTTAATGAAACCTTTACGGTGGAAATGGCAAATGGGAAAACACAATCAGCCGGGGAAATCTATGTAGGATGTACCCTGACTTTAAATCAACATACCTTTCAAATAAACTTGATGCATGTAACTATTAGGAGTTTTGATGTGATTATCGGCATGGACTCGTTGAGCCCCCATCATGCCGAAATTTTGTGTCATGAGAAGGCCGTTCGCCTTCATCTCCCTAATCACGAAACCCTAATTATATACGGAGACAAACCCAGTATGAACCTTCGTCTTATCTCGTGCATTAAGGCACAAAAGTGTCTACAAAAGAAGGACTTGGCGTTTTTGGCACATATAGTGGATAAGTCCAAGGAAGAGGTCAATATTCGAGACATCCCAGTGGCTTGCGACTTCCCGGACGTCTTTCCCGAAGATCTTCCAGGGATACCCCCAGAAATACAAGTCGAGTTCCGAATTGACCTGGTACCGGGAGCTACGCCAATGGCCAAATCACCCTATAGGTTGGCTCCTGCGGAGATGCAAGAACTGTCAAGCCAACTCAGCGAGCTCTTGAGTAAAGGATTCATCCGACCTAGCTTCTCACCCTGGGGAGCTCCGGTCCTTTTTGCTAAGAAGAAGGACGGATCCTTTAGGATGTGTATCGATTATAGAGAGTTGAATAAGCTCACTATCAAGAATCGCTACCCACTTACACGAATCGACGACCTGTTCGACCAGCTCCAGGGAGCAAATTACTTCTCTAAGATAGATCTACGGTCCGGCTACCACCAGCTCAAGGTCCGGGAAGAGGATATTCCCAAAACCGCTTTCTGAACCCGCTATGGACATTATGAATTCGTTGTAATGCCCTTCGGTCTAACGAATACCCCTGCCGCATTCATGGACCTGATGAATCGAGTCTGCCGACCATTCCTCGACAACTTTGTCATTGTTTTCATCGACGATATTCTAGTCTATTCTCGAAGCGAAGAGGAGCATGGCCAACACCTCCGGAAAATCTTGGAAACCCTACAAACTGAAAAGTTATACGCAAAACTCTCTAAATGCGAGTTCTGGCTCCGAAGCGTAAACTTTTTAGGTCATGTTGTCAGCCAAGAAGGGATACATGTGGACCCTTCTAAGATCAAAGCCATTGAAGGATGGGCAGTCCCAGCGACACCCACAAAAATTCGTCAATTTTTAGGTCTCGCAGGCTATTACAGGAGATTCATTCAGAACTTCTCCAAAACAGCCAAGCCACTCTCCATGCTTACACAGAAGGGTGTACTATTTAAATGGACAGAAAAGCAGGAGATTGCCTTCCGAACTCTGAAGCGAGCTCTCTGTAGTGCACCAGTATTATCGCTACCAGAGGGAACAGAGGACTTCGTAGTTTACTGCGATGCTTCGAATCAGGGTTTAGGTTGTGTACTCATGCAGCGTGGTAAGGTGATAGCTTATGCATCCCGACAACTAAAAACACATGAGGTGAATTATACGACCCATGATCTCGAATTGGGAGCTGTGGTCTTCGCCTTGAAAATTTGGAGGCACTACCTTTATGGTACCAAGTGCACAATTTTCACCGACCACACGAGTCTCCAGCACATTTTATATCAAAAGGAGTTAAATATGAGGCAGCGAAGATGGGTTGAGTTGCTAAAGGATTATGAGTGCGAAATCAAGTACCACCCAGGCAAGGCTAATGTGGTAGCTGATGCCTTGAGTCGGAAAGAATACTCCAATCGTCGTGTGAAGACTCTTTCAATAACCATCCAATCCCATCTGTCCTCACAAATCAAAGCAGCCCAGTTCGACGCCATGAAGACAGAAAACAGAACGAGCGAAGCGTTACGTGGAATAGAAAAGAACTTCGAAGTCAAAGAGGATGGAACATATTATTTCATGAACTGAATTTGGGTTCCTAAACTAGGAGGATTCAGAGAAGTAGTCATGAATGAAGCTCATAAGACACGATACTCCATCCATCCAGGGTCAGATAAAATGTACCTAGATGTCAAGCAATGTTATTGGTGGCCTTACATGAAGGCAGAGATTGCCACTTACGTTAGCAAATGCCTCACTTGTGCTAAAGTGAAGGTAGAGTATCAAAAGCCCTCGGGACTATTACAACAGCCGGTAATACCCGAGTGGAAATGGGAAAGGATTACTATGGACTTTGTGACCAAATTACCCAAGACAACAGATGATTGGACACCATATGGGTGATAGTCGACAGGTTGACAAAATCCGCTCAATTCCTTCCAATAAAGGAGACATACAAGATGGAGCGACTAACAAGAATCTACATCAAGGAAATTGTGAGACTCCACGGAGTACCAATATCTATCATCTCAGATCGAGATAGTAGGTTCACTTCACGCTTTTGGCAATCGCTACAGAAGGCTATGGGGACACAACTCGACATGAGTACTGCTTACCACCCCCAGACGGATAGTCAAAGTGAGCGAACCATTCAAACGCTTGAGGATATGCTTCGAGCATGTGTGATAGACTTTGGAAGGTCGTAGGATACCCACTTACCTTTAATTGTGTTTTCATACAACAACAGTTATCACGCAAGCATCAAAGTTGCTCCTTTCGAAGCATTATATGGTCGTAAATGTAGATCACCGTTGTGCTGGACAGAGGTAGGCGACACTCAGCTGGCAAGAGGGCAGACACCAAGCAATGCATTAACAGGACCAGAAATCATACGCGAGACGACAGAGAAAATAGTTCAAATCAAAGCCCGACTTCAAGCATCACGCGAACGACAGAAGAGCTACGCCGATAAGCGGTGCAAGCCCTTGGAATTTCAAGTCGGGGATTGAGTGTTATTAAAGGTCTCCCCCTGGAAAGGGGTGTTCCGTTTTGGGAAACGTGGAAAACTAAACTCACGGTACATTGGACCCTTCGAGATTCTTGCCCGAATCGGTCCATTGGCTTATAGACTGCATCTACCTGCCGAACTCAGCAGTGTACACCTCGTGTTTCACGTTTCCAATTTGAAGAAGTGCTTATCCGACGAAACTCTCGTCATCCCTCTAGAAGAAATCGAAATCAACGAGAATCTCCTGTTCATCGAGGAACCCGTCGAGATCATGGACAGGGAGGTGAAGCGTACTAAGCAAAGCCACATTCCAATAGTGAAGGTTCGGTGGAACGCAAAGCGTGGACCGGAATTCACTTGGGAACGCGAAGACCAGATGAAGCAAAAGTACCCTCACTTATTCTCGCATTCTCAAATCTAGCATTCGAAAAGAATTTCGGGACGAAATTCCCTCTAACGAGGGGATGATGTCACAACTAGGAATTCTAATGCTTTGTAAACATTAAACAAGGATAACATTGTAACTAAAACTTGAAAGCATGTATGATGCTTAATCAATGACAACAAAATTCCATCAAACACTCTATAAAACACTTCAAATAGTCAACAAAAGATTGGAAACCCTAAAAATCCCGGCTTAAGTCCATTATGGACTAGGATTTTCTTATTGGGCCTAATGGGCCAATAAGCCTCCAATTTGACTATGTTGGGCTTAGAACATTCAAATGGACCATAAATCAATTCTTTTATGCACATTGGGCCGTGAACCTCCTCTAAAAGCCCAATGGGCCGAAAACCTACTTAATGGGCTCATGGTTTCGAACAAAATCAAACAATGGCCCAAGATAAACTACTTCCTTGCTCCTAAGCCCAAGAATTCGGCCCAAGAAAAAAAAAGAAAAGAAAAGAAGAAATAAGATTAATGGGTGGTTAAGGGGAGGTTGACACCTCATAATTATACATGGGATATCCATGCACCAATCTCATACTTCCATGCACCCATCACCTCAAGACTCTTTCCCCTCTCTTTTTCTTCTTCTTCAGCCGAGAGCACAAGGAATCACACATACACAAAACACTTCAAACTCTCTCAAGTATCCTCCTCCTTCCCAGTCCAAAATCTCGAAATTTTGCTTGTGTATCAAGAGGATCTTAAGAGAATATCATGACTTCTTGGTAAGTTGTACTTAGATCCATGGTTTAGTTTCTTGATTCTTTCATAAATCTCCTTCTAACTCATGAAAGTTCATGATCATGCTTCTTAGAAACTATCTAAGCCAAAGTCTTCTCAAGAAGCTTTCTAGGGCCGATAATAGCATCAAACTCTTCCATTTCTTTCTTCAAATCGAAAACAACAAACCTAAGGTGAGTTCATACCCCTCTATTTTCGGTTTTCATATGTTTTTATGGGGGAGAATGCAAGTAAAATGTGAAGATCTATGTGTATTTGTATATTATGTGTGATTTCTTATGTTTTTGTGATATATATATATATATATATATATATATATATATATATATATATGCTAAAAATGAAAGATATTTCGAGATCTATAGTTCAAGAAGGAAAATTATGTGATCTAGGTCATATTTCACTTAACATGTCAAGATAAACTAATATACAAGCTTTAAAATAACACACTACAACATAAAACTCATTATTGGACTATTTTTGTCAAATAAACAAAAGTTTGGGAAAAAGTTGTCATTTACGGTTTTTACAAGGTTCAAAATGCCAAAACAGTTAAAATGGAAATTTCTATGAACATTATGCTTTTCAAAGGACTAAAAATGAAATTTGTGGCTTATTGGGCTAAATTTTGGGCTTTTCGGCCCATAGGCCCAAAGTTGTGAAAAAATGGATTTAAGGGGCCTGAAATGGTAAATTTCTCAAAACAGTGGGTAGAAAGGTAAATAAATTTATTTCTGGGGTTTAAAATGATCATATTTGTTAAAAAGGATTGAAAATGCAAAGATTTTGGATTTTGGGTAAAACGTGTAAAAATTGCGAAAAAGGTGGACTAAAATGCAAATCTTTTAACTAAAGGGTTAAAACTTTCAAAAATTTATTCTTGGGCTTAAAACATTATTTAAATAAGTGTTTGGGTCAAAGATGTCAAGAAAAATGGTTCAAGGACCTAAAATGTCATTTTTTTTATAAAAAGGGCAAAAATTGCCAACTTTACAAAATAAGTGGCTGAATAGGTCAAACTAATGTTTTTGGTCAATTATGTTAATAATAATAATAATTGGGTCAAAATATACAAAACTTTATAACTTATGGTTTGAAAATAGAAAAATAACTATTTTATAAATCTATAAATCGTTATAAAACAAATGCGTGATTTATACGACATATCGATTAAACAACTCGCAACATTAATTCTATACAAAACAAGTAAACGTTCAAATGGTTGGGCTTGAGAGATTCTAATCATGCTTAATGGGCCTTCGTGACTCGTTAACATGGCTTTTGGGCCCAACATAAATAATACATGTTATTGGGCCTCCTGTGACCCAATTACATGCTTAAGGGACCCTCAATGGTTTTTACATGCTATTGGGCCTCAGTGTCCCATTAGCATTACTAGTAAGGTCAAAATAAATCATATGCGAAATGTACCAACGCGCTTTTCGTGTACTCGACAGCCTTAAATAACATACGAAATTAGTAGGGCCAAGTAGTCCTCTTCTCCTCGTCTGTTAGGCTTACCTTCTCTTCAAGTAAAATAAAATTATATCATTACTCAAGGTTAATCAAATTCATGTGGATTGAGTGAGTAATAACGGGTGACACCAATAGGTGTCGGTCGTAGTCTGTAGTTGTAATCAAAGTCTCCTGGAGGAAGAGCGAGAGTTTGTGTATAGATTTATACGGGGGCGACTCCCCCACACCTAAGCTGTTCGCTCGGCCAGTCTAGGGTGACAAAGTCTTGAGATCAAATTTAGGTGTTCATTAGAATACCAAGACAGACGAACTAGTCATTATCATGCATGGTTATAACGACTCACATAGAAATCCGACATCATTAATCAAGGGAAATCATATTCATTCGACGTAACGATTCAATAAAGCAAACAATCATAACTTTTTATTGGAAGACATCGGGTTTTCCGGGGAAACCAATCTTACTCATTTGTACTTTCAAAAACTATAATGCAAAACTTCTCATTTATTCACGTTTTGAAATCATTCACTCATATACTTACAGGATCATCACCTCATTTTCAAGAAAAGTTTTAATACAGAAAATATCGGATTTTCTGGGCTTTTCAAATGACATAAACTGTTTCACATCAAACATACTTATGAACTCACAAACATTATATATGTTGATCGTTTTCAAAATAACTTGTATTCTCAGGTAATCGTTAGACAAGGAGGCATCCAGTGTGTTGAAAGTTTCTTTTGTAGTTGCTAATCACCAAACACTATATATTTTGGAATCATGTAATGTAAACCCTAGTATTCTAAGATATTAAGTAACTTCAAAATTTTCAGAGAATTAGTTTATGTGAATTAGGAATTTTGAGAATTTCTAGATTTAAACATGGATTGTTAAGTGAAGATGATACGATATGTATCTAGTATACTTTAGGTTGAATACCTAATGGGCACAAGCACTAGAATATTCAGAGGAGATATGTCTTATATTCTAATATGTGCTAAATGATAAATGAATATAGCATGCGTTAGGTTGCTTGCTTATATTGCTATTACTTGAGAAAGTTTAAGGTCTGTTGCCGACCTTGGTCTGGAAGTGAAATTCCTTTCGACTTAGGAAAAATATTAGGATATGCTAGATCGAGCTTATCCATAAAAGAATTCTAGAAAATGAATTTAAGAAATCCAAGATATGTTTGATAGAAACGTGAAATCCCTAGTTGAGTCTAGGAGAAATTGTTCTATGTACTTGTTTGAACACGCTCAGGTGTGAAAAGTTGTTTTGTGAAAATTTTTGAATTGTGACTTGGGAAGTGCGAGACAATACTTGGGACGAGTATGAGTTGGTGTGAATAGTAGTAGAGGCCTATACTACTGGAAGCACAAGACTCACACTTGGATCAGGGAAAGTCACAAGGTTACCAAGAAGCTAGAAATTGATTCCGTTTTTGTTCGAGTATGTCATTACCTTCGTTTCGGTGATGACTAAGAAGGTGATTTTCGTTCAGACCTTAATGGTCGTAAAGAATCGAGTCCGACTAATATAGATCCGCGAAGTGAGGTGATTGGTTCAGAGAAGCATGTCTCGTGTAGTGATGAAAATTTAGTCAGAGAATTGAAGAATGAGATGGTCAAACGGAAAGAACAATCCAAACAGTAGAAGATATGCTTTATGCATATGTATTGGAGTTGGTGCACGTCAAGTGGAAACACCATCGAGGCCCTAATTATAATTTGGAAAATAAGAATGAGATAAGAGAGAAATATTCCCAGTCATTTATATCGTTATGATTTCGGGGACGAAATCCTCAAAAGGAGGAGGTATTTGTAACATACACGTTCAGTTATCGTGTTATTTAATTTTAAAAGTGAATAATATTATGAAATATTATATGAAATTTGAGTATTGAGTTCTAACAGATAGTTTTTACTAGAAATGAAGTAAAACTATGTTTAGAATCACTCGGAAAATATTGGAAGTCTTATGAGATTCCAATTAAAAGTTAAAATATTGAAAATTTAACGAAAATATAAAATTTGAAATAAGTAAAATTTTCTTATTGAAAATTGTAAAGAATCTCATTAGAAGCATTTAGGCGAAAACCTCATCGAAATCCGAGTTATAACGAAGAAGTTATGACCAATCGAAGATCCGCGACAAAACCGGCACGGCGCCGAATGACGTAAAAAGTGAGTTTTTGATAAACTACTTTTTTGCCTTGGTGATCTAAATGAAAGGCGTAGTATTTGTTAAACCGAGAATTTTGATAAAAAGAACGCTAAAATCTGACTTCGTATGAGGAAGTTATGATTTTTCTAAGTTTCAGCTTAGCAGTAGACAACTAAAAACTCGAATTTCAGATTGAGTGATTTTTAGCCGACACAACCTAAACGATAATCGAAGGTCTCGTCAATAGTAGTACAACGGTAAAAAGACAGACGAAAACGGACATCGGATGAAGAAGTTATGAATTTTTAACGGATTTTCCTGTCCCGGTCTGTTAAAAATAATAATATTAAAAATAAACTGAAAATTATCCGACAAAGTCTAAACGAAAGTTGTAGAGCATAATTTTACCTACGCGTGCATATAAAGAACGTAAAAACCGGAGCCAGTATGCGAAAGTTATGGATTTTAGAAGATTGGGGCTCATTTTCCTAGGAATCTCGCAAGGATAAGGCCGATTTCGGTGAGTCAGCAGCCACGTGTCGCGTTCTTCCCGGGTCCGAGCTCGGTCCAGTAGGCGTCCAACGCGTGTCGCGGTGACTCCTCGCTTCCGAAGTTGTGGCACGTCCGAGGACCGACACGTGTGCAGCCTCGTCCGAGCCTCGCTCTCCCTGCCGCGTGTTCCGAACCTCGCATCCAGTTGCCTCCACTCCGGATCCGAGCCTCGCATCTGCTGACGCGTGGAGTCCTCTCAGCCGCTGATCTTCGGACTTCGCCCCTATAAATAGAAGGCTGCGAGCCTTCCCGAGTAATTTTGGAAAATTGCTACTTTTTTACCCCTTTTTCAATATTTTCACTATTTTGACATCCCCCGAAGCCCTGGTATCAATTTTAGCACCCGAAACACATCCCGAAGTACCCGGAGACCCCGAGAAATTTAGCTTTTCGTTTTGAAGCTCTACCTTCGCAGAGCCCGATTTTCAAGAAAACTCCCGGTTTTCAACGAAGAAAGCTAATTATAGTAACGAAGTGCTGCCCAAATTACTATTTTAACCCCCGGTTATTTCACTGTGAGTTTAATATATAGGAACAATTGTATGTTATGTGTTATATGTGCTATGCAATTTTCAGTGTTATATTCCGGGTTATTTTCCCGTGTTATTTTATTTCCGCTATTTATGATAGCAAAGCTATACCTTTGACCATGTGATCAGTGAAAAGGACTTAGATTCACGGTGGTACTGGTACGTAGCCTCTGGCCATGTAGAGCATGTCTCCGTAAGAGAATGACTTCTATTCTATGGCATTGGCAGATGGTTAGACAGGGCTATAAGCCTGAAATCTACCAAAATGTTTAAATCTGAAAGTGTATGTCTTCTGTGTCATTTGGGCCGAAGCTTTATTGATCGTATATCTTTGTATCAAATCATTGATTGATGTGGAAAGTTTGTCACATGATTCGCATATGCCTTTGTTGTTCCTTGTTCCTCTTTTCTTCTTCCATATTGAAGTATATATATGGCATAACGTTATATTATATCTATTATTGAACTCACTAAGCGTCACCGTTTACCCCTCTCGGTGTTTAACAAATTGCAGGAGATAAGTAACCAGTATGGTTATATACTGTCGGAAGATGTAGAATAGTTTTTACTATTACTTTTGTACTTCGGTTTACGTATGTATAAAATTACAATATCCTGGGTAGTTATGTAATATACTAAAACTTAGTCGGTTTGTATCCAGTCTTTTGTAATCACATTATCAATGTAAAATATTATTTATAAATATGCATGTAACATGTTTTGGAGTAACAATTGTCTTTAGTACGAAAGTTAGGGTCTTTCATTTACTCCAATTCTAGGGTTTTAATTTTTAGGACGAATTAGGTTGTTTTAGTCGAAATTTCTTGCACAATTATGCTTAATAAACATACCGAGACAAACCCCTGCATTAATTTTTACATTTGGACGGTTGATTTCGCCCGAACTGGAATGGACTCGTGCAGTTCATCCTGCTCGTCGAGTCGGTTTGTGGACTCGGCGAGTCCAGGCTGCAGATGCCCAAAATTTTGATGTTTTTAATTTCTTTGTGTTTTGTTTGTGGTTTTCTTGGATTGGTTTTACAGGAAATATGTCTAGGCGGGGACAGAGTTCAAGGGGAGGCGGCTATGGGGACCTCCCATGGTTAACTTTTCCACGAATAACCTCCAAATCTTCACTCGCTCGCGCGAAAAACAAGCTGGAAATACTCAGACGAAAGGAAATATATGTCCCCAACGTAATCAACTAGTATTGGATGGGTCAATCCGGATTGGAGGAAGAGTTGACTCCTTATTTGGTCAAGTCATTCCAAAATGATGGGATGACAATAGTTTGTGATGGTTGGAGTCGATTGTCAAGATTCAAGAACCTATTTATCAGGAACTATGCTGGGAGTTCTTTGCTACCATCCCTTCCGAGGTGGAAATGATTATTATAATCTGGGCATCATGACATTCTGTCTTGGAGGGGAGCTGCGCCAATGTAGTATTGCGGAGCTCGCATGGAGATTGGGAATTTATGATCAAAATGTGATCATGTCCGAAAACTTTGAAGCATTCCTGGAGCAATGCCACAAGGACTTGCCCAAAGAGGTGGTTGCATCCACTTGGTGGAACACAATTGCCAACCGGGTTTACATTCCATCGTCTGCTCAAGAGGGGAGTATTTGTTCCCTAATTCATCGCCTGATACATCGTCTTATCGCAAGCACTATTAATATGCGAAAGGATGATGATAAGGTGTCCACTCTTGATATTTTCTATATGTGGAGCATTATCACTCCCGATGTTTTCTGCAATTTGCCATATTTCTTGGCAAAATATTTAGCAGAGGGGGTGGTCAAGGAGCGGATCACTTCAAAAATCAATGGTGGTATGTTTGTTACGAAGTTGGCTAGGTCATATGGGATTTTGGACCAAGCGGCAGCAAGAGCATTCACAATGATCCCTTCTCCTCCTTTTAGCACCACATTATATCGGAGGGCAAGGATCGTTGAGGATTATGGTGGGGGATATTTTGGAATCCCAAATGCGGATGCGGTTTTGGAGCCCGAGGAGCCAGGAAGAAGGGTAAGGCCAAGGAGGGAACACGTCCGTGAAGACCCACCAGTCATTCCGGTGGATGATGAGCTACCAATGGACTGGTACAACATGGAATTAAGAAGGTACCAGGACGACCTTGGATGAAACATGAACTATCATAACGAATCATTTGTTTATTTATTTGAACAAATGAACATTGCACCTAGGCCCGGGTCCAGATATCCCTACGTTCCGAGTTGGGAGGAGAGAGTAAATCAGAGAAGAAACTAAGTTGGTGGAAGTGGAGTTGGAGAAAACGAAGAGGAGGAAGAAGATTGATGTTTTGTTTTGTTTTTAATTTGGATCTTTGAAAACTATTTCTATTTCTTTTGTGGGTTTGGAACTTTTTAGGACGTTAAAGTAGGAATTTGTTTTTTATCACTTGTGTTTGTCTTATCTTTTCAGATTGAAGCTAGGATGCATGCAAGAGTCTTAATGTCAAGGCTAGAGTAAGGGTCGGGTCTAGATGAGAATGTTCAAGTTTTGAGTTTAAGGTCGCGTCCGTTAGTAAGAGGGTCAAAGAGTGTCATTTGTTGAATAAAAATGAAGAAGGGACACTAACTTGCCATTACCAACCACATCAGAAACGGATTCGAAGCAGAAGCTTTTTATTTCCACTCAGCATCGTACTCGTCGAGTGCATAACTTGGACTCGACGAGTTCCTTTGCAAAACTGTGATTTTTCTGCTAGAACACTTATGCTCGCCGAGTTGTCATATATACTCGACGATTCACTTAATATTCCCTTATCAAGACTTACATTTTGACTGCCTTCGATAAGGGCCTTACTCATACTCTTTGAAGATTCATTCCTAAATATTTTTGAGGCCATTTTCCTGCATATTTGGAGCCGTACCACACGAGATTTTGACACCCAAGGCATGGATGAGTTGTTCCCATGTCTAAAGTCTATTGAGGATGGAGCGTTGAATGAAGAACATCAGCCTCGCTACTACTATCCCAGGGGAGTTTGTTCCAATTCCCTTTTTACTTTGTTTTTTTTATCATGCATAACATGCAATGCGGACATTGCATAAATTAAGTGTGGGGTAGGGGGTTGGTTACATTAGTTAAAACATTAGTTAAATCTTAAACATTAGTTAAAACATTAGTTAAATCTTAAAAATTTTGCATTAAAATTGCTAGGGCTAATTTAGAAAATCATGGTTAAACCAATTAAGAAATCATGTTAGTGTTATGTTTGATGATTGCATGAAGACCCAAATGTTTAGTTAAGCCTATACACGTTCTAGTGCATTTGTGGGCTCCTTTATTCTAGTGAAATCATGGGACAAAAACACAACCTCGTTTAGTTTGAGGGATGCAATATGTTTAGCATCGTGTACCAGAAATGTATCCAGGAAAATTTTTATCTTTAACCAATAAAGGTTGAAGTTGAGCGCCCCTGCTTAAGCATGTAGTTTTGAGTGAAAAAAAAGTGAGTTACATGTAAAAAAAATAGAGAGAATTACAAGAAAAGTTTGAAGAATTCTGGAGCAATTAAAGTGAAGATCCAAAGATCAAAATTCAAAAAAGTGGAAGATACCAAAAACCAAAACGTTGGTGAATTCAAAGAAATAAATATCAAATATCAAAGAAGTGAAGAATTCCAATTAAGCTCTATAGTGGTATCAAAAGGTTGTAATTGTCTAGTTTATGTATGCTTGGGTTGCTCAACCAAAAATACCTTGAGGTTAGGAGGTTCTCTGCGGATGGATTCGGAGGGATACATAAAATGAGCATTGTTCAAAAGAAGTGGGTGAGTGTTTATGAGGATTGTTAGTATTTAGAATTGAGGGGGGTCCTTAGGAAAAAATTTAGACACAAATGCATGCGTTGCGGTCTTGGCATAATGGCTGGGTTCAATTGGGATTGTCTTATGTGGTATTAGTATGCTAAAATTCTGTTTTGCTTGGGGCAAGCAAAAGTCAAGTGTGGGGTATTTTGATATGTGCATATTTGGCTATATATTTAGTATAGATTTTTATTATTTATTAGCTAATTATTTGCAAATTATGGACAAAAGCTACTTAATAGTGTTCAAATTGTATTTTTAGTCCAAAAGATATGCTCGGAAGCAAAAAGGAAGCAGGAGAGGCGATCGGAAGCTCGGGAACTAAAGAGAGAAGAAAAGAGTCAAATTTTGAAGCTACTTGGCGAGTAGGGACGTCTACTCAACGAGTACCCACGAAGGTTCGCGAAGCAATACGTAAAGTCCTTGCCGCATACGGATTCTATGAAGGGACTCGGCGAGTCGGTTATCTACTCGACGAGTAGACCCTGTTTTCCGAAAATTATAAATAGGAGTCACAATCCCGAATTGAGGAGCTCGGGAAAAACCCTTGAAGGCTAGGCTGCGATTAAGACACTGCTGGAACCCCAGAAACTCGAAGATCAAGTCTAAGCATTCGATTTTGGGAAGATTAAAGGCAATTCAAGTGTATTCTTACTTAACCTTTGATTGAATCATGTTTAAACTTATGAATTTCGTTTTTGAGTTGATTGTTACTGTAATTATGAACTAAAACGTTTGTCTTCTGTTTAGGGTAGATGATTTTGTGAATATGGATTGATTTTATGGTTAGGATTAATTTAATTTGGTGATATTGTTTTTTTAAGCTTGTTAAAGAACCTTATGCATTAACCATAACTATTTTATATTAATTGACAAGTAGTTAAGCTGCATGAACATCTCTTAATTGCTTACCCCATGTGATTTATGTGACAACATAGTTATATGCCTAGGAATAGCGAATGTGAAACTAGGATTAATTAGAAAATAGGTAAATTAATGTGTGAGCTTGTGTGATAAACCATCTACAAGAGGTTAAGTGAATTATTAATTTAATTAACCATTACAAGTCTTACTTAACCCGAATTAATTAACTAGGGAACTTATTAATTTAGACAACTGGCCACTGCTTGAATTAATCTGTTTTCTAAGGATTAGCAATAACGAACGTGAACCTAATCATCCTAATCGGTAGCCAATGAAAAGTTAATCCGATATATTTACCATAAAATCAACCATAGGATCAAATGATTCGAACCTAAACAGAAGTCCACTTTATTATTAAATTTAGTTGCATTTTAATTGTGTAGCTGTTAAGTGTTGGTTAAGTTTTAGTTAAGTTTCTAGTCTTGCAAAACTAGAGAAAACCCTTCTATTTTACTATTTGTTTTAGATAATTCTTGTAGTTAGATTAATTTCCGTTCCCTGAGTTCGATACCCCGCTTGCTAAATTATACCACCAATTGACAGGTCCACTGCCTTTTGTGTGTCAAATTCATAATTAAAAAGTAGGATAAAACTAGTTAGTTTTACACACATCAATCATACCCATTCGAATTCCCATGCCATCAAATATTTCATTACTAAGAACTTCCGCCGAATTGATCTTTGCAAGAATTCACATTTCCTGACCAACCACCATAGCGTACACACATCCCAAAAATCCAGATGAAAACATGGTTGCCCACAACCAGAGAATGTGATAGGCATTAGTAACCTTGTTTCAAATTCAAGGTTATAATCAAAATAAGAACCCTACCAATAATTCAAACCAAGTGTTCTCATGTTATCTTACTCAGGCCACAAACACCCCTCATGGCCGAATTTGATGTACTGCCACAATATAAACCCCCAAAGGAAAACACATGACCAACCCTAGATCTACTTTTTATTCTTCCTCCCCATAACATTACCCAAAGTGTGAAGTACCAGTAGTCCTATCAAAAGGATGAACCCCGACCATTAACAAAAAATGTCCTCATTAACGACTGAAACAAGGTCCCACGTCTTTATTACAACTGAATAGATCCAACCAATACGTAACTAGCTTGATAAAACTTCCAAAATTATCTAGAAATGCCAATAAAACCCTGGTCGGGTCAATCCAAATACCAACCTTGCCGGCATGACATACAAAAACTAGATTTTGCATAGATCCAAAGCCACAACTAAAAAACTAAACAATGCTGCCACAAACATCCGAACTTTCACTAACCAAGGACATCTGCTAAACTTGAGCATGCTATGAACAATAATTCCACAACCAACAATTGAGGGTACCCATACCCAGAAACCAAAATGTACAATGTACAGATTTTGACAATAGGTTGACGCATCCATTGAACTTCAACTAATCAAGCTCGAAACTTTCGAAGAACCACACTGTTGACGATGAACGAAATGATCAATGATCGAGAATGCAATGGAAACTAATCCAATGATCCAATACACTACTTAACAAAACCCATGTGGAACTAAACATGCATAACTCTGAAGCTGATTTATTGATCAACAACCGTCCAGCCTAGACTATAGATAGCAATCTATACAACGAGCTGACAAATCCCTCGACAGCCAATTCTCAACTTGAGCGACCCAATGTCTCGTGCTCTATTCATTGACATTACCGAATGGAACCACTTTCTACAACGAGTTCCTTGTTCAACAACTTCTTACCGCGAGGACATCTCATACATTCCTGAGCACATGCATTTAATGGCAACTTGCTCTGCACTCCGTCTTCACCAAATCTTGAACCAAAATCTCGCATATCGGAACCGTAGGTACCTGTGATCCATTATTCGGAAACCATAAACTCGAACAGATCGATGATCCCCAAGTAGAATACCCCGCTCTCCCCACTTAAGGTTCGAACTACCACTTACTGGCATTGCAAACAGACCAAAAACTCAAACCGTCTCAACCAAATACATAGCATCCCTTACCCTTGGAATGTATAACACAACGCAAGATGGTCTTCCAGCTAAAGACCAAGCAGACTCAATGAGACTCTGAATATCAGATGGAGACCTCATAAACTTTCCAATCATAACCTCCTCTAACATCAAGATTCTCTTGCAGATGCACAAGTAATAATTTTGACGGTCTATTCATAGCACCGATTCTATATCTAGAAAAAATAGAGTACCACACACCTTGCCTATAGATACCCCGTAAAAAATTCATCGCAAAAATTATCCATAAATATAAGAAACATCATTCCTTAGTCAGGATACATCCGAGAAACCAAATGTTGTCGCTCCCAATTCACCCCTACCCCCCCTCCTAATCACCTGAAACAATCAAATAGCACCTGAGCTAACTAAATTCAAAGAAACTAGACCCTTAATCTCCTCTCAAGGCAACCATACCATAAGAATCCTCTTGTATATTCCCACACTACCATACTTTCTGCCAAAACCAACAACCATCTAGATCTACATCCTAACTCTGAAAATCTAATGTCTGCTATCTCTTTCCTCCGAACACGAAATGATGGAAGAACATAACCCCCGTCGCAGATAGTGACACCCTAATTCGACTACCTATCACTCAGCTTCCGGCTGCAATCCTCGTGTCAATCATCACAATCGCTTCCTATTTGAGTCTCGCGTCTCAACTGGCACTACCTCGAGTAAGGCCCTTGAGACCTCAGAATCAACTAACTCATCTAGGTCTGTACCATTCAAAATCCAAGTTAACATGGCCACTAAGGCCCCAACAATTCGCCAAACCCATCCTCAGTCTGAACAACCATGATCGATAAACTGAATAAGACTGAAATACATTTCAATGAATCATGGTGCCAAATCATACAATCTACCCTCCATCAGCTCCTTAGAATCCCCGAAATTTTCCTCGATTCGAGTACGGATCCTGTGATTTCAGTAGTACGGGCCCAATACTACCTTCCAAACCTATCCGTACTTTCCTCCAGAATTTTTCCGGATCCTCTAGGTAACTACTCGTGACTACTATCGCCTGATCCAATCACATATACCCACTTTCAAACGAATACACACCACTAAATAGCACACCAATTCCTCTGAAGCACTTCCTAGGCTTTTTGCTAGGATTCCTACCTCACCCTGCCATAACCTGCTGAAAAACCGCTACTAATATCTTCTAACTACTTCATGAATACAGTTACATGCAACAAAACTTAAATAATCTTTCGAATAAAAGACCCAACCCTACAACGGTTAGACTCAAACGAGAGTTACGCAATAGGTCCAAATCAATCATTCTACAATTATTTAAACTTTGCAGCTTGAAACTTAACATATTTATTTAATAGTTAACTCACATCATTATGGATCCCAAAAAGAACAAAGCAAGTAGCATTCGAGCAGTAACACTCTATAGGCCACGAATCATAAAAAGGCATCCTCCGACTAACTTACTTCTGCGATGTTAGGGACTTATACAAACAATGCCAGTTGCCTTATACATGCAAATTATACACATAACAGGATCACATAAACTGTTGAATGAAGGATTCTACCCAAAGCCCACAACCAGAAAAGGAACAAGAAATGAGGCCAATTCAGTACTTCTAGGGCTGTATGATCTTATTCATATAAATTTTTTACAGCATACACTTAGCAATCAATTCCACCAAGATAGATTCCAAATCTGGAATAGCATCCAATGCCACCTAGGTTACAAGGCATCACAAATCAGGCCATTTTTATCCAACATATGAAATCCCTACTAGCATGTAATTCCAAAAGCTTACTCAACAGGCATATGTAGGCATCTCTCCTAACATTATATCATGCAATCCTGAGCAGATTCTTAGCCCTAATCTAGCATGAAATTCTCATATACTCATACCAAAACAATAAGCACAACACATGTATAGGTATTTTGGAAAATACTTACTTGAGCTCGGCCGGTTGCATACATCACACCCCTTTTTCAAAAAGAAACTTTTTGGAAAACTTATTTTATTTTAAAAAAATTATTAACTCCTCGGTTTGAGTTCAGACACACCCAAGGGTGTACCCAAATCCCTCAAACCAAGGCTCTAATACCAACTTTTAACGTCCCAAAAATACCAAGTAAAAATTTCATTTTAATTAAGTCAAAACCATTCATTCATTATTCCAAAAGACGATCAGAGCAAACATATCCTCAAAACATCAGAGTAAAATCATAAACATACATTGCAGAATAATCTCCATGGGATGTAGTGCGATCAAGCTAGGTCCTTCCTTTTGAAACCAGAAGTGCATGTAATCATTTTAAACATAAACCGTAAACACAAAGCTTAGTGAGTTCCCTAAAATACCACATACCATACAAATCAGTGGGCCCAACCCTAGGGTATATTCCAACCCAACATACAATCATGGGCCCAACCCTGGGGTTTCTTTCAACCAACATACAATCATAAGCCCAGAGCTGGGGTATATTTCAACCCAATCATACATACAACAATCACAAAAGACAGCTAGCATCCTACATAACACAATCCAGTGAGCCGACATTGGTGCCTTTGACCCACACGTATATTAAGAAGACTCACCTGAATCACAGTGCCGCCTAAAACTCCACTCACTGACGTGCCAACTACAGTTAACAACTCTCATCGGCAAAAGATGGGTGTTAAAAACCTCCTAACAATCCACGGAAGGCAAACCCTATGTCTACCTTCTAAAACTAGAAATTTGTCCAAAAGTCAACCCATGCCAAAAGTCAACGGTCAACGTTGAATTTAGTCAACCGCCACGCCGTGGCCATCCTTGGCCACGTGTGGCCCTCATACAATGATATATTTGGGAATTTCGCAGTTGCCACGCCGTGGCGACCTTTGGCCACGTCGTAGGCACTAGGTTCCCAATAGCTTAATGGGTTAAGCTGTATCGTTCGATCACAGGAGCTCCATGGATCAGATCTGGTCCTTCATATGGTCTAGATGGATAAAGTTTCCAACTTTATCCGTTAAGCCACCTAAAGAGATCAAGATCTCAAACCCTAAGTCCAAATAAAGCTAAGTACAACAATGTCTTAACCATTAAGTCCCTTAATCCGAAAAAGTCCTTAACTCAACTACTCCAAAAGAGTTTCTAATCCCAGAACCAGCATAAATATGGAATATTTATAGACATGCATGTCCAATACATGTCTAGAATCCATTTTAGGTCAAAATGAGCTAAAAATGACCGAAAACTCATGCAAGGTCAATAACCCCAACCAAAGTCTAGATCCACAATATATGTTGATCATGGGACTCAGGGGAGTGATAAATTTGAAGGGTTTTGAGCATTCTAACACTCATATGGTGTACATGCAACCCTAGAACCTTAGATCTATGTTTTCACTAATATACATGTAAATTTGAATTTCCAAGGTTCTCAACCTAACTAGCATGTTATGGGGTACTTGTAATATAAAACCTTAGTAGAATAACATACCTTTTCTTGCGGTTGATTGCTTGGAGCTTCAAGAGCCTAGCGCCAATAATGTGGATGCCCAAGTGGAATCACAAATCACCAAACCAACTTGGAAGCCTTGAGAGAATAGTATGCACGTGTAGAAATCGGCCCACCTTTGATCTCACACACACTAGTGCCATTTCATGTGCCAAAGACCTCTTTATATAGTATGTAGGATTAGGGTTACATCCATGTAAACCCTAATACCCATGACCTTTCATTTCCATAGGATCCATGGGTTAAAACTCCATGGACTATCCATGCAAGCTTAGCCCATCCTAAATGAACTTTGGCCCATTCTATATATATAAGAGTCCATATTTAATTAGTTCCTTTTGATCACTAAATTAATTCCAAATTAATTCTTGATCAATACTAATTAAATAATATGATTTCATATTAATATATTATAACTTATAATATATTAATAAATCATAAATATACTATTCTCAAAGATTATCCATACAAATTGTTTCGGTGAAGTGCAACCCAAATGGACCATGCCGGGTCGGGTCAAGTACATACCATATATAGTTACGGACTTAGACACCTTATCCAACAGTCTCCCACTTAGATAAGTCTGATAACTATAGTTGCAAGTATGACTCCAGGAACCAACCAGCAATCGTAGCTCTTAAAACTCTGTTGAACTATGAAGTGCCATTTTAGATAAGTGATCATATAATCCTCTGTTCTAGATATCAGCCGGACAAATACATGGAACAATGTCATACTTATTGTCTAGCAATTTGTTTCCCGATTTCCGATTTGTTTGACATAGAACTAAACTGAACACATCAATTTGGTTCTGACCGGGCCCGACACATAGGTCAAAACAAAATCATCGAGGGGCCCAGATATCGCTTTTAATCCTCCAAGGACTAAAAGGAACAGATAAACTTCGACTCATATGCTTGTTCTACTACTTATTGAATCATACACAAAGGCACGTTTTATAACATCATGTTACTGATGCATTTTCGTACAATCAATGCACAACCAACTCATAGGCAACAACTCATATCTCTAGGTTTGAAGACTTGTATGATATTACCATCTCACGTTCACTCGAGATAAATTCCATGAAGTGATACAAGTGAGCGTGGGTTTAATCCAATACTCAGAACTTATGAGCACTCATGAATGTTGTAGCAACTTTTGCTATGTCTAATCACCTTAGACATCTACAAGCCCAATTCATGACAGTCTTGATTCATACCTACTTCCAAAGTACGACTGACTGTGGAGAGTTTGAATAAAATAATTATTCTGGAAGTCAAAACATGCAAAGTTGAAACTGATGGGTTTTAGGCATAAGAACAATCCTATGTGCTCATACAAACCCTAATGCTTGGATCTAGGTTTCTCTATTGTACATGCAATGAATCCAAGACTTGCAAACCCTAATCTAGCATACATAATTTCGAAATTAGCTTATTACATCAGATCTAGATGTTTACCTCTTCAAATAGTGGCTTGAATCTTCTTCTCTTGAGCTTAGAGTCACAATTGTAACTTCTCTAATGAGTCACAAACACCACAAGCAAGAAGGCAACTTTTGGAGAGGAGGGAGGATGCTAATTTTCGGCCCTAGGGTTTCTCTTGGAAGCAAGTGGTCGAAAATTGGAGCCTTGGGGTCTTATTTATAATGCAGGCTGCTAGGGTTTCAGTCTAAACCCTAATGGACAACTTAGCCACCAAGCAGCCCAAGGAACCTTCTGGAATAAGGCCCTTGGACGAAAATATGATGATCCTTCATCATAATTTCGTTCCCCCTTAGTCCATTAGGTTTCCCAGCCCAAAACTCAACTATCACACATTTGACAGTTTATGCCCCTTTATTTAATTAATCTCTTTTAGCCACCAAATTAATTCCTATTTAATTTATGACCAATACTAATTAAATAAATATTATTTCTCCTTTAATATATTATTCTTATAATATATTAATAAACCATAATATCCTCTCTCTCTCCTCAAATTACCTTGTCAAGTTGCTTTGGTGAAGGCAACCCAAAAGGACCATGCACAACCGGGTCAAGTACATACCAAATATAGTTACGGACTTAGACACTAATCCAACAGTCTCCCACTTGGATAAGTCTAGTAACTATATCTCATATATGACTTCAGGATCCGATCAGCAATCGTAGCTCTTATACGCTTCTGTCAACTCTGATCAAAACTAGTCCTTCAGATAAGGGATCGTACAATCCTCTGTTCTAGATATCATGCTGACAATACTTATTGTCCAGCATTTGTTTCTCAATCTCTGATTTGTTTGACATAGAATTTAGTTGAACACATTAACTTCATCCTGACCGGGCCCGGCACATAAGTCAAACCAAATCATCGAGTGGCCAGATATCGCTCTTACCCTCTTAGGATAAAAGGAACAGAAAAACTTCGACTTATATGCTTTTATCACTCACTAGCTAAGTCACACACAACAATGCGTTTTATAACATCAAGTTACTGATGCGTTTTCACATTATCAATGTATAATCAACTAGCAAACAATAACCATATCTCTAGGTTCAAAGATCATATGATATTATCATCTTGCGATTACTTGTTATAAAAGTAGTGATACCAACAAGCGCGGGTTTATTCCAATGCTCAAATCATATTCATAAGCAGTCATGAACTTTGCATCAACCTTTGTTATGCTCAAAACCTTTTAGACAATCTACAAACAAATTCATGACAGTCTTCATTTATATCTACTTCCAAAATATGAACGACTGTGGACTGTTCGAATAATCTTATTATTCAGGAAGTCAAAACATGCAAAATTGAAACAATAGATAAATAACCAACACAAGAGAGTAGCTTTACTCATAAATAACACAACTTTATTTATTCATCAAATGTCAAGTACAAATTATCTATTACACGTTTCTTATCTATCTAATCTAAACGTATATCGTCCTTCAGCCCAATGCTCCTAGCGTGCTGCAAGTGTTTCACCCTACTCAGTCCCTTCGTAAAGGGATCTGCTGGGTTCTCTTCTGACGATACCCTCTTCACAACGAGGAGTCCCTCTTCTACCCGATGTCTAATAAAATGGTATTTTCTGTCGATATGTCGAGATCTGCCATGATCTCTTGGTTCCTTGGTTAAGGCAACCGCTCCTTCATTATCACAGAAAATTTCCATTGGCTCCTTTATGGATGGCATAACTCCAAGATCTCCAATGAAGTTCTTCAACCATATAGCCTCCTTTGACGCTTCACTTGCCGCAATGTACTCTGACTCGCACGTTGAATCAGCTACGGTCTCCTGCTTGGAACTTTTCCAAGTTACTGCTCCTCCATTTAGGGTAAAGACCCAGCTCGACTGCGATCGGTAATTATCCCGATCCGTCTGAAAACTAGCGTCATTGTACCCTCGTACCCTTAAGCCATCACTCCCACCGAGGACTAGAAACCATTCCTTGGTCCTTCGTAGGTACTTAAGAATATTCTTAACTGCAATCCAATGAGCTCTACCAGGGTTCCCTTGATATCTACTCACCATTCTAAAAGCGAAGGCCACATCAGGGCGAGTACAAGTCATAGCGTACATGATAGAGCCGACTGTGGAAGCGTAAGGTACTCGGCTCATATCAGCTATCTCTGCCTCTGTACTCGGGCTCTGAGCCTTACTCAGCTTAGTATTGCTTTGGATTGGCAACTCCCCTTTCTTTGAATTTTCCATACTAAAACGCTTTAGTACCTTATCCAAGTATGTATCCTGACTGAGTCCTATCAGTCTCTTTTCCCTGTTTCTCACTATCCTTATTCCCAGAATATAAGCAGCCTCTCCGAGGTCCTTCATAGCGAAGCACTTCCCAAGCCAGGACTTAACCTCCTGTAAGGTTGGGATGTCGTTTCCTATGAGTAGTATGTCATCGACATACAATACGAGGAAGCTTACTATACTCCCACTGGCTTTGACATACACACATGACTCATCTTCGCTTCGCAGAAAACCAAACTCTTTGACCTTTTCATCGAAACAAAGATTCCACCTGCGAGACGCTTGTTTCAATCCATAAACGGATTTCTCAAGCTTGCACACTCTATGGGATGCTTCGCATCGACAAAACCCTCTGGCTGATTCATATACACATCCTCAGCCAACTTCCCATTAAGGAAAGCGGTTTTCACGTCCATCTGCCAGATTTCATAATCATGAAACGCAGCTATTGCAAGCATTACCCTAATAGACTTTATTTTAGCAACTGGTGAGAAGGTCTCATCATAGTCAACTCCAAGAGTTTGAGTAAAGCCCTTCACAACCAATCGTGCTTTATAAGTGTGCACTTTCCCATCCATGTCCGTCTTCTTCTTGAAGATCCACTTGCACCCGACTGTCTTACGACCCGGTACATTTTCAACCAAATTCCAAACTTTGTTTTCGTACATGGACTGAATCTCACTGTCCATCGCCTCTTTCCATTTAGCAGACTCCGGGCCTGCCATGGCTTCCTTGTAGCTGCTAGGTTCGTCCAAATTTATCAGTGTTTCATCACTAATAAACGTATCCCCTTCAGCAGTAATATGAAAACCATAAAACTGGGGTTGAACACTAACCCTACTGGAACGTCTAAGAGGTAAGGAATTGTCAATGGGCTCAACAGGAGTTTCCTCCTCGGGTTGAGTGCCAGTGTTAGACGTTCCTTCATCGCTTTGCTCTTGAATTTCTTCAAGATCAATTTGCCTCCCACTGTCCTCTTGACTTATCAGTTCCCTTTCTCGGAAAACTCATCTTCTAGCAACGAAGACAACATTGTCACTCGGTCTATAGAAGAGATAGCCAAAAGACTTCTGTGGATAGCCGATGAAATAACACTTCTCACTACGAGGTTAGAGCTTGTCGTGAGTCTCTCGTCTTACAAAAGCCTCGCAACCCCAAACCTTGATATGTGTCAACGAGGGAGCTTTCCCTGTCCACATCTCGTGAGGTGTCTTGGTAACCTTCTTGGTGGGAACTAAGTTAAGGATATGGGCGGCAGTCTCTAAGGCATACCCCCAGAAAGCAATCGGCAACGAAGCCCAACTCATCATAGAACGAACCATATCCAACAAGGTCCGATTACGTCTCTCAGCCACACCATTCAACTATGGCGTTCTCGGAGGCGTCAATTACGAAATAATTTTGCATTCCTTTAGATAGTCGTGAAACTCAAGACTTAGGTACTCTCCTCCTCGGTCTGACCGAAGCATCTTGATTTTCCTGCCCAGCTGATTCTCCACTTCATTCTTAAACTCTTTGAATTTTTCAAAGGTTTCTGACTTATGCTTGATTAAGTAGATATATCCATATCTGCTATAATCATCTGTAAAAAGTCACGTAGAAGCGGAAAGCATCCCTTGTGGTGGATCTAAAGGGCCCACACACATCGGTGTGTATGAGATCCAATAGACCCTCACCCCTTTCACAAGTGCCAGTAAAGGGTGACTTTGTCATCTTCCCAAGTAAACAAGATTCACACATGTCATCGTCCCTAAGGTCGAATGACTCCAACACTCCATCCTTTTGGAGTTGGGCTATGCATTTCTTGTTGACGTGGCAGTAGTAGCACTCTGCTTCTTTGGGGTCAGAAGAGGGTTTGACTGAACCAGCTTTGGTTCCACTAGAAGAGGAACCATCATGGGGCTTACCCTTTTGGTGGCTCTTACATGGAGCCTTCCTCTTCTTACCCTTTCCTTAACCTATTGCCAACACGGGAGCAGCCACAGTAGAGGATGATGCAACAGATTTGTCCTTGAGGTTGTTCTCAGCAGTCCTTAGGAGCCCTTGGAGTTTGCTCAAGGTGACCTCTTCTTTATTCATATGGTAGGTCATCCTGAATTGGTTGTAGCACGAGGGCAAGGAGTGGAGAATGATGTCGATGGCCAAATCTTCCCCAAAGTTAACATTCAACTTGCGAAGACGATCAACATACCTCTGCATCTTTTGCAAATGCGAGGTTAGGGACTCTCCACTCCCCATCTTAGCGGTGATCATGTTGGTGATGATCTCATAGCGCTCTTGCTTTGCGCTTTGGTGGTACCTTTCAAGAAAATCTTGATACATTTCATATGGATACATGTCCTCATAGGACTTTTGGAGTTCAAGATTCATGGTGGCCAGCATAATGCAATGAACTTTCGTTGCATCACACTCGTGGGTCTCAAAGACGGCCAATTCTTCGGGAGTAGGGACTTCTGGATTGATCTTTTCAAGCTTCTCGTCGAGGACATAATCTTTGTCCTTGTAACGAGCAATCATGTGAATGTATCTCATCCATTCGTTGAAATTCGATCCATCAAATGTCACCTTTTGACATAGGCTCATTAGCGAGAATGAACCATGAGCAGTGTTGTTTGCGTTTGCGTTAGACATCTAAAAATAGAAAGGAATAAAGTTTGATTAGAATTGAATCCCCAATTAAACACCCAAATGAGAAATTAGGGCTAGGATCCAACAACATTATTTACAACTTAGAAAGGGATGTCGTACTCTAAAAGTAAATAATTTGAAGGTAAGTGAATGACGATTCACTAATTTTCACCACGAAAAACGAAAAAAGGATTAAGTTTTAAATGTATTTGAAAACTCCTAGATCTTTGAGATTCATTGAACTTTTCAATGGCATGTTTAAATCTCGATATGCACTTCAAATTTGTGACTGGGATGCCGAGGATCGCAAACAAGTTGTGAATAACCATGCGAATCAACATGGCGCACTCAATGTCTCTATCACCTAATCAATGTGCCGGATAGCCACGCACGCTCCATTGATCTATGAAAAACATCGTGTCACCCTTTGCCACCAATGTCAATCCCAAATTAGTGTGTCGGTTAACCATGCACGCTCCACTAACGTTTGACAAGGGTACAAAGTGTAATTCCATGGAATAGCATCATTTTCACATTTTACCCTAAAGTAACTAAGATTGGGAATTTGTAAAAACATGTTAGTTACTTTGCAATATTCATTGTACTTATAATGAGGTATTAAGTGCCCTATCCTATCCGTTCGGCTAACGACCCTCCACCAATCAAGCAAGCGGTGCGTGTGAGTGTACACCCATTAAGCTCCATTTTATAGGCAGCAACCTTATACCCACCTTATAGACTGGCTTCATGAATGAGGTCTACTAGCGATAAGACTAGCTTATTCTTATACATATATATATATATATATATATATATATATATATATATATATATATATATATATATATATATATATATATATATATATATTAATCTTATAATAAATAAAGTATAAGGTTGATTTTTAAACTTGTAAAAATCTAAGGGTTGAAATTTAAAACCTTTCAATAATTAAACTTTTAATCACGGAAATTAAATTTCAAAACTTGAGGGCAAGTTTTGAACTTTTCAAAACACAAGGGATCAAATAACAAATAATATAAATCAAACAATTAATTTAGTGATTATCTATATTTGACCTAATTCAATTTCTTGCAAGATAAGTTACCCAATTAATTCAACTAATCAATTTTAATCATATAAGGAATTTATTATCTAATCAATTGGTAATTATCATGTATTTTGGCAAGGATAATCTTTCAATAACAATAAAATTCGAATCTTATCAGTTAAAAACATATAAGGCAAATATCCTTTAGCAAAACAACAAGAAAATCCGAAAATCCCTATGTCTGACGCTCCGACTCGCCGAGTCACTCAATGGACTCGCCGAGTTGGGTTGAATCGCTGAGTCCATGAAGTGACTCGCCGAGTCAGTTCTAACAGAGGGCCAGAAAACGTTTTTCAACAAATAATCAATCATAGCATCACATACAATAGAAACCAATCAAGGCTCTGATACCACTGATGGGTTTTATGCATAAGAACAATCCTATGTGCTCATACAAACCCTAATGCTTGGATCTAGGTTTCTCTATTGTACATGCAATGAATCCAAGACTTGAAAACCCTAATCTAGCATACATAATTTCGAAATTAGCTTATTACATCAGATCTAGATGTTTACCTCTTCAAATAGTGGCTTAAATCTTCTTCTCTTGAGCTTAGAGTCGCAATTGTAATTCCTCTAATGAGTCACAAACACCACAACCAAGAAGGAAACTTTTGGAGAGGAGGGAGGATGCTAATTTTCAGCCCTAGGGTTTCTCTTGGAAGCAAGTGGCCGAAAATTGGAGCCTTGGGGTCTTATTTATAGTGCAGGCTGCTAGGGTTTCAGTCTAAACCCTAATGGACAACTTAGCCACCAAGCAGCCCAAGGAACCTTCTGGAATAAGGCCCTTGGACGAAAATATGATGATCCTTCATCATAATTTCGTTCCCCCTTAGTCCATTAGGTTTCCTAGCCCAAAACTCAACTATCACACATTTGACAGTTTATGCCCCTTTATTTAATTAATCTCTTTTAGTCACCAAATTAATTCCTATTTAATTTATGACCAATACTAATTAAATAAATATGATTTCTCCTTTAATATATTATTCTTATAATATATTAATAAAAAATAATATCCTCTCTCTTTCCTCAAATTACCTTGTCAAGTTGCTTTGGTAAAGGCAACCCAAAAGGACCATGCACAACCGGGTCAAGTACATACCAAATATAGTTACGGACTTAGACACTAATCCAACAGAAACAATAGTAAACGATTGACACAAGATAGCAACACCTTACTTATAAATAAACAACAACTTTTATTTAATCATCAAATGCCAATTACATTTTACAAGTTTCAGAAATAGCTATCTAATCTGTAAAACTAATATCGTCCTTCAGCCCAATGCGCCTCGCATGCTACAAATGCCTAACCTAGTCAGTCCCTTCGTGAGGGGATCTGCTGGGTTCTCTTCTGACGATACCCTCTTTGCAACGAGGAGTCCTTCTTCTATCTTGTGTCTTATGAAGTGATATTTTATGTCAATGTGTCTAGATCTGCCATGATCTCTCGGTTCCTTGGCTAAGGCAACCGCACTATTGCTGTCATAGAAAATCTCCATAGGATCCTTTATAGTTGGTACAACTCCAAGGTCTCCGATGAAGTTCCTCAGCCATATCGCCTCCTTCGCCGCTTCAATCGCTGCTATGTACTCTGATTCACATGTCGAATCAGCTACTGTCTCTTGCTTGGAACTTTTCCAGGTAATTGCTCCTCCATTCATGGTAAAGACCCAGCCCGACAGAGAGCGGAAATTATCCCTATCAGTCTGAAAGCTAGCGTCACTATACCCCACTACTCTCAATTGATCACTCCCACCAAGGGTAAGGACCCAGTCTTTAGTTCTCTGCAGGTACTTGAGAATGTTCTTCACCGCAGTCCAGTGAGCCTTGCTAGGATTCCCCTGATATCTGTTGACCATGCTCAAAGAAAAGGCCACATCAGGGCGGGTACAAGTCATATCATACATGATCGAGCCAACAGCGGAAGCATATGGTAATCGACTCATCTCAGCTATCTCAGCCTCTGTACTCGGACTCTGAGCCTTGCTCCGTTTGGCATTGCTTTGGATCGGTAAATCACCTTTCTTGGAATTTTGCATGTTGAACCTTTTCAACACCTTGTCCAAGTAGGTGCTCTGACTAAGTCCAATTAGTCTTTCACTCCTTTCTCTCAGTATCCTTATCCCTAGGATATAGGCAGCTTCTCCAAGGTCCTTCATAGCGAAACACTTCCCAAGCCAGGACTTAATCTCCTACAAAGTTGGGATGTTATTTCCCATGAGTAGTATGTCATCCACATACAGTACCAAAAAGCTAACTATACTCCCACTAGCTCTGACATATACACAGGACTCATCTTCGCTTCTCGAAAAACCAAACTCTTTGACTTTCTCATGAAAACAAAGATTCCACCTGCGAGATGCTTGTTTCAATCCATAAATGGATTTCTCAAGCTTGCACACTCTATCAGGGTACTCTGCATTGACAAAACCCTCTGGCTGACTCATGTAAACATCCTCAGCCAACTTTCTAATAAGGAAAGCGGTTTTGACATCCATTTGCCATATTTCATAATCATGAAATGCAGCAACGGCTAGCATAACCCTAATCGACATAATCTTTGCTACTAGTGAGAAGGTTTCATCAAAGTCAACTCCATGAGTTTGAGTGTAGCTCTTCGCAACCAGTCGCGCCTTATAAGTGTGCTCCGTGTCGATCTTCTTCTTGAAGATCCATTTGCACCCGACTGTCTTACGACCCGGTACATTGTCAACCAATGATTGTCATACATGGACTGAATCTTGCTGTCCATAGCCTCTTTCCATTTAGCAGACAAGGGGCATGCCATGCCTTCCCTATAACTGTTAGGTTCATCCAAATTTACCAGTGTACTATCACTGATAAATGTATCACCTTCCACAGTAATATGGAAACCATAGTAATGCTCAGGTGCATTCCTAACTCTAGTGGAACGCCTCAGAGGTACAGACTCGCCAGTTGGTTCAACAAGAGTTTCCTCCTCAGGTTGATTGCTAGGGTTTGAGGTTCCTTCACCACTTGACTCTTGAAGCTCTTCAAGGTCAATTTGCCTCCCACTGTTTCCTTGGCTTATAAAAACTCTCTCGCGAAAGACCCCTCTCCTTGCCAAAAAGACCACATTATCAATGGGCCTGTAGAAGAGGTAACCAAAGGATTTCTGTGGGTAGCCGATGAAAATACACTGCTCACTACGAGGTTCGAACTTGTCGTGAGTCTCACGCCTCACGAAAGCTTCGCAACCCCAAATCTTGATGTGGTCTAAATTGGGAACTTTCTCAGTCCACATCTCGTGAGGTGTTTTGGAAACCTTGTTGGTAGGGACTAGATTAAGGATATAGGAGACAGTCTCCAAGGCATACCCCCAGAATGAGATTGGTAACGAAGCTCGACTCATCATGGAATGAACCATGTCCAACAATGTCCGATTGCGCCTCTCAGCCACAGCATTAAGCTGTGGTGTCCTACGAGGTGTCAATTATGAAACAATTCCACATTCCTTAAGATAGTCAAGGAACCCTGTACTAACATACTCTCCTCCTCGATCGGATCGAAGCATCTTAATGTTCCTGCCCAACTGATTCTCCACTTCCTGTTTAAACTCTTTGAAATTGTCAATGGTTTCTGACTAATGCTTGATTAAGTAGACATAACCATAGCTACTGTAATCATCAGTAAAAGTCACATAGAAGCGGTTAGCATCCCTTATGGCGGTTCTGAAGGGTCCACACACATCTGTGTGTATGAGATCCAATAAACCTTCACCCCTAGCACAAGTACCAGTGAAGGGTGACTTAGTAATTTTTCCAAGTAAACAAGATTCGCAACTATCATCTGACCTTAAGTCAAATGACTCCAAGACTCCAGCCTTTTGGAGTTGGCCTATGCGCTTCTTGTTGACCTGTCCAAGACGACAGTGCCACAAGGATCCCTTATCTAAACTAGTTGAAGAATCGATATGCAACACATTATTTCCTAAGTTGTCTACAACCGACACAGTTTCATATACACCATCACAAGGTAATGCTTTAAAATAAAGAACATTATTATAGAAAGCATTAATACCACCACATTCATTATCAACAAACCGTGAAAAGAAATAATATTTCTCTACATTTCAGACGAGTAACAACACTTATTCAAATCTAACACTAACCCACTACTTAGCAACAAAGAATAAACTCCAATCTTGGTGACAGGTGAAGCTCTCCTATTCCCCATGATCATGTTTATCTTTCCGTGCTCCACATCCTCACTTCTTCTTAGGCCCTGCAAATCAGAACATATATGAATACCACAACCTGTATCAAGGACCCAAGAATTAGTATGCGGTGAGTTATTAGACAATATAGTGTAAATAACTGCATGGGTAGGTTTGACCTTCCCATCCTTAACATATTGCAGGTACTTGGGGCAGTTTCGTTTCCAGCGCCCCTTATCATGACAATAGAAGCTTTCAGCTTCCTTTGGGTTGAAAGAAGGAGTGACAGAACCACCTTTGGTTCCAATCGAAGAGGAGCCATCAAGAGACGTTCCATTGGTACCCTTCGAAGGGGTCTTCCTCTTCTTCCCTCTACTTTGCCCGATTTGCAGAACAGGACGGTGTTAGGAGTAGGAGTAGTAACAACCGATTTACCTTTGAGACCACTTTCGGCGGTCTTCAAAAGCCCTTGAAACTTGCTGAGTGTGACCTCCTCCTTGTTCATATGATAGGTCATTCGGAACTGATCATAACAAGTAGGTAAGGAGTGCAGTATGATGTCAATAGCCAACTCCTCGGGGAAGTTCACATTCAATTTCAGCAAACGGTCCACAAACCTTTGCATTTTCTGCATGTGGCCCGTGATGAGTTCACCATCCTTCATTCGGGTTGTTATCATGGAAGAGATGATTTCATACCTCTCTTGACGAGCACTCTGATGGTATCTGTCCATCAGGTCCATGTGCATCTCAAAAGGGTAAAAGTCCTCATAGGACTTCTGGAGTTCAGCTGTCATTGTGGTCAACATGATACATGCCACCTTGGTGGCATCTCTCTCATGAGTCCTAAAGTCAGCGATCTCCTATGGAGTAGCAGTAGACTCATCAGTTTCTTTCAGCTCCTTGTCAAGGACATATTCCTTGACCTCGTAACGCGTGACCATCCTGATGTTCCTGATCCAATCATTAAAGTTGGAACCATCAAAGATCACTCTCCCACAAAGGTTCATGAGAGAGAAAGAGCCTGTTGGGTTTGAGCCAGAAGCAGTATTGTTGGAAGACATCTGAAAAACGAAGAAAGACAATTTTAGATTAGATATAGAATCCTTAATTAGACATCCAAATGTAATATTAAGGCTAGGACCCAACACAATATCTTATAACTTGGAAGAGTTATGCCGTAATCCAAGCTATAAAATATTTAAAGGTAGGCGAATGACGATTCACCAATTTCCACCATGAAAAACGAAATAAATTATTAGGTTTTAAATGGATTGAAACTCCTAGAACTTTTGAGATTCATTGAACTTTTCAATGGCATGTTTAAATCTCGATTATGCCCTCTCAAGTTTGTGACTGGGATGTCGAGGATCACAAACAAGGTGTGAATAACCATGCAAATTAACTTGGTACCCTTAATATTATCACCTAATCGATGTGCCGGTTAACCACACGCGCTCTACCAATCTATGATAAACATTAAGTTACCATTTGCCACACTTACTAGTCCATGTTAGTGTGCCGGTTAACCACACACGCTCCACTAACGACTTGGTAAGGTACAAAGTGTAATTTCATGGGTTAGCACCAAATTCACATTTTCCTAAAGTAACTAAGATTGGGAATTTATAAAACATTTAGTTACTTTATAATCATTATACTTTTAATGAGTATTATAGTCTTTGTCCTACCCGTTCGGCTAACGAACCTCCACCAGTCAAGGGAGCAGTGGGTGAGAGTGGACACCCATTAAGCTGCCTTTTCATATGCAACAACCTTATACCCCCCTTATAGGTCGGCTTCGTGAATGAGGCCTACTAACGGTGAGACTGACTTGATCTTATATATATATATATATATATATATATATATATATATATATATATATATATATATATATATATATATATATATATATATATATATATATAAACTTATAATACTATAAAGTATAAGGGTTGAATTTTAACTTTTAAAACTCTAGGGTTTGGAATTAGAGTGTGTGTGAGAGTTTACAAATTCCAAGACTTGAGGGCAAGTTTTAAAACTATTCAAGACTTTTCATTTCTATAACTTATGAGTTTTAATGGTTTTAAAGAAAAGATTTTGGAATTCCATAACTTGAGGACAAGTTATGGAGTCCATTAACTGGCATTTAGATCAAGAATTACACTAACAAACAATTTGCAAATAATTCCTATGATCTACTAAAGCTCATAAGCATGAACATTCATATCAACAATTTCAAGAAGCACATAAACAAATATAAAACTTGAAACTTTGATAATTATCATTGAAAATGGATTAGCATAATCATTACCACATCAAAAACAGGTTTTACAAGTCCAAAACAGTTTAGGGTAATGATTCTAGTCCATTTCCAGCAACAAAACTCGAAAATCAGCACTCAGGGCCTCCTACTCGCCGAGTGCAAGAACCTACTCGATGAGTAGGATGAGTTTACACTTGGACTCGTCGAGTCCCCCCATGGACTCGGCGAGTCCACTGAAAATTGAGCAGATTTTCGAATTTTTCAAGCAGTTTGCATCAAGTATAAGGAAAACAAGCCTAGGCTCTGATAGCACTGAAGGGTTTTGAGCATTCTAACACTCCTATGGTGTACATGCAACCCTAGAAACCTTGGATCTATGTTTTCACTAATATACAAGCAAATTTGATTTTCCAAGGTTGTCAACCTAACTAGCATGTTATGGGATACTTGTAATATAAAACCTTAGTAGAATAACATACCTTTTCTTGTGGTTGATTAGTTGGAGCTTCAAGAGCCTAGCACCAATAATGTGGATGCCTCAAGTGGAATCACAAATCACCAAACCAACTTGGAAGCCTTGAGAGAATAGTATGCACTTGTAGAAATCGGCCCACCTTTGATCTCACACACACTAGTGCCATTTCATGTGCCAAAGACCTCTTTATATAGTATGTAGGATTAGGGTTACATCCATGTAAACCCTAATACCCATGACCTTTCATTTCCATAGGATCCATAGGTTAAAACTCCATGGACTATCCATGCAAGCTTAGCCCATCCTAAATGAACTTTGGCCCATTCTATATATATAAGAGTCCATATTTAATTAGTTCCTTTTGATCACTAAATTAATTCCAAATTAATTCTTGATCAATACTAATAAAATAATATGATTTCATATTAATATATTATAACTTATAATATATTAATAAATCATAAATATACTATTCTCAAAAGATTATCCATACAAATTGTTTCGGTGAAGTGCAACCCAAATGGACCATGCCGGGTCGGGTCAAGTACATACCAAATATAGTTACGGTCTTAGACACCTTATCCAACAAAATTTGCCAACATTATGTGTTCCTTCCATTCAAAGTTGCTTAGACATGAAGAACATGAGAGAATATCTTTGATATAACCACTAAAGTCTGAACCTTTGACACTTACAATGGTCCAGAAGCAAAGTAAGATGTTGAAGATCTTATTCCTTGCAAGATTCACCACTAGAGCACCTTCTTCTACTTCTTCTCTTCTTCTCCAAGCCAATAATTTCTCCAAAAAGGCCACAAATAACCAAGGGAATTAGGGCTAGGGTTTCTTTGAGGTAAAAGGGTGTTGGAGGCTGGTAATGAACCCTAGAAATGACTTAGAGGGGTTTAAATACGAAGGGAACCCTAAAAGAATCATGGGCTTGGGCCAAAATAGTTGCCACATCGTGGCAACCCTTATCCATGTTGTAACGGTCCAGTAAAACATGTGAGCTTTCATTCAATGCCACTCTGTCGGCATCCTTGCCCCACGCTGTTGTACATCTTTTTTCCTAAAACTCCATCTTTAGCCCCTGAACGAATAAAGTTAACAAGTTTAGAACATGAGTGTTACAAAAACATTGGTCTATGACATGAAATACCATACGAGAGATTTACAAAATTCGTTGAGTAAAATGGGGTAAATTGATGGTAATGAATATGCTATCTTCGAATCGTCGAGGTATTTCTTCAGTCAAGGAACATGCTTAGTTAAAAAGAATCTTGTGCATGAAGGATGTGGAGCATGTTGATCTTTTGTTATCACATTGTGAGGTATAGGCATGTACACCGGTCTGGAACCGGACCACAACCTCAAAGCCAGAAATGAATAAGCCATAAACTAAGAACATAAAACTAGACTGAATACCACTAAGTTGTCTACGAAGGAGTTCGAAATTGTTAGGAAGTAAAGAGGATAACTCACAAAACGACAAACACAAAAAGGCAAAATATTTATGTGGTTCAGTCAAGGTAAACTATATCTATGGGTGGGAGGGAATATTCTTATTCAAGAGTTCTTAAATACAGATTACAAGTACAATTTCATATAGATTCAACCTACTTACTAGAACTCAAGATATAATTAAATGACTAGCAAACATCCCTATTTATAGACTAGTGATTAGACCTAAAACCCTGATCGGCCAAGTCCATCAGTCCATAGGACCATGAATGGTGTCAACTAATCACAAGTAGACATGCTTCTGCTTCTATAATCTTCAACCACTGACTTTGAGTAACACCTTTCGCACCAAATATATCTTTATCTCACTAGGAGAGCTTTCTGCCACCAAAGAGAGCACCCTAGCGCATTTAGGAACACCAGTTCTTCCTCGAACTCCACTGCTTTCAGAAATGTCTATCAAAGTTCTCTATCATAATGGTATGTTACAATGCTTTCTCATAATGCTCTCCCATAATGCATTGTCATAATGCTCTATCAAAATGTTGTGTCATAATGCTTCGTGACAAATGCTTCTTCATAATGTTGTGTCATAATTGCTAAATGTTCAAGTCATATTTATCAATATTCATATTTCAAACTTGTTCTTTTTAGAATCAAACCTCTTGTACCATTGCTTTGGGGATTGCTTCAAACCATATATGGACTTCTTCAACAAACATACATAGTCCTTTTTAAAATCAAAGAACCCTTCTGGTTGGGACATGTAAATCTTCTCATCTAAATTTCCTTAAAGAAATACAGTTTTTCACATGAAGTTGTTCACTAACCAAATCAAGTGCACTCACCATGGCTAAAAGAACCCAGATCATCTTGTGTTTCATGGTTGATAAGAACAAATCATGATAATAGGTTTTTTTATTTAATAGAGAACCCCTTTTCCAACAACCTCTCCTTAAACCTAACTGGTTCAACTCCTAAAATTCCTTCCTTCTTCTTAAATATCCATTTGTATCCTGCTGGTTTTTCTCCTTTTAGTAATGGAAAAAGATCCCATGTTTAATTCTTTTCCAATAATTGCATTTTTTTCATTCATCGCCATTAAATCGTTAAATATTTTTACTCACCACAACCTCTTTGTAAGATTGAGGCTCTTTAGTGTCAATGTCTTATCCAGTTTCCAGATAAAATGCAATAGAGTCAATGTAAGATGAATTGACACATCCTACATATCTACCAGGCTTTCGAATGATCCTCTTCGACCTTTGCCTTAAAATAGATTTTGACTCATCTTCCTTGTTGTCCTCATCATTACTAGACTCATTATCACTAGGTTTTTCTTGGGTTTCATCTTGTCTAGATTGTTCATTGTTGTCTTTTTGTTCTTCATTTATCACAACTCTATCTAGAGTTTATGTTGTAAAATCCTCCATCTGTATAGCACCCTGATCTTTTGTTTCCTGCAAGAGTTGTACCATCTTCTCTATGGTAACCAATGCAAGATTCATCAAAGATCACATCTCTGCTCATGATAAATTTTGGAGTACTTTTTTTCTTCTGTACCACATGGGATAACCTTTCACTCTGATGCATATCTTAGAAACATGCACTTCATTGCCCTCAGTTCAATATTATAACCATTCACTTGAGCATATAAAGAGAATCCAAATATTCATAAACCAAAATAGTCATAGGGTTTCCTGAAACGTACCTTCGAATGAGTGTTTAAGTCTATTGTATTTGATGGTGATTAGTTTACTAGAGTGCTGGTGAACAGTGGCACCCGTATCCATTTACGAGTCACCTTGAGAGAGATCATTTAGAGTCATCATGTTGAATATTTTAGGCAGGAGAGTAGCTTGATCGGTAGATTGGGCCTGCAAAATGACAAAGGCATGTTGTGTGGGAGATGAAGTGGGCCAGATGGGTTGTTATTATCGCTACTGGGATGAGTAAGGATGTTGATTTTGCACCTGTTTGGGCTGATGAGGTGTTGACCCAAAGTTGGCGTGGGAAACGACCCTTGCTGAGAAAAATGAGGCCCAAAATTGTGCATGCCATTATTTTGACCAGTCTTTAGTGGAGTCCACCCCCATGGAGTCCACAAAAATTGTTGCTGCTGATGTTGACCATACCCTCTCGCACCTCCTCTGTCGCCTCCTTGTTGATTCCAACCACCTCTATTTGAACGGCCACCACTTTTTTCGCCACCACGATAAGTTCCTCAATTGTTGATCAGAATTGTGTTGAGTCGTAAGAACCGTCGGGGCAGAGGAATAGTCTTATTGAACATGAGATAACGTACGCGCCTCGATTTGCTTCATCCTTTGCTCCTGCATACTCAAACTGGAGCGAACTTTAGTCCATGTGGGGAATGGTTTTTGATGATGGAGAACAGTAGCAATGTGATCATTTTCAAGGATAAACCGTTTATTGTATAAATCACCAAATTTCTTTCCGGTACCGAGGCTTCAATGTTTTCAAGGAGAGATGTTTAATACGACTTAGATAATCGGTGACACTTTCATCTCTGATGTTAATATTGCGAAGTTCATTATCGATTTCTATGGCCCTAGTTTCTTTGTTTACCCTGAAAAGTCTCCCGATGTTATCCCACACTTGGTAGGCTATGGTATTTTTCTTGATGATCATCTGAAGAAAAGATTGCGAGATAGTTCCATAAAGTCATGTCTTCACGATGTAATCAATTTTGTCCCATTCTTCTTTGTCACTACCAAATGCAATAGAGGCTGATGGCAAGAGGTGGTTGCTAACACCGAAACCTTTGCAGTGAGTGTGAAAAAGCTCACGCCATGCATTGTAATTTATACGTTTCTGATCCAAGATTAAGGGAACACATGATTTGATATTAGTAATCTCGTATGGTTTATCGGAATTCTTGTTCTTTGCGGATGAAGATGGCATCTTGAGAGAATAGAGAAGAAGAAAAGAGAGGGATTATGAATATGTTGCAACCATAGAAAAACAGAATCTGAGATAGTCAATAAAAAAAAGAAGCACCGCTGGTGAAGAGAGGGTCACGAGAAGATAGGAAAAGATGATTATTAGGGTTTTTAATTGGGTAGCTCTGATACCATGCCATAACAATATTTTTCCATAAAACGTGAATCTTCTCATTACCATTATATATATATATATATATATATATATATATATATATATATATATATATATATATATATATATATATATATATATATATATATATATATATATATATATATATATATATATAGGGTGAGGTTCAATAGAGAACCATAATTAACAAGGAACCAATGAACCAATCGTGAGCGTCGAAAATCATAATGATCAACGGCCAAGGAAATAGATGTACACTTTTATATTGGGCGCACACACACCAGATTATACCAAAAAATTCACATCCTTACCAAAAAACTCATCTCTTTTTTTCGTTTTTTAGGTCACATTTTTTATCAAAAAAAACCGAATATATCTTTGTTCTCGATTTTTCGTCCTCTTTCCATAGAGATCTATTTTGATATATAAAAAATGAATTTTTTTTTTGAAAAAAACCTACTTCATTTTGTTAGTTTTTTTCAATATTTAAGTTTATTTTTATAAAAAAAACTAATTATACCAAAAATATTATTTTTGTGTACTCTATTAATAAACATCAACATCGACAAAAAAAAAAAAAAAAAAAAAAAAAAAAAAAAAAAACTCAAACAGTGTAGATCCACACTGTGAATCTAAACTGTAAATATTTCAATTTTCAACATTCACAATATGAAAAAGCTCGATCAGTTCAGATTCACACTGTGAATCTGAGAAGGTTCACAATGTGAATATGAACAGGTTCACAATATGAATATGAACTGAAATATCGTTTTTTTTACATGAATATGAATCTATGTTTAAAAAGTACAAAAAACCATGAATTTTGATATATTTATTAAATTTTTTCTATAAAAAATAGACCTTAACTTTTCAACAAAGAAAATGAAGTGGGTTTTTTTCGGAAAAAAAAAATTCGTTTTTTATATATCATCATGGATCTCTTTGGAAAGATGACGAAAAATCGTGAACAACGGCATACTCGGTTTTTTTTCGATAAAAAACATGGTCTAAAAAAAATTTAAACGAAAAAAAAGGAAGTGGATTTTGTTATAATCCGGTGAATATGCGTACATTGTAAAAGTCTAAAACCCTTCCTTTTGCCGTTGCTCGCTTTAAATTTTGACGTTTTGGATTGGTTCCTTGATTAATAATGGTTCTCTATTGAACTTTTCCCTATATATATATATATATATATATATATATATATATATATATATATATATATATATATATATATATATATATATATATATATATATATATATATATATATATATATATATATATAGAGAGAGAGAGAGAGAGAGAGAGAATGTGTGTGTTAGGTTCAAATGTTTACAACAAGTATTGTGTGCATGGATGCACCAATCACAATTTAGCAAATTATTAATTATTTTATTTAATATGTGAGGGTAATTATGTAATCTTTCATTTTAATTCTTTATTTAGTCTGATTCTTATCCCTTTATATTAGGCAATGATTTATGATTGATTTAGTTATCATTAATTTAACAACATTTCTCTATGATAATGAAGATATTTTTCAAACGTCCCCCACACACCCTTTTACTGTTTTTACATATACATATGTATCAAATCTGATAATCTTCCAGGAAAATGAAGATCAAAATCCCGGGAAGGATCTGGGTAATGTCAATGATCCCAAGCATCCTGTGAATGAAGTTGTGAAGAAAAAAAAAAGATGTAAAATATGCTTTGGATTTGGTCATGATAGCAGGAACTGTCCTTTTGGATTGAAGAAAGCATAGAACTACAAGAAATTCGTCGTTTTTAAATATTATTTAGTTTGATTTCAGTAAAATAAAAGTATGTTTTTGATTAATTATATGGTATTATTAAGTTTCAGTTCAGTGTAATAAAATTATCGTTTGATGAATTCTAGGTGTTTTTCTTTAATTATTATGTTTACAACTAATGAGATGTTTGTGTTTTTCAGGTATATTTATGTTTCATAGGATCATACAGTTTATCATTCCAACATAATGTCAGAGTAAAACACTACAGTTCTCATTCCAACATAATGTCAAAAAATAATGTTCATTATATTTCATACAATATGTTTGATGTTTCATAAAATCAAAACACATAATGTCAAAAAATAAAAATTGTAAACAATGAGCAATACAAATAATTGAACTTAAACAGTTTAAGAGTTAATTGTCTTGTAAGTCATATTACTATAATATTCTAGTAGATTGATTTGGAGATAACACACAGTAAACATTTTTGTTAGTCATATTGCTATATAATTCTTTCAGAATGATATTCAATGTGTGCATTGATTCGAGGTAACACAAATTGATAAGTTTTATAAGTCATATTGCTAGAGTATTCTGATAGAATTATGTCATTTTGATAATATGCAGAGTTTTAGAATCCATATTGATATATCATTCTAATAGAATTATGTCGTTAATAAAATATTGTGTAACTTTTTTAAAAAAAATACATAATAATATTGTAAAGTAATTAATTTAATGTACTGTTATAATTTTTTATATTTGGAATGTGAATATAGTATCTTATGAATATTTTTATCTTTATCATGTTTTAAGAAAGAATCAAATCGGAATCATTTATTTTTATCAGTGATCCCTAATATCAATCATTTTAATTTGCATAGAATCTGTTTTCATCCCTATTTATTTTGTATGACAATTTATAATATTTTATTTTTTCAACTTCCAAAGCATATACAAACACTATCGAAATTTCTTAGGTATGGGAGATCAAGAACCAGATGTCAATAATCATATTTATGAGGAAAATTATTTGGCTAGTGATGATGACAATGGAATTGAAGATTTTGATTTTCCTGATAATGATACACTATATAATGGCGGATTTCAAATAGGAGAAAGCAGTAATCCTAATTTAGGTGAGTTTTTGAATTTTTTGTTTAATTTTTCATTATATTTCAGATTCTATATTGTAACAAACATGTTTAATGTTAAATGTTAATATTTTCATTGATGAACATACAGAGGACGCAAATCATGCAGAAGACGAAAATCACTTCGTTGATGAAGATACAGAGGTTAATATTGATTTCAGTGAAGGTACTAAATTCAATTCAAGATATTGAAATTTTTACAGGAAAAATAAAATTATTTCAGAATAATATTTATATAATTCTTTCAGAATAATTTTGTATTTGCTATGTTTAAACAGGACAACCACATGTTACACATGATTACGTTTCACCTGGTGGCACCTTGTATTGGACCCCGATTGTTTCAGACGATATCAAACCAAAAGTTACATCAAAAATTAATTCATATGGTGAAGCAGTAACAATGTATAGAAACTATGCATTAGAATTTGGTTTTGATGTCAGGCTTGGAAGAGTCCAAAAAACGAAAAATGGGATTATTACAAATAGACATCTTGTATGCAATAGGGAAGGTAATCCAAATACTAGTAAAGTAGATACTTTGTACTTTCAGCATAAAAAGACTCAAAGAAGGAAAATTTTATTTAGGAGGAATTGTAAAGCGAAAGTTGTTTTAGAAATAATTCCTGGTACTCTTAGATATGTCGTGAGTGATTTTGTCAAGCAACATAATCACGAGTTGTTTAGCAAGAGCAATATGTACTTATCTCGTTCAAAGAGAAAACTTGATTATTCCCAGGAAATTTTCATTCATAATTTGTCAAAACAAAATATTGGTCCTGTAAAAGCACATAGACTGTATAGTGCTCTTCAGGTCGGTCCTTCAGTTCGAGGTGGATTGGTTTCTGATTTCAAGAATGCTAAGAGAAATCTTAATTGTTACTACTAGGCAAACAAATGATGTCGATGTTGATGACAGAAATGAGGAATACAATTACGATTGTCTTATAAGGGATACTGAATACACGATATATTTTTTTTCACTTTAATTGTCATTTTATCATTTGAATTTAAACACTAAAAATTTACAACTTAAACATACTCACTAATCATCTTATATATTCCAGGTCACACACTCAACCAAAGATGGTTCATTCAAATGTACTTGTATGCATTTTGAATATGTAGGGATCTTATGCAGACACATATTCTATGTGTTTAAGTTTTATGGCATTGAACAAATTCCTGAAAAGTACATTTTGAAACGTTGGCGTAGGGATGTTATTTCAACAGAATTACTGAAAGGACGCTTCAATAGTTCTTTTGACGATTCTAATTCCGACATGCCTGCAATACATATAATTAATTATTAATTACATTACAAGAATATTTCACCATCTTTAATATTATAAATGTATAGACAAATTAGTAGTATTCCACAAATTGTAATTTATATTCTACCAGAATATACATTCAAATATTAATTACAGTAATTACAGATTAAATAATTATCCATAAAGAAACATAATATTACCTCCTCATCTCCAAAATCCCTCTTAAAGCTGAGCAGTTGTTGTTCTTCACCTCATGTTTCATCCCTCATATCGACATCATCATGCTCATCCCGAAATTGCCTCCCGAACCCTCCCAAACTGATTTCCAATCGTTGAATCTCTAATAAATTAGCACCATTAATATGCCGAATAAAAGGAAGCCTTTTATCTAACTTGATAGAATACTTCATGTTATACACGTACACCAACTAAAAAAAACATTAACTTAATCAATACATCAATAATAAATCAATACCAAATCTATATTTTCGTATAACACTATTTCAAACTTACAATCAGGAGTGTAATAGGACCACTGTAGTAGCTTGATTTGTCATCCCTTTTCCATAGTTTTTTCCTTGATCCCAAACAATCAAGCATATATTTACACCAATTTAACTTTGAAAAGTCTTCTACCAACACCAACTTCCTTACCACTTTTATTTGATTTGTTCCCATCAACATTGACTCTATGAAGTTGTTAACAAAAAGGGTCAAAAAATTAAGGCTAAACATCAAAGTATCCTTTGTTGTAGCCTGAATCCTTCTTAAATACTCCTCACCATTGAACTTATCACAACTATATTGTCCCCTCCATTCTTCCAGAATTTGATTTCCCTTATCACACAATGGCAACTCATTGATGTCTTCTCCACCAATTGGCAACCCCATCATATCATGCACTGTCTGTTCTGTTATCTCAATAACAGAGTTTTGTAGGACAAGTCTTTTACTATCGGCATCATACACATCTAAAAGATAGTAGCTTAGTTGCCCCGGATAACTTGTAATATTCACTTGCAGAATTGATCCAAAACTCATTCTCAAGATTGCTTGTTTTTGTTCCGGTGACATCCCCATAACAGTTGCAGTGATGTTATCACATTTCATTCTGGTTGGAATGTATCTTAAACCAGGTGGATATTCCTTATTTGTTTTTCTAACATTATCTTCTTGGTCCTCTTTGACAGATTCATCAATTCCCTTATTCTTTAAATTTTTTACAATTGGAACTCTATCATATTTCCTCTTTGACCTTATCTCTCTTTCCAAAAGTAGTACATTTAAAGGTTTAGGACTTTTCTTTTGTTCAACTGATTTATCAAGCTGTTTCTTTGACCTTCTTTCTCGTTTCACATGTTGTTCTTCTTCCTGTACTTGTTCTGCTACAACACACAATAAATAATATAATGTTTAGTATAAGATATTAGATATTAATGTTTGAAAATATAAGATATTCCTTATATTCTAACAGAATAACAATTTATTTCAATAACTTATATTCATACATATATTCGTATTCTACGTACTAGAATAGTCTACAATAAACTACAAAAAATCCTAAATTTCATTTTGAAACATAACCCACTGCATATTAAAATACTTATATTCATACATATATTCGTATTCTACTAGAATAGTATACAATAATTGTACATGTTTCAATTTAACTCATAATTCTATCTTAATAAAAATTAGATAACAAATAGTACACATATTATACAACTTGTTTCAATGATAACAGTATAAAGGAAAAATTAACAAAAAAACAGCCTCTTTAAACTCTATCAGATGATATTACATACAAATTATAATGTTTAGTATAAGATATTAGATATTAATGTTTTAAAATATACGATATTCCTTATATTCTAACAGAATAAAAATTTATTTCAATAACACAATCATCATACACACAAATTTCCCATTCAAACAGAATACAAAACAAAAAGCATATTACAAAAATATATTAAAATAACTGCAATTCTAACAGAATATAAAATAAACTACAAAAACATCATAAATTTCATTTTGGAACATAACCCACTGCATATTGAAATACTTATATTCATACATATATTCGTATTCTACTAAAATAGTCTACAAATTAGAATTCTACCAGAATCATATACATTTAAATTAGAATTCTACCAGAATCATATACACCCTCTTTAAACTCTATCATATTATATTACATACAAATTAGAGTTCTACCAGAATCATATACATTTTAATTCAAGACATATAATCCACTATCTATGTGGATAGTCACACTCATATACAACATTCCATTCTTCTAGAATTTTACACATGTCAACTTAATCCATATCTAAGAATTCTGAATGTTTCAGTTTAAGTCATTAATCATTTACAAACTTTGATTCCATTAGAATATAAAATATTTATACCCTGCTAATTAACTACTTATTTATAGAAATTTTCATTACAAATTTAGCTAATAAAACAACAAGATTAATTCTAGGAGAATAACAAACATCTTCAGGTTTATATGAATAGAACATTCGGGCAGAATAACATAGACAATAATTTCATTGTATCATATTCTTATAATTTCAACGCATACTGTAATGAACAGTAATTATTCTTAAGAAATTACAAAAAAAAAATGACACCTTCTTCTTCCAAACCACAAATCATACATGCATAAATGATTTTAAATACACTTCCTACACTATAATACATTTTCGAACTCAATAAACACCATCTAACACAAAAAATGGTTACCTTCAGGTTCAGCAACGAAATCATCATCGTCATCTTCAAGATTCAAGGTCGTTTCTGCTGTGTTCTTGAACTTTGACTTGAATGAAGTGGATCGTGTACTCCTCATTCTTATAGAATACCGTTCACAGAAGCCCCTAAATGTCGATTCCGTCTTCTAGGGTTAAGTGTCGATATTTATATGAAAAACCTTCAAAGGATCTTCCGATTTTGAAGATTGATTACAAGAAATCAGAATGTTTTTCAACCTCCAAAGGAATTGGGTTTTTGATTTTGTGAGTATGCGAGATATTTGGGATTATCGGTTGATCACTTCCATAGTTATCCATCGTTTCCTAATTAAATGACAACGCAATGTACCATTCTACCCTTCCTTGACCGGTTAATTAATGCTATTAATTTGATTTTTTTTATTTATTTTAAAAAGAAAATCACTTTCTTAATTTACCACAAATGATTGGCCTAGAATCCTTTACACAAGCACACAATACTTAGCAAAAACAAAATAACCTAGCCCTATATATATATATATATATATATATATATATATATATATATATATATATATATATATATATATATATATATATATATATATATAAAAGTTCAATAGAGAACCATAATTATTGGTTATTCAAGGAACCAAATCTTTTTTTCAATTTCTAGAGCTTATTCTTTATCGAAAAAAAAATCTAAAAATATCTAAATTCATATATTAACATTGTGAATGTGAAAATTATTTTTCGGGTTCACCGTGTGAATCCGGATTCACATTGTGAATTTTCAAAGATTCACATTGTGAATTTGACGTAAAAAAAATCGAATTTGATATCATTGGAAAAAGGATAAAAAGTTATGAATTTTTGTATTTTTAGTTTTTTTTTGATAAAAAATAAGTTCTAAACGTTTAAAAAAAGATTGGTTCCTTGGTTCATTGGTTAATTATGGTTCTCTATTGAACCTCACCCTCTCTCTCTCTCTCTCTCTCTCTCTCTCTCTCTCTCTCTCTCTCTCTCTCTCTCTCTCTCTCTCTCTCTCTCTCTCTATATATATATATATATATATATATATATATATATATATATATATATATATATATATATATATATATATATATATATATCAAGCTGGGCTACAAATTTAATAGACAAAGGGCCGTATAACGCAGTGGGCCAAATAAACAAATACATACAATAATTAGTAATACTAATTATATAGCTAACATTTACAAACCCCATTGTGTTTAATTGAGAAGCCATTAATCTCAAAACATATTTTATCCCTTCTATGGATGAAAAACCCATAAATTATTTATAAACTATTTGGTTCCTCAAAGAATCTCCAACGTCATTTCAAAAGCAACACTCTATTTAATTCGAAAAATATAAACCTCTCCCTTCTTCTTTAGAAGTCACACCTTTCTCCATTTAACCCATGAAATAGTTCATTCACCAATATTACCTCTCCAAAAGAACTTAGCATGCAAAGTTTCATGAAGGTCGAGAACATAAATAGGAGCTCTCGATAGATAGATAAAAACAATTAGATACACAGATTGCCAAGTACCGATTTAAGAATTGTCACCATCCTCCGACAGATAACACTTTTACCTTCCAAAAAAAAGAGTTTATTATAAAATCATCTAATTAGAAATTTTGCAACTCTCAATCTTTTGCATGTTGGATCCTGTCGGAAGATAGGAGCAAAACAATTGTGACTTTCTGATATAAGTACAATTTTACGTTTAGTATTACTAGTAAACGTGACAGCATAAGCAGTAATATGTCAACAATTGCAATTTTTATTAGAGTAAAAATGGCTTCATCGAGGTGATTTGTTAATACCGTTTCACTTTTTTTTTAACAATAAATAATTAATGTTTCAAATATGATTATTATTTTTATATATGGCAAAATGATCTTTTAATAGAACATTTTTTAAAATCTAAATACATTTTAAGTGACTTTTTTTACGTATACGATTAATTTCTCATTCAAGCATTTATATTTGACTTGTTTTATCTATTGAAAATAAAATATAAACCAAGCTTTTATATTTTACTTGTTAGGGAGGAGGGAGTCATTCCCTCCCAACTCACTGAACCCACTGCCACATTACTTTTTCTCTTTTATTTTTCTTCATATTTCGGAACCCACAACACACGGAAATCTTATTTTTTTGAACTCACTCAACTCACTCAATTAAAAAAAAAAATACAAAACAATCAAATGTAAAATCTTAATTACCAATAGAGTTATCGGCGGTACCACTCCCACTTCAACGAGTGGGTTGATTGGTTTCACTAACCCACTTCATCATCTCTCTCTACTTTCTATTTCTTATTTTCTCTTGTACCATGTGTTTTAAAACTTGTACCTTAGTTGTTTTGTATTTTTTTTAATTGAATGAGTTGAGTGGGTTCAAAAAGATAGGATTCCGTGTGTTGTGTGTTCGGAAAGATGGAAAAAATAAAAGAGAAAAATTGATGTGATAGTGGGTTCGGTGGGTTGGGAGGGAACGACTCTCTCCTCCCTTATACATATTACAATATCAATATTTTATATCTTTAATACTTGATATCACATAGCTCAATCTTAATAAACATATAAGAAAATAAAAGGTATTTTGTTTTGGGTTGGGCTATTGGACTATTGAACTTATTACTATTTTTTGCTCTTGATCGGCTAAAAGCCAAGGCCAGAAACAACACATCAATTCGGACTTAAGAGTACTTCATTTCAAACATTCGACCATGTTAGAACAATATTTGAAATAGTTTTCTGAGAAAATGTAAAATCATATCGAAACGATTAATTATAACCTACTTTCGTTACATAATAAATACGGAATCTCATCACGCAACTTCTTCAAAGTATTTTAATTTCAATTACAATTGTTTTTTCTTTAGAACATATTTATATTATAAATTCATAAAAGCAAAGAGCTAGAGAAAAAAGAGACAATTATAAAATAATAGCATCAATCGGGTTTGTACCAAGAAACCTAATTAATATGGAGTTTATGATTTCTACTACCAAATTATCGAATACTAGGGCATTCAAATTCATATAAAACTTATTACAAATTCTAGCTACAAATTCGCATTTCAAGAACACATGTTCAAACTCCTCCACTTGTAAAGAGAACAAAGGACGAAGCACTAAAAGAACACCCAACCCTTTGCCATCAAATTCGACCTAGTTGGTATCCGATTAAGCAACACTCTCCATGCCAAAATATTTACCTTTCTTGGAAGAAAACAAGTTCATATATATATATATATATATATATATATATATATATATATATATATATATATATATATATATATATATATATATATATATATATATATATATATAGGGTTAGGTTCATGTGAGACTGCCTAATTTTATGAGACCGTGAGACGCAATACTAGCCACTTATTTTGTAGATAAAAAAAGACATTTTTAAAATGCAAAATAATTGAAAATTTTTGATTTTTTTTTCAAATATTATTTTCGTCATTTATATTTTCCAAAAAAATTTAAAAAAAATACCAAAAAAAAAAATAATAATATATTTTTTTACATATTCTAGTAGAATATTAGAATATTTTAAATATCCGACAAATCTAGTAGAATATTTCAATAATCTAAAAATCACATTAGAATATTTACAGTGTAATATTCTATAAAAATACTAGGTGTGAGACTCATGTATTACATGAGTTTATTTTAAAAAAAATATGAAATTTTAACAATTTAAGAAGTTTAAATTTATAAGAAAAATAAGAAAAAATTTGAATTATTAAAGTTAATAAGGCTTTAATACATTGAATACATTACATATATAAACTCTTTCTCATAAATACCTTACATATTAAATATGGAATTTTAATTTAATAAAATGAAAAATACAATAAAATGACAGGTGGAAAATAGGAAAATCAAAAATTTTAGAAAATGTCATGTGTCCAAATGAAGGAGGAGGACATATGGCAAAAAGATTTTGATTTATTATGGAGGATTTCATATATTTTTCAACAAAAAAAACGGTAAATTTTTTAAATTTTATTTATTTATTTTTATTTTTGTAGGTAATTAAAGTGACGAAAATAATAATTAAAAAAAAAATTTCGGATTTTTTCTTTTATTTTGCATTTTAAAATTATTTTTAGATTTGGTCTAACGGTTTTACAAAATTAACATGGTTTCACGGTCTCACAAAGTTCTAGACCACTTATTTTTTTCAAGGAAATAATCGGATCATATTTAACCTATGGGATTTTATGATCCTACTTATGTCCTCTCTATAAGAATCTTGTATATAATGACTCCAACAAGCTTGTTACTGTGACCGTCACCCCAACAAGGACGTACAATATATACCAAGTTATCTTATGACAAGTTTAAGTAAAGTCAAATGAACTCTAATGGAAACCCTTTTTACTTTCCAGTTAGACAACTTCTTCAAATCTATCAACTATAGTTTGCCAACTTTACACCCAAGCTATATTCGCCCCAATAGGAAGCCAAGATAAACAAATAGAAGCTATCAGCTCGAAATCCCGTCGTCGTAACAAAACTCTTCCATATTTACAAAAAGACCCTCATTTCCATACAAATTGGATTTTTCTAGGCTAATATTCAATCCAAGAATTTAGTAAAAGCATCTCAATATAGACATAATCTTTGAGGTATTCTCACTAGACCATTCCCCCACCAATAAAATGTCATATGTGTAAAATATGGGGTTAATACCTTAAAAGTCATTATTCATACACCTTCGTTTCAATTTAACCCCAAATTTATCTTTTGTTCTTCATTTGCCATTATATTTTAGAAAACGTTTCATTTTCGGGCCCTTGACCGGTCACCAACAGGTCATGATGACGTGTCGGTTTTGCATTTTCTCCGGTTTGCATTTAACCCCAACATTTTTTTGTTCCCCGTTTGCCATTGTTTTTTAGAAAAAAAATTCACTTTAGCCCTTGGCCAGTCATTAATAGGTATTTTCATTTTTTTTGGTTTCTCAACAAATATGTCATTAGAAATATTTGGTTTCTTAACAAATATGTCATTGGAAATAATCAATTGTTTTTAGATGAGTTACGAATGAATTAACAATTTTGATTGGCTCAAAGATTAGCATGTCATATTGTTTATTAGATGTCACAGACTCAAGACGTACACTAAGGCTTTTTTCTTCATTTTAAAATACATGTGTACATTAAATACAACAAACAGTGATAATAACAAAAAAAACCATTAACTTACCAGCTAACATGCCCCGTCCCTTAAAGAGAAGACACATTTTCGACTCTTCAGAAATATATGATTTCTCATCAAATATGTAAGTAGAAATAACCAATTGTTTTTTACGAATGAATTAACAATTTTGATTAACTCAAATATTAGCATGTCATATTGTTTATTAGATGTCACGGACTCAAGACTTACACAAGGTAGTTTTCCTTCATTTTAAAATACATGTGTAGATTAAATACAAAAAACACTGATAATACAAAAAAGAAAGTCATTGGCTTACTAGGTAACACGCCTCGCCCTCAAGGAGAAGTCGCAATTTCGACTCTTACCTCCGTTTTTTCCTTTTTCATTTTAAGTTATTACATTTTAAAATACATATTTGTGACTGGCCAAGGGCTAAAATGATTTTTTTTAAATGGCAAATGAGGAACAAAAAAATGTTGGGGGTAAACGCAAACTTATACGTAAATATTGGGGTTAAATGCAAACTGAGAAAAATGCAAAACCGACACATCATCATTACTTGTTGCTGACCAATCAAGGGCCCAAAAATGAAACGTTTTCTAAAATATAATGGTAAATAAAGAACAAAAAATAAATTTGGGGTTAAATCGAAACGATGATGTATAAATAATGGCTTTTAAGGTATTATGTAACATCCCGACTCCCAGGTATAATTTTTACATATTATTTATGAGTTGTTTGAGCAACTCCGCGAGTTGGATGCCCTAACTCGTCGAGTAGATGTTGATTAACCACGTGAGTTTTATGACCAACTCGACGAGTCGGAGAGACCAACTCGACGAGTTGGCGCTGTGAGAGGAAACCCTAATTCTTCGGGGTTGGGTCATATTTAAAGGACCTTAAGCCCTCATTTCCCCTCACCAGCATCCCTACTCCCCTGTGTTAAACCCTAATCGCCTATATTGAGTTACGAGAGAGGGAGAGAGAGAGAGAAAGAGAGAGAGAGATAGAGAGAGAGAGAGAGAGAGCTAATCTTTAGGCATTTTAGTTCACTTTTTGAAGAGAAGAGTGGAGGATCAAGGAAAGGAACGAGAAGAGACTATAGGGTCTGGTGTTATTTCATCTAGAGCTTCTGTTGAAGGTAAAAAGTCTCCACCTTGCTCATTAGTTTGGCTAGATCTCATTTTCATGGAGTTTTAGGGCTTATTCCATCTTTCCTTGAGGCCTTGAGTGTGTTGAGCTTACCAAGAGATTCAGACTTCAGATCTGGACCTTGTGAGGTCCCTAAAGTCCAAGGGTCCTAGCTTTATCCAGCTAAAAGAAGAGATTTCATGATTAAGACCCTAAATGGAAGTTGTTTGGGCATTTCAAGCCCTAAGTGCCATGTATGGACGTAAAGCTTGCAGCTTTACGTGGTATATCATCATTGGGAGGCTAGATCTAGAGTTTGGGGTTATGAATATGCCTTAAAACGTCTGAATGAGAAAAGAGACTTAAGGGACTTGCTGAGTTGAGGAGCCAACTCGACGAGTCGACTAGGGTCTTCCCCGATGAGTCTGGACACGAGTAACTCGGCGAGTTGATGAGACAACTCGACGAGTTAGGTTTGGCTTTCGCGCCTTTTCTGGAGGAACAAGGGGGACTCGACGAGTCACATAGATGCACTCGATGAGTCTGGTCAACATGGACTGTTGACTCGAGTGTTGACTATAGTTGACTTTAGGGTTTGGTCAAGACAGGGAGTATGGAGACCATGAAGGGGTAGAATGGTCTTTTACCCATTCCAAATGTTTGAGAGAGAGAATAGCCTTGGTTTATATAGAGTTGTGAATGGAGTGTTAATTAGAGATAATTATCATATGTGTTAGGCGGAGACTAGATCAGTGATTCGTGTACGAGATTTGTTTGCTTGATTACGAGGTGAGTCTTCTCATTATACTTACCTTGAGTGGTGATTTTGTGTGATCGGAGGGTCATGTGTGTTTATATTGAGTATTGTGATATCCTGCATTATGTCTTTGTGATTTATGTTGTGTATTATTCTGAGCTTTACTGAGTTAGGACCGGAGGGTCCACCCGAGTTGTGGGACCGGAGGGTTTCACTGAGACACATTAACCGGAGGGTCTTATTTGAATTATAGCCATGAGAGGCTAATGAGTTATGTGTGGTTTTTTGGGGAACTCACTAAGCTCTGTGCTTACCGTGTTATGTGTTATGTGTTTCAGGTACTTCTCAGGATCACGGGAAGGCGCCGACTTGATTGTACACATGTAACATCCCAAAAATCATAACCAAAAATTTCGTTTTAAAATCATTAATAAACCATAATCAAGTCATACATAAATCCTTATATGAAATCAAGTATCGTTTCAACATATTTATTTTATTAGAGTAAACATCCCAGGCTAAAAACTTCTTGGTGTGTGCCATGCAATCATCCCGAGCTCTTCCCTCCGGTACCGGAAGTACCTGAAACCAAAACTGAAAACCGTAAGCACGAAGCTTAGTGAGTTCCCATACTACTACATACCAGACATATAACCACATACTGGGCCCCCGCCCGCTGCATCGGGACTAGCCCGACATCGGGCTCGCTTCGGCATCAGGCCCCGCCCGACATCAGGCCCTGCCTGGCATCAAGCCCCGCTCCGTATACAGATCTGTTTCTCTTAGGCCCCGCCTGTCTCTAGGCCTCTCCTGCTAAACCCATACAAACAAATAACATAACACATAACAAATAGCTAAACATACTCTACTCTACTCCTGATCTAAGGCCTCGCCTAACTTGGGCCTTGCCCCTGTCCTGCTATTGATGAGTCATGGGACCCCGTCCACAGTCCTGTTGATAGTGAGATACGGGCCCCCGCCCACACTCACCTCCCTCCTAACTCGGGCCTCGCCCCTGCTCTGCTACTAATGAGATACGGAACCCCGTCCATACTCGGCTAGTGATGAGATACGGGACCTCTCCCACACTCACCTCCCTACCAGGCACATACAAGTATCACAAAGACAACAAGTATAATCTAACATTCATCATATAAACCTTCCTCGAGCTTGCCCCGACATCGGACCTTGGTCCGGAACCTATAAACACTGACACATACAAGAATCACAACTACCTCTAGCATACTAACATTCCTCCGGCCTCGCCCGACACATATCATAAAATGCCTAGGGCTAACCCCCGGGTCTTCCTACTATGCATAAACATAATGGGCCGGCATTGTGGCCATAGACCCATGCACACAGTGAGGAGACTCACCTCGCACTGCTGAACCCTGCTAATACTCCTCTGGCTGCTGACTGGCAATTCCCGAACTGCTGACCCTTCGGCTTCCCGAACTACCAATACCAAACATCACTGTGACATCCCCATTTTCACGGGCCAGAAAAAGACCGATTTTGTTTATGCTTTATAAAAATCAGAGTTCCTTTTTTAATAAAAATGTTGCGGAATTTGTTCCCAGAAAAACATGATAAATACATTATCAAAGCATTTCCGAAGAAATGTATTTTTATTCCTTTTAAGCTTGAGTGGGTCAGGTTGTGAAACCTGGTGAATACATAGGGTTTTCAACCCACAATAATATAATCATTATGTTTAATCATCAAACAATCAATCAACCCAATTAGCCATCCCCATTATCTTATTTACTCTTAAGAATCTACCTTAAGAATCAGCTATTCCTCGTTCATTCATTCCTAAGGATTATCCTAAGGAATAGGCACGAAATCCATCTTTGCTAATGACACATCTGTCAAGCACAACTGCAAATATTATCACTTAGGCGCAACTGCCAGAATTGTGACATTCTTTATGGGGAGCATCTGCCGGTATACTCCTTTAGGCGCATCTGCCGGGGTTATGAGGTTCTCGATTAGGCGCTTCTGCCGGTAGAGTCCTTTAGGCGCATCTGCCAGGGTTATCTCGCTTATTGACAGTATCGTTTTCGAGAGTCGACTCGCAATACTGGTCAATGGGTTTTTAGAGTACACCGGTGAACACATCGTTCACAACACCTACAGGTTGCGAGCCTGCTAGTGTTCCACTGGACTGTCTAGAATAGTCTATGGTTGTCATCCATACTCTGCTAGATGACGAGGCCAGCATTTAGAAAAAGGCTTATCACATCGTCCACCTCTCACCCTTACCTCATGGTCTATATTACCTCTCAACTTATCTTCCAACTCATATTTCATCTACCCATGTTTTACCCAACATATTATGTAGATATAAATACATATACAGTTTAAATCATATAAAACTTGTATAAAATTGTTCATCCAGCATAGATAGCAAGTATACAGATAATATGCACACATAGCACGTAGTTTATATAAAATACTTCATATCTATGTGTAAGATGAAAGTAACTACGCACTCACCTGATAAGGTGGTGACTTGGTACTCGGACAACGCTTCGTTTACTTAAAACAGCTTCTTTCGACAAAACCTAGTATCATTACCACTAGAGTTTAGTCTAAGATTCGACGAGACTAATTAATAGTCTAGCTATTATTACTATTATATAAGCGTTAATCAATACTCTTCACCCACTATGTACAGACAGGGGGCAGACATGGAACACCGGAGGGCAGGATCATTTTGGCATAAAGCACTTCTGAATCCAGCAACCCAAGCGGCCCTCCAAACCAGATTCCCCGTACCACGAGTGGTTAAAAAGATATTATAACGACACTTATATAACTCATAATAATATCCCAAATACTCGTTATAAGGTCCTAATAACATTACTATATTAGGACATAAGCTATACTAAAGACAGGTTAGGCGTAGCTCACTTACAGCTGGTTTTCTCGAAAACCGGGCTTCGCTGGAGCAGCGTTCCCGAGCCAAAAGGGTATTTTATCGGGGCTTCGGGAGCCCTGGGGCTTCCTTCAGGTGCTAGGCGGTTTACCTAGGCTTAGGGGGGGGGGGGTTTGGGGGCTAGAGAGAGAATTTAGAGAGAGAGAGAGAGAGAGAGAGAGAGAGAAGAGGTTGGAATGGTGTGAAGAATGAGGGAACACGACACCTCTATTTATAGGCTACCAGGCAGCTGGACTCGCTGAGTTGGGTCACTGACTCGCCGAGTCAGTGCCATGTGCATCATCTGATGACTTTTCTTGGGGAGAAAGCAACAGCTGTGATCGCGCCACGTCACCCAAACTCGCACAACACCCTCCCGACTTAGAAAAATCACAACTCTCGCATACGAGCTCCGTTTTCGATGTTCTTTATATCCACGCGTAGGTGGGATCATAATATACAACTTTCGTTTAGACTCCGTCGGCTAATTCTCGACCGATCTTAAATTTAACAGTAGGAGGAGATTAGACTGTTAAATGTCCGCGTAAAATTCATAACTTCTACATACGGACTCCCTTTTCGTCTGTCTTTTTATCGTTGAGTTCCTATTAATGAGATCTTCAACTCTCATTTAGGTCGCGTAGGCCAAAAACCGCTCGAACTAAAATTCGAGTTTCGGGTTGTGCACTAGGGGTGAGCATGGTGCGGTTCGATGCGGTTTTTGGCCAAAACCGAACCGAAAACCGCAACTTTGGTTTTTTGAAGTTTAGAAACCGCACCGTTCGGTTTTTTATGCGGTTCGGTTTTTGCGGTTTTTTTTTCGGTTTTTTGCGGTTCGGTTTTTTCTTTGCGGTTTTTTGTCATTTTCTTTTATTTGGTTTTTGTTTTGCCTTTTTACTAAAACTCAGGTAACTCAACGAGTTAGTTTAACTCGGATGAGAAGTGTTAATCATTTTTTGAGAAACTTTATGTAGAGATGAGGAGCGCCAAAATTTTCATCCCCAACAATGTGCGACTCCTCAAAGATGTGGGTTAAAAGCCATAGACTTGACTCTCTTATATGAAATGTGAGAATGATGAAGGTTTTATCTCAAATGCGATGAGGGATACTCTTATAAGGCTCGCAAAATTAAAGCCCAAATGATATCTTCGAGATGAATCGATACCACCACCTCTTGGTTTGAAATCAAATAACATAACCACTCATCCAACATGTTTCTAATGTTTGAATATAATACAAATTAAATATAATATTTGTTTCACAGGTACATACGATAATATCAATTAATGTATTCATATAAATGATACTATCATCACTAGTTCTTTTAATATTAAAATGTTAAAGAATATAATAAACATTATTTGTTCTTGTAAATATCACTATATGTATGCTTAAAAATATACAATCATCATCTGAAAAGATAGATATTTATATTTATAGAAATTTTAATTGTCATGAGTTCTTCGTTCTTACAAATATATATATATATATATATATATATATATATATATATATATATATATATATATATATATATATATATATATATATATATATATATTCGGTGCAGTTCGGTTTTTTGCGGTTTTTGCAAGACTAGAAACCGCACCGCACCAAACATTTTCGGTTTTTGCAAAACTAAAAACCGCACCGTCAGTTTTTATTTCGATTTCGATTTATGCGGTATTTTCGGTTTGCGGTTCGGTTTTTGCTCACCCTACCGTGCACTGCTATGCCAAATCTTAGAAAATTCATAACTTCCTCATACGAAGTCAGATTTGGGCGTTCTTTTTTTGTATGTTCTCGGTTTAACGTATACTACAACTTTTGTTTAGGTTACTAAGCCTAAAAACTCCTCTATCATAAATTCACTATTTACATCTCCCGGTGCCGTGCCGGTTTTGCTGTAAAACTCCGACGGGCCATAACTTCTTCGTTATAACTCGGATTTCGGCGTTCTTTATATGTATGGAACCCTTGTAACATATAATACCACTTGTTTAAGATTATTCCTTCAAAATAATCTTACATCAAAAACTCATTTTTGATGCTCATTATCTCTGAATTGACTAGCCCGGATCAACGGGCGTTACAATCACTTAGTCCAATACAATAATCCTTCTTAGGGTAAAATGACCATTCTACCCCTAAGCCAACTTGGTCCATAACTAAGGCCCAAACCATAATGAAAAAGGCCCAACACAAGGTGAGCTTCCCAAGCCCACTAGTGGCCCACTAATGGCCCAATTTGCTAAATTGGCCCAATCCCTTTAATGGGCCTTACCCTAAGTCCAAACATTTCCTTGGCCCATATTATCTGACTTTTGATGGCCCACTAAGGCCCAAGAACCCAAAGCATGGCCCAAACCGAGGCCCAAAAATGCAAAGCCCAAACTGACAGAGTACGCGGGGTGTACATTCACGTACGCTAAGCGTACTAGCCAATGGTGTGTACGCTGGGCGTACCTGCATGTACGCTCAACGTACTTCCCCTGTTAAGCCACTTTCCCATTAAGTGCTTAATACGCTACTCAGAAGCTAAAAACACATATCCAAGTCCTTTTCCATGTCTTAATCCATAAAGCCACTGACTTGGTGACTTTCCTTGGCCCAAACAAGCCTAAACTCCCAAAATGATATTCCACTTCCATAAAGAGGTCTAGATCTCATGCATGAACCCATTAAGACATTCAAGATGGAGACTTTACTGCTTATGGGGCCCTTTTAGCTCTGAGGGTGGCAACCCTAAGCTCAAACACGAGATTTCATCAAAAGATCCATTCTTTGGACTAAAAGAGTCCATAAAATCCTCCTAATAGAGATCTAAGAGAACAATCATCAAGCTCAGAACTTTATACCTGGAAAGGGTCTGGAAAGAGGAAAAAGTCCCAGATCTACAACTTCTCCTTTGATCTACCACCTTGCTTTGCTCCTTCCTTGCTTGGAAAATGGTTTTATAACACCAAAATGCTCACTAATGGCCACCAAAGCTTCAAGAACACTCAAGGGAGGATTAGGGTTTCGTGGTGGCTGTTCAAGGGTGAAATAGAGGCTGACCCTTGAGGCTTATCATTCTTTTTATAGTGGCATGCCCTATAATTTAGGGTTTCTGGACTCTGGACGTACGCTGGGTGTACCTCCTGTACACTGGGTGTACACCTAACGCACCCGCGACCTTATTACCTTATACGCCGGGCGTAACCCAGCCTTACGTTGGGCGTACTCGCGCGCTTACCACCTTGCATGCATGGTCCTTCTTTGTCATCTATTTCCATTAAGGGCCAATAACGTCAATAACTTCAAAGTGTCATAACTCCTTCATTCCAAGTCTGTTTCCGACAAACTTTATATCCACGAAAAGGTGGCGAGAAGCCCTATGCTTCTACCGACACCCCTCGACCCAAAACCTCTCGAATAAAAACTCAAAACCCATAAAAGACCAAAACGCCCCTAGCCTTGGCCTTTGAAATCCATAAACGTATACTTTCACAACAGGGTGTTACAATTCTCCCCTATTTAAACTAGACTTCGTCCTCGAAGTCTCTCCTTACTAACACCCATCTCCCCAACAACTGATCTGTAGAACGCAGCCGATGATTCTACGCGCGAAACAACATTTCCAAGACACTGAAAGCCAACTCGGTCTTCCATTCTGAAGAAGACGAACTTCAAACTTCCGTAAACCCCAAGCTACTTCGCACACAGGAACCATCATGATAGACACTTCTACCCGAACACCATGCTACCTCTTGCATTCTTTCCAAAAGAACGGGGACCTCCCAGGTCCTGAACCTTTCTGCCCACCATCCGGAATACCGGATTTCGTCTGGTTACTGAACCCAAGATCAAACTCTCAGTCACTCCCAGCGCCCTCCGAACAAACTTTGGCTATCTAAAACTGCTCTGTCTACCTTGCCACTCTGGCTCCCTAAGTCATGGGATCCTCGATCCCCTAACTTGGCCTTACGGTCTCAACCAGGTCCCACCGGCACTACTATAATCATACGGGCCTCGCCCACAGGTCTCACCCAACTACATCTCGGAGTGGCCTCTCCCATAGTTCTCACCTGTCTTGGGCTATGCAGGCCCCACTCCATCCTAAAACTCAACGAACTATTCTCTCTATCGATCTTCATCATGCTAACTAGGAGATACGGGCCTCGCCCACACTCCGCTAACTAGGAGATATGGGCCCTTGCCCACACTCCTCTAACTAGCTGCTAACGAAATGCTACGGCTATCCCACTGCCTTACTACTCTTCCCGCTCCGACTAGTTGCTGGAGATTGCTACGGCGACCCTGCAGTCTTACATCCTGACAAAACTCGCATCCTGCTGAGAAAATCTCCCACTTGGTTCCCATCCAGGTATTATCTACCGCGAATACACAAACTCAATGTTGGGAAGTTTCCCAAACTCCCAACTCGCGTTCTCCTCTATCCCAACAGCCACTGGGGCTGCTTTCCTTTCCAACAAAGTTGCAAACTCATCCTAATTTGCACTTATTCCTGCTCCTGACCTCTGAGATAGTTCTCCCCCACTTCGATTCGACTAGATCCCTACATCTCCAAGCTTGGGGAGGATTCCCACTTCTTCTCTCCATCTAAAGGGTCGATCTGCTGACATCCAACGCTTACCACTGCTAACGCTCCAACCAACCAATACCAAATCTGAACCAATCTTGAAGACTAACATAACACTCCCCGAACCCCACTCACACCTGCTACAATGACTGCATCCTGAGAACCGGTTCAAAAGGGGGTACTACTATGAACTATCACCCGAAAATCCATGGTATGCAGATGGCATATGATCCGAACACGAACATAAATAAGATTCTAACATACATTCATTAACATAGATGCAGTACCATAACAATATGATCATGAATAAAAGTTGACAAGAAAGCAAAAGATACATAACTGCAACGTCCGGTGCTGCTCGCGCCTCCACTACAGACAACTGAAAAGCCCTGCTCCCCACCGCAGGCGCCTCTGCTCGGCCCTGACGGCCATCGGTGATCCTTAAAGTCGGAGGGGCAGGTACCATCACCTGTCCTACTGGAAGCAAACTCGGACACTGGGCCTTCTTGTGGCCCCTCTGACTGCAATGGAAACATATCAGGTCTGATCCCTGAGTGGTGGTAGCAGTACAATCCCTGCTGAAATGACCAGTCCGGCCGCACTTGAAGCAGCTAGAATCACCACCACTACCACTCCTGCACGCATCCTCGTGCGTCCTGCCACACTTGCCACAACGACTGAGGCCCTGATAATCCCTCGATATCACGTCCGACCCCTTGGGTCTCTTTCCTGAACCTGTGGCTACTTGAACCTCTTCCGGCTTCCTCTTCCTGAGGTGCTCCAGATCGATCTCCCTCTCCCTGGCCCGAGCAATCATATCCTCCAGCGTCTTGCAGCTGGACCTGCTCACAAACTCCCTGATGTCACTCCTCAGCATCTCGTGATATCGGGCCTTCTTCATCTCCTCGTCCGCGACATACTGTGGAACAACAAGAGCCCTCTCCCTGAACTTGGCGGTGATTTCTGCCACTGTCTCTGTAGTCTGCCGCAAATCCTGAAACTCTCGTGCTAACTGTTACACCTCAATCACTAGTGCAAACTCAGCCCTGAACCTGGTCGAGAAATCACTCCATGTCATCGTGTCCAATGCGACATCATCCCCAATGGCATGACCAACCTCTTCCCATCAATCCCGTGCTCTGTCCTTCAGAAGACAGGAGGCAAGTCAGACCTTGTCCCCCTCGGGGCACCGACTCGTACATAAAGCGTTGGCGACATCAGCCAACCACCTGCTGCTAGCAATGGAGTCCCTAGCCCCATGATAATCCGGAGCTCCACAAGCTCTAAACTCTCGGAATTTCAGCGAACACGCTCCCATCATGGTCATCATCTCAGTGCGGAAGGCTCCCAGCCTCTCATCCAGAATATCAAGTGCCCTCCTTGACCGTACCAAAGATCACAACAGTCTGGTCTAGAATGTTGCACGTAATCTCAGCTGATACAAACTCCCTCATCCGCTCCTCGAGCTGCTCGGTTCCTGAACCCGAGCCTGATCCCTCTCCGGCGCCTGATCTGCCCACCGGTCTCTCACGCAACGTCACCATGCTAAAAACATGCCATAACAACCATCAGAGTACACATCACTACCGATGGATCACACACGCACTACAAGTTCCCTGGTTTTATCTCGGCCGTTCTTGAATCGAGTACAAATCCTCTACTTTCAATAGTATGGGCCCCTACTACCTTCCACATCTATCCGTACTTTCCTCAAGAATTGCCTCGACTACACCAAGTCCCTTTCACTGCTACTAACACTGCTCCCAGCACTACTCTCATCCTAGGCTTGCCCTAGGGTATAATCTAACTCATTCCGTCCTCAGCTGCTGAAAGACTTCCCAGTAATGTCAACTAGCTACCTCATGAATATAGCCACATACAACAGAGATCAGATAATCCTTCGATTAAAGACTCATCCCTAGACCGGTTGGACTCAGACAAGAGTTGCGCAATAGGGCCAAATCTTGTCACTCTGAGATTATCCAGCTTGTGCCACATGTGACTTAGCATATTCATTTAATAGCTAGCTCGCATTACTAAAAGTTCCACAAGCACAAAGCAAGCAGCATTCAGACAATGGGGAAAACTAACCACATAATCCAATCAAACTGTTCCATCCCCTACTCAGGAATCTGTACCAGCATGCAATTCATAAAGCTCATATAATCAGGCATAACCCAAACAGGCTATCCTACCACTGACTAATCAATACTAGCATGCAGCTCAATAAACGCATATAACAGGCATACAAGGCATCCTTCCTAGATCCTTAGCCCTAATACTAGCATGCTGATCACATAATCATATCATAACATAAACTTATATGGGTAATTTGGGAGAACTTACTTGAGCTCGGCTGATTGCATGCACCACACCCTTTTCTCTTTTTCTCAAAATTCTTATCTTTTCTCAAAGTTCCTTTTTTATAAAAATGATTTTCTTTGAAAATTTTAATACCAAGTCCTCAGTTTGAGTTCAGACACACCCGAGAGTGTATCCGAATCCCTCAAACCAGGGCTCTGATACCAACTTGTAACATCCTAAAAATCATGACCAAAAATTTCATTTTAAAATCATTAATCAACCATAATCAAGTCATACATAAATCCTTATATGAAATCAAGTATCATTTCAACATATTTATTTTATCAGAGTAAACATCCCAGGCTAAAAACTTCTTGGTGTGTGCCATGCGATAATCCCGAGCTCTTCCCTTCGCTACCGGAAGTACCTGAAACCAAAACTGAAAACCGTAAGCACGAAGCTTAGTGAGTTCCCCGTACTACCACGTACCATACATATAACCACATACTGGGCCCCCGCCCGCTGCATCGGGACTTTCCCGGCATCGGACTCGCTCTGGCATCGGGCCCCACCAGGCATCAGGCCCCGCCTGGCATCGAGCCCCGCTCGGTATACAGATCTGTTTCTCTTAGTCCCCGCCTGTGTTTGGGCCTCTCCCGCTAAACACATACAAACATATAACATAACACATAACAAATAGCTAAACATACTCTACTCTACTCCTGATCTAAGGCCTCGCGCCTGTCCTGCTACTAATTAGTCATGGGATGTAACGCCCGCGTTTCGGAGCTAAGCATTTTTAGACGATGTAATAGTCTAGGTCAACTATTGTAACACTTTTTGAGATAATAAAGATGAAATATTTGAGTATTATGTGAATTATGTGAATTTATATGCTTATTACTTATTTATAAATGTGTAATAAATAAAGAATAAAAATAAGCGTCAAAAATTAAAGTGTGAGATAAACCCGATATCTTTACATAAAGTTGTAGTGGTCGAAACAAGGATTTCGGGGATATAAAGAATGCCGAAATCCGAGTTATAACGAAGAAGTTATGACCCGTCGAAGTTTCGCGACGGAACCGGCACGATACCGAGAAGCGTAAATAGTGAATTTACGATAGACCGAGTTTTAGCCTTAACGATCTAAACGAAAGTCATAGAATACGTTAAAACGAGAGCGTCCATAAAAAGAACGCCCAAATCTGACTTCGTATGAGGAAGTTATGATTTTTCAAAGTTTCGGCTTAGCAGTGTACAACCCGAAGTTCGAATATTAGATCGAGTGGTTTTTAGCTGACATAACCTAAACGAGAATCGAAGATCTCGTTAAAAGTAGCGTGACGATAAAAAGACAGACGAAAACGGACGTCGGATGAAGAAGTTATGAATTTTAACGGACCAATCCTGTCCCGGCCTGTTAAAAATATAAATTTCAAAATAAAGTCAAAATTAGCCAACAAATTCTAAACGAAAGTTGTAGAGTACGTTACCGCCTACGCGTGGATATAAAGAATGTCGAAAACGGAGCTCGTATGTGAAAGTTACGAATTTTTAAAGTCGAGTGTGCAATTTGCGAAATCTGATGCAAGATGCGATGACGTGGCACGATCCCAGCCTTCCCTTGCTCCCCACGGTCTCGCTTCAGATGAGTGACACGCCACCCCTCGTTACACCCCGCGTCCGAGGCCAAGTACGCCCAACGTATTTCGGCTCTTATCCACTTCCGAGACTGGCACGTGCGAGACAGCTGGATGCGAGCTGGCATCCTTATCCGAGCACTACGCCCAGCGTAGCCAAGGATTACGCCCAACGTAATCTGAGGGATCGCAGGCTATAAAAGGGGGACGAGAGTTTCGAGTTTTTCACACCTTTCTCACTTCTCTCTCTACTTTCTTTCTCTCTCTAGCCTATCTTAAGCCCCCTAAACCCTAGGGAACCCCCCTAGCACCCGAAGGAAGCCCCGAGGCTCCCGGAGTCCCGAGAAAAAGGGTCTTTCGGTTCGGAAACGCTGCTCCAAGCGAAGCCCGGTTTTCTTTAAAATCCGCTGTAAGTGAGCTACGCCTATGAAATTTTTAATATAGCTTTTAAATAATTATAGTAATGTTATTAGGTCCTTAAAATAATTATTTGGCTATTATTATGAGTTATATAGAGTGTTGTTTAACGCTTATATAATAATAATAATAGCTAGACTATTAATTAGTCGCGGTTAACGTTAGACTAAACCCTAGTGGTATTGATACTAGGTTTTGTCGAGGGAAAATTATTTTGAGATAACGAAGCGTTGTTCAAGTGCAGAGTCACTACCTTTCAGGTGAGTGCATAGTTATTTTCATCTTACACATAGATATGAAGTATTTTATATAAATTACGTGCTATGTGTGCATATTATTTGTATACTTGTTATCTATGTTGGATGAACGATTTTTATACATGTTTTAAATGATTTAAACTGTATATGTATTTTATATCTACAAAAATGTTGGGGTAAAACATGGGTAGATGTAATAGACAATGTGTGATAAAATGATGAGAGGCCTCAATGTTGTTGTTGATCTGTCATCTAGCGGAGTATGAATGACAACCACGGACTCTTCTAGACAGTCCAGTGGAACGCTAGCAGGCTCACAACCTGTAGGTGTTTGTGAACGATGTGTTCACCGGTGTACTCCATCCCCCTCATGGTTGCCTTTAGGACATTTATTGCTGAGGAACCCCCTTAGCAGTAGTGTCCATCCCGATGACGATCCTTAGGCTAGGTCCCTTATGATAGGTGTTTAGGGACGTAAAGTGAGGATAACGGGAACAGGTAATCGGGTTATTGTTGGTTGATGAAATTAATAAACTTATTTATTGGGGGTTGAAAACCCTATGTGCTCACCAGACTCCCAAGCCTGACCCACTCAGTTTCATGTATTACAGGTAGTGGCGCTCGAGCATAGATGTGATGTTTTGGATGAGGGATTACGAATATAGGCCTGTAGATATGAAATAATGTAGTAAGGCTTATATTGTACTGTTTATGCTTTTGATCTGTATCGAGCATGACATCTCGAGTCTTTTAATGAAATACATTTCTTTGGAAATGCTTTTGATAAATCTTTATCATATTTTGTTTTGGGACAAATTCCGCAACACTTTTATTTAAAATGTTACTCTGATTTTTAAACAAGCATAAACAAAATCGGCCTTTTCTGGCCGTGAAAATGGGGATGTCACAGTTGGTATCAGAGCATTAGTTTAAGCGAACTAGGAATTTGTAGGATTTTTAGACTTAAACTTAGAATGATAAGCGATGATTGTGAGATGTGAGCACTAGATTATTTAGGAAAGTATGCCTAATATGCTTTATGTGCAAAATGATTGATGCCTTATATGATATTATTTGTTCGGATCTATGGTCTGTTGCTAACCGGATCTGGAAACCTTATGTGTTCAGGATTCTAAACGTACGACTACGATATTAGAACTAGCATGTAAACGTTTCGGAGAGATAAGGATGATTTAAACGTCTATCCTGAATAAAGATCTAAATTCACCTTATTCGGTGTATAGATCAAGATGGCAAGAACCCGCAGTGGAGCTGGGAATGCGAATGGGAATAGGGATCAACCCCAGTGATTCAACAAATACTTGTTGTAGTAGAAGTTGCACCCGAGCCAATCACCATGGCTAGAGTACAAGCCATGATTCGGGCTATGATAGCGGAACAAAGGGAAGAAATGAGGCAGATGTTGAATAGGGACGAACCTACCATGTCAGTTGAGCAACCCGAGCTGAGTCCCGAGCAATCGGAGGAAGGGAACTATAGCCGCCATGTGAGTCAAGTTGGGACTTAAGGAGAACGAAGGAATGAACCGGAGAGGGGAAACGACAAGGATGGGCGGATGTATAAGAATTTCTTGGGTGCCAAGCCACCAAGTCTCTCAGGTATCCCAAAGCCTGTTGAGATTATGGATTGGATCTCTGAAATGGAGATGGTGTTCGAGAGCTGCAGCTGTAGCGAGAAGCAGAAGACCGTCTTCACAGTAAGACAAATGAAAACTAGAGTCTTGAGCTGGTGGAAGCTATTGGCGGATACAATGCCGCGAGGAGAAGCCCTAGAGATGTCATGGGATGAGTTCTTGGAACAACTGAAGGCGCAATACTGTTCAGAAATAGATCTGATTGATCTGAACAATGAGTTCCAAAACCTGAAGAAGGGGAGAATGAGCGTTGACGACTACGCTACTGCATTCACGGAGAAGATGAAGTTGTTTCCATACCTAGTGCCAACCAAACTCTCCAAAATTGAGAAGTTCGCAAATGGACTGCCAGCCGACTTTGGCCCGACAGTCAAGATGGCAACCACTCTGAAATCAGCTGTTCGAGCAGCTAAGAATGTGGAGACCCAGCAAAAGAAAAGGCGTCTGGAGAGGGCTGAGGTTGGTGAGAAAAGGAAATTCGATGGATCTTTAAGGTCCAACAAGAAAAGTAAATTCTCGAAGTCCGGTTCGAAGGGAGGAGGAGCCAAGCAAAGTGGTGTGACAAGTGCAAGAAGAAGCACTCAGGAAAATGTGACGGAGGAGTCAGTTGTTTGAAATGTGGAAAACCTGGGCACTATGCCAACGAGTGCACGTTCACTAAGAAGGTCTGTTATGAGTGCAACGAGGAAGGGCACATTTCGAGGGACTGCCTGAAGAAGAAGGAGGCAGGAAGACCTAACATTCCACCGAAGCCGAAGGCAAGAGCCTTCTAGATGACGCTCGAAGCTGCGAAGGAGGCAGCCGATGTCGCTTCAGGTACCTTCCTTGTAAATGGTTTGCCTGCCAATATACTGTTTGATTCCGGAGCAAACTACTCCTTTGTGTCACATAAATTTGGTGGGAAATTAGCATTGCCTGTAGAAAAACTTGATAAGTCCCTAATTGTGGAAGTTGCCAGTGGCAAGTTCGTACCTATTAGTAACCGTATTAGGAACATCGTCATCGACCTAAACGGAAACGAATTCCATGAAGAGCTATTACCCATAGAGTTGAACGGTTTCGATATCGTTTTGGGTATGGATTGGCTTAGCGCCAACGATGCTGAGATTCAATGCTGAAAGAAGATAGTAAGGGTAAACCCACCCGGAAAAGAGTCATTTATGGTGTACGGGGACAAACGCCGAGTAAATTCTGGAATCATCTCCCTAATGAAAGCCAGAAAATGTTTGTCCAAGGGATGTGCATCATACTTGGCATTCGTAATCGATGCTAAGAAGGAAAATAAAGAGGTGCAGAGTATATCAGTCGTGTGTGATTATCTGGAGGTCTTTCCCGAAGATCTTCCTGGATTACCGCCCGATAGACAAGTGGAGTTTAGAATAGACTTGTTACTAGGAACAACACCGATAGCAAAGGCACCGTACCGATTAGCACCGACGGAGATGAAGGAGCTCATGACGCAACTTCAGGAGTTGTTGGACAACGGTTTCATTCGACCTAGTTCATCACCCTGGGGAGCTCCAATGTTATTCGTGAAGAAGAAGGATGGAAGCATGAGAATGTGTATAGACTACCGAGAGCTGAACAAGGCAACGGTGAAGAACAAGTATCCATTGCCGAGGATTGATGACCTATTCGATCAGCTGCAAGGTTCGAGCTACTTCTCAAAGATCGATCTTAGGTCATGATATCATCAGCTGAAGGTGAGAGAGCAGGATATTGAGAAGACTTCATTCAGAACTAGATATGGACACTACGAGTTCTTGGTTATGTCATTTGGACTAACCAATGCTCCAGCAGTGTTCATGGATTTGATGAACAAGGTTTGTAAACCATTCCTCGATAAATCCATGATAGTGTTCATCGACGACATTCTGATCTACTCGAAAAGCCAAGAGGAGCATGGCAAGCATCTACGAGAAGTGTTGGAAGTCTTAAAGAAGGAGAAGTTGTATGAAAAGTTCTCCAAGTGCGATTTTTGGATCCGAGAAGTACAATTCTTGGGTCATGTGGTTAACCAGGAGGGAATAATGGTTGACCCAACAAAAATCGAAGCTGTGATTAAGTGGGAACATCCAAACAGTCCCACAGAGATTCGAAGCTTTCTAGGATTAGCCGGATATTACTGAAGATTTATCCAAGGCTTTTCTTCGATAGCTGTTCCATTAACAGCTTTGACCCACAAAGGAGCTACTTATACATGGAGTGAGAAACACGATGAGGCATTCGAGAAGCTAAAGAAGAAGTTATGTGAAGCACCAATTCTTTCTCTACCCGATGTAGTCGAAGACTTCGCAGTCTACAGTGACGCATCTGGAGTCGGGTTGGGTTGTGTTCAGACCCAAAGAGAAAAGGTGATAGCATAGGCCTCTCGACAATTGAAAGAGCACGAAAAGAACTACCCCACTCATGATCTGGAGTTGGCAGCGGTAGTATTCGCCTTAAAGATATGGAGGCATTACCTCTATGGCACGAAGTGCAAGCTTTTCACTGATCATAAGAGTCTCCAATATCTCTTTAATCAGAAAGAATTGAACATGAGGCAACGACGCTGGCTAGAATTACTCAAGGACTACGACTGTGTGATACTTTACCACCCCGGTAAAGCAAATGTTGTTGTTGATGCTCTTAGTCGGAAAGTCAATCTTGAAAGGAAAAGGCCAAGAGCGTTGAGAATTGAAGTTGTCTCGACAATTGTGGAAAGTATCAAGAAATCTCAAGAAGAAGCTATATAAAAGGATGAACGAAAAGAAGAACGTTTGGGAAAAACGTTGGTGTTCGGTACAAACCGTCAGGGACTAAAGGTATTCCAAGATCGGATTTGGGTACCTAAGACGGGAGGAATAAGAGAACTTCTGATGGAAGAAGCGCACAAGACCATGTACTCGATTCATCCCGGTAGCACAAAAATGTATAGGGACCTAAAACCCTACTACTGGTGGCCGACGATGAAGCTCGATGTTGCAAAGTATGTGGTCGAGTGTGTAACTTGTGCAAGAGTCAAGGCACAACATCAGAAACCATACGGGAGTTTGGAACCCTTACCTGTACCCATGGGTAAATGGGAAGACATCACCATGGATTTTGTGACTAAACTTCCCAGGACGAAGAACGGACACGACATGATTTGGGTGGTCGTGGATCGTTTCACCAAGAGTGCACACTTCATAGCAGCCAACAAGAAGTGGTCTATGGATAAGCTCGCAAATGCTTACGTGAAGGAAATTGTAAGACTTCATGGTGTTCCTCTTACGATTGTATCGGATCGTGATGGTCGTTTCACGTCAAGGTTCTGGAGAAGTCTACAGGAGGAATTGGGTACAAAGTTGTGTTTGAGTACAGCTTACCATCCGCAGACTGATGGTCAGAGCGAAAGAACGATACAAACACTCGAAGATATGCTATGAGCATGTACCCTAGAATTCCAAGGTAACTGGGATGAGCACTTACCTTTGGTAGAGTTTTCCTACAACAACAGTTTCCACTCGAGCATCAAGATGGCACCCTATCAAGCTTTGTATGGACAGAAGTGTCGTACGTCGTCTTATTGGCTTGAGGCTAGAGAAAAGCAGTTTATGGGCCCCGAGATAATCCATGAGACTGCTGAAAAGTTGAAAGTAATCAGGGAGAGGATGTTAGCAGCTCAGGATCGTCAGAAGAGCTATGCTGACAAGAAAAGACGACCGATGACCTTCGAAGTTGGGGATTCGGTTTTGCTTAAAGTCTCACCGTGGAAGGGACTTATAAGATTCGGAAAACGAGGAAAGTTGAGTCCAACATTTATTGGACCGTTCAAAGTTCTTCAGAAGATTGGGAACCAAGCTTACAAGCTGGAATTGCCCGAAGAACTCGATGGTATTCATAACACCTTCCATGTGTGTTATCTGAGGAAATTCACGGGAGAAGTTCCCGACATAATTCCAATCTCAGAGTTAAGGATGGATGAGAATAAGAGGCTGATCAAAGAGCCCGAGGCAATTCTTAATCGTAAGACTAAGAAGTTACGACGCAAGATGGTCGACCTAGTGCTAGTTCGATGGAAACATTTGAATGGGCCGAATCTCACTTGGGAAACAGAAAGTGACATGATGAGTCGATACCCACATCTGTTTGCTGATGCATGATTCCAGGACGAAATCATCATAAGGAGGAGAGAATTGTAACGCCCGCGTTTCGGGGTTAAGCATTTTTAGACGATGTAATAGTCTAGGCCAGCTATTGTAACACTTTTTGAGATAATAAAGATGAAATATTTGAGTATTATGTGAATTATGTGAATTTATATGTTTATTACTTATTTATAAATGTGTAATAAATAAAGAATAAAATAAGCGTCAAAAATTAAAGTGTAAGATAAACCCGATATCTTTACATAAAGTTGTAGTGGTCGAAACAAGGATTCCGGGGATATAAAGAACGCCGAAATCCGAGTTATAACGAAGAAGTTATGACCCGTCGAAGTATCGCGACGGAACCGGCACGATACCGAGAAGCGTAAATAATGAATTTACGATAGAGCGAGTTTTAGCCTTAGCGATCTAAACGAAAGTCGTAGAATACGTTAAAACGAGAGCGTCCATAAAAAGAACGCCCAAATCTGATTTCGTATGAGGAAGTTATGATTTTTTAAAGTTTTAGCTTAGCAGTGTACATCCCGAAGTTCAAATATTAGATCGAGCGGTTTTTAGCCGACACAACCTAAACGAGAATCGAAGATCTCGTTAAAAGTAGCGTGACGATTAAAAGACAGACGAAAACGGACGTCGGATGAAAAAGTTATGAATTTTAACGGACCAATCCTGTCCCGGCCTGTTAAAAATATAACTTTCAAAACAAATTCAAAATTAGTCGACAAAGTCTAAACGAAAGTTGTAGAGTACGTTCCCGCCTACGCGTGGATATAAAGAACGTTGAAAACGGAGCTCGTATGTGAAAGTTACGAATTTTTAAAGTCGAGTGTCCAATTTGCGAAATCTGATGCAAGATACGATGACGTGGCACGATCCCAACCTTCCCTTGCTCCCCACGGTCTCGCTTCGGATGAGTGACACGCCACCCCTCGCTACGCCCCGCGTCCGAGGCCAAGTACGCCCATCATACTTCGGCTCTTATCCACTTCCGAGACTGGCACGTGCGAGACAGCTGGATGCGAGCTGGCATCCTTATCCGAGCACTACGCCCAGCATAGCCAAGGATTACGCCCAATGTAATCCGAGGCCTCGCAGGCTATAAAAGGGGGAGGAGAGTTCCGAGTTTTTCACACCTTTCTCACTTCTCTCTCTAGTTTCTTTCTCTCTCTAGCCTATCTTAAGCCCCCTAAACCCTAGTGAACCCCCTAGCACCCGAAGGAAGCCCCGAGGCTCCCGGAGTCCCGAGAACAAGGGTCTTTCGGTTCGGAAACGCTGCTCCAAGCGAAGCCCGGTTTTCTTTAAAATCCGCTGTAAGTGAGCTACGTCTATGAAATTTTTAATATAGCTTTTAAATAATTATAGTAATGTTATTAGGTCCTTAAAATAATTATTTGGGCTATTATTATGAGTTATATAGAGTGTTGTGTAACGCTTATATAATAATAATAATAGCTAGACTATTAATTAGTCGCGGTTAACGTTAGACTAAACCCTAGTGGTATTGATACTAGGTTTTGTCGAGGGAAAATTATTTTGAGATAACGAAGCGCTGTTCAAGTGCAGAGTCACCACCTTTTAGGTGAGTGCATAGTTACTTTCATCTTACACATAGATATGAAGTATTTTATATAAATTACGTGCTATGTGTGCATATTATCTGTAAACTTGTTATCTATGCTGGATGAACGATTTTTATACATGTTTTAAATGATTTAAACTGTATATGTATTTTATATCTACAAAATTGTTGGGGTAAAACATGGGTAGATGTAATAGACAATGTGTGATAAAATGATGAGAGGTCTCGATGTTGTTGTTGTTGATTCTGTCATCTAGCGGAGTATGGATGACAACCACAAACTCTTCTAGACAGTCGAGTGGAACGCTAGCAGGCTCGCAACCTGTAGGTGTTTGTGAACGATGTGTTCACCGGTGTAATCAATCCCCCTCATGGTTGCCTTTAGGACATTTATTGCTGAGGAACCCCCTTAGCAGTAGTGTCCATCCCGATGATGATCCTTAGGCTAGGTCCCTTATGATAGGTGTTTAGGGACGTAAAGTGAGGATAACGGGAACGGGTAATCGGGTTATTGTTGGTTGATGAAATTAATAAACTTATTTATTGTGGGTTGAAAACACTATGTGCTCACTAGACTCCCAAGCCTGACCCACTCAGTTTCATGTATTACAGGTAGTGGCGCTCGAGCATAGATGTGATGTTTTGGATGAGGGATTACGGATATAAGCCTGTAGATATGTAATAATGTAGTAAGGCTTATGTTGTACTGTTTATGCTTTTGATCTGTATCGAACATGACATCCCGAGTTTTTTAATGAAATACATTTCTTTGGAAATGCTTTGTATAAATCTTTATCATATTTTGTTTTGGGACAAATTCCGCAACACTTTTATTTAAAATTTTACTCTGATTTTTAAACAAACATAAACAAAATAGGTCTTTTTTGGCCGTGAAAATGGGGATGCCACATGGGACCCCGTCCACAGTCCTGCTGATAGTGAGATACGGGCCCCCGCCCACACTCACCTCCCTCCTAACTCGGGCCTCGCCGCTGCTCTGCTACTAATGAGATACGGAACCCCGTCCATACTCGAAGAGTGATAAGATACGGGACCACGCTCACACTCACCTCCCTACCAGAAACATACAAGTATCACAAAGACAACAAGTATAATCTAACATTCATCATATAAACCTTCCTCGGGCATACTAAACACTGACATTAGACCTTGGTCCGGAACCTATAAACACTGACACATACAAGAATCACAACTACCTCTAGCATACTAACATTCCTCGGACCTCGCCCGACACATATACTACCACTTGGTTAAGATTATTCCTTCAAAATAATCTTACATCAAAAACTCATTTTTGATGCTCATTGTCTCTGAATTGACTAGCCTGGATCAACGGGCGTTACAATCACTTAGTCCAATACAATAATCCTTCTTAGGGTAAAATGACCATTCTACCCCTAAGCCAACTTGGTCCATAACTAAGGCCCAAACCATAATGAAAAAGACCCAACACAAGGTGAGCTTCCCAAGCCCACTAGTGGCCCACTAATGGCCCAATTTGCTAAATTGGCCCAATCCCTTTAATGGGTATTACCCTAAGCCCAAACATTTCCTTGGCCCATATTATCTGACTTTTGATGGCCCACTAAGGCCCAAGAACCCAAAGCATGTCCCAAACCGAGGCCCAAAAATTAAAAATCCCAAACTGACATAGTACGCGGGGTGTACATTCACGTACGCTAAGCGTACTAGCCAATGGTGTGTACGCTGGGCGTACATGCATGTAGGCTCAACGTACTTCCCCTGTTAAGCCACTTTCCCATTAAGTGCTTAATACGCTACTCAGAAGCTACAAACACAGATCCAAGTCCTTTTCCATGTCTTAATCCATAAAGTCACTGACTTGGTGACTTTACTTGGCCCAAACAAGCCCAAACTCCCAAAATGATATTCCACTTCCATAAAGAGGGCTAGATCTCATGCATGAACCCATTAAGACATTCAAGATGAGGACTTTACTGCTTTTGGGACCCTTTTAGCTCTAAGGGTGGCAACCCTAAGCTCAAACACGAGATTTCATCAAAAGATCCATTCTTTGGACTAAAAGAGTCCATAAACTCCTCCTAATAGAGATCTAAGAGAACAATCATCAAGCTCAGAACTTTATACCTTGAAAGGGTCTGGAAAGAGGCAAAAGTCCCAGATCTACAACTTCTCCTTTGATCTACCACCTTGCTTTGTTCCTTCCTTGCTTGGAAAATGGTTTTATAACACCAAAATGCTCACTAATAGCCACCAAAGCTTCAAGAACACTCAAGGGAGGATTATGGTTTCGTGGTGGCTGTTCAAGGGTGAAATGGAGGCTGACCCTTGAGGCTTATCATTCTTTTTGTAGTGGCATGCCCTAAAATTTAGGGTTTTTGGACTCTGGACGTACGCAGGGCCTACCTCCTGTACGTTGGGCGTACGCCTAATGCACCCTCGACCTTATGATCTTATACGCTGGTCGTACTCGCGCGCTTAACACCTTGCATGCATGGTCCTTCTTTGTCATCTATTTCCATTAAGGGCCAATAACGTCAATAACTTCAAAGTGTCATAACTCCTTCATTCCAAGTCCATTTCCCACGAACTTTATATCCACGAAAAGGTGGCGAGAAGCCCTACGCTTCTAGCGACACACCCCAACCCAAAACATCTCGAATAAAAAGTCAAAACCCATAAAAACCAAAACGCCCCTAGCCTTGGCCTCTGAAATCCATAAACGGATACTTTCAGAACAGGGTGTTACAACACATGAGGCAGAGTTATGTTTTGAGGATCCTGGATTGTGATTAAATAATTTTATGAACATGTGTTTTAGATAAATTGTCATTTGGAGATTTGTGAACTATGTTTTTGAGAATTATGTGATTTTTGAAATGAAAATTTTGTTTGGAAATTTACGGTGTTACAAGTTGGTATCAGAGCCTTGGTTTGAGGGATTCAGATGTACCTTCGGGTCTGTCTGGACTCAAACTGAGGATTTGAGAAAAATTTTCAAAAGAAATGATTTTTCCAAAAATGAGAAAGAGTAAGAGAAAAACGAGTTGGAGCAGTGTGTACAATTAGCCAGAGCCCGAACGGTGATTTCCCAAAATACCCTTACTTATTTGTGTTATGAGATATTTATGATATGTTAGGGATGCATGCTAGAGGATAGGCTAGGTATTTCATATTTAGGGCTAGAGTTGCCTGATTTGTGATGCGTTAGCCTAGGAGTTACTGCTATCTGTTGTTTGCCTTGAGTATGTGCTGAGTAAGAGTATCGAGCAGAAATCACTTAGAGAGAGTTCTGAGTCGAGGGATAATCTAGGAGAGATATCTAGATGAGTAGTGTACCGAGAGAGTAGTATGTTATTTGTGAGAGATACAGTATGTGTGAATTGGGATCCTAGGAGGAGGACTTGGGGTGACTACAGGTTGGTGTGGAAGGTAGTATTGGGCCCGTACTACTGAAAATACTGGATCTATATGCAGCCTAAGTAAGAATCCTTAGGGTACTAAGGAGCATGTAGGGGCGGGAAATCAAGTGTGAGTATGATCGAGCGAGTCTCTAATGATTTTTGTGTTGTGTTTCAGAGACATCATGGTGGGTACATGCCATAACCCTGAAAGCAGTAGTGTCGATGACGAGGCGATCCACAGGATCATTCATGAGGAGGTGGCCGCAGCTATTTGAGAGGCAATACCGGAGATGTTTGGGTCTATTAAGACCACTCTGATTGAGACATTTGATGAGCGGTATGCCGCTGTTACTGAGGCCGCTGCTGCTGCAACCACTGTAGCTGTTGCCGCTGCTAGGCCACAGGGAGGTGACTTGTTGTTGTTCCGGGAGTTCAGCAACACGAAGCCACCAGATTTTGATGGGAAACTGGATCCGATTGCTGCTATGAGATGGATCTCCGACATCGAGGGATGTTATTACACATGTTCATGCCCCGAGCATTTGATAGTTCGGTTTGCGCCGAACCAGCTTCGCTTGGGAGCGAAGGACTGGTGGAAGTTTGTGACAGCCAACTTTACTCCTGCAGATCATGTTGCAGTAACATGGGAGAGATTCACACAGTTGTTCTGAGACGAGTATGTTCCCCAGGTGGAGAGGGAACGGTTAGCCCATGAGTTTCTATCTCTCAAGCAGAAGACATAAACTGTGACCAAGATTTCGAGGATGTTCCATGAGAGGGCGTTGTTTTTCCCTGAGCACGTGTCTACTGAGCAGGCACGTGTGAGCTGATATCTGAGCATTCTGAGGAGGGATATACAGGAGTTCATGGCGAACTCGTCTTACCGGAAATTGGCCGAGTTGCAGACCAATGCCCGACGGAGGGAGATTAAGCTAGAGTTACAGGCCAGGGAGGAGGGAGAGTCCCAGGGGAGGGACCCGAGACCGATACGGTCACAGCCGGCGACGAAGCGGGCAAAGACCACTGATGCGAGAGCTGGGGGCCAGAAGGGGCGCGCTTGTGGCAAGTACGACAAGAGTCACGAGGGATCGTGTTGGGCAGGGATTTGCTATAAATGTGGCAAAGAGGGGGCACATGGCAAAGGATTACCCCAAGGGGTTTACAGTTTGCTTTCACTGCAACCAGACCGGCCATCGGAAGGCCGAGTACCCTCATCTCTCTCTGGGATCAGCCCAGGGTTCCACTCCTGCTTCTTTGCGTGCTAATGACAGTCGGCCGGTGAAGACCGAGGCTTCGAGGGCTCGTGGGAGAGTTTTTCAGCTGACAGCGGAGGAGGTCCACTTAGCACATGATGTCGTGGCTGGTATGTATTTCCTTATTTATATTATTTTCAGATTTGTTGTGCTTATTATGTGTTGTATATGGGTACTTTTCTTGTGAGTTGTGTACCTGCTTTGGTGTTATTTGACTCGGGTGCGAGTGGATCCTTCGTGTCTTTAGCTTTTAGTCGTCACATCAGTATCCGACGTGAGCCGTTGAGTCGGCCTATGAGGGTTTCTATAGGCGACGATCATGCAGTTTTCGCTACTGACGTATTTCGAGGATGTGTACTAGAGATTTTTGGTGTTGAGTTCCCGATAGACCTGGTACCGATCGCGATGGGTGATGTTGGTGTCATAGTAGGCATGGATTGGTTGAGTCGGTTCGGAGCTATGATCGACTGTGAGCGTCAGATGGTGACCATACGAGACCCTAGTGGGGGACTGCTTACGGTGTATGGCGAGGGTTGCAGATCTGGATCAGCTTTCTGCTCAGCTTCCAGGGCGAGACAGAGTCTACAGCTGGGTTGTGAGGGCTTTTTGGCGCACGTGATGGATATGAGGGTTGCTACAGAGAGGTCGAGTTCTATCTCCGAGGTTCTGATATTGTGCGAGTTTTGGGATGTTTTTCCCAAGGAGTTGTCGGGTGTGCCTCCCGAGAGGCAGGTGGAGTTCCGGATTAATTTGGTTCCGGGTGAGGCGCCTATTGGCAAAGCACCTTATCGCCTTGCGCCGCCTGAGATGCAGGAGTTATCCTCACAGCTCCAGGAGCTGCTGGGGAAAGGTTTTATCAGGCCGAGTAGCTTACCGTGGGGAGCTCCGATCCTTTTTGTCAAGAAAAAGGATGGTTCACACCGGATGTGCATTGATTACTAGGAGTTGAACAAGCTGACGGTCAAGAACCGTTATCCACTTCCAAGGATCGACGATTTATTCGATCAGTTGCAAGGAGCATCTTGGTTTTCCAAGATTGATTTGAGATTTTTATATCATCAGATGAGAGTTTGCGAGGGGGATATCCAGAAGACGGCCTTCAGAACTCATTATAGGCATTATGAGTTTGTGGTGATGCCTTTCGGGCTCACCAACGCACCGACATCGTTCATGGATCTCATGAACCGGGTGTGCAGGCCCATGTTGGATCGGTCGGTGATCGTGTTCATCGACGATATTCTGGTGTACTCGAGGTCCGGAGAGCAGCACTATGAGCATCTTCAAGAGATTTTTGGAGTATTGAGGGCTGAGAGGCTTTATGACAAATTCTCCATGTGGTATATCTGGTTACGAGAGGTCCAGTTCCTGGGACATCTCGTTAATTAGAATGGGATATTGGTTGACTCGGCCAAGATTGAGGCAGTTATCAGATGGGAGGTGCCGAGATCCCCGTCCGAGATCAGGAGTTTTCTGGGTTTGGCCGGCTACTATCGGAGATTTATCAGAGATTTCTCCAAGATTGTTGTTCCTCTTACCAGATTGACCCGGAAGGGTGTTACTTTTTCCTGGGGGCCCGAGCAGCAGGCCTCCTTCGAGACTCTCCGCCAGAGATTGTGCGAAGCTCCAGTATTAGCGCTTCCCGAGGGAGTAGAGGACTTTGTAGTCTACTGTGATGCATATATATCATGGTTGGGTGTGGTGTTGATGCAGAGGGGGCATGTGATAGCATATGCATCGAGGCAGTTGAAGCCTCATGAGACGAGGTATCCCACCCATGATTTAGAGCTGGGGGTGGTGGTGTTCGCCCTCAAGATCTAGCGCCACTATCTGTATGGAGTCTAGTGCACCATATACAAGGACCATAAGAGTCTGAAGTACCTCATGGATCAGCGCAACCTGAATATGAGACAAAGGAGGTGGTTGGATGTAGTGAAAGACTACGACTGCGAGATCTTATATCACCAAGGAAAGGCTAATGTGGTAGCCGATGCCTTGAGCCGTAGAGCAGAGAGTGCTCCGATCTGAGACGTGTGTATGAGGATGACGGTGATCACTCCAGTCCTAGATACCATCCGAGAGACTCAGGTGGAGGCTGTGAGGCCAGAGAACCTCAAGAGAGAGCAAGTGACCGGACAGGTTTCCGAGTTTGAGACGGATAGTCGGGGGCTTATGACGTTCCGTGGGCGAATTTGGGTGCCCTATACAGGTGGAACTCGACGCATACTAATGGAGGAGGCACATAGATCGAGATTCTCGATCCATCCAGGAGCCACTAAGATGTATTTGGATCTGAAGAGAGATTATTGGTGGCCCTGCATGAAGAGGGTTGTGGCATGGGTAGTTGAGAGGTGCTTCACCTGTCGTCGGGTTAAGGCGGAGCACCAGCGTCCACATGGCCCGTTACAGCTTCTAAAGATTCCCCAGTGGAAGTGGGAACATATATCCATGGATTTTATCACTAATTTACCGAGAACTGCACGAGGTGTCGATGCGATATGGGTGATTGTGGACCGGCTGACAAAGAGTGCTCACTTCCTTGCTATCAGTGAGAGATCTTCTGTAGAGAAATTGGCTGAGATTAATGTGAAAGAGGTGGTGGCATGGCATGGAGTGCCGACATCGATAGTGTCAGATCGGGATGTGCATTTTACTTCCAGGTTCTGGAAGAAGTTTCATGAGGAGTTGGGTACCCGATTGCAATTCAGTACCGCATACCACCCACAGACTGACGGTCAGAGAGAGCGAACGATTCAGACGCTTGAGGACATGCTGCAAGCATGTGTTATGGACTTCGGAGGAAGTTGGGACACCTATTTGCCCTTGACTGAGTTTTCTTATAAAAACAGCCATCATTCCAGTATTGGTATGCCTCCCTTTGAGCTCTTATATGGGAGGAGGTGTCAGACTCCCATATGTTGGGGAGAGGTAGGGCAGAGAGTGATGGGTAGCACTGAGATAGTGCTCAAGACAACTGAGAAGATTCAGCTGGTCAGACAGAGGTTACTGACAGCCCAGAGTCACCAGCAGAGTTACGCAGATCGACGACGATCCGAGCTAGAGTTCCAGGTTGGAGATTTTGTCCTCCTATAGGTATCCCCATGGAAATGGGTGATCCGATTCAGGAAGCGGGGAAAGTTGGGTCCCATATATATATATATATATATATATATATATATATATATATATATATATATATATATATGTATATATATATATATATATATATATATATCGGTCCTTTCAGAGTGACTGGCAGAGTGGGGAAGGCAGCTTATCGGTTGGAGCTACCTGCAGAGTTGAGCCAGATTCATAACACCTTCACGTGTCTCAGTTGAGGAAGTGTGTAGCCGATGAGACGGCAGTGGTACCCTTAGAGGAAATTCAGGTAGATACTAGCCTGAATTACATTGAGAGGCTGATAGCAATTTTGGATAGAAAAGTTAAGACCCTGAGGAACAAGGATGTGCGACTAGTTAAGGTGCAGTGGGAGCACCACAGGGGATCCGAGTGGACTTGGGAGGCGTAGTCCGAGATGCACGAGCAATACCCAGAGTTGTTTCAAGAGCATGACTTCGAGGGTGAAGTCTGATTCTAGTGGGGGAGAATTGTAACATCCCGACTCCCAGGTATAATGTTTACTTATTATTTATGAGTTGTTTGAGAACCTCGGCGAGTTGGATGCCCCAACTCGTCGAGTAGAGGCGAATTGACCACGTGGGTTTTATGACCAACTCGACGAGTCGGAGAGACCAACTCGGCGAGTTGGCGCTGTGAGAGGAAACCCTAATTCTTCGAGGTTGGGTCCTATTTAAAGGACCTTAAGCCCTCATTTCCGCCTCACCATCTACCCTACTCCCCTGTGTGAAACCCTAATCGCCTATATTGAGCTAAGAGAGAGAGAGAGAGAGAGAGCTAATCGTTGGGAATATTAGTGCACTTTTTGAAGAGATGAGTGGAGGGTCAAGGCAAGGAACGAGAAGAGACTATTGGATATGGTGTTATTTCATCTAGAGCTTCTGTTGAAGGTAAAAATCTCCACCTTGCTTATTAGTTTGGCTAGATCTCATTTTCATGGAGTTTTAGGGCTTATTCCATCTTTCCTTGAGGCTTTGAGTGTGTTGAGCTTACCAAGAGGTTGAGACTTCAGATCTGGACCTTGTGAGGTCCCGAAAGTCCAAGGGTCCCAACTTTATCCAGCTAAAAGAAGAGCTTTCATGATTAAGACCCGAAATGGAAGTTGTTTTGGCATTTCAAGCCCTAAGTGTCATGCACGGACGTAAAGCTTGCAACTTTATGTGGCATATCAGCCTTGGGAGGCTAGATCTAGAGTTTGGGGTTATGAATCTGCCTTAAAACGTCTGAATGAGAAAAGAGGCTTAAGGGACTCGCTAAGTTGAGGAGCCAACTCGACGAGTCGGCTAGGGTCTTCCCCGATGAGTGTGGACATGAGTAACTCAGCGAGTTAATGAGACAACCCGACGAGTTAGGTTGGGCTTTCGCGACTTTTCTGGAGGAACAAGGGGGACTCGACGAGTCACATAGATGCACTCGATGAGTCGGGTCAAGATGGACTGTTGACTCAAGTGTTGACTTCAGTTGACTTTAGGGTTTGGTCAAGACAGGGAGTATGGAGACCATGGAGGGGTAGAATGGTCTTTTACCCATTCCAAGAGTTTGAGAAAGAGAGAATAGCCTTGGTTTATTTGGAGTTGTGAATGGAGTGTTAATTAGAGATAATTATCATATGTGTTAGGCGGAGGCTAGATCGGTGATTCGTGTACGAGATTTTTTTGCTTGATTATGAGGTGAGTCTTCTCACTATACTTACCTTGAGTGTTGATTTTGTATGAGCGGAGGGTCATGTGTGTTTATATTGATTATTGTGATATCCTGCATTATGTCTTTATGATATATGTTGTGTATTATTCTGGGCTTTACTGAGTTAGGATCGGAGGGTCCACGCGAGTTGTGGGACCGGAGGGTTTCATTGAGAAACATTGACCGGAGGGTCTTATTTGAGTTATAGCCATGAGAGGCTAATAAGTTATGTGTGTTATTTTTGGGGAACTCACTAAGCTTCGTGCTTACCGTGTTATGTGTTATGTGTTTCAGGTACTTCTCAGGATCACGGGAAGGCGCCCGCTTGATTGTACACATGAGGCGGAGTTATGTTTTGAGGATCCTGGATTGTGATTAAATAATTTTATGAACATGTGTTTTGGATAAATTGTCATTTGGAGATTTGTGAACTATGTTTTTAAGAATTATGTGATTTTTAAAATGAAAATTTTGTTTGGAAATTTATGGTGTTACATATTAACCCTAAAATGTGATATCAATATGTAATGTCCTGGTTTTCGAGGAAGATTTTTCATTTTTATTTATTCAATATATCAAAGTGTAATTACATTATGTGGAAACATGTTGTGAATGTGCGTGTGTACAGTCGAGCCTTGCCCTTATTACAAATCATTTGAAGTTTCTGAAAAACATTTATATTCAACTGGGTAAGCACGAAGCTTAATGAGGTCTTCAAAGTACCATATGTCACAATACATATATCGGGCCCCGCCCAATTAAGCATACTAATAAGCCCCACTCCATAAGCATATGAATGGGCCTCACTCAACTACATAATGAGGCCCGACCCATTAATCTAACGGGCCCTGCCCAATGACGAGCCCCGCCCGACATACATAATCATATTACACATATAGAGGCAACACTTTTAGGCTTTACCAATACAGGAACATATAGGTTATACTTTCTATTATATAACTAACTTTGAGTACACTAATATTGAGACCCACATAACTATTGATGGGTTTTGAGCATTCTAACACTTTCTAAGTGTACATGCAACCCTAATAACCTTGGATCTAAGTTTGTCTAATTATCATGCAAAGTTGAATTCCAAGGTTATATTCCTATCTAGCATACATGGGGAACAAATTTTAACTTGCATGACAGATAGAATAACTTACCTTGTTGTTGCTTATGATCCTTGAAACCTTGTGAGCCTAGCACCCCAAGTGTGATGCCTCAAATGCTTCACACAACACCAAATGCTTTTGGAGTAAACTTTTGAGAGAATATTACACTTGCAAAATCGGCTCTAGCCCTCTTGATTCTTGTGTGCCACCGATTTTGGTGGAGCATGGGTTCTTTATATAGTGTTGACAAATCTAGGGTTACACCATGTAAACCCTAATGTGTCATGACTCTTCATTTCCATGACCCATGGGTTTGTAACTCCCATGGAGCATCCATGGAGCATCCTATGGGTTTAACCCAACTTGATAATCCATGGAGCCTCTTAGCCCACTATACAAGTTATGCATAATTCACATAATCAACCCATATATTTAATTAGTTATCTTTTGATCACTTAATTAATTCTAAATTAATTCTTGATCAAACTAATTAAATAATATTATTAATATATTAGAACTTATAATATATTAATAAACCATAAGTGTTATTTCTCTCATTTTAGTTTATCCAATTGCATGGTGCCATGCAACCCAAATGGACCATGCCGGGTCGGGTCAAGTACATACCAGAAATAGTTATGGACTTAGACACCTTATCCAACAACTATATTATCGGCTCTTACAACCTAACACACATGGATATGAATTGTAATACATAATATAGTGAGGTAAGTCACGTAGACTGTTTCTCATAAGATTAACAGCTTTCTGGGCGATCCCACAGGCGGGCAACGTGCCAAACGAGTATTAACCTATAATAATATTACTTATTAATTATTATGAAAATATACTAATGAAAGCTAGATCTTTCACTAATCCCAATGAATACCGAGAGTTCTATAAAATATAGATCAACCAATTCGGACAGTTGGGAGGAAGAACCATTTCAACGTATAGCCTTTCTGAAATCCAACAACCAAGCCAACATGATCATTCTAGACACCTCTCCCATAAGTTGATTAATCACAATTATGATAGGAATTACTGATAAATCTTATTTACACATTCATAACAATGACTATGAATATAAATATAAGTTACACTTAAGGCATAGTAAGTATAGCCTAACTTACAGAGAGTTTCTAGAGAAACCGGAAGATTGCACTGGCAGAACTCCGACCCAAGAGCTTCTACTATCCGAGCCTAGATGTCGAGAGCGCCGCTAAACTAAAATATTCTTGAAATCCGAAAGAAAATCTCCAAAAACCGGTTTCGAAGTCAAGAGAGACTCGATGAATGGTGTGAAGAAGTGAAAAGGCATTATAGGGTATTTATAGCCGATTTTGGAACATGCGTCACGCAGGCTGTCTGTGTGTGCTGCATAATTGGTTGGCAGAGTTGACGTGGCTCCATTCCAACGCTGACATGTGGCAAAATCTGGGTGGTGTGTCGGTATGCATCGCGCACGTCTGCGCGTGCGATTTGGCAGATTTTCAAAAATTAATATTTTATTCATACGAGCTCCGTTTTTGACGTTTTTTTATAGCCAAACATAGCTATCAATGAGATCAACAACTTTTATTTAGACTCCGTCGGCTAATTTCCACTTTATCTTTAAAGCTATATTTTTAACAGGCTTAGATTGTTAAAGTTCGCATAAAAATCATAACTCTCTCATATGACATCTATTCTTGGTTGTCTTTATATCGATGGACTCCTATTAACGAGATCTTCGACTCTTATTTAGATTGTATTTCTTAACAATCGATCAATCTTGATTTCGGTCTTTGTGTCGCTCACTACTACGCTGAAACTTCTAAAAATCATAACTTCTTCATGCGAAGTCAGATTTGGACGTTTTCTATATGCATGCTCTCGGTTTTATGACTACTACAAATTTCATTTAGATTGCTTAGGCTAATAAGAAAGCTATCAAAAATTCACTTTTGCGATACGTAGAGTCGTGACGGTTTAATTGCGAAATTTCGAAGAAGCATAACTTATTCATACGAAGTCAGATTCAAGCATTCTATATATCTACAGAAATCGTATCGACGTATTCTACATGTTTATGACAATTACTTTGGCCAAAAGGTAGTATATCTCTACTTTGAATTTTATAAACAACAATTTATATTGAATCCTACTGAAAGGTGAAATGGGGTGTTACACAATAGATCACCCAACCTAACTTTCATACCCTTAAAAGCATCTTCTAAAGCTATATGTAAACCTTCTAAACTAGGATAAGTAAAAAAAATCAAACAATATGTCATCTCTTCTCAACCCCTCTTCAAATGGAAATATTTGGTAGGATATTTATTCAATCAAACCAAAGATGTTGTTGAATGTGAACAAACACAAATTGAGTATATTAATCTGAAACTAAATCCTATAAAGTACAAGACATGTTCGAAGAAATCCCAGCTAAAAGAATCATGAACTTTCGTAAAGTCAACCTTCAACACTAAACTTTCCTCCTTTTAAGGTAGTTTACTAATTCATTTATCATTAAATGGCGATCAAGAATATGTCGACCCTTTATAAAAGTTGATTGATCCATATTGACCACCATTTTAATGACTTGAGCTAATTTATTTACTAAAACCTTAGTAATAGTTCTATATTGTAACACTATCAATGATATAGCGATAATCATTTACTATTATCAGGTTTGTCACTTTCGGGATGAAAGTAATGAATGAGGAATTGCAACTCATCGGAATACGAGATGTAAAGAAGAACTCATTCACCATACCAACAATATCCCTGTTAATGAGATCCCAATACTTCTTTAAAAAATTACAACTGAACCCATCATGTACCAAAGCCTTATCACTTCCACATAGTTATACAATGTCATTAAGCTATTTATTAGAAAAATTGGCTTATAAGAAAGTAGCTTGAGCTGAGTATGTTCCTAAAATGGGAACTATGGTTTCAAGTTTCCTCAACCTTTAGATGGATGAATTTTCGGAAAAATAATCAAAAAGAATATTTTACTTATATAACATATATAGTCCAATCACCTAGAAATTTGATGTCTCCTAAGATTGATAATTTCATGATAATTTGTAGTTTTCATAATATTCTATACTCTATTCGATCTTAGATATTTTAGTCAGATCATATCTATCAACTTCTCAAAGTCACACACGATTCTAAGCACACCCAACCGATCTAAAACAATTGTTTGAGTTGCACCACCATCATCTATAGTTTTATCATTATCATTTAATTTCTTAAGAAGGACTTGTTTTGCACCATCTTTCTTCACTTTAACCAACTTACTCCATTCTTTTATATCATTTTTTACATGTTTAAGTTTATGTTTTAGCTCAGTACATTTAGATACTGTATCATTTTAAAAAATATTATTCCAAGCAAGATTCAACTTTTGATCATAGTCCTCCAAGCCCATCCAACAACTAGTTTAATACTCGTCCGGTGGACGTTTGACTGATGTAATAAAAAAATTGATTTAACTTTCTTTTATATCATCATTATATAATTTGTCCCCATATTAGCATTTTGCTTTCAATTTTTAATAAACAATAATATTCAATAAACAGTTTATAACCGGTCCCTTCAATTGAGTTTTTAACCTAATAGAAATGAATGTTACAATCAGAGATATACAAATCGCACCAAGGAGCACAAGACACAACAAAAATAAAAAGCAAAAGAAGATTCAAAATTCATCTAATGTTGCTATTGACTTAAACACAATTGAAATCAATACCTTTAGATGGTGTTGCTTTTGATGATTGACTTCATAGTCTGTAGTATCCTCTATTCTTGATTGTAGGAACAAACAAAAGGATGTAATAGAGATGTCAAAAAAATCAATTTCATATGAAGGAATTTGAAAACTTAATGTACATAGGGCAGAAAAAACAATGAAAATCATGATGAAGAAAATAGACAGCATGTGTGAGAAAAACGTGGAGAAGTGCATGGTTGTGGTTAAACAAAAAAACAACCAATAGCCACTACCTTAACATAATATCATGACTGATAAAAAGGAACAATATTACCTTCTACAAATTTTATTTTCTATAAATTACAATTTCATTAAAATAAAGAAGATGAAACAATTGATGTACATTAAAGGTAAAAGAAACATATAAGCAAAGGAAAAACATATGTAGTTTACTCAATATATCTATAACATAAATGATTTGACATTAATAAAAATTGAATGGTATAAAAAAATACCATTATAAGTACAATCCTATCATTTGGAAAGACGAATTACCATTTTGCCCCCAACCCCATTTAAACATTTGTTTAAAGTATGACCAATCTCGAATGACAATATAAAAGAAAGTATAATGTTTTGATAAGAAAAAATTTCAATATCAATAGAAATGGGGGAGGAGGGGTAAAATGGTCCAAAATCAAAACTGTTGCGAAGGGAGGGGTAAAATGGTCCAAAATCATTAAAGAAGTGTAAAATGGTTAATTCCCTGAGTGTTGCTTATAGTTTAAATCCTACGATTGTGTTATCCTACTACAAAACAAAGGAAAATTTTCAAGAAATATCACAACAATATATAAATAACGTATAATCTTTTGATAAGAACAAATCAGAGTACATTTCTATAAATCGTTATAGTGGTTTACTAAGAACTACATTAGCAACAAATGTACATGGAGCTTACTATGTAATGGCTAACATAGTAATTCTAACAATGACTAACATGGAAATTTGAAATTTGATAATGTGCCATGGGTTGACATTTGACAAGTGTTTCTATAATGTCAATGTCCATGTGGAAAAATCTTGCTTACATGGCCAATAATATTTTAACTTTTTTTTTCCTCTTAGATTAGATCAAGAAGTTGACATTGGGATGGTAATAGTGATTTGACATCCACATACCAAATTACAAAATAAATTGAAAGTATTGCATGTGTCCATGTATGCAAAAAAACATTATTCTATACTTTAATTTGTTTTTTTTATTCTAATAACAATTAATACTAAATAATGATCCTTGCATGTCGAAATATTTAATGCAACCCTAGATGGTGAAAGGTACAATCTTGATGAAGCTATCGTCCATGAAAAAATTTCAAAACTGAGAACCTGAAAAAGGGGACAGCTCTCAGTATTACACACCAAGTGTATATTTAAGCAATAAAACTTTCAATGTAGACTCCAAAAAGCATTTCAATATTTAGCAAATGATTATATTGTTAAAAGTCTACAACAATTGAAGAAGACAAAAAGGGAAAAAGATAATATATAATAATATATAGCATCTGTACTTCGTCTAACAATCCGTTTCCAGATTCACCACCAACAATAAATATCATTTTTCCAATTATAGCTGTTGCATGCTATTTAGAAGGGAAGGGTAAACATTCATTCACATTAAAGTTAAGATTATGAAATAGCAACCTACTATTCTATTTTTTCCATTCTAGGTCACTAAACTTTCTAATTTTGGACTGCTTTGACCTGATACCATGCTGACATGGTAGTCAAAATAGGGTTGAGTGGAAAGAAATTAGAAAGTTTATTGAGCTAAATCGAATAGTGTGTTTCTACGTCATAACCTTAATCCTAAATTGGAAGTGGGAGAATATGCATGATCAATCTGTTTGATTGGGTGGAACGGAATAATGAAGGAAGGAAATGATCCATTTCCATGCCATTTCCTTATGATTAGATAAAAGAAACTTTTTTCATTCCAAGGAATGAACCATTCCATTCCTTCCCCAATAAAGATTACCAAATTTCCCTTTAACTAACCTGCTTCTCCATACCTTAATATCATCTGCTTCTCCATACCTTAATATCATCATTCAATCCACCAAACAAGTCAAACATTAATGGATTCTTTTCAGTAACAACTCCAAGAAATTGCACTATATTAGGATGGCAAAGTTTGACTAGCAAAATGACATTATGCCTGAAGTCCTGACTAGATTCACAAGTTAATAAAATATTAATTTCTAATTATAAAAAGTAAAATTTTATCAATATTTTTAAACATAAGGAGACTCACATAACCATTACATATTTCATTAAAGATAGATCATATACTCTATAGTTTTATTACAAAGATCAACATACATTATTTTCTTCTAATCAAAGTTGACTGATTTAGAGGGTGCTAGTTTGGAGAATCCTAGGAACACTTGTAGTCTTAATTAAGTATTGCAATTTCTAACATAAACTTAACAATTAGATGCACACTTTTGAAAGTTGTAGGAATAAAAAAGGAATGTAAATTTTAAAAAGGAAAGAAAAGGGGATCCCCCTGTTTCTTTCTTTGGAGCAGATACAAATGCCCCACAAGCTGGATCAGCTATCAATGTAACAAAGATTCATACACTCACTATCTAAATATATTTCATTTTTAATGAAAAATGATAATGTAGTATAACAGAAGCAAAATGAGAAGGTGAGGTTAAATTATCTATCATTGACTTTTCCAATGAGGGTAAAATTGTCCAAATGTGAAGAAAACCACCTGAAGTATTAGTTAATGAAATAGCAATGAAGTTTAAACTCCCACCAAAATTAGCATCCTACTTTGAAATAAAAAAGCGTATTCTAAGAAAAAATATCTATATATTTAGTGATTATTGCAAACTCAATACCTTGTTAACACAAAGTCAAATCTGTCCATGTCTTTGTTCTTACATAATTAACAACATAAAATAAAAAATTAGATGTTATTTCATTAGAATTAATATCGATTTGTAGTATAACAAAATAAAAAATGAAAAGTTGAATTACCTTAATCAGAAGGGAACTTCAAGCTTGAGATAATCAGCACCTTGGTAGGCATTGTAATTGCTCCCTGTATTCTCGACTTATTGTCCTTTGCACCAAGAAAAAAATCATCGAACACTCTCAAGAATCCCAAACTCAAAAAAGATTAAAAAAGATTGTCAAGACTCTTATAAGCAATCAATTATATAAATACTAATGAGTGGATCTGTCCCATGTGCTTGTTGTTCATTCAGTATGCAAACGATTAGAAATTGAAATCCGATATAACAAACATAACAATATCCAAAATTAAACCATAGTTAGGTTCAACAATACAAGCAAACCAACGATTGAATCACTTTTAAATTCAGATAGCCACAATTCAGAAGTAAAAAAGTATAAATTTCCAAATACGGGAATAAAAAAACCATAAGTATGTTCAAGAATTTACCTTAGGTGCGAGTTCTTGAAACTGAAAATCATTGTCACCCAATTTTTGGTCCATTATTGATGAGACGGTAGACAAATTTCAACCAATTGATGGAAATAAGATTACATTGCAATCGAGCTTTTATATAGTCAGAACAATTACTTACAACTGGCTGATTTTAGGGATTATGGAGAAGTGTGGGGGGGGGGGGGGTGAAGATGTAATGGGATGAGGTTGAAGCCATAAATGTTTTGAAGGAGGTTCATTAACTGATTAAAGAAGTGGAGGTTAAGGAGATAAGTGGCAATTGTTGAGAACGTGGAGGAGACAAAGAAGTGCAATGAAAACCGTAAATACCGAGTTTATACGGTGAGGATGACATCTAAAAAAGATCTAACTGTTGAAATTCATTTGATGGTTTTCACTACCCGTGGTTAGATATAGAAATAATTATACAACATGGAAGAAATTAGACAAAAATCAGAAATCTCATTCTACATTATAATATGGTGATGATCTAAGATCAACTTTTCTAACGCCAACAAGGACAAATTAAGAGCTTTTTCAACCACCTCATAAAAAACAAAAAACTTGTCCAGTTTACTGATATCGCCATATATAGTCATATATTTTACACGATATATTAGTATTTAGCTACATTTTAGTCTTAATTGAAGATATTTGATACTTATTACATTTAAATATTGTTTTGTAGATGTGAAGACATGATCGAGATAAAAGGAGCTGAGTTGCTATGTTGGAAGTTGGATTGCTAGAAAAGAATAAGCGAAGAGAAAATATTAATAAAAACTTAATACCATGGCGCAGTCAAATACCCTTGGCATTGCAGTGAAGTGTCCTGATCGATATGTTCAACGAATAAAGTACACCATAGATTACGTGGAGGATACGTGATGGAGTCTTCACATCGCGACATAGTCGTGACTTTACCACAACGTGGTGGTCAGATTTTTGGAAACTCTATAAATTTGACATACTTTCAACCTCTGGATTATGCAACATTTTTTTCTTCCAACTTTGACGACCAGAGAGACTTCAGAAACACCTTGGAGACCAGAGATTGTTATTGGAGTGAGATTCGAAGAGATTGAGAGACAATACCTAATTAATCGTTCGATTTTATTTGTTTTAATTATGTCTAGCAAAGTTTACTTCGTTTTTAGTTATTTTTCTGCATTTAGTTATGGGCTAAAAACTTTTTACTTTCATTTAGAGTAGATGAACCTTAAACCTATGTGTTGATTTTTATAATTTCATATTTAACATAGTTGTTTATTTATTATGTTTGCTTGATAAAGATTCTCACATGTTAAACTAATAATCTTTTTAGTTTATTGCTAAGTATTATTAGGCTTCGATGATCATTCTATCTTAGTATACTTGAATCATATGATTTTATGAATATTAAGATTGTTTAACTGGAGTTTGACCAAAACCTAAGGTTAAATAGGAAAGTTGGTAACTTTTATGTGTGAGAACATATGCGATGATCATTCATATATTAATAATTGATATTCATTATCATTGATTTCAATTTAATATTCTTATCTTTCATAATTCGAACTGAACACTAATTTTTAAGAATACTAGTTTACTTGATCACTGCAATTAATAATCTGCTAAAATCAAAGGATTAGTACTCGGACGATAATGCTACTCTTATTAGCAACTGGTAAATAACAAAACTAAATCCATTTCATTATTAGTGAAATTAAACATAGGAGAGAGGTGGATCTAATCTAAACGAAAGTACTCTAATTATCTTGTTCCAAATCGTTAGATACTCTGTTTTTATTAGTTTACAATTGATGTTAGAAGTTTCCAAACTTCAAAATAAGAATACCCCCTTTTAATATTATTTTCCAGTTTAATTAGTAGTAGATAATTTATAATGGGAATCATATCCATTTCTCAAGTGTTCGACATCCCGCTGTTACCATTACTATATATTGCTATACGGATAGGTACATGTTAGGATGTCAAACCCAACAAATAATAGGGGTACAAAATGACTCCAAATACATTTCTTAAATGTACTAAAAAGTAATACAAGGTAAGCATGGTCGATCAATAGAGGCACGTGATAAATACTTATGCGTTTTTGCACAAGGTATAAATTAGTCACAAAATAAAGGGGTTTGTTTGTAAGTGATGAATCAATGAATCGAGTAATGAATTAATCAGAGTATGAATTCAAGTAAGAATATGAGATTTGAACACACGATGTAAATATGATCTTGTTATACTCTATTATGCTTTCGAATTCTTTACAGAGAATAGTAGACAAGTCTGTAAAAGTTCTTCTCTAACTCTAGTAAATAACCCTATTTATAGGGAACTGAAAGCATACAAAAAATATACTAAGGCATTGACTCTAAAGCTTCGAATAAAAGCGCCCAAGTAAAATACATTACAAAATATTCGAAGAGTTCAAAACATACTTCGGCTAATTACAATAATTCGACCCTTACAATCTCCCCCTTTGTAATCACAGTCGAAGTCTTCAATTTGTAAGAAGTGTGATGGAATACAGTAATACTCTTCGAATCTGCGTGTACCAGGAGATAATCTTCTTCATCTCTTTCTTGTCGCCTTCATTGTTCTTCTTGCAATGATTCATACGAACAATCAAGTTCATATATTGAGATGTTGAATATCTCTCGACTTCACTTGCTTGGAATAAGAACCGTTTAGACTTTCCAGCTTTGTCTTTTCCTGCGAAGACAATTCCAAAAGGCTTCAGGCAAATTTCACCATCAGCATACTTCTTCAATTCAACCTGAGTCTTCGTAGGAGCCATCGGAGCTTTAATTTCCATTCCTTTAGCAGTAGCTAATTCAACATCTGTTAGTGCCAAGCACTCATAATAGTTTTCTATAAAAATCTTGATGTGAGCTACTCCAAGCTTGAATTCATCTGGTTCTGTGTTTTGAAGGTATGAGAATGATTTGTCTTTCAAAAGTAATGCAACTTGTATAACATCATACAAGTTCATTAATGGAAAATCTGCAACAGTGAATTCGCAAATATTTCCATTTGCCCTGGCAACCACATACTTAACATTTTGGACTGTGTTTTCGAAAACCACATCCTTTTTCATACTTATGACTTTCTTGATTTTTATTAAAGACCAAACTTCCTCAGGGGCTTTTCCAAGAACAGCATGAAAACGAATTTTCATGTGTGTACCTTCATCTTTATTTTTAAAATTCCCTTCTGCTTTGAACTGAGGCATGATAAAGATCATTTCGTTTATGGGAAAATCCAATTGGCCTGCATCAGTATTTGTGACCAAATAACTCTGCTTTGGTTTCTTCTCAAATAAATACATGTGATTGAATGCAACCTTGGCCTCGATTGTTTCGTAGTTATAGTGTTTAGTTGGATCCCCTTTATCCATTCCCTTCGGATCATTTGCTCGCTGAGCCATAATGCTTTGAACAATTCTGAGCTTTTCGATTTCAGCATCAACTTCAGCCCTCTTTTCTTCTTTTGATTTTTCCACAACAATCGATTTCCCTTTATCTTTCAATGCTTGAATGTCAGTTGTCTCTTTTGGTTTTGAACCACTCCCACCAGTCTCCGAAGATTTACCAATCACAATTCCTTTCGAAATTGGTCTTGCAATTGGAATTGTTGTTACGACTATTGAAGTCACCTGTTCAGCAGAAACAATTATTGGTTTTGTTGTAGGGATTTTCGAAGAAAATACTTTTCCCACAACTTTCGCATCTTCTCCACTAGTCTTCGACTCACTAGTTTTTCTTTCTCCCCCTTGCACCCCTGTGAAAACAGGTGGGGCATTTGTGGTTGGAAGAAGACTTGATATGCGAAAGAGAGGAGCAAGTTGCTTGTTGAGAATGGCTTCGAATTGTATAAACTTCTGAGAAAAAAATTCAGAAGTAATCAATGGAGAAGAAACCGGCCTATCAGAAATCTCTTTTAACTCCTTAAGCAACTTAAGCACTTATTCAAAGCTTGTACTTTCGGATGTTGAAAGTTGAGTAATTTGAGGACTCAAATTTTCATACAACTTAACAAATTGAGTGACTGCGTCATAAATGATATCAACATTTTGATGCAATGATGCATAGTCATGTTGAACAGTTGCTATTTCTCTTTTCATATCTTCACGAAGTTCGTGAATTTGCAAGTTGACATCCTCTCGAACTTTCTTCACATCTTGAATAAAAAGAACATGTCGTTCCTTTGCAACATTCTTCAATTCTTTCAGATTACCAGCAAACTTCGAACTCTGAGAATTGATCCGAATTTCATTGTTTTGATCAAATGATCAAGCTTCTCCAAGACTCGAGATTCAGAATCTTTAAGCATCCCCGATACTTTACTTATGATTCTGGATTCAAACACCTTCAGCAATGAATCAACTTCAACACTTGAAACAGACGAACCGACCCCTAGATCTGATTGAGATTGAATGATAGAATTCAACTTTTGATTTAAAATCTTAAACTGCTTCATGGTCATCAGCATGTAATCTGGAAACTGCTCTTCTTCTTCATGAAACTCCAAGTCGTCAAACATACCGCCAAACCCCTCATTATCAGTCTCTGTTTCCATATAAACAGTATCTTGAATAGGTGAAGTTGTTTTGGGTGGCTCAGTAGATTGAGAATAAAAAATAGACGTAAAGGGTTGATGAAGAATGTGTTCGAATGTTGGGGAATCTGTTGTTGAAGTAAGAGGAGTAGAAGATAACGGTAAAGAAACAGTACTTGCAAAAGGAGCAGAAGTAGATGGACCTGTAGCTTCATTCTTCAAACCTCCTTCACCCATATGGACATTTGCATCTGTATCAGATACGTGTGCAGGGATGCCTGAAGTTCGAACCTCCTCAGGAACTGATTTGGCAATCGAAACTTCGAATGGTATGACAACTATCTTCTCAGGAGTGAAACTTTCGGTGATAATAGTAAACTCTGGAGTTTCAGGAATTCTTTCACTATCATCATCTGTTGACTCAGTAGAGATTACTAGTTTTCGAGTCTTCTTCTTCTTTTTCTTTGACAAATGCTTTGCCATGTCTTCAGCCCTTCGTTTCTTGGACACCGGTGAAACAGGTGCGGACACTTCTCTAATTAGAATCCCTTGATGAGTTATTTGAGGTTTTCGAACCACTTTATGCGTTGGAGACTTGCTTTTGTGAGTGGACTTCATTTTAATTCTTCGAAAAATGCCAGTCTTCGAAGGAAGGACTACATGTTCTCGTGTTTCTTCAATAATGGGCTCAATTACTGGAGTCTCAGCAACAGTCACCTCAACTGTTTCAGGCTTCTTCTTTGGAGATTTCGAAGATCTGGACTCAGTTTCATGCTTTCTTGACTTCTTGGTTTTCTTATCATCTCCTCCCAGTAAAACACCAGTTTTAATTGAAGAATCAATTGTCGTCAAATAGGCTACCAATACAGGGTTCGAAGAATCAACTCTTTTAAGCATCACATCAGGAATACGAGCAACCGTAGGAAAAACATCAGCATTATTTGTAACCTCCTTCGGATAGTGGTAAGATTGAAAAACTGCTTTGTCTTCATCAGTGGGTACCAAAATCCCTTCCTTATTGTAAAAGTGTTGCAGAATCAAACTCCAGTATCTTGCACACGAAATACCATGAATAGCATTTGTATGTTCTACACCCTTTTGGAATTCCTTCCACAACTGTGTAGAATAATGTACTTGAAGATCATAGTAGATTCTAGCAACCATGGCATAAACCTCCATTCTTCCTTTATCAAGGCCAGCTGATCTCCCAATCAAACAGCGTAGAAAAATACCAAATAAGAAATTCCAGATTCGTAGAAGACCAGATTTCTTAAAATCACTAATCTTGGACAATGGTGGCTGATATCCCATCTCATTAAACATGTGAACGATTTGTGGAAAAGTAAATGAGACATATGGAGGCAAATTCGGAATATCAAGAATTTGGCAAAATAGTTTCTTGGTTAGCCTGACCTTTTTGTCGTTCACCAGATGAAAAGTAATCGTATCAGTTGCTTTGTTATATGTCGCAGTTGATCCTGCTTGAGAAAGCCAGGACAATGGAACAGAGAAAGAGTTGAACATCGCTTTGGCCAAAACCGAGTTCTTCAAAGCAACTATGAGCATCTTTAATTCTTCCGGGTACCGAGAAACGTCACCCTCCAAGTAGTAGTTTGTTGTTTGAATCTTCATTATTGGTAATGAAGAGGCATCTTCAGTGGTATGAGAATCAACATGAGCAGAAGTCTCCATTGTTAGGGTTTGAAGATGATGATGAACAGAGAATTTTGGGAAATTTGCTTTTTGATCGCGTAAACTGACAATGAACCCCTGGAATTCCCTTTTATATGTAACCCTTAAATTTGAATTTGAAGCGGGATATGTATTTAATGATATCCAACGTGGCACCTTGAAAACCGGACCATTACTGCATAAAAGTAGCCATGCGTCAAAAAGTAGCTGTCACATCGCCTTGAGAAACGGACAGAATACCATACGTCATTTATAAACAGCCTGTCTTGTAATCCCCAAGAAAATTGTAACCGTCAGAACCCTTCGAAAGGAAGCAAGGCTCTTTCACTTTTGGGATGAAAAGCGAAGTCATACGCCAGAAGTTCGAAATCATCAGCCTGAGTTGCTATTACTCAGAACCTCAAGGATTTCGTGAGTGCTGTGTTCCAAAGAATAGAGACGAGAAACAAATATAATAAAAACATGGGATATTGTGATGTCAAGCCATTGACACAAAAGCAGATGAAATCCCGGGCAAAGATTACTTCATTAATCATTAAGAGAAATGATCAATAGTTTGTGTGGGTTCCCGTGAATTACAATCGAATACTTGTTGATAAGTATCAAAGGGCTTCTTTTATAATGCTTCGAGGATGGTTTAAAAATTTCGTTACATGTCATCCTAAACATAAGGTGAGAAATTGTAACAGACATTACTTGTTTGACCAGTATAGTCAGTGACAAGTTGGCTTTGAAAAATTTTGAAATGACTAGGACATTCGAATGAAACTCACACGGAAATCATATTCAAGAAAAAAAAATTTGTATGTTGGATCTTGTTGGGTAACAAACATCGTGGGTTTCGAATGTTTGATCAAGACCACTCATTCGAAATGAATATGATTTGGAGTTTCGAATTTTGGTACAGAAATAAAAGTTTCGTGAAAATCTGGAACTTAGTTCCCGGTCAATTCCTTAAAAGTTAATGAAAATTAGGTTTCACTTTCATCACGGTCTCATGATGTCAGATCATAAACACAAAGTTTTGATATATCTAAGTCTCGATGGGTTTGATCAGAGACCTCTCGGACATATGTCTTCGTGTGTGATCGTGAAAGAATTTTATGGATGAAAAAGATTGATGTAAGACACGAAAAGTAACTCTGTTGTGTTTGGACCAAACAGTAAACTCTTAACTCATTTTGAGAAGAGTAAGGTAGCTCAAAGACTAATGTGAATATAAGCCTGATTGGGAAGAAATCTTTGTATGAATAAGTTCATTAAGGCTTTCTTACACACACATTGAGTCATGGAGGCTTTGGTCAACATACAGCAGCATGCTTCTATGGACATCCTAACTAGTTCGAATGATGAAAAATTTATCAATTCATACGAAAAATGTACCGTACTCGAGTACTGCAAGCATAATATCCGCTGTATCTTCATGAGAATCTGCAACAAAATACTAAAAAGAAATAGGAATCAAAATATTTTTGATGTTTTGATTTTTCGAAAATAAAGACAGAACAAACGAAAATCTTTTTGAATTTTTAAATTTTTCGAAAAATAAATGACAAAATAAACGAAAATCTTTTTGAATTTTGGAATTTTCTGAAAATTAAATGACAAAACAAACAAAAATCTTTTTGAATTTTGGAATTTTCTGAAAATTAAATGACAAAACAAACGAAAATCTTTTTGAATTTTGGAATTTTCGAAAATTAAATGACAAAACAAATGAAAATCTTTTTGGATTTTGGAATTTTCGAAAATTGAAATAGTACTTGATGCAAATATGCAAAATTTTATCATCCCCTTATAAGTAACAAATGTACGAATGCGAAGAGGTCGAAGCGTTGACTATGAACAGTAACCTCTAAATCAACCCTTAGAATAAGTAACAAATGTACAAATTCGAAGGGGTCGAAGCGTTGACTATGAACAGTAACCTCTGAATGCTGAATGATTTTGCATTATCTTTTAGTCAGCGCCTCTGAATCATTCCTTATCATGCATCATTCTTCCTTTTCGCATGGAACGGAATTTCCATCGATCATTCCAAGTCCTTCTATAATCTTCACAAGGGATTTTTCATCCAAAGCTTTCGTGAAAATGTCATCTAACTGATCAGTTGTTTTCACGAAATGTACTTCAATATTTCCATCTTCCACATGATCTTTGATGAAATGATAACGAAGAGCTATATGTTTAGTCTTCGAATGCTGCACAGGATTATGACAAATTCTTATCGCACTTTGAGAATCACAATATAATGGAATCTTTTTCATATTAATTGCATAATCACGCAAATGACTTTGGATCCATATTATTTGTGAAGTGCAAGCAGCAGCAGCCACATATTCTGCTTCAACTGTTGAAATTGATACGCATGTTTTCTTTTTTGACTGTCAGCTTACCAATTTGCCATCAAGAAATTAACATCCACAACTTGTGCTTTTTCGATCAAGATTACAACCACCCAGGTCTGCATCCGAATATGCTTGTACAAAGAACCCAGCGTTTGAAGGATACCACAATCCTAACGAAATTGTTCCTTTAAGATAACGAAAGATATTCTTCACAGCAGTGAGATGTGGTTCTCGTGGATTAGACTGATACCTAACACAATTACACACAGAAAACATGATATCAGGTCTACTAGCTGTAAGATAAAGTAATGAACCAATCACGCTCCTATATAAAGTTATGTCAACAGCAGGTTTATCTAACGAAGATGTAAGCTTTATGCCCGTTGCCATTGGAACTCGTAACTTCGTGCTATTCGTCAATCCAAACTTTTCCAACAGATTCTTCGTATATTTTTCTTGATTAATAAAAATTCCTTTTCTGTTTTGACGAATATTCAAACCAAGAAAATTATTGATTTTTCCCATCATGCTCATTTCGAACTTACTTTTCATCAAATCTTCGAATTCTCTAGGCAAAGCAGGGTCAGTCGAGCCAAAAATAATATCATCAACATAAATTTGAACAAGCATTAGATGATTCCCCACTTTCTTTCGAAATAACGTGGGATCAACTGATCTCTGTTTAAATTTAGATTGTTTAAAAAATGAGGTAAGAGTTGCATACCATGCTCGTGGTGCTTGTTTCAAACCATAAACTGCCTTATCTAAAATATAAACATGATTTGGAAATTCTTCGTTAATAAAACCTAGGGTTTGTTCCACGTAAACAGTTTCTTCAAGCTCTCCATTTAGAAATGCACATTTCACGTCCATCTGATAAACATCAAAATCTTTGTGAGCTGCATAAGCCAGAAATATACGAACTGCCTCGAGTCTTGCGACAGGGGCAAAAGTTTCTTCATAGTCGATTCCTTCTTGTTGTGAATATCCTTTAACAATAAGTCTGGCTTTGTTTCGAGCAATATTTCCATCTTTGTCGGTTTTATTTTTTAAAATCCATTTTAACCCGACAATCGAAACATTTTCAGGTTTAGGAATTAACTTCCAAACTTTGTTTCGTTCAAATTCAGACAATTCAGATTGCATTGCAACAACCCAATCTGAGTGTTCCATTGCAATCTTTACTGTTTTTGGTTCAATCTTAGATATGAAAACATTGAACATGCAAAATTCTTGATGAGTATTCAATACCTCATTCTTTGCACGAATTTTAGCTCTTGTTAAAACTCCCTCTTGTGGATTCCCAATTACTTGATCCTTCGGATGATCTTTTGTCCACTTTTCCATTGGCGGATATGCTGGATCAAATTCCAAAGGTGCATCTTCGTATATATCATCGTTTTCTGAGCCTACAATCGAACAAGCATCATCAAAATCATTATTATCTTCAATATTTTCTGAATGCTCCCCCTCAACATTATGCTCCCCCTCAACATCATCATTCATCCTTTCTTTTTCCCCCTCGCAAGAATGTTGTTCGTCATCTAATGTATTCGAATCCAAGTGCTCCCCCTCCACTGGATTGTTTTGCATACTTTCGCCATTTTCTGGAGAATTTGATGTTGAAGTATCATTAAGCTTTGTGAGTTCAGAGATATGATTATCACTTGCATTGATTTCAGCATCAACAGCATGATGTGAAATTCCAAAAATTAAATCATAATCAATATCTAATGTTTGTGAGGATTCAGATTCATCTTGTATGTTTTTCAGAATTGGATGATTTTCAAACTGAGTTGTTGTTTGTTTAATGTAGTAATCATCAAATATAAGATTAAAAGTTTCTTCAACTTTTCGTGTTCTTTATTTCAACACACGATATGCAACTGAATTATGCGAATATCCCAAGAAAATCCCTTCATCTGCTTTTGCTTGAAATTTCGTAAGATTATCCTTGAGATTCATAATGAAGCACCTGCATCCGAAAACATGAAAAAAATTTACATTAGGTTTTCGATTGTTGAGAATTTCATATGGAGTAATGTTGAAACGACGATGAATAAACGATATGTTTTGGGTGAAACATGCGGTTGATACTGCTTCAGCCCAAAGATATTGTGGAAGATTCGCATATGCCAACATAGTCCTTGCCGCTTCGCATAGAGACCTATTTCTTCGTTCAACAACACCGTTTTGTTGTGGTGTGTATGGAGATGAAAATTTATGTGAAATCCCTTTGTCCACCAAAAATGAATCAAGAACATTATTCTTAAATTCAGTTCCATGATCACTCTTAATTTTTCGAACAATCTTCTTCAATGTTGTTTCCATCTTTTTGATAAAGTCAATCATGATTTGTGCAACTTTAGATTTAAGCCTGAGAAAATAAACCCACGTAAATCTGGAGAAATCATCAACAATCACTAAAATGTACCGTTTCTTGTTGAGAGTTGAAACAGTCGAAGGACCACACAAATCAATATGTAAGAGCTCCAGAGGTGCAACTATTTTCGAATCAATCGTAATTGGATGACCTTGTTTATGTTGCTTGCCAACTTCACAAGCTGCACATAAAGAATCATTGTCAAATTTTAGTACAGGTAAACCTCTTACCAGATCTTGTACCACAAGTTTATTGATGTTTCGAAAATTGAGATGAGAAAGTCTTCGATGCCAAAGCCAACTTAAGTCTGATGTTTCCTTCGAAAGAAGACATATAGCAGGTTTCCCTACTATCGGATTGATGTCCAAAGTGAACATGTCACCTTTCCTTTTGGATTTCAGTAACACCTCTTTTGTTGTGACATTCGAAATAATACTTCTTTCTTCGTTAATAAGAACTTGATTGCCAGTACCCACAACAAGTTAAGAAACACTTATCAAGTTATGTTGAAGACCTTCAACATATGCCACCCGATTCACTGTGAATTGACCATTCATGATCTTCCCATATCCTTTGACTTGACATTTTTGATTGTTCCCAAACTTCACTACTCCAGCATTTTTGAGACTTCGAAAATCACGTAAATTCTCCTTCTTCCCAGTCATGTGACGAGAGCAACCACTATCGATGTACCACTTGTTATCATATTGCTCATCACATAGTACCTACATTCAATGGAAAAAATTTAGGTACCCAAGGCTTTTTGGGTCCTTGGAAATTAGATTTCAATTTCGAATGTAATGAAGAACTTTTAACCCAATCACAAACTTTTGTTTTGAGACTATCAATTAAGTTCACTTCTTCATTTAAAGGGACCGAAACATAAGATTTTGATGGTTTCGAATGTTCACTGATATCACCCTTCGAATTCTGAGTTTGTGAATGAACATTCTTTGCTTTTATAACTGGTTTCCATGCTTTAACTGATATGTTCGAATCCTTAGACGATGAACTGCCATTTGATGAATTATTCATATACTTTTCATATGCTTCGTGAATTTGCTCCTTTGAAAATGTATTTGACTGATACATCTTTCCTTTTCCTTCAAGCCAATGATCAATGTTCTTCCTTGACGTTATTCCTTTCTCTCGTGAAGTTTTCATAGTTTCTTTCTTCGTTTGATTTGGAAAATTTGGCTTTATAGGAACAAAATCAACTTTTGGTTTTGTTATAAAAGATTTAGCATATGATGTATCAACTGTTGATTTAAAATGTTGACGTTGAAAGAATTTTTGATTTGATTTTGAGTTATTTGAAAATTTTCTTGGAATATTAGTTTCTAAAACTTTCGAAAACCTTGGTTGTTTATTCACTTCAGACTTTGAATGAATTGATTGAGATGAATATTGAGGTTTTGTTGAAAAAGATGAATTTTTAGCTTTGAAAACATTTTTGGGTGATTGTGATTCAGACATTTTTTGAGACTCAACATTTTGCCAAAATATTTTCTTTCTTGCTTGTCTTTTTGAAATGTTGTTTTCCTTCGAAAATTTGTCAATTTGATCTTTGAATTCCTTGGAGTTTAATTTGACAACTTTGTCACATTCCTTTTCAACTTGTTTTGAATTCTCTTTTTCAATTTCTGATTTTTCAACCCATTTTCTTTGTGGTTTTTGACGTTGGAAAACATACGAATTCTTTGTTAAGTTGTTTTCAACTGTGCTTTGATTTGCGAAAAAACCTTCATCAGTTGTTTTTGAATTATCCTCTGTAACTAACTTCTTTAATTCTGGTTTGATTTTCTCAACATTTCCAGTAGTTACGAAAACTTGATTTGGAAAAAAACTAACACAATGTAAACGAATTAAAAAATGTAAATATTCCAACTCCATGCTTGATTGTCTTATTAAGTGGTTCAATTACGAAATTACATTCACTCATTTTTATGCAAGTTGGTACTTGAAAGTGTTAACAAACTCTAACACTTTCAATCCACAAAATTATTAGATTTAAAACAAGCTCTTTAAAACAGACCTAATCTTTGAATTCAAGTCTAAATAAGCGCTTAGAAATAAACCAAAGATTTCATTAAGTTTTATGTGAATGTTCCCAACAATACCCAATACTCCTCACAAGCTCGGGAGCGTAAGAATGTGTAAGTTTACACTAAAATCATTCATGGAAATCATGTTAATCTTTGTTTCTAAGTATAATTCACAAAACAATTATGGATTTTGCAAATTAGAAAGCTGGAATGATCTAATCCTAATTCAAATGGCCAATAAGAATCAAAATATAAATCAAACACTTTGTTGAAGCAAAACCAAATTCACTAGATAAAAATTGAACATAAACATCAATTCATATGATTACACCACAAACGACAAGTCAAGACTGAGAATTTGAAAACCTAGGGTTCTAGCCAGACATGACTAGAACAAAATCAAAAAGTCTAGAAAGGAAATTAAAGTGCTAAAGTTGCTTACAAAGATGAAATTCAATGTTTCCAAATGATCTTCTCAAAGTTAATAGCCAAAAACCTTCTTGAAAAATCGCCCTTGGTCGCCTGGAAATGGGAGATGATGTGTAGAATGTCTCAAAATCACAAAATAGGTCAGAAAAGAAAACTGCCAAAAGGAAGCTATGCGTCTGACATGACCCTGTGTCAAATATCGCTAAATGGCATGGCCCCGTGTTGACTCAAAACGTGTTGCTTCTTTAGATCCGCCTCCAAAGTACAATGTTGAAACTTGCCCACAACTCATTTGATACGCCCCCATGTCGATTTGTAGTGGAATGACATGGCATGTTTTAGGAGTGACACGACTCGTATGTTGCTTTCGTGCCCATTTTGACATGACATGTGTCAAAGCTCCTGATAGAAGTTCTTGTTTTCTTCATTTTAGCTCTGAACGATCCACAACTTTGCTCCCAACCCTTTTTCACCGTTCAGAGTCATCTCCAATCTCTAAAACCACCTAAAATGGCATAAAAATTATGGAAATGAAATGTGCCAAAATTTGTCCCAAAATAAGTAAAGTGCATGGATTATTGTTGTTTTGAAAAGTAAAAGACTAAATTAAACATGCTAAAATTGTGCACAAAATGTACTTAACAAATCTCCCCAAGCTTACAGCTTTCTTGCCGCTAAGAAAGAGAAAAAGAAATAAGTTTAGATCGGAGAGAAGAAAAGAAGAAAATAAAAATCTAAACCTAACTTTTGGAATGTAATGCAATAAAAAAATAAAACAAAGGCGGTCCAAACCAATCGAACTTATTGTGCCACATAGTCGAGAATGTACCTGTCATGCCTTAAGCTAACTTGGCATTAGCCCCACAAAGATATATACCATTAAAAACAACACTTTTAGCCAATCCCTACACAACTCAAAAAAAAAAGCTACAAAACTTGTTCACTTTTACCAGTATTGGGTTAGCACATGGAACAAATTATTATGCCACACAGTCGAGAATGTACTTGTCATTCCTTAATCTAACTTGGCATTAGCCCCACACAGATATATAACATTATAAACAATACTTTTAGCCACTTCCTATACAACTCAACAAAATAAAAAACTAAAAAACTTGTTTACTTTTATGGGTATTGGGTTAGCACATGGAACAAATTATGGTCTTACTTTCGTGAAAAGATATGTGATGAAAAATATACTCAATCATCTTCATTTTGCAAATAAAAATAATGACCAAATCCATTTATTTTTTCATCAACAACAATCCTTATATAAAAAAAATCTAAAAATTCCTTAGGATTTACCCAGATTGGTTACATGTTTCATACCGCTTACACCAGTCAAAGTAGTTAACAATTAACCCAATGTCATAAGTTCAAGTCCAAGTCCAAGGTGACCTTTTGGCATCGAAGTAATTTTCCTAGTTGAATTATGCAACACAAGTTGTTGTGGAATTGTCCACTTATTGACTCCATACTGTGGAATTGTCCACTTATTGGCTCTATACTATGGAATTGTCCATTTATTGAATCTACGATACCATTTTTTTTAATTTGCTTGGCTTAATTATTTATATTTTTTATCCTTGACTTTTTCTATTGTTAGGACATCTCACGACTTATTACTGTGAGAGACTTCTAAGGCATTTTTTGAGGGACTAATGTTAACAAGCAAGGACCCGTAAGTATAGTTAGAAACAATGTCCCCAAGCAGGGTACTTAGAAGGGAATAGGTAGAGGATACCTTTTGGAGCGTTGGAAGGTTCGGGTCATTGAAATTTTGCATTCATTTTATGTTCTTTATTGATTTTGATATTTGGTTCTAATTGAGAATTTACAAACAATAACACCGATCGTGAGCTCCAAAAGCCAACCTATACCTATTATTATGCTTCGGTGTTAAGAACATATTTATTTTCTATTTTGCATGAGAAGCTTCGGGAGGCGTGTTTGTGTGTGATTAGGAATCTTTAAGAATTTCAATGAAAAACGAACAAGTCTAATCTCGAGGGACGACTCATTTACCAACTCAACTAATTCAAGAAGATTAGATTGCCTTGGACTGGATCAAAAACAAAATAGAAAAGAGAAATATTTTTGGGATTTTTTAAAATTGATGCTAAATGCAATTTTTTTGAATTCTAAAAATAAGAAAAAGGGAAAAAGAAATAAGGAAGATAAAATCTTTTTGGATTTTTGTATTTAAAACCATGCAACATGCAATACCTTATACCACTCTCCATGCTTATAAATAAGCATCGTCCTCAATGCTTAGAGAGGGGTGGGACGATCTACTCGCGAGGAGGAGACTGATATCCAAGGTAGTGACGGGTCCAGTGGCGCACCACGTTAATAGGCCTGAATATGTCTTTAATTCATTTGTCACGCCTTTCTCGGTCAGCATTATACTTGGTGATGAATTCCCTAACACACATGTTTTGTCCTGTAAAGTCAGTAGTGAGGGAATCAACACACGTGTTCACAAATTGAAAGGTGGTATGAAGGCCTGTCTAATTGCTTTGAAGATCAACAAAATGATCCATGTACATCTGGTGGTGGTTTTGGTAGTCAGAGGGGACTGCCTCACTAGATAACCTAATATGACTCGGATGAGGTGGGTCTTGGTGCATCGGCTCATTCCCTAGATTTTCTTTTCCTCTCTCCTCTTCACTCTTCTGTTGACTGTCATTCTCCTTACTTTCATCCAAAAATTCTAATAAGGTCCAATCAGTGTTCTCGGTCGGAACAGATAACACAAGGTAATAGGCAGACACTCTATCGATAAGAAGGGTGGTGGATCAGTTAGTATTGATGTTCCATAGGAATCCATTTTGTTTGTGCTTGAACATGTGCATGGAATAATAAGCGAAAATGGTAAGAGTGTTTTAAGTGGAATATGGAGTATACTCGTTGTGGTTGAGCCGAATTATCTTAGAAGATTTAATGAGACTAATCAATCCTCCACATTGAATTAGACCGGAAGTCGTTTGGCTTGTGTGGAAGAGTATATCGCATATAGAAGCACCTAAGTGAGGTTTGGTTGGTAGATTGCGAGTCATGAAATATAACAACCTCAACTCTTTTGTAGTCATGGTGTTGTGCTCATGTCTTGGGAAAACGATTGAGGCAAGTATGCGATGAGCGACACGAAGGAAGGGGTGGAGGATGCGAGAAGCTTTTAAAGATTTTCAAGCTTTTAAAGCTTTTGATTGATAATCTTTATTGCCTTGTCTCAAGATTGTGTAGTTAAACTGCAGTTAATTGCATGAAAATTTTATACCTAGCTATTTATGATCATTAAATTGTTAGAGCTAGTGATTAGTCATGTCCTAGTATAGGTGATAAGTTAGTTGCTTAACTGTGTTAGAGAGCAGTATTTGATTATAATATTTGCTTGATTACTAGAAATAACCAAAGAATAGTAGTCTATAGATTTTATCATTCAAAGTCCAAATTACCTTTAAAATCAATTTAGTGTCCTTAACTTGCATGATCATTGGGGTTAAAGTTATTAATTTGACTTATGCTGGTTAGTCTGATCATCATGACTAGTAACTTTTATTTTGTAACTAACGGAATTAATCCATTGTATTGAAATCAACCATAGGAAATAGGAGGGATTTGAAGCTAAACGAAAGTATCCTTTATTCTTGATTTAGAATCGTATTTCTAGTTGTTTACTTTAGTAACTAGTTGAGTATTTTAATTAAGTTAATCTGAACTTGTAAAATTAGATAAAACCCCCCACTCTTAGTTGTTTTTCTTAGTTTAACTTTTGGTAGTTATTTTATTAATAAAATACTGTTCCATGTGATTGACACCCTACTTACTTACTATTCTATAATCCGACTAGGTACATTGCCTATAAGTGCATAGTCAGTTATGTTTTGTTAGGTTATAAATTTAAAAGTTGTTAGGTATACTTTATGCACATCAGTGTTGTTTCCAAAATTTTGAAAAATCACCTATCTTTTTTACACACAACCCCGTGTCAAGTGGGGTTAAAATCGACACAGGGCGTGTGAAACGTTCTGTAAATGGGTTGCATTTTTTTATTCTGGTACCCTCAAGCCTTCAAAATTTATTTTTTCTTTTAAAACTCATTGATAATTATAAAAAATGATGAAAAGTCATTTGAAACAAATAAAAACAATGAATTTTGAAATTTTGAAAAATGATGAAAGTACCCCCGGGTTGCCTCCCGGTTAGCCGCCCATTTTTAAAGTCGTTGGCTCGATTTGGCCCCTGAAGATGTATCATTCTTGGTATGTTGGGCTCTCCAAAACCTCTAACTTGTCATTCTTCACCTGGAATCTGTCATAGAACGGTTTCAATCGATTACCGTTGACTTTGAATGTCTTCCTAGTTTGTTGGCGTTAATTTCTACTGCACCATGGTCAAAAATACTTGTAACGACAAAGGGACCAACCTATCGTGATCATAACTTTCCATAAACCAACTTGAATCTTGAATGGTAAGGAAGCACTTTTTGAACCTTTGTCAAAGTCTTTCGGGTGATCATTTTGTCATTATATGCCTTTGTTTTCTCTTTATAAATCATTTCGTTCTCATATGCATCATTTCTAATCTCCTCCAATTCTTAAATGTGTAGCTTCCTTTTTTCCTCTCCTCATCTTCATCCAAATTGAACTTCTTGATAGCCTAAAATTCTTTATGCTTGAGTTCCACCGGAAGACGACATGGTTTACCAAGTACTAGCTGATATGGGGACATAGCAATAAGTGTCTTGAAAACAGTCTGATGTGCCCATAAGGAATCATCTAACCTTATGCTCCAGTCCTTGCGATTTGGATTGCCCGTTTTCTCAAGATTCCTTTAATTTTCCTATTAGAGACCTCCGCTTGCCAATTGGTTTGAGGGTGATAAGTTGTTGAGACGTTATGTGTCACCTCATATGTTTTTTCAAGACAGCTTCAAGTGTGTGGTTGCAAAAATGAGTCCCATGATCACTTATGAGAGCTTTTGGAGTGACAAACCGGGAGAAGATCCATGCCTTAAGAAAATCCACAATAATTTTGGAGTCATTAGTATGGGTGGCCTTAGCCTCCACCCATTTGGACACATAGTCCACCGCCAACAAGATATATTAAAAACCAAAAGAGGGCGGAAATGGTCCCATGAAGTCTATACCCCACACGTCAAATATCTCACAAACCAATATGGGTGTAAGGGGAAGTTGATTCCTAGAGCTAAGGGACCCAAACTTTTGACATTTCTCACAATTTGCACAAATGGAATACGAGTAATGAAATATGCATGGCCAATAGAACCCGCTGTCCAAAATCTTTCTTGCGGTTCTTTGGGGACCAAAATGTCCCCCACATGCATAAGAGTGACAAAAAACAAGAATAGATTGTAACTCATTTTGCTCAACACACCTTCGGATGACTTGATCCGCACAATATATCCATAGATAAGGCTCGTCCAATAGATACCTTTTCACTTCCTTTTTTATTTTGTCTTTTTTCCATCATGAAAGATCGAAAGCGAATTGGTTCATGACAAGGTAGTTTATGATATCCGCGTACCAGGGCGCAACTTTTGCAGTAAACAAATGTTCATCCGGGAAGGTTTCACGGACATGTGTCATATTTTCGGGTGAGACAATACGACTCAAATGGTCCGCCACTAAATTATCTTCCCTAATCTTGCCTTTGATTTTAAGACCATACTCTAGTAATAAGATTATCCATCTCATGACCCTTGGTTTCGAATCCTTTTTGACAATAAGCGCTTGATGGTTGCGTGATAGGAAAACACTATCACCTTGGTACCTAAAAGGTATTCCCGAAACTTTTCAAGGGAATAGAGAATAGAAAGAAGCTTTTTACGCCCCATCTAGAGTTTTGGATGCATAATAGATTACACGATGTGTTCGATCCACTTTTTCGCCCAATACCGCCCCTACAGCCGTCTTTCTAACATTGCACATGATCTAAAATGAGAGATCCTAATTAGGTGGTTGGATGATGGGATCGGATGTTAGTAGGTCCTTCAAATGATCAAAAGCATCCTTGCCTGGTTGAGTAAACTCAAATTCAACATCTTTTTGGAGTAGTTGACACATCGGAAGCATGATCTTTAAGAAATCCTTGATGAAACACCGATAGAAACCTGCATGACCAATAAACAAACGAACTTCCCAAACATTTTTTGGGTAAGGAAGTCTCTTGATAACATCAATCTTGGCCTTGTCAACTTCCAAGGATTTTTAGGACACAATATGACCTAAAATCCATCCTTTGTTCACCATGAAATGACATTTCTCATAGTTAAGCTCAAGATCTGTGTCAATGCACGATTGTAGAGTTTTTATCAAATTGCTTAAACATACATAAAAAGAGTCTCTATAAACTGTGAAATCGTTCATGAACACTTCAATGATGTTTTCAACATATTTAGAAAAAATGATCACCATGCATCTCTGAAATGTTGCGGGTGCATTGCTTAGACCAAAAGGCATACACCTATAAGCAAATGTGCCAAAGGGACAAGTGAAGGTGGTTTTCTCTTGGTCTTTCGAGGCTACTAGAAATTGATGAAAACCCGAGAAACCATCTAAACAACAATAGTGATATTTACCCGCCAATATCTCTAACTTTTGGTCAATAAATGGCAAGGGGAAATGGTATTTTCTTGTAGAAGCATTTAGCTTCCGGTAATCAATACAAACCCTCCACCCGTATTTCACATAAATGGGGACTAATTCTCCTTCGAAGTATTTCGCAACAATAACTCCTGCTATCTTTGGGACCACTTGAACGAGACTAACCCATTTATTTTCAGAGATGGAGTAAATTACACTTAGATCCAAAAGCTTCAAAATTTATTTCTTCACCACCTTCATCATTGGAGGATGCAACCTCCTTTGTGCCTCCCTTGTTTGCTTGAAGTCTTCCTCCATCAAGATATTATGCATGCACAAGGAATGGATCAACCCTTTTATGTCGGTGATCGTCCACCCTATTTCTTAACATTGATACACAATGAAACAATTAATAAAATAACCTAATAAACCACTACATAACAAAGCAAGACTATGCCTTAAAGATAATCCCAAAGACACATTTATATACATGTAATAATAATAATCGAAATACCCCCCCCCCCCCTCCTCCATCAATTTGGAGCATGCGGGTCACAGATGCCCAACTTGCAGAGAAAAAAACTAAATTGCTTTTGACCCACGACCTTCGTAAAGATATCTTCCAATTGACTCGTAGTGGGAACATAAGATGGAGTGATTGTATCATCTAGCATAGCATCTCTCAATAAGTGACAATCCACCTTGATGTGCTTCTTCCTCTCATGAAGCACATGATTTTTTTCAAGATAGAGAGCAGACTAATTACCACAGTGTAAATTCATCGCACGAGGATGACTCACTCCAAGACTATCTAGAAGACCTTTTAACAATTTAAGCTCGAAAGTGAGCGTTGCGATGGAGCATTATTCTGCTTCGGTAGAAGATATGGAGACTTTCACCTGTTTTTTAGTTTTCCATGATATAGGAGAACGACCAAGAGACACCATCCACCCAGAAAGAGATCGACGTGTGAGAGGGCATGCAACCCACTTCAAGTCACACCAACCAGACAATTTGAGATCACAATGAGCAAGCAGTAGAATCCCTTGACCGGGAGTATATTTGAGATAACGGACCACCCGTAATACAACTTCCCAATGAGAGCAACGAGGCTCGTGAATAAATTAAGATAGAAGATGCACCGAATAGGCTAAAGCTGGTCGAGCGAAGACTAAACAAATCAATCGACCCACTAACTTGTGGTATTGTTCAATGTTTTTTAATAAAGGACTTGTTGAGCGAGCTAACTGATGATTTTGCTCCATTGGAAAATACACAAGCTTACAAACAAGGAAACCCACCTCAAAGATAATATCAAGAGTAAATTTCTATTGACAAAGAAAAATACCCTCCTGATTTCTGGCAACCTCGATGCCTAAAAATTATTTTAAAACTCTAACATCCTTCATGTGGAAAAAGGTGGTTAGATATTTCTTAAAATTAATGATAACAGTGGAATGATTCCAGGAAATAATAAGATCATCGACGTATACTAGCACATTAACCTAAATCTTATTTTGTTTTAGGGTAAATAAAGTTTTTTCTGAGTATGACTGTTGAAAACCATATTTTTTAGAAGAGTCTGGTAATTTCACAAACCAACATCAAGGTGCCTGTTTCAGACCGTAGAGAGATTTTCTAAACGTACATACCTGATTAGGTTTTGAGCTTTGAAAACAGCAAGGCAATTTCATATATACATCTTTGAATAGATCCCCGTGTAAAAATGCATTATGCACATCCATCTAATGGAGTTCCCAATTCTTTGTTGAAGCTACTACGAGAAAAGCATGATCTATAACCATTTTTGCCACCGGAGCAAAGGTGTCAGTGTAATCAAGCCTTGCAACTTGATGATTTCCAAAAACTACTATACGGGCTTTAAGACGCTCAATCGTCCCATCAGAATACTTAACTTTGTTGACCCATTTACTTCCAAGAGCTAGTTTTCCTTGAGGAAGCGTCACCATACTCCATGTTCCATTTTTTTCTTCTAAGGCTCGTATCTCATTTTGCATAGCTTGTCTCCAACCCGAGTCACACATTGCCTCTCTAAAAGATTCAGGTTCAGTGTCTGCTGTCACGGATGCAAGAAGGTTTTTATGTCCAATATAGAATCGATCATAGTTCAGAAAATGTGCTATAGGGTAGGATGTACATGAGGAATGATGTGAAGAAGGTGAACTTTGAGGAAGGGATGAACTCAACCTTTTCACTATATTTCTAACAAATCCATTCAACTTAGATGATACAACTTTCTTGCGTTTTCCACGCCCATGTTATTTTTGTCACCATCTCCCACTTCTTCGGTACCAACACCTAATTCACTAGTTACAACATTCTCATTGTCATTAGTGAACATTGAACTACTTTTGTTGTTAGTATTATTATCCACAATGTCTAATTCCTGCTCAACACTTCCCCTGTACAACCACATCATCAGTTATTGGCATCTTTTCATGGGTTACTGAACCGACATTTTTATGCATCTCATCATTACCAACCTCAACCTCATCGTGTGAAACCTATAAATCATCACCTGAACCAACATGTTCCTAAATAGACTCATCAATTCTATCACTATTGAAACTGGTACTTTGGGACTTCTTATCTTTTATGGGAGATGTAGTTGCATAGGAAAATTCAGATTCATAATATTTTACATCTCGTGGAACAAAGTATTCTCTTGTATCATAATCAAAGATTTTCCACCTTTTTTTCTATAAGGGTGCCTTACAAAACACATCGCCTACTACGACTAGCAAATTTATCTCCCTTGGTCTTTTGATTTTGGGCGTAGCATAAAAAACCAAACACAAGTAATTCATCATAATAGGTTTATTTACCAAAAATGACCTCATAGGGAGATTTATTTGAAGGTAAGGTAGTAGGGGTACGATTTATCAAATATCCTCCAGCAAGAATACATTATCCCCAAATATCAATGGGCAAATTTCCTTGAAATCGCAGGGCACATGCAACATTCAAAATGTGGCGATGTTTTCGCTCTACTTTTCCATTTTGTTGAGGAGTACCTACACAAGATGTCTGAAACAAACTCCTATGCTCAACAAAATACTCATGCATACAATTGAATTCGGCTCCATTATCACTTCGAACAACTTGTAATTTAGCATCAAATTGTATTTCAATCATTTTAAAGAAACCTTTAAACATCTTATTAACTTCTGTTATATCATGCAAAAGTAAAATCCGCACGGCTCTACAAAAATGGTCTATAATGGTAAAAAAAAATACTTAGCACCACATGAAGATTGTGTATGATACGGCCCCCATAAGTCACAATGTATCAATTCTAAACAACGAGTTGTCTTCATTTCACTAACTGGAAATGAGTCTCTAGTATGCTTAGCTTTATGAAACACATCACAAGCTTTATTCGTAACGTGACTTGAATCAACAAAAGGAAGTGATCGAACGGATTTGTGAGAAGGCTGACCCGTTCTTTAATGCCACACCTATAAAGAAACTTTTACACTTAAAGCCTGCTTCTTCAGGGCATCAAACAAGTAGTAGAGTCCATCCATCCGTTCACCGACTCCATCCAGGGTTCTGAAACTTTGGTCTTGTATAGTGCACCATTTTTTAAGATTAGTAAAGAACAATCCAAATCATCTATTAGATGTGACACAGAAATTATATTGAAATTCAATTTAGATACATATAAAACATTTTCGAGCTCCAAATTTTAGGTCAAACGTACATTCCCAGACTTAGTAGAGGCCACCTGATCACCATCCAGTAAACCCACTAAACACGTTATGATGTCTTTGGATTTTTTTCAATAGATTTAAGTTACCAGTCACATGATTTGTAGCTCCCATGTCCATAACCCAGGGAGTGAAAAGGCTAGAATACTCACCAATCAACCGATCAACTTGCATTACGGAGTAGTACGATAATTTATTGTCACTGTGTGGGAGAAATAGGTGGGACACTCTCACCCTCAACAGTCGATGGTGATGATGTTGTAGCTAAATTTCCACGCACAACTGTGGCATGAACATCTACAGCCTTCCCTTTGCCAACTCCTCCACCAGTCCCACGACCGTTGCCTTTTGACCTAGCTTCCCACCACTCGGGATAACCATGCTTAGAGAAGCAACTCACCTCTTCATGACCAAATTTTCCACAATAGGGACATACTTAGTTACTCTTGTCCTGATCATCAAAACATCGGCCAACACCACTCGAGAGGGAGTCTGCCACTTCACTGCAAGAGCCATAACATTATCTCTTTCTGTCTTGGCTCGAGATAAAGACCATATTCATTCTTCTTGAAGAATTAATTGTTTGTTAGGCCCGATCCAAGGTCAGAAGTAGATCTTGAGCCAACAAAGAGGACCTCACATGACCATACAACTCCTGATTAATACCATAGAGAAAATAATGGAAATGATCTTCATCAACCATAGCTTGAAATTTACCAACAAGATTACATGTACAACCATTGCAAGTACTCACTGGTAGAGGATTATATGTGGCAATTTCGTCTCATAACGGTTGTAGTAGACCAAAATAACCAGCCACAAACATGTTTCTCGACTGTCGATATTCTGCCATTTCAACTTTAATATGTTGTGTACATGGAGCATTACCGATGTTAAAGCGTCACCTCAAAGCATCCCAAAGGGGTTTGGCTTTTTCAAAATAAGGAAGAGTCTTTTTAACTGAACCATCAACTGGTGTTTAAGATCCACTGAACAAGCATGTCCCGGAGAGGCGGAGACACCTCCAATCAACTAGCTTCTTCGCGTCTATGGGTTTCACGATGGTACAATCTAGAAAGGCAAACTTCCGTCTCGCCATAAGTGAAAGCGGCAAAGATTGTTAGGAATCGGACCGGGTACACGCAGCGGAAACACACTATCACACACTCACAAACGAAACGAGAAAATAAAGCAAGAAGAACACAAGAATATTACGTGGTTCGGATTCGGTGTAAATCCTACGTCCACGGGCTGCAACTAGATTTTCTTATTAACTCAATAAGATTACAATTTATAACTCTACAAGTTATATTTGATGCACACATACAAAGAGTTACATTGCACATATATATATTGAGATGTGCCGTAAACTTTTCTTCAATTCACATATTGTGAATATAATATTGCGGCCGTTCATTACCGAAAGTATGCATAGTCAAAGAAATATTAAACAATTGTTTAATTGATAGCCACCGTCCAACAATATTATTAAACAATTGATAGTGCGTCCAATTCAATATTCAATTGTTTTAATTTCCAAGTTTCATTTATGGCCCTTGAACTCTTAGGAACTTGTCAATTTATTCAAGACTCCATAAATCTTAACAATCTCCCACTTGGAGGCTTGAACAACTTTAGCTTTTCTCCGCCATTCAACTCTCAATTATTCCAGTAATCTTAAAAAACAACCAAGTCCTTTTAGGCTTCCAGTTCCAATGAACAAGCTAAAACTTAGTCTGATTTCTCTAGTTGCAGCCGCCCCTCATCATCAATTACTAGAAGGGCCAGTTGAAGCTCCCATTAGCTCCAACTCAGCCGTGGCTAATCCCACCACCGACTCATTCTCTGTCTCAACTGGTTTGGACACTCCACCGGATCTAGAGATACACCGAGGACCACTAACACTCTCCAAACATAGCAAACATCCAACAGGAGAGAAATTTTCAGTCTTAGTCTTCAAAACCCAACGGCTCTTTGTAACTGTACCCGGAACACGCCCCGTCCTCCCACTGTCACAGAATCTCCTGAATGGTTTAGAATTTCTGACTCGTTCAGCTAACATCCCCTTGGCTCCAGAATTCATGTTTGCAAAATGAACTCTCTTAGCAGTAGATTTAGCGAACCAGATTTTGTTTTGCTTAATCGGGATGGTCATACTTCCCTCAGCAGGTACCTCAACCATATACAATGACCCATACTTCATACCACGAGCAATCACCAGATCACCATTGACCACCCTCCATTTACCACTACCAAACCTTACTTCCAGTCCTTGTTTATCCAGCTGACCAACAGAAATCAATTTCTTCTTCAGCTCCGGAATCACCCTGACATCCTTCAGGCTCCATGTAGTTCCTAATGAAGTAACCAAATCAATATCTCCCATGCCCGTTACCTGAAGCATCTCGTCATTTGCCAAACGTACCTTTCCAAAATCTCCTTCTTTCAAATTCACCATCGTTTCCCCGTTGTCCATGGCGTGAAACGAAGCCCCTGAATCCATGACCCAAGAGTCTACAGAACTTTCCATACTGAGTATCAATGCATCATCCTCAGACACACTCTCAGCACCAGCAATGTTAAATTCTTTCTTTGGACATTGACTCTTAACATGTCCCACTTCTTGACAGTTCCAACATTTCACATTCTTCAAAGTTCTAGAAGAACTTTTTCCCCGACTCCCACTGCTCCCACTATTCCTGCTATTCCCTCTACCTCTTCCGACATTTAATAAATCAGAAGAGGAAGATCCACCTTGATTCATGCGTCTGATATCCTCGCCTAGAACCAAATCTCTAACCCCTTCAAAAGTCCTACCACTGGTCCCCACGGAACTCGTAACAGCGGTAACTGTTCCGGACCAGCTATCAGGTAGAGAAGCTAGTAGCAGTGATGCTTGGGTCTCGTTATCAAATTTAATTCCCACAGATGATAATCTGGACAGAATTGAATTTAGATTGTTAATGTGAACCGTAACTGAGCCTTCCTCATTCATCCTTGTAATGAACAACTCCTTCATCAAGAACACCTTGTTAGCCGCCGATGGTTTCTCATACATATTTGACAGAGCCTCCATCATACCACGCGCCGTGGTTTCATTCATGATGTTGAAAGCAACGCTCTTCGTCAACGACAATGCAATAACCGCCTTGGCTTTCTTGTCCTTTGAGTTCCACGCATCTTCAGCAGCTTTTTCATTTTCTCCGGTTTGTCTCCGAGTACCATGTCCAAGTCTTTCTGACATAGCAATGCTTCTAATTGCATTTTCCACCAGCTAAAATCAGAACCATTGAACCTTTCGATTATAATCTTGTCTTCAGCCATTACGGCAAACAAAAAAAAATTAGGTACACTCGTGTGTGACAGAAAAAACGATCGTACCCTCCAAAACCTCGCTAACCAGGCTCTGATACCAGTTGTTAGGAATCGGACCGGGTACACGCAGCGGAAACACACGATCACACACTCACAAACGAAACGAGAAAATAAAGCAAGAAGAACACAAGAATATTACGTGGTTCGGATTCGGTGTAAATCCTACGTCCACGGGCTGCAACTAGATTTTCTTATTAACTCAATAAGATTACAATTTATAACTCTACAAGTTATATTTGATGCACACATACAAAGAGTTACATTGCACATATATATATTGAGATGTGCCGTAAACTTTTCTTCAATTCACATATTGTGAATATAATATTGCGGCCGTTCATTACCGAAAGTATGCATAGTCAAAGAAATATTAAACAATTGTTTAATTGATAGCCACCGTCCAACAATATTATTAAACAATTGATAGTGGGTCCAATTCAATATTCAATTGTTTTAATTTCCAAGTTTCATTTATGGCCCTTGAACTCTTAGGAACTTGTCAATTTATTCAAGACTCCATAAATCTTAACAAAGATCGTGACCACTCTTCATAGTTATCTCCTCGAAAAATTACGGGAGTAATGAGGTTACTTGGATTATCTTTGGAACCTAAGTAGTAAGGAGATGTGAAATCAATCTTAGGAGGTTCTGATTTGGGTTCATCGCCAGCCATGACGAATTGAGAGAAGATGCACCAAGTGCTAACTTGGCTCCGATACCATGAAACGACACTTTTCCTCTGCTTTAGATTGGTACACATTGAAATAATAAATATAATAACCTAATGAGCCACTGCATATTAGAGCAAGATTAAGCCTTAAATATAAGCCCAAAGATACATTTATATACACATAATAATAATAATGCCAACAAAATACCAAAACACCATATAGGCCCCCTGGATGCCTTTGCAAAAAAAGATAACATAAAATTCCATACCAACTTCTTGCTCAGTTCAACTAATGGAGCATAAACATTGATAATGAAACAAAAGAATTATAGTACACTCATTCACCTTCCACAATTATTAGGTTATAAATAAAAGTGATTTTTTAACAAAACAGGCAAATCCTATATAGAAATAAGACCACGCCACAAGATTCTTGAACTATTACCAAAAAAATCAAAAGAAAATTTTCCCCACAATCTTTTCAATACGAATCTCTACCCTATACGATAGATATTATAAAAGAATATGAAAAAACAAATAATGTTCGAAAATTACACAAATAAAATGGCCTTTGAGAAATTATGTAATGTTTAAAGTGCCAAATGTGTACAACCACCACCAATATGTATTAGTAGTGATCATTCAAATCTAAACATTATAAAATGGAGTGGGTCTCATGTTCGAATCCCAAAAAATCATGATGGTATAACTTATCATTTAAATGAGTATTAAGGGTATAATTATAAGATATACCTTGTTATTATTTATATATATATACTAATTTACAACTGCATGATGAACAGTTTTTCTTTGTGATTGGTGGGATTTTTTTTTCTTTATGTTTTGTTTACTTTCTGAATTTAATGTATATAATACTTAATTCACAGATATGGGTCGGTGACTGCTACGTGTTATCTCCTGTAAACCCACCCATTCCCTAACCGATGACATAACGATTGCATTGTTTCTTCCAATAATCACCGCTTCATCTCGATCATCCCTGTTTCTTTCATAGTTCCTCACCGCCTTCCCTTTTATCTCTTTCGTTCTGGATGGTTCCCACCGGTATAATAGTCCCCCACCAACAAGCCCATCTCAATCACATGTTCATACTCCGCCACCGTCGCTGCACCACCAGCTTCGGCCTCCGCTCAAGATCAGGTTTTTAATTTCGCCACTGGACCCACCACGCTGCCCGAAAATGTTATCCGTAAAGCCGAATCGGAGCTCTACAATTGGCGGGGAGCTGGAATGAGTGTTATGGAGATGAGTCACAGAGAGAAGGAATTCCTCTCCATCATCCAAAAAGCAGAGTCAGATCTGAGACAGTTACTCGATATCTCCGAAGATTACGCCGTTCTCCTCCTCCAAGGCGACGCCACCACCCAATCCGCCGACATCCCTCTCAACATCTGTACACCCGAAGATCCCGTTGATTACATTGTGACCGGGTCGTGGGGCGACAAGCCATTCAAGGAAGCAACAAAATACTGCAAGCCTAAGGTGATCTGGTCCGGTAAATCGGAGAAATACACCGCGATTCCGTCGTTCGATGAGTTGGATCAGAACCAGAACGCCAGGTATTTGCATATATGCGCGAATGAAACTATTCATATGGTCTTTCAGAAGATCCAGGTGACTAATTGATCTTGATCAGGTAATAGATGAGTATCAAAAGTGTTTGGTTATTCATGGAGGACAATACAAGCTGATAGCACCCAACCATACACAACCTTAATCAAGTGGATAGCTGATGGTTTCCGGATTCCTTTCTGTTCATTTAATCAACGATATTGGAGGTAAATTTTCTTCTTTTAGTTCAATTTCGTTGTAATTTTACAAGATTGTTGCTGTGTGTTTCTTGAATGCCTTTGTAGTTGTAAATATGATCTAATTTCAACGATTTGTATCAGGATCTATCATCAGGTTGCTTAATTTTTCAAGACACGGCGTGTTGAAAAACATTTCATCAGCTCTCAAACCCTTAAGCGAGAAATACACAGAAGACAAAGGAATCAAATCTGTGAGAAGTCATGCCCACCAGCTGTTTGATATAAGTTCTCAGTTGCAGTATAAACTGAACTGGTAAAGTTACAAATGGTTGAACTGCTGAAGTTTTCTTCTAAAGTCACTCGTAAGTTTTTTTTTCCTGAAAGTGATTGAAATTTCTCAGACGGTTGAGGCAATATCTTTATAGACAATGTCATATGATGCAAAAACAACCTCGGAAGCATATGTGTTTGTTTATGGTTCGATAACAAATTCTTCATTTATTTCTAATTTTCTCCTATATTTCGATGCATGTTGCAGAAAACGAAGCCAATGGTGGAAAGGGAAGGTCTTGGGAAGGATAAACAAGGTATCACATAACATTAATGTTGAAGTTCTTGCATTTTGTCTTTTGTTGTGCATATAGTTTTTGTAGTTATGCTAATTATGTTTTTTTGGCTATCTTATAAATCATTTGGTTTTCATATTTTTAAAATCTGATTTAGATTGTTTCTCTACAATGTGAGATTTATGTTTTTATTTTGATTTTCTTTGTTTTTGGAAATTCTTTTTTCTATTGAAGACATCTCTTTCATAAATAAGATGTACATTTATGAATTCTTTTATATTGTTATTATGTACAATACCTATTTCTTTCATTCCAGATAACAACACCTAATTACCTAATAGATTGATTTTGTTGTGTATTTTCAGGAATCTTGAGAAGGTAAGGATACTAAAGTATCCTGAAAAATGAATAATTACATGATAGGAATATCTTTACAACCTCCATTACCCGGTTGAAGAAGGAAAGAGGAGTTAGGAAGTGCTTTTGTCTTATTAAAAGTATTTAAGGTTTGGATATAGTTTTATTATTCTGTTGATTTTGAAATGAATTTGTGCTTTTGTTTTTATCTGATCTTTCAAGTTGGAAGACACATAACGAAAGGGCTAAATGTTTGTTTGTCATCAAAAGAATGTGTGTTGCTAATCTTTTCATTTAATCTGTTTAGGTCTAAATGAAAGAAATAGCATTGTACTACAGATCTATTATAACATTTCATTTGTCTGCTATCTCAGAAAAGTTGAACAACATCTTCAACATTTCTTTCTCAGTCATGCTTAACTATCGATCAAAGGGGAATGTGACTTTGATTTTTTTAGTGTGCAACAAAGTCAAACCTAAAAAAAGAAAAAAAGAAAAAAGGAAAGGGGAGTTCTATAATACCCATTTTGGAAAAGAAGCATCTCTCTTTTTTGGTTCTCGGAGTACTGGGCAACAAAAAAGGAAGAGAACGAACAAAAATGTTTTTTTTTCTTTTTGTTTTGTTTTTTGCTGCTTAATTCTCAATTGGGGACCAATCTTTTGTTCGTTTGGTTCTTGGTTGAATTAGCACACATGTTGAATCTAGGATTTTAGTGTCTTCTGTACTCTTTACACTTAATTTTTCTCTGACTAAGTTTTTTAAATTAACCCTTGGTAAATAAATATAAAAGGTTTGAACATCAACAATTTTGGTTCTTTAGTTTTTATTATTTAGAGATATTTATTTCAGTTGCTTTTGTAGTTTGTATTTTTCTGAATTTAGATGGTAATATTGTAATTGAAGAGAAATATGCATGGGAAAAAAGTCAGATCATTGATATGTATTTAAAAGATTGCCCAAATCTCCAAATATCAGAAGTGCAATTTCTCCGCAAGTAAATCTCCATTTTCAATCTTTCTCATACATTTCATTGAATTTTCTAATACATTTGTCATTCTTTCCAATAGACATGCAAGTTATTTTAATTCTAGACATACAACTGCTTTTTCATTTTGAAAGATTGATCCAACTAACATCTAATCTCATTCCCCCAAATTATACATCTACATACACTTCATTTCATGGGTAAGACTTGCCTTTTTTTTTTGTTGATCAAAGTTCTTATTCCGACATATTACATTCTGATTATGTTTGCAGAACTCCATCAATTGGGTTAAAAAGTTGTTCCTATTATCGTAAGGACGGTTGCTCACTTGGTGATGCCAAGTCTAAGGTAGAACATATGACATTCTTGATCATAATGATATATCTAACTGATCTGTGTGTGAATTTTAACTAACCACTAATACTGGTGGGGGATAGGTCATAATGTAATTAATCTGTGTGTGTTTTTTTTTTTTTTTTTTTTTTTTTTGCGACTCATGTGCTCTTAAGTATGAGGAGAAAGGTATCTTGCATTCTGAGGGTTTATAATCAGGTAAAGCTGCTGATCATTTTTTATAATTTGAAGGAAATGAATAACACAAAACCCGCAAACAGATTTTTTTTAAAATTCAGCAGCGATTTCGAGGAAGGAAAGAAGATATTTCAAATCCACAAGGAACAAATGGATCTTGCTATCCAACTGTTGTTCATACTTCATCTTCCTGGAGCAAGGTACCAATGATTTCAATTACAATTGAACTATGTATTTCAAGCTCTAACCTTGGAAAGAGTTTACCTTCTTCTGATCAAAACAAAACGATTTTGAATCTACACTGGATGTATTAGCATATGAAAATGGCTTGAAATACTCGAGGTATGTATTTGATATTTGTTTTTCAGTGTATAGAAACCAAGGGCTGATTTGTCTTTTCACAGGGAGGCTTTTGGTGACTTTAAAGATGGGTCATTTGATCATGAGAAATGTGATTCCTTTGACTAATCAAACTTTGTTGACCTAGATTGGACAAATGAAAGGTGTTAAAACTTCACCATTGAACCCTTCCCTCTGTATTGTATGCAATTTACATTAGCCATCTCCTTCAATGATGTACAACCAAAAAATTACCTTGGAGCATACGCTATAACATTGTACTTTGTTTCGTTTCAAAAATAGTAGAATGCAAATCCAACCCCGCAAAGCGGGGATTCTTCACTAGTTGTAATGAAAATAGATTTATTGATAGATTGGATAAGGGACTAACTCGTTTTTAGCTTTGATACGTTGACTTGTATTCATAAAAAAAAATTGTACCATTCTTCTTACTTTTAAAAGAACACCAATACCATTTGTGACCAATTTTCTAACTTCTCCATCATTACTTCATGTATCCTTAGAAAAGTAACCATCACAAAGTCATCGTTGGATTCTTACCAGGTAAGCGTTAAGTGATCTTTATGTTTAATATGTGATTGTACTGAACTAATTAGGATGTGGTTTAAATGGATCAAATCCATTAAAACATGGTGTGAGATGGTGAGAATACAATGATTTAAAGATGGTTTTAAGACCGATGCATAACTACAATAACAAATTAAAATATTTCTTATTCCTACAAGTCAAATCAAATAGGATCAACTACGATCAATCGAGAACAACCTATGTGTAATGTTTGTTTTCCAGGTATGTTATTTATTAATTTTAGAGGAAAATAAGAAATATGGTTTATCAGGGAGGTGACTTCAGGACGCAACCATGTGTTGGTTGTGGCGTGTGCTAGCCTATTAAGTCGCAACATGTCCTTATGTTGGTCGCGACATATTGCCGCCACAGCTAAAACCCTAGGTCTCAAGTTTTGAATACTCTTTAAAGGCATTAAGTCTTGGGGTTTTCTTTCGTATTAACCACCAACTCCCAGAAACCTAGAAGCTTGAAACCCTAGCCTCCTCCCATCTATTCATGTTTTCTTGTTCTTGGAGCCCTTGGTATGAAGCTTAAAGAAGAAGCTAGTGTATTTGGTGCAAACGAAGCAAGATCCATAGAGTATAAACCTCCTTACCATTTTACTATTTATTTGTAAGTGTTAAATTTTGCATCTTTACGGCTATATGCTTATAGATTTAGTGTTTTTAGTGTTTTTGTCTTCTTTTTGCCCCTTTTGCTATGATATTCATGGAGCTTGGAAGACTCCATGTTTGCAAATAATTGGATGACCTTTTCTAGACTCTTTAAAGTGAAAAGAGTGCATGCTAAGGTCTCTTTGATCCTTGCAAAAAAGCCCTAGCCTCTTTGACTTTGTTTTGGATCTAGGATTAGTTTCTAACTTGTTTGGGATGTGCATTATAGTAAAGTTTGGATTCTTGTCCATTAGACACGTCCCAAGATGGTTTCTGGTGATGGGAATTGATATGATCTATACACACTAGTTTGCATAGCAGAGTAAAACATTTAAACCCTATGTTTACATGTATCCTAAGTATCTAGGTTTTACTATCATAACAATATACCTTAAAATAAAAAATATATTAACCTCTTGATCTTTTTAGTTTCTTGATTGAGATCTTGTGACAACTACAATTATAAGGAAGACAAGGACCCAAACCAAGAATCCCTCTATTGGAATCACACCCAAAATACCAACTAGCAGAATAAACTTTAGGAGAGAGGAGGCTTATATTAAAAATCCTATAACCCTAGAAAAGGGTTATAGTTTTCTTATATAGAGAAATATGAGGGAGAGGTTGGACGATTTCTAGAGGCAAAAAGAAGTGTTAGGGTTTGACCCCTACTAGTTAGTTAATGACCTTGTACACTCAATCCAACAGTCTTCCCACTTGGATAAGTCATCAACTATATGTGGTCCAATACTTCTCTAATAATCAATAGAGGGTAACTCTAGTATAATCAAGATTCAGTCCTTAAATAAGTGATTAGTTATTCCTTTATTCTAGATATATGTATGAACCTAAGACATAAATAAGGTCAATCACAGTGTTCATGATTATCTTTCACGACAAGGATTTGTGACGACTGCATCCAACTATTAAATTGAACACATCCATTTCAATCAAAACTCGACCAGTCACATGGTTTTTGTCTACCCACGATATCATGCATAAACATATCCTTTATGTAACACCCGAAATCTTGAGGATCAATTGTTAGGAATAAATCCCATTTTGAGATTTGAATACAGCGTACTGAAGGAACAAACACAACTTGTCTGGTAAAGGAAAAGCGTTGTTCTCATTAAGGTCAACACGGCGTGTTGGAAGCTGGGAAGGAAACACTAATTTTTAGGATGTTACACCCTATATAATCTCTTTAAGCCCCAAGGGCTGGTCTCCTTACCAGCCTCCATTATCACTAAAACCCTAAAATCGATCTTTAAGTCTCTTGTTGGTGTTCTTGAGCTAGTAAGAAGTTCTTGGTGCTCATTGTTGGTCTTGGTGAAGGAAGATGAGATCTTGAAGTTGATTTGATTGGGGAAAATGTTATAGATTGTGACAACCGTCAAAATTGAGTCAAGTCAAAGTCAAACAAAGTCAACAAGTCAAAACCAATCGACTCAATTAACCCTTGTATATTAGGGTTTACACTATGTAATTACTGTACAATGCAATATCTTAATGAGAGAAACATCATTTGGAAAGTTCGTGTGTTGAATTTCCTAAGTAAACATTGAACCAAAACGATAAAACATTATTGCACACTCATCGGGAGTGTGTACGACACTAAAACACGGTTTAACGGGGTTTATGGACCTTGCGTTGCGAAGCCGGACACTCAAAAAGATCACAAACGAAACCTCTCTCAATCTCTTTCACTCAATCTCTCTCTATTAAAATCTCTCCCAAATCTCTCCCGAATCTCTCTCAAAAGTTACTTTAACTTTTTGTAATCATTTGGGTCATCTCGACCCTTAACCAGGTCAAAAACCACTTGAAACGGGGTAAAAACGGGTAAAATAACCTTAAGGAACCAAAACCCTCCTATTAGAAGCGAAAACTCTCATGAGAAGCCTCTCAGGACCGAAGCCTCTCAGGACCGAAGCCTCTCATGAGAAGCCTCTCAGGACCGAAGCCTCTCAGGACCGAAGCCTCTCATGAGAAGCCTCTCAGGACCGAAGCCTCTCATTAGAAGCCTCTCAGGACAGAAGCCTCGCATGAGAAGCCTCTCAGACAGCCCATGCGAGAGGTCTCGCAGACGGCCCCTTTTTACCGGTTTTTCGACTACGACTTCGTTTTAACTCCGTTTTTCATTATTTTAACGTGGGATTTTCACCCAAAACTTTATTTTATAAACTAAGGCCCCAAAATATATAAATCTCCAGGGTTTTTATAAAAATATATTAAAAGAATTAGTGGTTGAACTAATTATTGAGGGAATATTTGCTTTTCCTTAATTTATGGCAAAAGCAAACCACCACCACCTCACTCTATGATTAGCCACTCTTTCCCACTACCCCTTGTCACCTTAGTGGACCTTTACACCCAATCTCCAGCTCTTCCCACGTTTTAAGAGCTGGAGAATTGGTCATCTCTCCTCATTCTCATTAACTTCTTTCATTCTACACTTAGCAACCAAAGAACACTCTCCAAAATTCTCTCATCTTTTCTCTCAACTTCAAGAACTTCAAGGCTTTCTCCAGGGATTTCTTTCTTCAATTAGTAAGTATCTTCATCATTCATATAATTATTACTCTCCATTCTACTCAAATCATTGATATCTTACACAAATTCCATCTTATTCGGTGTTAGATTCTCGAATCATCAAGACATCTTCTTAGTGTTCTTGGGTTGAACACTTCCTCTCTCTTACTTTCATCTACTGAAACCACATAGGGTGAGTTCATACCCCTACATTTACATGTTCTTCTTAAGTTTTAAGGGGGGGAATACAAGTAAAATCATCAAGAACACAATTAAACTTTTTCTAACAGATTACATCAGAAAAGATGGACTTCGATTACGGACTGTTTTGGTCAACTTAAATATTTTAGTTTTCAAAACTGTTCCAGGTGCAAGTAGTTCAAACTCTTAGCTTTAAAATGGCTACTTGCACATCTCCATATGATTTTTCTACAATTTATGGTGATTTTTACAAAAATACCTTTCATTTCAGAGGCAAACCCGGACCAGTCTGTGATTATGAACATTTTCACCTCTGTTAGAAATCACTAAAAATCATGATAAAATTTACGAACAAACTAGACTCATATTCCAAACTCTCAGAATTTGCGGATTTGGATTTGGAGCTTTGATGATTTTTCTATAAATTTTCTAAGAACAGTAACAGAAACTGTATTCAACAAAAAGCTGCTGTCAATTTCATTTCACCTTGTAACATGTTGAGCAAGGTGTATATCTTTTTGTGATTATATGTTATTGCAATATATGACATTTTATCTTAATATTTAGACACACATCAGTTTACAAATGGATTTGGACATATAAAATATAAAGAATAACAAGTGATTATAATCAAAGTACAACCGATACATTCAAACATTTAATAAACTATTTTGAATATAGTTTGCATACATTACAACGTACTACCCTTGGTTGATAAACTATAATAGGTATAGTTTATGATACATTACATAATACATATATTTAAAAAGGGTACATTTATACAAATGATATTTTCATTAAGCAAGGTACGGCCATACGGTACCAAGTTTTCATAACACGTAATTCCGTTAATGACTTTATGAAACATTACATAACACATACATTTAAAAAGGGTACATTTATACAAAGGATATTTTCATTAAGCAAGGTACGGCCATACGGTACCAAGTTTTCATAACACGTAATTCCGTTAATGACTTTATGAAACATTACATAACACATACATTTAAAAAGGGTACATTTATACAAAGGATATTTTCATTAAGCAAGGTACGGCCATACGGTACCAAGTTTTCATTAGCCTACACGTAAATTCGTTAATGACTTTGTGAGACATTTACTTCAAATTACCATTAAGTCCTGTATTGTAACCAGAGTCTCCTTGAGGGAGAGCGTGATAGTTGTGTATAGATCTATATTGGGTTTGACAAACCCACACCTAAACTGCATGCAACAGTTAGACCGATAGGTCTGGGGTGACAAATGTCATAACATTTCCGACGCCTGAAGAACGTCGTTTCAGGCCAACTAGGTCATAGCATGGTTATAATAACTCACATGTGGTATTAACAAACATAGAATTTACGGGGATTTCACAAAAATCAAACGAGTTTATGTCGATTTAAACTTGCATTGTTTTACTATAAGGAACGAACACTACTTGTACATTTCGGTCTTTGGGTTTTAAGACTACATTTACACATTAAGGAAAATATTGGATTTTCTGGAACGAACACTACTTTTACAAGAAAAGGTTATAATAAACTCACACAAAGTATTAATGAATATTGGAATTTACAGGAACTTCATTAAAATTAAATGAGTTTACGTCGATTTAAACTTACATTATTTATTATAAGTAAGAACACTACTTGTACATTTCGGTCTTTGGGTTTTAAGACTACATTTACACATTAAGGAAAATATTGGATTTTCTGGAACGAACACTACTTTTACAAGAAAAGGTTATAATAAACTCACACAAAGTATTAATGAATATTGGAATTTACGGGAACTTCATTAAAATTAAATGAGTTTACGTCGATTTAAACTTACATTATTTATTATAAGTAAGAAAAGTTACTTGTACATTCCGGTCTATGGATTTAAGACTACATATACATTTTAAGGAAAATATTGGATTTTTCTAAAACAAATACCACTTTTACAAACGAAAGGCTTTTAATAATACCAAACAAAAGCTTATGAACTCACCAACCTTTGTGTTGACACTTTTTCAAACAACTTGTATTCTCAGGAAATCATTAAACAGGTAATCAAGTGCTTTTGAGGATGGGACGCTAAGGCGTCTACTATTTCATATTTTGTCAACATATTGTAATTGATTCGTAAACATGTAATTCATACAATGATGTAACTTTTTCAATTATATATATGTTGGTTGTGTTTGCTTGAATTACTATTACAATTGTTGTTATGATACTATACATGAAGTCCTCCACCCCCGGACGTTTCCGCCATCCTTGGTTTGGGGGTGTGACAGATTGGTATCAGAGCACAGTTTATAGTGAATTAAGTATATCAAACCACATAAGATATACAAACTATAAACACAATTGGGACTAATAGTCTCTGATTTGTGCATTTTTCAAATAAATATACTTTTAGAAAATGAATGGTTTCTTATTAAAAGTATAAATACATGCATACATGCTCACATAGTGTCATAACTAGAAGAACATAAAGTAAAAGAAGAGGAGTTGTACATTATGGGTATGCCTTGGTATATGTAAATCAAGTCTGGGAAGGATATAGCCTGATCAACTATATCTGTCCGAGGAGTGACTTGCATATACTGGGGGATAGTCATAATGGGCAACAAATCTAACAACCTAACTACACCCTACATGGAATACTTTAAGAATCGAATCTAAACACCTAAAAATACTATAGGAGTATTTGGTGATACTATAACCAACTTATGTGAAAACTAAAGACCTCTATTAGTAGGCCTATGATAACTGAGTGCATACGCCAATGTTATACATAATTAAAGATATTATAGACTCAGAATCTATGACTATTGCTCTACTTACTGTTCCTTGTTTGGTTGTGGACTTAGAGTAGAGTCATTTATTCGAAAGTCTATTCTATCTCAAATTATGTATAACTGATATGCACTACGTGATTATAGACGTAATTAATAAGGATCACCCCTATAAGTAATTATAGGATTAGGCGTCTATTAATTATCTCTTCTATCCCTATTTTCGCACGAGCAACATGATGTGTAAAATTTTAACGCCCGTACAAAACCTACTTTTACCCACTACCATAACTCCGTCTCCAAGACGTTAACAGAAACACCAAGAATAGTTCACTAAAGTGCGAAATTATACATGTATATATAAATGGTAAGGATATTTACTAAAAGGTTTATCAATGAAATAGGCACGTATTTTATTTCATTGAATCTCACTACTTGGTATTACAAACAATTTACAACTGGTAACTCTAAGATTCTTTAGGTGTACCTCGAAGTTATGTGTAATTAAGAAATGATTGACCTAGAAATGGTGAGTCCGCCTTAGGACCTGTTCCTTGTTTGGTTGTGGACTTAGGGTAGACTCATTAGGATCAACAGTCTAATAAAATTTTAATTACACATAACTGGGGGCATGTCAAGTGAATCTTAGGAGTGGATCAGACATGGAACAAATCACAAGATTATAATCAAGTTATTCCTACTAAATTCATAAGTCTATTTATATAGACCTCTGGTATAGAGTCGTCGGCGTAGTCGTGTCGGCAATCTAGAATATGGCTAAATACATAATACAAACTATAATACCCAAATTATACAAAATTTTCTGCATTAAAAATCAATAGACAAATACATAAAATGAAACTAAAAAGGGTATCAAACTATCAAGAGAAAAACACATACAATGTAGATTAAAATCCACTAATTATAACAAAATGGCTAAGGATTGTTAAGTCCTCTCTTCTTATAAATAGCTTTGAAGCAAGCTTGCCTAAGCTTCTTTGTTCTTTCTGTCAATTCCATACCTGGCAATTTCTCCATCATCTTCTTGTGCCCTTCTAACGTCTCTATCTCCTCCTTTAATCCCAACTCCTAATTTTTTTTAAGGTAGATACAATATATTTTTCATGTGAGTTCACAAAATTTACAATGAGTTAAGTTTATATAAATATAAATCAGGAGATCGTAGTAAATCAATTGATTTGATGTGGCATATGCCTAGGACCTATGTTTAGTTATAAAGAAACTAACGATTAAAATTTTAGAAAATACCAAAACTACTTTGGTTACCAAGTGCATGAGTAATGTATAGAAGGTTATTATCATAATTTACCTTGGCATTTTCAATGAGGGATTGAAGGCTCTTAAGTTTTCTATGAGGCCATCTGTTTATGTTTAGCTCTCTGCATCTTTTCTTCAACACTGTTAAACTTATCCCTAGTTCCTTTGCTGCCATGATTATCGGCATCCCAAAATACTTCTCTATCTCTTCAAACTCCAATGGTCTCAATCTCTTTGCCACCTTCCGGCCACCGTGATCAGTGGTGGCAGCACTAGAACTACATGTAGCCTCACCACCGGATTTACAGTCTTCACTGAAACTAACCAATGGTAAATTACCATCCTCCCAACAATCCCATAAGCTTATATCTTCAAGGGGATCAAAATCGTGAAACTCATTTCTAGAAATGATGTTTTGATCTTTGTTAAGTACTGTGGAAACGTTCTGATCGAGCACTTCAGGCAATTTTTCCGACAACTCGTAATCATGATGGTTGAGCATGTCACCACTGCAAAAAAAAAAAAAAAAAAAAAAAAAAAAAACTCAAGATAATCAAATCCAACACGATGAAAGACTCTTTTTAATCACTACAAATTCAAACCATGTTTTGATCAATGTCGACAAAATCACTTTTTTGTGCGTAAGATGGTGTAATAAGTGACGTTTATATATACCTGAAAAGATCTTGATGATCAAAGTACTGAAACCAATCGAGGTCATCTATGGGGTTTTGATGATCTGCAGGTGGATCCATTTGTGAGGGAGAAGTTAAAAGTCGCGGTAAGAATGTGATGATTTATATAAGTAAAGTGGGAGAAGTAATTAATAGCAAATTGTTGGGAATGCAACAAAACAAGTTAAGCACTTCTGAAAAATTGATAAATGATTTCGGTAACACTCGCGGAATATAAACTAGTGAAAATTACAAATGAAATGGAATATATATAGTCTATGATGTTATGGTTATTGTGTATCTAACAAATGAAGAGAAAATGAATATATATATATATATATATATATATATATATATATATATATATATATATATATATATATATTCTTTGAGCCGTAACCTTCTTCTTCAATTCACACACATATACGGATATGTTGCTGCAAATTATGACTTGTGTGCCTCATGCATTTAATGCATCACATGCCTACTGCATATTCTTGACTTTGAAGCTACGTACCAGTTTCCAATTTCCCCAGTAGCACAGTTTCATTAGAAAGTACTCCAAGTCTTCACACATGAACCAGTTAGAAAGTACTCCAAGTCTTCACACATGCAAATTATGACTTGTGTGTCGCTATAGGTATGTCGTTGGCTCTTGTTAAAAACCTATAGCGACAACAAGTCATCGTAATAGATTAAACCTGTGGTGACGACAAGTCGTCGCTATAGGTAACTAATAAAACTTTATTTTTTTAACCCCGAAAATATGATTGACAAAATCTATCCGACGAGACCCTCGTAATACCACTCGACGAAATCAAAGTTAACAAAAATCTCCACTTCGTGGAGGAACCAGTCAAAATCATGGATCGGGAAATCAAACGAACGAAACAAAGTCGTATTCCCATCGTGAAGGTCCGTTGGAACGCTAAACGAGGGCCTGAGTTCACCTGGGAACGCGAAGATCAAATGAAACAAAAATACCCACATCTTTTCCCAAACTCTTGATGTCCCAGTCAAATGCAAATTTTGGAACGAAATTCCTTCTAACGGGGGGATGATGTGACAACCGTCAAAATTGAGTCAAGTCAAAGTCAAACAAAGTCAACAAGTCAAAACCAATCGACTCAATTAACCCTTGTATATTAGGGTTTACACTATGTAATTACTGTACAATGCAATATCTTAATGAGAGAAACATCATTTGGAAAGTTCGTGTGTTGAATTTCCTAAGTAAACATTGAACCAAAACGATAAAACATTATTGCACACTCATCGGGAGTGTGTACGACACTAAAACACGGTTTAACGGGGTTTATGGACCTTGCGTTGCGAAGCCGGACACTCAAAAAGATCACAAACGAAACCTCTCTCAATCTCTTTCACTCAATCTCTCTCTATTAAAATCTCTCCCAAATCTCTCCCGAATCTCTCTCAAAAGTTACTTTAACTTTTTGTAATCATTTGGGTCATCTCGACCCTTAACCGGGTCAAAAACCACTTGAAACGGGGTAAAAACGGGTAAAACCAAAACCCTCCTATTAGAAGCGAAAACTCTCATGAGAAGCCTCTCAGGACCGAAGCCTCTCATGAGAAGCCTCTCAGGACCGAAGCCTCTCATTAGAAGCCTCTCAGGACCGAAGCCTCTCAGGACCGAAGCCTCTCATGAGAAGCCTCTCAGGACCGAAGCCTCTCATTAGAAGCCTCTCAGGACAGAAGCCTCGCATGAGAAGCCTCTCAGACAGCCCATGCGAGAGGTCTCGCAGACGGCCCCTTTTTACCGGTTTTTCGACTACGACTTCGTTTTAACTCCGTTTTTCATTATTTTAACGTGGGATTTTCACCCAAAACTTTATTTTATAAACTAAGGCCCCAAAATATATAAATCTCCAGGGTTTTTATAAAAATATATTAAAAGAATTAGTGGTTGAACTAATTATTGAGGGAATATTTGCTTTTCCTTAATTTATGGCAAAAGCAAACCACCACCACCTCACTCTATGATTAGCCACTCTTTCCCACTACCCCTTGTCACCTTAGTGGACCTTTACACCCAATCTCCAGCTCTTGCCACGTTCTAAGAGCTGGAGAATTGGTCATCTCTCCTCATTCTCATTAACTTCTTTCATTCTACACTTAGCAACCAAAGAACACTCTCCAAAATTCTCTCATCTTTTCTCTCAACTTCAAGAACTTCAAGGCTTTCTCCAGGGATTTCTTTCTTCAATTAGTAAGTATCTTCATCATTCATATAATTATTACTCTCCATTCTACTCAAATCATTGATATCTTACACAAATTCCATCTTATTCGGTGTTAGATTCTCGAATCATCAAGACATCTTCTTAGTGTTCTTGGGTTGAACACTTCCTCTCTCTTACTTTCATCTACTGAAACCACATAGGGTGAGTTCATACCCCTACATTTACATGTTCTTCTTAAGTTTCAAGGGGGGGAATACAAGTAAAATCATCAAGAACACAATTAAACTTTTTCTAACAGATTACATCAGAAAAGATGGACTTCGATTACGGACTGTTTTGGTCAACTTAAATATTTTAGTTTTCAAAACTGTTCCAGGTGCAAGTAGTTCAAACTCTTAGCTTTAAAATGGCTACTTGCACATCTCCATATGATTTTTCTACAATTTATGGTGATTTTTACAAAAATACCTTTCATTTTAGAGGCAAACCCGGACCAGTCTGTGATTATGAACATTTTCACCTCTGTTAGAAATCACTAAAAATCATGATAAAATTTACGAACAAACTAGACTCATATTCCAAACTCTCAGAATTTGCGGATTTGGATTTGGAGCTTTGATGATTTTTCTATAAATTTTCTAAGAACAGTAACAGAAACTATATTCAACAAAAAGCTGCTGTCAATTTCATTTCACCTTGTAACATGTTGAGCAAGGTGTATATCTTTTTGTGATTATATGTTATTGCAATATATGACATTTTATCTTAATATTTAGACACACATCAGTTTACAAATGGATTTGGACATATAAAATATAAAGAATAACAAGTGATTATAATCAAAGTACAACCGATACATTCAAACATTTAATAAACTATTTTGAATATAGTTTGCATACATTACAACGTACTACCCTTGGTTGATAAACTATAATAGGTATAGTTTATGATACATTACATAATACATATATTTAAAAAGGGTACATTTATACAAATGATATTTTCATTAAGCAAGGTACGGCCATACGGTACCAAGTTTTCATAACACGTAATTCTGTTAATGACTTTATGAAACATTACATAACACATACATTTAAAAAGGGTACATTTATACAAAGGATATTTTCATTAAGCAAGGTACGGCCATACGGTACCAAGTTTTCATAACACGTAATTCCGTTAATGACTTTATGAAACATTACATAACACATACATTTAAAAAGGGTACATTTATACAAAGGATATTTTCATTAAGCAAGGTACGGCCATACGGTACCAAGTTTTCATTAGCCTACACGTAAATTCGTTAATGACTTTGTGAGACATTTACTTCAAATTACCATTAAGTCCTGTATTGTAACCAGAGTCTCCTTGAGGGAGAGCGTGATAGTTGTGTATAGATCTATATTGGGTTTGACAAACCCACACCTAAACTGCATGCAACAGTTAGACCGATAGGTCTGGGGTGACAAATGTCATAACATTTCCGACGCCTGAAGAACGTCGTTTCAGGCCAACTAGGTCATAACATGGTTATAATAACTCACATGTGGTATTAACAAACATAGAATTTACGGGGATTTCACAAAAATCAAACGAGTTTATGTCGATTTAAACTTGCATTGTTTTACTATAAGGAACGAACACTACTTGTACATTTCGGTCTTTGGGTTTTAAGACTACATTTACACATTAAGGAAAATATTGGATTTTCTGGAACGAACACTACTTTTACAAGAAAAGGTTATAATAAACTCACACAAAGTATTAATGAATATTGGAATTTACGGGAACTTCATTAAAATTAAATGAGTTTACGTCGATTTAAACTTACATTATTTATTATAAGTAAGAACACTACTTGTACATTTCGGTCTTTGGGTTTTAAGACTACATTTACACATTAAGGAAAATATTGGATTTTCTGGAACGAACACTACTTTTACAAGAAAAGGTTATAATAAACTCACACAAAGTATTAATGAATATTGGAATTTACGGGAACTTCATTAAAATTAAATGAGTTTACGTCGATTTAAACTTACATTATTTATTATAAGTAAGAAAAGTTACTTGTACATTTCGGTCTGTGGATTTAAGACTACATATACATTTTAAGGAAAATATTGGATTTTTCTAAAACAAATACCACTTTTACAAACGAAAGGCTTTTAATAATACCAAACAAAAGCTTATGAACTCACCAACCTTTGTGTTGACACTTTTTCAAACAACTTGTATTCTCAGGAAATCATTAAACAGGTAATCAAGTGCTTTTGAGGATGGGACGCTAAGGCGTCTACTATTTCATATTTTGTCAACATATTGTAATTGATTCGTAAACATGTAATTCATACAATGATGTAACTTTTTCAATTATATATATGTTGGTTGTGTTTGCTTGAATTACTATTACAATTGTTGTTATGATACTATACATGAAGTCCTCCACCCCCGGACGTTTCCGCCATCCTTGGTTTGGGGGTGTGACATAGATCCAAAATCATCATCTTGTGGGGAAGCTTTCTGAGGTATCAAGTTTGCATCTTGTTTTGTATACGTTTAGATCTCTTCTTTTGTGCTTTGTTGTGCTTTGTTGTGCTTTTGGTCCCTTTTGTGGTTGAGGAGAGAGTGAAGACATTTAAGGTCTTGTTATCCCAGATCTGAGTTGGTATTGGACTACTTGAGCATAAAGGTGCAAGCTTAATGAGATAATTTGTTACATGCATGCATTAAGTCCCTTGTTAAGTTCTTTTAAGCTTAAGAGCTTCATTTAAACATGCATGAACGTAAAGTTGGAAACTTTACGTGGTTTTCCCGCTCAAGGAAGTCATATCTATGTTTTGGGGCTATGTCTTTATGGGTTAAGTGCTTATCAGTTAAGCTCCTGCGTTGTTAAGCTTATGGATAGAGTTTTGAACCTTTTGGGTAATCCCAATGGATAAAGTTGGAAACTCTATCCTTCTGGACCATGTTATGGGCTAGGTCTAAGCTTTGGAGCTCTTGGAATCGGAGAGAGTAGCTTAATGTATTAAGTTGTTGGAACTCATGCAAACACGGCGTGTTTGCCAGTCAACATGGCGTGTTGGTTGGGATTTTCCCGACTGTTTAGTTAATAGTGAAGCACGGTGTGTTAGCAAGTCAACACGTCGTGTTTAGTCAACATGGACTGTTGACTTTAACTTTGACTAGGGTTGACCACAGGATATGCGGGGCCATATTTTGGCCTTGGTTGATTATTTGGCTTTTAGGCCTTTCAGATTGTGAGTTTGGGCCTTAGGATTGGACCCAAATGTTGGGCCTTAGGATTGTGAGTTTGGGCCTTAAGGGTAAAATGGTCTTTTTACCCCGAGTATGGATTTATGGATATGCATTGGGACCCAAATGTTGATTAGGTGTTGTTTGATATTGTTAGTTCGGGGATCGGTCAGCCAGCAGCCAGAGATTTATCTGCGGGATTCAGCAGTCCAAGGTAAGTTTCCTCACTAGGTTTAGCGGGTCGAAGACACCAATGTCAGCCTATGGTTTATATGTTAGGATGCTAAATGCCAGGCGGGGCCTGATGAGTATATTGAATGCTGGTTATAAGTATATGTTTTTATGCTTAATGGGCGAGGCCCGATGTCGGGCGAGGCTCGATGACTGTATGGCATGCTATAGTCTTTGTGATTATTGCACGTGTTAGTAAGGTTATATGTTTATATGAATATATGGTTATATGATTGTGTGTATCGGGAGGGGCCCAATGTCAGGCGGGGCCTAGTGATTGATAGATCTTTAATACGGGCGGGGCGCGGTGCCTGGCGGGGCTCGAGGCCAAGTGGGACTCGAGACCGGGCGAGGAGTCGAGGACCGATGGAGGATGGGGGCCCTGTATGTGATTTACATATGTATGGTATGAGGTATCTTGGGGAACTCACTAAGTTTTTGCTTATGGTTTTCAGTTTATGTTTCAGGTACTTCGGTTTTCAAATGGAAGAGCTCGGGATGATTGTAGAGCACACACCACATGTTTTCGCATTCTGTCATTTACTCGGATTTGATGATGTTTTGATAAATCTCAATTAACTTGGTTTTATGGAAATATTATATATTAACGATTTATTAGCTTGAAAACAAAAATTTTATGTCATTACTTTTGGGACGTTAGAAGTTGGTATCAGAGCCTTGGTTTGAGGTATTCAGACATACTCTCGAGTGTGTCTGAACTCAAACTGAGGATTTGGTAATTTTCCAAAAAGAAAAGTATTTTTAAGAAAAGAGTGTTCTAAGATAAGAAAGGGTGTGGTGCATGGAATCGGCCGAGCTCAAGTAAGTTTCTCCCAAAATACCCATACATGTAATTTGGTTTGATTTGATTTATAAATATGTGAATTGCATGTTAGTTAGGGCTAATGATGTGCTTAGTTTTTGCGTGATAGAATGCTAGGAGAGATGCCTTATATGCCTATTGTATGAGCTTGTAGACTTGTATGCTAGTTCTGATTAGCCAGTGATAGGTTGGCTTGATATGTGATGTTTGGTAGTCTAGGAAGCATGGGATGTTGGTTTGGGTATAATTTGTATTCGTAAGGCAGTCAGTAGTGGGAGTGGAAGCTCCTAGTTTGGGTTATAGCATGTGGTATTGGATGCTCGTGATTATTCTACGGATTAGAGTGTTTTTGCACGAATGCTTCTTACGTTGTGCTTTGTGGAACTCTTAAGTGAGGCGAGTTATCTACTAAGTGAATATGTTAAGTCACATGTGACAAAGGTTGGATAATCTCAGAGTCATGGATTTGACCATATTGCGTAGTTCTCGTTTGATTCTAACCGTTGTAGGGATGAGTCTTTTACTCGAAGGATTATCTGGGTTTTGTTGCAAGTGATCGTATTCATGAAGTATGTGACTAGAATTATGGAGAGTTCTTCAGCAGTTGATGGCAGTGCGAGGTCGGGAACCTAAGGAAGCCTAGGAATTGCTTTAGCGGGTTTCGGTGTGCTGGTTAGCGAGTGCTTGGTGTATAGATTTTAGAAGGTGACTTAGAGGATGCGGCAGGATTCTTGAGGAAAGTATGGATAGGTGTGGAAGGTAGTATTGGGCCCGTACTACTGAAAGCACAGGATCCATACTCGAATCAGGAGAGTCTTGGAGAATCTAGGGAGCCTGTGAGATGAGGATTCTTGGGTATGTTCTGATTGTTTGCATGTGATTTCGGTATGGTGTTGAGCACTCAGAAATGGGGTTCAGATTCTGGTTCCGGCTCAGGAGCAGGTACTGAGCCAATCGATGCGCGGTCGCAGGAGTTCATCTCATCGGTGATTACTCGCGGTATTTTGGAATGGACCTCGGTGATCTTTGATTCAGTCAAGGAAAGGATTTTAGAGCTCTTGGATGGTCATCTCGGGGCCTTTTGGGCCGAGATTGTAGTGGGGAAGATGGGGGCTCATTGGAGCCCAAAGCTTGTGGATCCCTAAAATAGTTCAGGAAGAAGGATCATGTTGTTAGTTCTTGTCAGTTAGGATCGGAGGTGAGTTTTTCACCATGTCCTCAGGAGGAGGGGGTCCGGATTCCGTCAGATGCTTTTGCGGGCGTGTTATCTTCTGCTTTCTTCCGAGTCGTTATCGGAAATTTGTATTGCTTCAGAATTTTGCTTGAGTCTAGGTAAGAAATATCTCGAGTTGGATCTCTACTATTGTCTGGGTTATATTATAAAGGATTATGATATGTCATTCTGCATGCCGAGTCTCCAATGAATCATTAGTGGGCCGTATCTTGTTGAGTGGGGTTCGGTTGTTATTCTGGTTCTCGATAGGATCAATGCATGGGTATTGTTTGGAGGATCCTTGGTCAGGATTCAGTTGGTTCATCTTCTGATCTGGTGTGATTGGCAGTCGTCTTTGGAAGAACTTTTGGGATTCAACACTACCGTTGCTGGAACAAGAGCGGTAGCAGGAAGATGGTGGTGATAGTTGCATGAGTTATTTGGTCGTCGGGAGTGTCAAGGAAAAATTTATATTGGCATGGGCTGTAAATGATTAGAATTCAATGATTCTTCGAAAATGGAAGTTGGGGTGAAAATTCGCCAGTTCAGGGCAAGGGTTATGGTTTTAGTCATCATCATAAAAGACTTAAGGAGTTGGTGCGGTATCTGATGGGTTTTTTAGCATTACATCAATCCTATGGTGCACATGCAAACCCTAAAGCTTTGGATCTAGGTTTCTCTAATTGTACATGCAAATCATCCAAAGCTACAAACCCTATATCTAGCATACAAAATCCAAAAATAACAAATAAAAACAAGTTTAGATGATTACCTTGATTGTTGATTGAAGATCTTGAGCTTTTGAGAATCTTAGCACCTCAAATGTTGTGCCTCTAATAGATCACAAACACCAAAGCAAGTTGGAGAACAATACAGAGAGAGGGAAGGCTAAAATCGGCTCCTAGAACTCTTAGGGTTATTGTGTAGCTGAAATTAGGTAGCCAATGGTCCCTTTATATAGGTGAGGAGTTAGGGTTTCAGTCAAACACTTATCTGGTTGCTTAGGCTCTAAGCAGCCCATTAGAATCTTCTGGAATCCCTACCTTGGACGAATTCTTAAGGTCTTATCCATAAGAATTCGTCCACCCCATCTTTAGGGTTTCCTCAGCCTACTTTGCAATTATCCAATAATTACAATATCAGTCCCCTAAGTTTAATTAATATCTTTTGACCACAAAATTAATTTCTTAATTAATTCTTGACCAATTATTAATTAACCAATATGATTTCTCTTTTAATATATTATTCATATAATATATTAATAAACCATAATAACCTTTTTCTCTATAATTCATCCAGTTAAGTTGCTCTAGTGAAGGCAACCCAAAAGGACCATGCTACAACCGGGTCAAGTACATACCAAATATAGTTATGGGCTTAGACACCTAATCCAACAGTCTCCCACTTGGATAAGTCTAATAACCATAGATGCAAGTACGACTTCAAAATCCGATTAGCAATCGTAGCTCTCAAAAGCCGTTGTCGAACTCTGACACGTCCTTTAGATAAGGGATCGTGTAGTCCTCCGTTCTCAAGATATCGTGTGGACAATCACATGGAACATAGTCATACTTATTGTCCAGCAGTTTGTTTCTCGATCTTTGATTCGTCTAACATAGAACTTAATTGAACACATCAACCTAGTCCTGATCGGGCTTGACACATAAGTCAAACCAAATCATCGAGGGGCCCAAGATATCGCTTTTACCCTTGTAGGATAAAAGGAACAGATAAACTTTGACTTATATGCATTTACTATTTACTCATCAAATCATACACAACAATGTGTTTTATAACATCAAGTTACTAATGTGTTTACGCATTATCAATGCACGACCAACTCGCAAACAATAAACCATATATCTAGGTTTAAAGACTATATGATATTATCGTCTCACAATCACTCGTGATTAATCCCATGAAGTGATTCAAGTGAACGCGGGTTTAATCCAATACTCAAATCAAATTTCATAAGCACTCATGAACGTTGCAGCAAACTTTTACTATGTCTAAACACTTGGACAATCTACAAACCAATTCATGACAGTCTTCTTTCATACTTACTTCCAACGTATGATCAACTGTGAATAGTTTAAATAATCTTATTATTCAGGAAGTCAAAACATGCAAAATGAAACAATAGTAAATAACTAACATAAGACAGTAACATTACTCATAAATAATACTCTTTTATTTAATCATCAAATGTTAATTACAATTTATCTATTACAAGTTTCTAAAAGCTATCTAATCACTAAAACTAATATCTTCCTTCAGCCCAATGCTCCTTGCGTTATGCAAGTGCTTAACCCTACTCAGTCCCTTCGTAAGGAGATCTGCTGGGTTATCCTCTGACGATACCCTCTTTACTACGAGGAGTCCCTCTTCTACCCGATGTCTAATAAAGTGATATTTCCTGTCGATATGCCTGGATCTGCCATGATCCCTCAGTTCCTTGGTTAAGGCAACCGCACCTTCGTTATCGCAGAAAATCTCCATAGGTTCCTTTATGGCTGGCACAACTCCAAGGTCTCCGATGAAGTTCTTCAACCATATTGCCTCCTTTGACGCTTCACTTGCTGCTATGTACTCTGATTCGCACGTTGAATCAGCTACGGTCCTGCTTGGAACTTTTCCAAGTCACTGCCCCTCCATTCAGGGTAAAGACCCAGCCTGACTGAGAGCGGAAGATGTCTCGGTCGGTCTGAAAACTAGCGTCACTATACCCTCGCACCCTTAATTCATCACTCCCACCGAGGATAAGAAACCATTCCTTAGTCCTCCGAAGGTACTTAAGAATATTCTTGACTACGGTCAAATGTGCTCTACCAGGGTTCCCTTGATATCTGCTGACCATGCTCAAGGCGAAAGCCACATCAGGGCGAGTACAAGTCATAGCATACATGATTGAGCCAACTGCGGAAGCATAAGGTACTTGGCTCATCTCTGCTATCTCAGCTTCGGTACTCGGGCTTTGAGTCTTACTCAACTTGGTATTGTATTGGATTGGTAACTCCCTTTTCTTGGAATTCTCCATACTAAAACGCTTTAGTACTTTATCCAAGTAAGTACTTTGACTAAGTCCTATCATTCTTTCACTCCTGTTTCTCACTATCCTTATCCCAAGAATATAGGCAGCTTCTCCGAGGTCCTTCATAGCGAAGCACTTCCCAAGTCAGGTCTTAACTTCCTACAAGGTTAGGACGTCGTTTCCTATGAGCAGTATGTCATCGACATACAAAACGAGAAAGCTAAATATACTCCCACTGGCTTTGACATATATACAAGACTCATCCTCACTTCGCAAGAAACCAAACTCTTTGACTTTCTCATCGAAACAAAGATTCCATCTGCGAGATGCTTGTTTCAATCCATAGATGGATTTCTCAAGCTTACACACTCTATTAGGGTGCTTCGCATCGATAAAACCCTCTGGCTGACTCATGTAAACATCTTCAGCCAACTTCCCATTATGGAAAGAGGTTTTGACATCCATCTACCATATTTCATAATCATGAAACGCAGTTATGGCTAGCATAACCCTAATAGACTTTATCTTCACAACTGGCGAGAAGGTCTCATCATAGTCAACTCCAGGAGTATGAGTAAAGCCCTTCACAACCAATCACGCTTTATAAGTGTGTACTTTCCCATGCATGTCGGTCTTCTTCTTGAAGATCCACTTGCACCCGACCGTCTTACGACCCGGTACATTGTCAACCAAGTTCCAAACTTGATTGTCATACATGGACTGAATCTCGTTGTCCATAGCCTCTTTCCACTTTGCAGACTCCGGGCCTTCCATGGATTCCTTGTAGCTATTAGGTGTTGGGTTTTGAGCATTCTAACACTCCTAAGTGTACATGCAACCCTAAATACCTTGGATCTATGTTTTCTCTATTATACATGCAAATATGATTATCCAAGGTATTATCCTAACTAGCATACCAAAACATTGATACTAGGATAATAAAATAGATAGGATACATACCTTGTTATTGTTGCTTGACTCCATGAAGCTTGAGAGCCTAGTGCCCCAAGTGTGACACCTCAAATGGTTCACACAACATCATGAACTCTTGGAATAACCATGAGAAGTAGACATACATGTTCAAATTGGCTAGCCCTCAAAGTATGTATCACTAGTGCCAATTTCTTGAACTAAAAGGGGTTCTTATATAGTGTGGCTATTAGGGTTACACCATGTAACTCATGACTTTACCCATTCCTTATGCTCCATGGGTTTTAACCTCCATGGAGTATCCATGGATCACCACATGGGTTAAACCCAACATAAAGGAATCTTGGATCATAAGCCCACATATATAAGAATGAATGATTTACACAATCAATCCCCATATATTTAATTAGTCTCTTTTTGATCACTAAATTAAGTCCAAATTAATTCTTGATCAATACTAATTAAATAACATGATTTCATATTAATATATTAGAACTTATAATATATTAATATGTCACAAAATGTCTTTTCCTCATAAACGGTCTATCCAAATGTTCCGATGCCATGCAACCCAAATGGACCATGCCAAGTCGGGTCAAGTACATACCAATTATAGTTATGGACTTAGACACTAATCCAACAGTCTCCCACTTGGATAAGTCTAAAACTATTATTGCGTATGACTTCAGGAACCAACTGGCAATCGTAGCTCTCAAAAGCCGCTGTCGAACTCTGACCTTGTAGATGAACTCTGACCTTTGTCAATGACTTGTCCATTAGATAAGGGATCATATATTCCTCCATTCTAGGTATCATATGGACTGAGACATGGATTATAATCATTCTCTCTGTCCATTTGTTGTTTCCCGATTTCCGATTTATGACGACTGACTAATTGAACAAATCAAATCAGTCCAGGCCCGGCCGAGCACTTACATTTGTCATCACCAAATCATCGAGGGGCCCACAGATATCGCTTTTATCCCGAAGGTAAAAGGAATGGATAAACTTCGACTCATATGGCTTGTTCTACTACTTGTTGAATCATACACAAAGGCACGTTTTATAACACCGAATTACCGAATGCGTTTTCGTGCAATCAATGTACAACCAACTCATAGTAACAACTCATATCTCTAGGTTTGAAGAATATAAGATATTATCGTCTCATGATCACTCGTGATAAAATCCATGAAGTGATTCCAATGAGCGCGGGTTGAATCCAATACTCAGAACTTATGAGCACTCATGAATGTTGTAGCAACTCTTGCTATGTCTAATGCACATTAGACAAATCATACAAGCCAAATTCATGACAGTCTTGATTCATATCTACTTCCAACATATGACTGACTGTGGATGGTTTGAATAACTTAGTCATTCAGGGAGAACGACCAAGTTATTCTAGAAGTCAAAACATGCAAAGTGAAACACAAAATAATACTAATCCTATATGGCCCCAACACTTTGAGTGTAAATAAAACATCTTTTATCTAAGCACCATATTGATTACTCATTATTCATGTTTCGATTAATCAACTTAATACTTGAATTGAACAAATAGTCATGCCATGCTCCAAGCATGCACACTATGTTTTCTAAACACTAGTCATGCCATACACCAAGTATGCATACTATGTTTGTCTATGATCTTCATTTTGTGAATTAGATCAATTGAACATAACTCCAATGATCCTCTTTCACAGTCCCAAATCCTTTTTGTAAATGTAAGAACACCAAATTCTTGTCATTTACCGTAATCTTGTTAGATTCTAAACTTATATGCAATGATCCTCTTGTAATGAATATGCACTGAGTCAGAAAGACTTGACAACAAACATTACAGAGCATTCCAAGGAGATCAACTCCTTGGAAACATCCTTCTTGCATTAAGTTTCCTAATCTTACACAGATTGAATAATTTCCAACTTTGAAACATTTCCATATTCCATTTTGACTATCACTTCTGAACAAGAGTTGCCTCCTTACAGATTATGTCAATATGGTCTTTCCAGAATTAACACTATACTTCCAACTATCCTTGAGCAACCAATCTTTGGTAAACCTTAGATTGTCCTCGACAATTGCTTAATCCTTTTAGTCATATCCAGTTCTAGACCTTTTCCCTTCTTAATGCCCCAGGCATTTGGAAAATTTTAGAAAGGATAAATATAGCACATGTAATCGATCCTATATCCGAAGCATATGGGACTCGAGTCATGATGTCTCACATAAAGACTAAACCAGTCTTTTGCTATAACATTTCCATTTCTATTTGCCAAGTTCTCATAATTCAGATTATGAAAAGGGATGCCGCAATCATAATCGAATTTTAGAACGCAAATAATGGACCCATATATAGAATTTCCTTATGTTGAGCCATTCCAACATGAAATTCATATATATATCCTTGACTAAATACGATTAAAATCTCAATCTAAGCTTTTAGAATTGAAATGAAGTATAATTTTCTCTCCCTTAATTATAGCAAAACAACTTTTTCAACCCCTGCAGCCTCACGAATTGAAACTTTTGTTTTCTATAATTAACATTGCTAACTTGCAACCTTTATCATAATTATCATGCTCCCACTAACATGATGATTATTAGCATAACACTTATGCTCCCACTAGCTTTGACATGTAATCAGAAATCAGCTGGACTTCTAGAAATCAATACTTTATTGACTTTCTTACCAAAGTTCAGATTTCTGATACTAGATTGCTTTGATAAAACTTTATCAATATCATACACCTTATCTTAGATAGCTCACAGGTGTGTCTAAACAATTTTAAGAACTATGAAAAGGGATGCCGTAATCATAGTCTCAATTGTTTAGACCTTTGCCACTTCTCACAAGTCCATGTTAGTGTGCCGGTTAACCACGCACGCTCCACTAATGACTTTGAGAATGCAAATATCACAATTGCTATCTAGCTAAAATCTACTTAGTGAAAGTGTTTCCTCACCATCATTTTCATGAATCGGAGAGAAACCTTATGACACTTAGATTTTATGGTGTATGAGTTCCTATCCATATGAATTTTGTCAAAACCATAATCACAAGACAAGGTTACTAACAAATCCACACTTATATGGATTAAACTTGTGCAATCTTAAATTCTTGCCATTTGGCAGCTCAAGGGCCTGCCATTGCTTCCAAGTAGCTGTGCAACCAATTGAGAACTCTAAGAACTCATATGCAAAGCCAACTATAATTGGAATGGACACAGAAATAGTCAACACGATAGGTTATAAACCTCAAGTCGTGTGCTAGTGAAGAACTTCAGGTTTTATTCTTGATTAGTTCTTGAGACTTTCAAGACTTTTAAGACTCCCACTGTCCTCTTGACATATAAGACTTTCTTGTCAGATATTCAAGAGATAGTGTGGATTCTAATCAAGACAAACACTTCACACAATTGGCCTTAGTTGGTCTTTGTTTTATCCAAAACATCACAACTTACCAATTTCAAATGTACAAGAGTAGAAAACGTTTACTCTTACATTTGACAAGTGTTTTAAACCTTCTTTAAGACATGTCACTCAAGTTACAATCTTAGAGTATAACTCTAAAAATTGTTTTTGGAACGAAGTACAAATCATCTTCTTGATTTAACCACTTCAACAATTCATAGCTCCTCTTCTTAGCTACCAGAATGCACTTAGAGGATGAATTGTGATAAGGTCTCTTAATCATTAAGATGATTATATAACATGATACTAAAGTACTCTCCCATCTTTTCAGATTTGAGAAACTTTTATCTTTCTGCCTAAGTTGATTCTTCTTATTCGCTCTGCCATACATTGAAACCTTTTCCAATGTCTCAGAATTACACTTAAGCTTGTAAGTATAACCATATTTACTGAACTTTAGTAAATAATGACGAATTGTCTTAACGATTATTTGTGGTGGGCTTGATCAGTGCACAAGAATGTGTACTCGATCCTTTACTTGACTCACACATCCATGTGAACAAGTAGTTAGTCTTAATTTTTCCAATGCTTGAAAGTTCTTATTCATCATGCTATACAACTGGCATGATTCCAAGTTTCTATCCAACTGAAACTTAGGTGATGAGAATCTTTCCTTATTTGGTAAATTTAGACACTACCACAAATGAAAGAATAAAATTCATATTTCCACTCTTGCTCTTAATGGAATCTTATAAGCAACAAAAATTTTCACAAATGCCATTGTAAGGATATTTTAAAATAAATAAAAAAAAACATCATTTTTCCTTTTATTTTAAAAAACTTTGCGGAAAAACTATCCTTACAATGCAAAAGCACATGAAAACTTTGTTGTTATTTATTCCTAAGCAATATATCATAACTCTTAAGAAGTAGCTCAAGAATCCGATCTTCAAACTATGCGATAGAAATCCATCTATGCCATCAGATTCAGCATGTTCTTTCTTTAAGTTTCTTCACTTTTTCTTTGATTCCTAAAACATCACCATGTGACCCAGTCACATCATGTATCAAGAATCTCATAATAGAAACTTAGCAGAGTTAGATAGTGGACTTTACCTGAAGTAGAGTCAAACTTATTGACTTTAACATCCTTAGGTAAATTTGGCAGCTTCGCAACCAATGCCCCTTTCTTTGGCAATGGACCATTGATAATGGGACTATCTCAGACTTAGCCTCTCTCTTTACCATTTGGTCAACCGAGTTGACTATGGGCGATCCCTTTCCATTGGGAAAAGAGAGCTTTACTGGATATCCAACGTCATCATTGTCAATGTCCATAAAGTTTTAGGAAGTTGATCTTAGCAAATAGATAAGATCATTAAGGGTCTTGTCATAGTCTGTTTAGAAAGTGATTGATCATCAGCTTCCTCTAGACTTTGACACCCAACTCTCCCGGCTTGTCAATATGTGACTACATCTCCAAGATGTGATCACACATAGACCTTTGCTTGCCAATAGGGCTTGAGTGACCTTAAACTTTTCAGGAACTTGTGGGTAAGGGAGAATAATTGGAGGAGGTGAAAGAAGTATGATTTCCATAGGACATCATCTTTATTTAGGAAAGTTTGTTTCAAGAGATTTGGGAAGATCATAGATGTCTGAACTTAGACATCTTTTGGGAGATATTCAAGTTAGTTGATTTAGAGTCCTTAATATAACACCCAATATGAAATATTAAGGCTAGGACCCAACAACCTATTTATAACTGGAAGAGGGATGCCGTAATCCAAGTTATAAAATAGTTGAAGGTAGGTAAATGACGATTTACCAATTTCCACCATAGAAAAACAAAATATAATTAAGTTTTAATTGGATTTGAAACTCCTAGATCTTTTGAGATACATTGAACTTTCAATGGCATGTTTGAATCTCGATTGTGCCCTCTCAAGTTTGTGACTGGGATGCCGAGGATCACAAACAAGGTGTGAATAACCATACAAATTGACTTGGTACCCTCAACAATATTACCTAATCGATGTGCCGGTTAACCACGCACGCTCCACCGATCTATAATAAAGTTAAGTTACCCTTTGCCACTCTTACTAGTCCATGTTAGTGTGTCGGTTAACCACACACGCTCCACTAACGACTTGGTAAGGTACAAAGTGTAATTTTATGGGCTAGCACCAATTTCACATTTTCCTAAGTAACTAAGAATTGGGAATTTATAAATGTTTAGTTACTTAGTATTTATCATTAATACTTTTAATGAAGGGAGAATTATAGTCCTTTCCTACCCGTTCGGCTAACGACCCTCCACCAGTCAAGGAAGCGGTGGGTGAGAGTGGACACCCATTAAACTGCCATTTTATAGGCAGTAACCTTATACCCCTCTTATAGACCGGCTTCGTGAATGAGGCCTACTAACGGTAAGATTGACTTTATCTTATACATATCTATATAATTAAAATTATAATAATAGTATAAGGGTTTGAATTTTAACTTTTAAAATTCTAAGGGCTAACTTGGAATTAAAGTATTCATAAGTGAAACTTTTCAAATTCCAAAACTCGAGGGCAAGTTTTGAAACTATTCAAAACTAATTAATTCCATAACTTATGTGTTTAAATTAGTTTTAATTAAAAAACTCTTCAGTTCCATAACTTGAGGACAAGTTATGGAAGACTTTAAACTAATAAAAGAATGTAACTTTTCTTTATTTTGTAATTTATGGAGTTAACTAAGGTTACACATTTTATTACTTAATGAAGTGACTCTTGAACCTCCATAACTTGAGGACAAGACTCTTCATTTTTTGTAACCATTGCCAACTTTTATGAGTTTTATGAAACTTAAATGTGACTTTTCATATAACTTGAGGACAAGTTACAAAAACACATTTTAGAATCAACTCTTAGATTAAAATGGATTGAAAACACATAATCAATTAACTTTTCTATTAATCTAAGCAACTCATAAGAACAAGATAATTCAAATCAAACTTTTTCATGTAATTAGCCTAATCACTAAACTAATACAAAACATGAATCTATTGACAATTATCTTTGAAATTGGATTAGTATGAACATTACCACATCAAAAACAAGTTTATAAGTTCAAAAACAGCTTATGGTAATGTTCCTAGTCCATTTCTAGCCAAAAAACGCGAAAATATGCTGTCTGGGGCTCCTACTCGTCGAGTGTATCAACCTACTTGCCGAGTAGGATAATTTTCTTCATGTACTCGGCGAGTTCATCAGTGGACTCGGCGAGTACAGCGCCCAGAATGCCCGAGATTCGACTTTTTCAGCATTTTTCAGCAATTTGCATCAAGTATAATTGAAAACAAGCCTAGGCTCTGATACCACTGTTGGGTTTTGAGCATTCTAACACTCCTAAGTGTACATGCAACCCTAAATACCTTGGATCTATGTTTTCTCTATTATACATGCAAATATGATTATCCAAGGTATTATCCTAACTAGCATACCAAAACATTGATACTAGGATAATAAAATAGATAGGATACATACCTTGTTGTTGTTGCTTGACTCCATGAAGCTTGAGAGCCTAGTGCCCCAAGTGTGACACCTCAAATGGTTCACACAACATCATGAACTCTTGGAATAACCATGAGAAGTAGACATACATGTTCAAATTGGCTAGCCCTCAAAGTATGTATCACTAGTGCCAATTTCTTGAACTAAAAGGGGTTCTTATATAGTGTGGCTATTAGGGTTACACCATGTAACTCATGACTTTACCCATTCCTTATGCTCCATGGGTTTTAACCTCCATGGAGTATCCATGGATCACCACATGGGTTAAACCCAACATAAAGGAATCTTGGATCATAAGCCCACATATATAAGAATGAATGATTTACACAATCAATCCCCATATATTTAATTAGTCTCTTTTTGATCACTAAATTAAGTCCAAATTAATTCTTGATCAATACTAATTAAATAACATGATTTCATATTAATATATTAGAACTTATAATATATTAATATGTCACAAAATGTCTTTTCCTCATAAACGGTCTATCCAAATGTTCCGATGCCATGCAACCCAAATGGATCATGCCAAGTCGGGTCAAGTACACACCAATTATAGTTATGGACTTAGACACTAATCCAACATTAGGTTCATCCAAATTTACTAGTGTACTATCACTAATAAACGTATCACCTTCACTTGTTATATGAAAACCATACAACATAGGCGGAACACTAACTCTACTGGAACGTCTACGAGGTAGGGACTTGTCAATCGGTTCAACAGGAGTTTCCACCTCGGGTTGAGCGCCAGTTTTAGAGGTTCCTTCATCGCTTGATTCTTGAAGATCTTCAAGATCAATTTTCCTCCCACTGTCCTCTTGGCTTATGAGTTCTCTCTCTCGGAAAACCCCTCTCCTTGCAACCAAGACAACATTTTCACTCGGTCTATAGAAGAGATATCCAAAGGACTTCTGTGGATAGCCGATGAAAATACACCGCTCACCACGAGGTTCGAGCTTGTCGTGAGTCTCTCATCTTACGAAAGCCTCGCAACCCCAAACTTTGATATGTGCCAACGAGTGAGCTTTCCCTGTCCACATCTCGTGAGGTGTTTTGGCAACCTTCTTAGTAGGGACTAGATTAAGGATATGGGCACCAGTCTCTAAGGCATACCCCGAAAATGAGATAGGTAACGAAGCACGACTCATCATGGAACGAACCATGTCCAACAAGGTTCGATTGTGCCTCTCAGCCACACCATTCAACTGCGGTGTTCTAGGCGGCGTCAATTGCGAAACGATTCCACATTCCTTGAGGTAGTCGTGGAATTCAAGACTAAGGTACTCACCATCTTGATCGGATCGGAGCATCTTAATTTTCCTGACCAGCTGATTCTCCACTTCCTGCTTAAACTCTTTGAACCTTTCAAAGGTTTCTGACTTGTGCTTGATTAAGTAGATATACCCATATCTGCTATAATCGTCGGTGAAAGTCACATAGAAGCGGCTTGCATCCCTTGTGGTGGATCTAAAGGGCCCACATACATCGGTATGTATGAGATCCAATAAACCCTCACCCCTTTCACAAGTGCCAATAAAGGGTGACTTGGTTATCTTTCCAAGTAAACAAGACTCGCACACGTCAGCGTCCCTAAGTTCGAATGACTCAAACACTCCATCCTTTTGGAGTTGGGCTATGCGCTTCTTGTTGACATGTCCAAGACGACAATGCCACATGCATGCTTTTTCCAAACTATTGGAAGAATCGATATGCAACACATCATTTCCTGAGTTTTCTACAACCATCACAGTTTCATATATACCATTACAAGGCAATGTTTTAAAATAGAAAGAACCATTCAAAAAAGCATTAATAGAACCTTTTTCATTATCAAACGAAAATCTAAAACCTTGTTTATACAATCAATGAAAAGAAATAATGTTTCGTGTCATTTCTGACGAGTAACAGCAATTATTCAAATCTAAACCTAACCCGCTACTAAGAACTAAAGAGTAAACTCCAATCTTGGTGACAGGCGGCGCTTTCCTATTCCCCATGATCAAGTTTATCTTCCCATGCTCCACATCCCTACTTCTTCTTAGACCCTACAAATCAGAACAAATATGAAAACCACATCCTGTATCGAGGACCCAAGACATAGCATGTGATGAGTTGTTAGAATGAATTGTATAAATACCTGTGAAGGATGGCATTATTTTCCCATCCTTGATATCTTGCAAGTACTTCGGGTAGCTTCGTTTCCAATGCCCTTTTTCGTGGCAGTAGAAGCACTCTGCATCCTTTGGGTTGGAAGAGGAAGCAGCAGAGCCAGCTTTGGTTCCACTAGAAGAGGATCCATCATGGCGTTTACCCTTGTGGCTCTTAGAAGGAACCTTCCTCTTCTTTCCTTTTCCTTGCCCAATAGCCAAAACAGGGGCAGTAGCAGTAGGCGTTGATGCAACGGATTTGTCTTTCAGACTACTCTCAGCAGTCCTTAGCAGGCCTTGAAGCTTGCTTAGAGTGATCTCCTCCTTGTTCATATGGTAGGTCATACGGAACTGGTTGTAACAAGGAGGTAAGGAGTGTAGAATGATATATATGGCCAACTCCTCATCGAAGTTAACATTTAACTTTAGCAAGTGGTCCACATAGCTCTGCATTTTCTGCAAGTGGGCCGTGACGGACTCTCCGTCCTTCATTTTGGTAGTGATCATCGAGGCGATGATCTCGTACCTTTCCTGCCTTGCACTTTGATGGTACCTATCTATCAAATCTTGATGCATCTCGTAAGGGTAGTAGTCCTCGTAGGACTTTTGGAGTTCAGCGTTCATTGTTGTGAGCATGATGCAATGAACTTTCATAGCATCTCGCTCATGAGCCTTGAATGCATCAATTTCTTCGGGAGTAGTAGTGTTTGGTTTGACCTCCTTCAGCTCCTTGTCGAGAACATACTCCTTGTACTCGTAGCGGGTAACCATACAGATGTTGCGGATCCAATCATTGAAATTGGTTCCAATCATTGAAATTGGTTCCATCGAATATCACCCTCCTACCCGTTCGGCTAACGACCCTCCACCAATCAAGGAAGCAGTAGGTGAGAGTGGACACCCATTAAACTGTCATTTTATAGGCAGCAACCTTATACCCCCCTTATAGATTGGTTTCGTGAATGAGGCCTACTAACGGTAAGACTAGGTTAATCTTATACATATATATATATATATATATATATATATATATATATATATATGTATATATATTATTAATCTTGTAATATTATAATAGTATAAGGGTTGAATTTTAAACTTGTAAAATTCTAGGGTTTAGAATTTAAATATTTCAAAATTAAACTTTTTAATCAAAATTTAAATTCCAAAACTTGAGGGCAAGTTTTGAAACTTTTCAAAACTATCTAGATCAAATTACAAATAATTTAATTAAACAATTAATTAGTGATTATCTAAATTTAACCTAATCCAATTACATGGCAAGATAATGCAATCAAATAATTCAAATAATTAAGGATTATCATATAAGGCAATAATTATCTAATTAAATTGCAATTATCTTCTATTTTGATAAGGATAATCACTTATATTTAATAAAAATCAGATTTTTTAATCAAAACGTTTTTGGTAATTATCCCAATCAAAATTAGGTCAAAATCCCGAAAGTTTTGCTCCCTGACACTCCGACTCGCCGAGTCACTTAACTGGACTGGCCAAGTTCATCTGACTCGTCGAGTTCATCTGGTGACTGGACGAGTTCAGCAGTCAGAGGGCATAATTTATGATTTTGCAAGCAATGAATGATCAAACAAGGCATCAAATACAATAAAAAACAGCCTAGGCTCTGATACCACTGATGGGTTTTGAGCATTACATCAATCCTATGGTGTACATGCAAACCCTAAATCTTTGGATCCAGGTTTCTCTAATTGTACATGCAAATCATCTAAACCTACAAACCCTAGATCTAGCATACAAAATCCAAAAATAACAAATAAAAACAAGTTTAGATGATTACCTTGATTGTTGATTGAAGATCTTGAGCTTTTGAGAATCTTAGCACCTCAAATGTTGTGCCTCTAATAGATCACAAACACCAAAGCAAGTTGGAGAACAATAGAGAGAGAAGGAAGGCTAAAATCGGCTCCTAAAACTCTTAGGGTTATTGTGTAGCTAAAATTAGGTAGCCAAGGGTCCCTTTATATAGGTGAGGAGTTAGGGTTTCAGTCAAACACTTATCTGGTTGCTTAGGCTCTAAGCAGCCCATAAGAATCTTCTGGAATCCCTACCTTGGACGAATTCTTAAGGCCTTATCCATAAGAACTCGTCCACCCTATCTTTAGGGTTTCCTCAGCCTACTTTGCAACTATCCAATCATTACAATATCAGTCCCCAAGGTTTAATTAATATCTTTTGACCACAAAATTAATTTCTTAATTAATTCTTGACCAATTATTAATTAACCAATATGATTTCTCTTTTAATATATTATTCATATAACATATTACTAAACCATAATAACCTCTTTCTCTTTAATTCATCCAGTCAAGTTGCTCTGGTGAAGTCAAGCTAAAAGGACCATGCTACAACCGGGTCAAGTACATACCAAATATAGTTATGGGCTTAGACACCTAATCCAACAGTATCATGGTAGGTGGTCGGGATTATCGAGTATATTAAGATTTCAGGGAGTATTCTTCTAGATTTCATGAGTTGGGCAATCACTGAGATTGGGTAGTAATGGAACGCTAGTATTGGTTAGCGCAAGTCATAAGCGGTTTTTGCTATATTAGGTTTGATGGGTTGGGAAATCCATCCGGTTTATGGGATAAGAGAGCTTCATCGAATCCAAGTAGGGAGAAACGATCAGAATCTTTGGGAGCAGAGTTGGGTGTGGGACTAGGGTAAGCTCCACATCCCAGTCACGATGGAAACAACACAAATGGTTGTTTGGATTGAAGATGTGTAAGTTGGGAGTTCAAGAAGCTTCCAACAGCTGGTCGGCATCTTTTTTTTATGCATGGCAGGTTTGTGGATGGATCCAAGTCGAGGGTTGTGTTAGAGCCTCGTTGCCTGTTCTTGTCTGATGAAGGCTTTGGGGTTCGAAGCATGACCCGAAGACCTGATTGATTTCAATCGAATGCTGGTTCGATTCAGGATATTGGGGGTGAGATGGTTTGGGTGTGGTGAAACCAGGGATGGTAAATATGGCTGGTTAAAAGTGTTGTAAAATTGCGATGGGATCATAGAATTCACCAGTTTGAGATAGACTATTGTTGGAGGTGGCCAAGAACGCAAAGTGGGAATTAGTTTGTGCCTTGGACACAGCGGTCAGGATTGTCGGGGGGTATTCCTTGTTTAGGTTGAGGACCATTGGGGTCCGAGGCGGAGTTTGGCCTGTGTAGCTCTAGATCAGTGGGACCCGTGCCGAGGCTGCTCCGTGGTATAGTGGGGTGGGACCCATGGGCGACGACTGTGTGTTTATGGCAATACAGGTGGGATCTGGTAGAGACCGTTGGGTCAAGGTTTTGAATCTTGAGTTGCAGGATTGAGTGGATAGTCAGTATGTGATGCAGAGGGGTTTATAGGCTGGGTAGCCTTGTTATTTGGATTCTTGGGAAATGAGTGGTTGGACCAGGTTCGATACTGGTAGTCTCAGTATTGGGATGGGAAACTTTACCTTCCGGTCTAGGGAGGGGTTGTCGTGAATCAGAGGGTTTTGGGTGAGGTGCCAGTGTAGATCTTTGGGTCTCGGATTATGAGTTGGGTACCGAGTTGGTTCTTAGTGGGAACTCGCGTTGGGAATCACGGGAGTTTTTGTGTAAGGTCTTCTGTTCAGTAGGATATGATATAAGGTATCAGTATGCCGAGGGCATCAGTGAAAGGGTTCAGAGGTAATGAATGGTTCAATTTTATTGGCAGTTCAAACTCCTGTGTTTTTGGTGTAGTTCTATCCATGTGGGGTTACGCAAGTATGGGGTTTCAGATTTCATTATTTGATGGGTCAGGGATTTCTTCAGATGGTTAGACCATGGTGGGTTAGTTTGTAAGGCTGTAGGAAGACCACAACATGCATGGAACCAATAAGTGGTAGGTTGTTGGAGACCGGTTGTGATATAAGACTACAGTTGGTCTTGAAGCATTCGCTTCTAACATTGGATTTGGTGGCGCAAGGGTTGTCGGGAAATTATTGCCAGATGAGGCCTTCATTCGGAAGTCGCGTGGGGCGACTATGTGTGTCTTTTGACTCAGCAAATGGCAGGAATCTGGTGTTTTAATTAGAGGAAGACAAGTTGGGACCAGGGAGGTCTTGGCTGCTTTGGAAGGCCACTAGGGGGCAGCGAGTTAAGTCAAGATGATATCTGTGATTTGGGACTCGTGTGTGGAGTCGCTTGTTATTCGGCGAATATAGTACGACATTTACAGCTTGGATTGGATAATCTCAGAGTAAATGATTTGACCCTGTTGTGCAGCTCTCGTCTGAGTCTAACCGTTGCAGGGATGAGTCCTTTACTCGAAGGATTATCTGAGTCTACTGTCAAGTGTAAGTGTTCTGCAACAATAATGGTCAGTGATTCCGTTTACATTAGAAGCATCAAGTCGATCAAGTGTTGGAAGCGTTATGATTAAGTCTGGTTTTCAATGAGATTTTGGCATGGAAGGGGTTCGGTATGGGCGTTCTGTCGAGGAGACAGGCCAATTCGAGATTTCAAGTTTCAGGTATGGTAGGGCTAATTTTTTGCATGGGATTATGGATTCGTCTCCTTCGGGTTTGGAGAGTTCTGCTAAGGTTGGGTTCGGTAGCCTTGGGGAGGCCATTGTATGCTCGGGGTTGTGGTTGCGTTCTTCAGGCTGTTTGGCGCGCCTGGGATAGTATGGAATGATTTCGAGGACGAAATCTAATTAAAGTGGGGGAGAGTTGTAACACGCGGATTCTTGCTGATCAATTGTTGGGAGTAAATCCCATTTGCAGATTTGAACACGGCGTGTTGGAGGAACCAACACAGCGTGTCTAGTTTAGGAGAAGTGTGGTTCTCATCAAGGTCAACACGGCATGTTGGTGTCTAAACACGACATGTTGGAAGCTGGGAAGGAAACCCTAATTTTTAGGATGCTACACCCTATATAATCTCTTTAAGCCCTAAAGGCTGGTCTCCTTACCAGCCTCCATTGACACTAAAACCCTAAAATCAATCTTTAAGTCTCTTGTTGGTGTTCTTGAGCTAGTAAGAAGTTCTTTGTGCTCATTGGTCTTGGTGAAGGAAGAGGAGTTCTTGAAGTTGCTTTGTTTGGGGAAAAGGCCTTAGATTCAGAATCATCATCTTGTGGGGAAGCTTTCTGAGGTATCAAGTTTGCATCTTGTTTTGTATCTGTTTAGATATCTTCTTTTGTGCTTTGTTGTGCTTTTGGTCCCTTTTTGGGTTGAGGTGAGAGTGAACACGTTTAAGGGCTTGTTATCCAAGATCTGAGTTGGTATTGGACTCCTTGAGCATAAAGGTGCAAGCTTTATGAGATAATCTGTTACATGCATGCATTAAGTCCCTTGTTAAGTCCTTTTAAGCTTATGATCTTCATTTAGACATGCATGAACGTAAAGTTGGAAACTTTTATGTGGTTTTCCAGGTCAACGAAGTGAGATCTATGTTTTGGGGCTATGTTATGATGCTAGATGCTAGGCATGGCCTGATGAGTATATTGAATTCTAGTTATAAGTATCTGTTTTTATGCTTACTGGGCGAGGCCCGATGTCGGGCGAGGTTCGATAACTGTATGGCATGCTATAGTCTTTGTGATTATTGCATGTGTTAGTAAGATTATATGTTTATATGAACATATGGTTATATGATTGTGTGTGTATCGAGTGGGGCCAAATGTCAGGCGGGGTCTGGTGATTGACAGATTTGTAATCCGGGCTGGGCTCGATGTCGGGCGGGGCCCGAGGCCGAATGGGACTCGAGACCGGCTGAGGCCCGATGGAGGGCGGGGACCTAGTATGTGATTTATAAATGTATGGTATGAGTTATCTTGGGGAACTCACTAAGATTTGTGCTTGCGGTTTTCAGTTTATGTTTCAGGTACTTCGGTTTTCAATTGGAAGAGCTCGGGATGATTGCAAAGCACACACCACATGTTTTTGCATTCGGTGATTTACTCTGATATGATGATGTTTTGATAAATCTCAATTAACATGGTTATATGGAAATGTTATGTATTAACGATTTATTAGCTTGAAATCGAATATTTTATGTCATTACTTTTAGGATTTTACACTTTATTAATACAAGTTATAGATAGCATTAGAGTAAAGTAATGTACAACAAGTTTGTAAAGTAAAACCCCACATGCATCTCAATTTGAAGAATAAGACATATTATCATCTTAGAATTACTCGTGACTTGATCCATGAAGTAATCTCTAAGTGCGGGTTGTTCCAATACTTAAATCTCTATTAAGTACTCATGAGTGTTAGCACAATCTATATGTTATGGTCAAGCTCTATGGACAATCCACCAATGCTCGTAATGATCTTAAATCACTACTTCTTTATAAGAGTATGACCGACTATGGAGGTTTGAATAAATTAATATTCATGAAGTGGGTTTTAAACATGCAAAAGTGAAACACATAAATAAACGAACACAATAATGGTAGCAACGTTAGATTTTTATTAAGTAAACACAAAATAAACACCAAATTGGTTACTATTCATACTGTTATGTGTTTCAAGATTAATCAAACTATCAACTAAACATTTAAACCATAGAACTAGCAAATTAACTATCAACTAAACATTTAAACCATAACAAGAGTAAATTTCATGCCTATAGACCTAGTATGATTGTCATGCTTGGGTCTCGATAATGGCTTCGTGAAAGGACCAATTAGATTCTCCTCCAATGATAATCTATTCACAACGAAGTATCCTTCCTCAACACAATTCTGAATGTTGCGGTATCTTCTAAGTATATGTCTCGACTTTCCATGATCCTTAGGTTCTTTAGCTAACGCAACTGCACCCTCATTACCATAGAAGATTTACATGGGATTCTTGAGGCTAGAAACGACACCAAGATCACTCATGAAGTTATGCAATCATGTAACCTCTTTTCAAGCTTCATTAGTTGCTATATACTCGGACTCGCACATAGAGTCGGTCAATGTCTTATGCTTGGAACTTTTCCAAGTTACCACTCCTCCATAGATCAAGAACACCCATCCTAACTGAGAACATGATTCATTTTTTTCTGTCTGTAAACTTGCATCAGTATAACCTGGTACTCATAACTCTTCACTACCTCCATAAACTAAGAACATATCATTTTTTTCATTTAAATTACGTAAGGATATTCTTTACCGTTGTCCGTTGACTATCGCCAGGGTTATCTTGATATCGACTCATCATATTCAAAGAATATGAGACATCAGGTTTAGTACATAACACCACATACATGATCGATCCTATAACATAAGCATATGGAACACGACTCATTTTTTCCAACTCATCATCAATACTAGGACATTCATCTTTACTCAATATTATGCCATGTTGCATGATAGAAACCATATCTTGAAATCTTGCATCATGAACCTTTTCAAGATCTTTTCCAAGTATGTACATTGGCTAAAACCTATTCTACATTTTGATCTATACCTATGGATCATTATTCCTAACATATAAGTTGCATCTCCTAGGTCCTTCATAGCGAAACATTTCATAAGCCAAGTTTTTACACTTTACAACATTAGGATATTGTTTCCTATAAGGAGTATATCATAAAAGACAACACTAGGAAGACTACAATACTCCCACTAACTTTGACATTCACACAAAAATATTTGAACTTTTCATGAAAGAAAAGATTCCAGCTACGAGATGCTTGTTTGAGTCCATTGATTTACCTATCAAGCTTACACACTCTATTCAGATACTTCGGATCTATCAAACCCTCGATATGTGCCATATATACATCCTTTGTAAATTTCCCATTAAGGAAATTGGTTTTCACATCCATTTTCCATACTGTATAGTCATAGAAGGCAGTTATGGCAAGTAATATCCTAATAGACTTGATCCTAGCTACTGATGAGAAGGTTTTCAAATAATCAATTCTTTGAGTTTGAGTATAGCACTTCACAACCAACCTAGCCTTGAATGTATGCACATTCCCATCCATGTCGATCTTCTTCTTGAAGATCCACTTGTATCTGACGGTTTTAAGGTTGGGTGTAGGATCAACCAAATTCCAAACTTGGTTATCATACATGGACTGAAATGCACTTTCCATGCTCTCCTTCTATTGGGCAGCTTATGGTCCTGTCATCGCATCCTTATAGTTGAATGACTTTTCCATACAAAATAGTGTACGTTTACTGGAAAGTGTGTCTCCTTCTATGGTAATATAGAAACCATAAAAATCAGCAGGTAGACAAACTGTATTTGATCTGTGAATCAGAGGAGTTACAGTTATATCAGTTTCCTTAACAGGTTGTTCTACCTCAGGTTGAGTGCTAGTATCAACTACGGGTTCTTATTTGTTTAAATCTTGAATTTCTTCAAGATTCATTGGGCTCTCACTAGCTTATTTGTACAATAGCTCCCTTTCAAGGAAAAAGCCCCTTCGAGCTACAAACACTTTGTTCTCGGAAGGCTTGTAGAGAAAGTATCCAAACGACTTTTGTGGATAACCTACGAAGTGACATTTCTCTGGTCTGGTTTCAAGTTTATCACTTGTTTTGCAATACAAAGAAACTTCACGACCCCAAACTTGTACACATGCAAGATAAACCGCTTTCCTAATCCATATTCCAGAGGGTGTCTTAGAAACCTTCTTAGTTGGTACAAGGTTTAATATGTGCGCTGCTATTTCTAGGGCATAACTATAGAAACTTATTGAAAGTGTAGCTCGTATAATCATAGATTGAACCATAGCTAATAATGTTTAATTTATTCTCTGGGAACACCATCACCTTATGGTGTTCTAGGAGGAGAAAATTGTGAAACTATTCCACAATCGTTTAGATGATCGTGAAAAACAAGACTCAAATATTCTCCACCCCTAATGAACCGAAGCATCTTGATTTTCTTGCCTAGTTGATTCTTTACTTCTTTTTCAATTTCTTTTGACACTTCAAATATTTATGACTTATGCTTGATTCAATATATATATTCATATCTACTAAAATTGTCGGTGAAAGCCACAAAGTATCGTTCACCATGACTTGTGGCAGATCTGAACGGTTCACATACATATGTGGATATGAGGTCCAACAAATCTTTTCCTCTTTCACAGCTACCTATGAATGGCGCTTTTCTCATCTTGCCAAGTAAGCAAGACTCGTACACATAATCTGACTCTAAGTTAAATGATTCCAAGATCCCATCCTTTTGGAGCTTGGCGATGCATTTCTTGTTTATATGGTCAAGACAACGATTCCACAAACATGATTTATTTATTCAATACTCCTTTGGAGCAATCAACATTTAACATTAGATTATTAGATTTGCCAACACAAACAACAATTTCATATATGCCATTGCAAGAACTAGCTTTAAAAAGAAAACAACCATTTTTATAAACTAAAATGTCACCATTATTATTATCAAATGAAAAATGAAATACGTCGTTATACAATGCATAAAATGAAATAATGTTTCGAGCCATATAAGGTGAGTAGCAAAAATTTAATAAACTAAATGAAACACCACTACTAATCATGAGCTCGTAATCCCCGATACGTGTAATAAGTGCAGTGCATATGTTTCCCATGATTAACTTGAGTTGTCCATGCTTCAGCTTTCTACTTTCCTTTACTCCATGCATATCCTAACAAATGTGAGTACCACATCTGGTATCAAGAAACTAAGAATTAGAAAGTGACATATAATGAAGTTCAAGCATAAAAATACCTAAAGTGCCGCACCATTGGACCTGTTCTTCTTCAGTTCTTTTAGGTACTTCGGGCAGTTACGTTTTCTAGTGACCCTTCTCTTGGAAGTAGAAATAGATGACCTCTTTGGGGTCAGTGATAGGTGTTATATCATAATCGACATTTCTCTGAGACCTTCTTTGGAGATTCCTTCCTTGGTTTTTCCCTATCCTTTGGGATGAAAAAACTTCTTCTTCTTAGCAACATATAACCATGCCCAACTGCCAAGACGGGAGTTGAGGAGGTGAAGCTTCTAGTCCTAAGAATACTTGCTTTGGCAATTTTTAACATGTCATGAAGCTCCATCAAGGTCCTTTCCAGATTGTTCATATTGTAGTTCATAATGAACCGGCGGTACAAAATCGAAATCGAGTTAAGATCCATGTCAATTGCCAACTCCATAGCAAACTAGACACCTAAATTCTCGAATTTATCCATGTACGACTTTATTTTCTGAACGTGCATACATATAGAATTCCCATCTTCATATGTACATGCCATCAGGGAGTTAACGACCTTGAATCATTCTTGCTGAAGTTTCTCCTGGAACATTTCCTTGAGCTGCTCATTTATGTTGAATGCCCCAAGACTTTCGAAGCTCTTTTGGAGCTTGGAAGACTTGGTTGCCAACATAATGCATGCAAACTTAGTCGACTCATTTAATGCTTATTATAAGCAGTCACATCCTTATCAGTAGATTCATAATTAAATCTAGGGAGATCCTCATCGAGAACATACTATTTGTTCTCATATCTTAATGTGATTCTTAAGGTACGGCTCTAATCAAGGTAGTTAGGACCATTGAGTTTCTTCCTTGATAAAACTGATATGAGTGAGAATTTGGAGTGAGGTGGTGAATAAGCAGGAAGAAGGTTGTGTAGGGTTTTGAGCATTCTAACACTTCCTAAGTGTACATGCAACCCTATTAAACCTTGGATCTATGTTTGTCTAAGATACATGCAAAATATTATTTTCCAAGGTTTATAACCTATCTAGCATGGCATGGGGTACTTTTAACCATAAAGGAACTAGATGAATTACATACCTTTTGTTGATTGTTGATTCCTTGGAGTTTGAGAGCCAAGCACCAATAATGTGAATGCCTCAAATGGAAATCACAAATCACCCAAACTTGGAAAATATATGAGAGAGTATTCTAACTCTTGGTTTTGGCCACCACACTTACACACACACTTAGTGTCTTTTTCATGCAACATAAGCTTGTTTATATAGTGTACATGGTTAGGGTGAAACCCTAATAACCCATGTCTTTTCCTCTTCCAAGGATCCATGGGTAAAATCTCCATGGATCATCCATGGACTTCCATATAAGCTTAGCCCATTCCAAATGAGTGTTAGCCCACACCATATAAATATAATAGCCCATGATTTAATTAGTCTTCCTTTTAATCACTAAATTAATTCATAATTAATTCAAGATTAAAACTAATTAAGTAACATGACTTTATATTAATATATTATAACTTATAATATATTAATAAATCGTAAGTATACAACTCTCATAAAATTATCCATAACAAGTTCGGGTGAAGTGCAACCCAAATGGACCATGCCGGGTCGGGTCAAGTATATACCAAATAAGTTATGGACTTAGACACCTTATCCAACAGACTCCCACTTGGATAAGTCTAATAACTGTATTTGCCTATATTACTTCAGGAACCAACCGGCAATCGTAGCTCTCGAAAACTCTTGTGAACTATGAAGCGCCATTTTAGATAAGTGATCATATAATCCTCTGCTCTCATGATATCAGCCGGACAAATACATGGAACAATGTCTTACTTATTGTCTAGCAGTTGTTTCTCGATTTCCGATTTGTTTGACAAAGAACTTAACTGAACACATCAATTTAGTTCTGACCGGGCCCGGTACATGGGTCAACACAAAATCATCGAGGGGCCCAGATATCGCTTCTATTTCTAGAAGGAACAGATAAACTTCGACTCATATGCTTGTTCTACTACTTATTGAATTGCACACAAAGGCACGTTTTATAACATCAAGTTACTGATGCGTTTACGTGCAATCAATGCACAACCAACTCATAGGTAACAACTCATATCTCTAAGTTTGAAGACTTATATGATATTACCGTCTCACGATCACTCGAGATAAATTCCATGAAGTGATACAAGTGAGCGTGGGTTTATTCCAATACTCATAACTTATGAGCACTCATGAACGTTGTAGCAACCATTGCTATGTCTAAACACCTTTAGCCATCTACAAACCCAATTCATGACAATCTTGATTCATACCTACTTCCGACGTATGACCGATTGTGGAGGTTTGAATAAATTGATTATTCTGGAAGTCAAAACATGCAAAACTGAAACAATAGTAAATAATTGACAATGATAGTAACACTTTACTCATAAATAAATCACACATTTTATTCATCATCAAACGTCGATTACATTTTACAAGTTTCAGAAAAGGCTATCTAATCTGTAAAACTAATATCATCCCTCAGCCCGATACGCCTCGCATGCTGCAAATGCTTAACCCTCGTCAGTCCCTTCGTAAGGGGATCCGCAGGGTTCTCATCTGACGATACCCTCTTTGCCACGAGGAGTCCCTCTTCTATCTTGTGTCTTATGAAGTGATATTTTCTGTCAATGTGTCGGGATCTGCCATGATCTCTTGGTTCCTTGGCTAAGGCAACCGCACTATTGCTATCACAGAAAATCTCCATAGGCTCCTTAATAGCTGGTACAACTCCAAGGTCTCCGATGAAGTTCCTCAGCCATATCGCCTCCTTTGCCGCTTCACTCGCTGCTATGTACTCTGATTCACAAGTTGAATCAGCTACATTCTCCTGTTTGGAACTCTTCCAAGTGATTGCCCCTCCATTTAAGGTAAAGACCCAGCCCGACTGAGAGTGGAAGTTATCCCTATCAGTCTGAAAGCTAGCATCACTATACCCTACTACTCTCAAGTCATCACTCCCACCAAGGTTAAGGATCCAATCCTTAGTCCTCCGCAGGTACTTGAGAATATTCTTTACCGCGGTCCAATGAGCCCTGCCAGGGTTCCCCTGATATCTGCTGACCATGCTCAAAGCGAAGGCCACATCAGGACGGGTACAAGTCATAGCATACATGATCGAACCAACAATGGAAGCATAAGGTAATCGACTCATCTCAGCTATCTCATCTTCTGTACTCGGGCTCTGAGCCTTGCTCAGTTTGGCATTGCTTTGGATCGGTAATTCTCCTTTCTTGGAATTCTGCATGTTGAACCTTTTCAACACCTTATCCAAGTAGATACTCTGACTAAGTCCAATTAGTCTTTTACTCCTTTCTCTTAATATCCTTATCCCTAGGATATACGTAGCTTCTCCAAGGTCCTTCATAGCAAAGCACTTCCCAAGCCAGGACTTAACCTCCTGCAAGGTTGGCATGTCATTTCCTATGAGTAGTATGTCATCCACATACAGTACCAAAAAACTAACTATACTCCCACTAGCTCTGACATACACGCAGGACTCATCTTCACTTCTTGAGAAACCAAACTCTTTGACCTTCTCATCGAAATAAAGATTCCAACTTCGAGATGCTTGTTTCAATCCATAAATGGATTTCTCAAGCTTGCACACTCTATTGGGGTACTCTGCACTGACAAAACCTTCTGGCTGATTCATGTAAACATCCTCAGCCAACTTTCCGTTAAGGAAAGCGGTTTTGACATCCATTTGCCATATTTCATAATCATGAAATGCAGCAATGGCTAGCATAACCCTAATAGACTTAATCTTTGCTACTGGTGAAAAGGTTTCATCATAATCAATACCCTGAGTCTGAGTAAACCCCTTCGCAACGAGTCGAGCCTTATAAGTGTGCACCTTCCCATCCATGTCGGTCTTCTTCTTGAAGATCCATTTGCACCCGAATGTCTTACGGCCTGGTACATTGTCAACCAAGTTCCAAACTTGATTGTCATACATGGACTGTATCTCGCTGTCCATAGCCTCCTTCCATTTAGCAGACTCTGGGCCTGCCATGGCTTCCTTAACACTGTTAGGTTCATCCAGATTTACCAGTGTACTGTCACTGATAAATGTATCACCTTCCGTAGTAATATGAAATCCATAATAAAACTCAGGTGTGTTCCTAACCCTTGTGGAACGCCTCGGAAGTACAGACTCGTCAGCTGGATCAACAGGAATTTCCTCCTCAAGTTGATTGCTAGTGTTTGAGGTTCCTTCACCAATTGAGTCTTGAATTTCTTCAAGGTCAATTTGCCTCCCACTGTCTCCTTGGCTTATAAATTCTCTCTCTCGAAAGACCCCTCTCCTAGCCACAAAGACCACATTCTCACTGGGTCTGTAGAAGAGGTAACCAAAGGATTTTTGTGGGTAGCCGATGAAAATACACCTTTCACTTCGAGGTTCGAGCTTGTCATGAATTTCGCGCCTCACGAAAGCCTCGCAACCCCAAATCTTGATATGGTCTAGATTGGGAACTTTCCCAGTCCACATTTCATGAGGTGTTTTGGCAACCTTCTTTGTAGGGACTAGATTAAGGATGTGGGCGGCAGTCTCTAAGGCATACCCCCAAAAAGAGATTGGTAGCGAAGCTCGACTCATCATAGAGCGAACCATGTCCAACAAGGTTCAATTGCGCCTCTCAGCTACACCATTCAGCTGTGGTGTCCTGGGAGGTGTCAATTGTGAGACAATCCCACACTCCTTAAGATAATCGAGGAACTCAGTACTAAGATACTCACCACCTCGATCGGATCGAAGCATCTTAATGTTCCTGCCCAATTGATTTTCTACTTCCTGTTTAAACTCTTTAAACCTTTCAAAAGTTTCTGACTTATGTTTGATTAAGTAGACATAACCATATCTACTAAAATCATCAATAAAAGTCACATAATAGCGATTAGCATCCCTTGTGGCGGTTTTGAATGGTCCACATACATCAGTATGTATAAGGTCCAACAAACCCTCACCCCTTGCACAAGTACCAGTGAAGGGTGATTTTGTCATTTTCCCAAGTAGACAAGACTCACAACTATCATCCGACTTGAGGTCGAACGACTCCAAGACTCCATCCTTTTGGAGCTGGCCTATGCGTTTCTTGCTTACATGTCCAAGACGACAATGCCACAAAGATGCTTTATCCATGCTAGTAGAAGAATCAATACACAATACATTATTCCCTAAATTATCTACAACCGATACAGCTTCATACACACCATTACAAGGTAATGCTTTAAAATAAAGAATATTATTAAAGAAAGCATTAATACTACCAACTTCAGTATCAAAAGAAAAGGTAAAACCTTGTTTGTACAAAGCATGAAAGGAAATAATATTCCTCGCCATTTCAGACGAGTACACACATTTATTCAAATCTAACTTTAACCCACTATCTAGCAATAAAGTATAAACTCCAATCTTGGTAACAGGTGCAACCTTCTTGTTCCCCATGATTAAGTTTATCTTTCCGTGCTCCACATCCTCACTTCTTCTTAGGCCCTGCAAGTCACAACAGATGTGAATACCACAACCTGTATCAAGAACCCAAGAATTAGAATATGGTGAGTTATTAGACAATATAGTGTAAATACCTGCATGGGATGGTTTCACTTTCCCATCCTTGACATCCTGCAAGTACTTTGGGCAGTTTCGCTTCCAGTGCCCCTTATTTTGACAGTAGAAGCATTCAGCGTCCTTAGGGATGGCAGAAGGAGTGATAGAACCACCTTTGGTTCCAGATGAGGAGCCTTCAAGGGACTTTCCCTTGGTACCCTTCGAAGGGTGCTTCCTCTTCTTCCCTTTGCCTTGCCCGATAGCCAAAACAGGGGTAGTAGTAGGAGTAGGAGTAGTAACCGACTTACTCTTAAGACCACTTTCGGCAGTCTTCAGAAGTCCTTGAAGCTTACTGAGTGTGACTTCCTCCTTGTTCATGTGGTATGTCATACGAAAGTGATCATAACACGATGGCAAGGAGTGCAAAATGATATCAATTGCCAACTCCTCAGGGAAGTTCACATGCAGTTTCATTAGACGGTCCACATACCTTTGCATTTTCTGCATGTGGCTCGTGATTGGTTCGCTATCCTTCATACGGGTAGTGATCATGGAGGAGATTATTTCATACCGCTCTTGACGAGCACTCTGATGGTACCTTTCCATCAGATCCTGATGCATCTCAAAAGGGTAATAGTCCTCATAGGACTTTTGGAGTTCAGCTGTCATAGTGGCCATCATGATGCATGCCACCTTGGTGGCATCTCTTTCATGTGCCTGATACTCAGCGACCTCCTCAGGAGTAGCAGTGGACTCATCAAGCTCCTTTAGCTCCTTATCGAGGACATATTCCTTGTCCTCGTAACGAGTAACCATCCTGATGTTCCGGATCCAATCCATAAAGTTGGAACCATCAAAGATGACCCTCCCACAAAGGTTCATGAGGGAAAAAGAGCCAGTAGGGTTAGAGCCCGAAGCTTTGTTGTCGGAAGACATCTGAAAAGAAGAAAACAAGTTTAGATTAGATATATCGAATCCTTAATAATACACCCAAATGTAATATTAAGGCTAGGATCCAACACAATATATTATAACTTAGAAGAGGGATGCCGTAATCTAAGCTATAATATATTTGAAGGTAGGTGAATGACGATTCACCAATTTCCACCATGAAAACGAAATGAATTATTAGGTTTAATTGGTTTTGAAATTCCTAGATTCCTTTGAGATTCATTGAACTTTTCAATGGCATGTTTCAATCTCGATTGTGCCCTTCAAGTTTTGTGACTGGGATGCCGAGGATCACAAAACAAGGTGTGAATAACCATGCAAATTCACTTGGTACGCTTAATATTATCACCTAATCAATGTGCCGGTTAACCACACACGCTCCACCGATCTATGATAAACATTAAGTCACCCTTCGAGATCCTTACTAGTCAAAGTTAGTGTGTCGGTTAACCACACACGCTCCACCAACGACTTGGTAAGGTACAAAGTGTGAATTTCATGGGTTAGCACCATATTCACATTTTCCTAAAGTAACTAAGATTGGGAATTTATATAAGGTTTAGTTACTTTATAATATTCATCATACTTTTAATGAGAATTTATAAGTCCTTGTCCTACCCGTTCGGCTAACGACCCTCCACCAGTCAAGCAAGCGGTGGGTGAGAGTGGACACCCATTAAGTTGCCATTTTATAGGCAACAACCTTATACCCACCTTATAGACTGGCTTCGTGAATGAGGCGTACTAGCGGTAAGACGACTTTGATCTTATACATATATATAATAATTAACCATTAATGTTATAAATAGTATAAGGGTTGAATTTTAACTTTTAAAACTCTAAGGGTTTGGAATTAAAGTATATTAAAGTGTGTGTAACTTTACAAATTCCAAAACTTGAGGACAAGTTTTGAAACTATTCAAAACTTTTCATTTCATAACTTATGAATTAAAGGTTCATAAAAATGAAGACTCTTCAATTCCATGTAACTTATGTGTTTTAAGTGTGTGTTTAAAAGAAGTGACCTTTGGATATCCATAACTTGAGGACAAATTATGGACTCCATTAAAACACATAAATGATCAAGAATTAATCCTAAACAATTCAGCAAATAATTCCTATCATCTTCTAAATTCATAAGAACATGAACATGATCATCAAAGTTTCAAGAATTATATGAACACATACAAAGCATGAAATTTTGATATAAGCTATTGTAAATGGATTAGAACAACCAGTACACCAACTAAAACAAGTTTTAAAACACCAAAACAGTTTAGGGTAATGTTTCTAGTCCATTTCCAGCAGCAAAAGTCAAAAATCTGCATTCTGAGGCTCCTACTCGCCGAGTGCACGAACCTACTCGCCGAGTAGGATGAGTTTACACATGAACTCGGCGAGTCCCCCCATGGACTCGGCGAGTTCATCAGGCAGACAGCAAAAAACTCGACTTTTTTTTCACTATTTTGCATCAAGTATCAAACAAACAAGCCTAGGCTCTGATACCACTGTAGGGTTTTGAGCATTCTAACACTTCCTAAGTGTACATGCAACCCTATTAAACCTTGGATCTATGTTTGTCTAAGATACATGCAAAATATTATTTTCCAAGGTTTATAACCTATCTAGCATGGCATGGGGTACTTTTAACCATAAAGGAACTAGATGAATTACATACCTTTTGTTGATTGTTGATTCCTTGGAGTTTGAGAGCCAAGCACCAATAATGTGAATGCCTCAAATGGAAATCACAAATCACCCAAACTTGGAAAATATATGAGAGAGTATTCTAACTCTTGGTTTTGGCCACCACACTTACACACACACTTAGTGTCTTTTTCATGCAACATAAGCTTGTTTATATAGTGTACATGGTTAGGGTGAAACCCTAATAACCCATGTCTTTTCCTCTTCCAAGGATCCATGGGTAAAATCTCCATGGATCATCCATGGACTTCCATATAAGCTTAGCCCATTCCAAATGAGTGTTAGCCCACACCATATAAATATAATAGCCCATGATTTAATTAGTCTTCCTTTTAATCACTAAATTAATTCATAATTAATTCAAGATTAAAACTAATTAAGTAACATGACTTTATATTAATATATTATAACTTATAATATATTAATAAATCGTAAGTATACAACTCTCATAAAATTATCCATAACAAGTTCGGGTGAAGTGCAACCCAAATGGACCATGCCGGGTCGGGTCAAGTATATACCAAATAAGTTATGGACTTAGACACCTTATCCAACAGGTTGTTCTTGTTGTTGTTTAGGATTGACATATACAAAAGAGAGAGAGAGAGAGAGAGTTTTGTTAGTTTGATTTTATCCATTAAATAATTTACCCATAAAAACTATTTACTAAGGCTAGAATCCATATTTGGGTTTGTAATGTGTAAAGGGATGTTGTAAACACACCACAAGTTTATTTAGGTAGGTAAAGCTCTTTTCCAACTTCATGATCTTTGAAACTCCTAGATCTTTTGAGATTCATTGACTAGATTCAATGGCATGTTAATTTTAGATTGTGCTTATTTCATTTATCTAACAGGGATGCCATGAATCATAAAACAAATGGTGAATCAACCATGTGATGCTCGACTCAAGTTACACTTGAGATTCACGAGTTTCACATCATTTCCAACCATAATCCTCACATTGATGTGTCAGCTAATCGCACACGCTTCATCACAAAATTGTAAGGAAATGTGTGTTTCTTCATGGGTAACACACTATTAGTGTTTTAACTAATTATATAAAACAAGAATCTTGTTTTATTACTTTAGTTAATACTTTTAACTCTAAACATCTATTCTATCAAACCCTTTTGGTAACTCCACTCTTAAAATGCAAAGAGGCTATGAGGGTGGTAATATATGAGCTTTTGAAAACCGACATTATTGGGAATCTAAGAGACCTCCTTAAACCTCTCTTATAGCATTAAAGAGGGTGAGCCTAGTCATGGTTTGGCTGATAATATTTTAATTAAACATGTGAGAGAACATGTTGTAATTATGTGAAACTTATAGTAATTGTTGGATCGTTAGATTCAATAAGATAGAAACCACAATTAAAGACGTAATCAAGAAGAACACACGAACATAAATAAGATCTTGTTTTCATTTAGAGACTAAAGGAATATGATTACAATTTTGTGTAAGACACCTTCAAAAGTTACCCTCTACTATCAACCAACACTCCTTATATAAGAAATACAAGGAAAGAGGTTGAGCTCTAAACAATGAGGTCAGGACACCTAGGCTACAAACAACTGTCACAAAAAGAAACTTACAACTGCGAACCCAACTAAGTCAATGCGAACACAAAAAAAAAATCATTCGCATTAACAACAAATGAAACTTTTACTACGAATTACATTTCGCATTACAAACTCAATAAAACATTTAAAATACGATCCTAACAATCTCCCCATTTGCATTGAGTTGCGAAATGAATCTTTAGTTATGCTCTTCAAAAACTTCACCAACTATGCCCATAAGAACAAGTATCACTTGTATCCACCATCTAATCACTTATGAAACCCAGTTTATATCTTCTTTTGAGTTTAGTTTGCACATCTCAGTCCCTGCAAGAATACTATTCAAATAATCAGAACTATAACAATGTTTATCATTCAAGTACAACATCTTGTTTTGAACTTTTGCTTCTTTAAGTGCCTTATAAACAATGTTGGTGATTTTATATCATCAATATTATTTAAGTGTAATAGGATTAAATTTGTTGACCAAAAGTGATCTTGCTGAATATTGAACAAGTTAGGATGGTGTAGGAGTGCACAATTGTTCAAGTTTTTCAAGATTCAAAGTACATTGTTATTTAGGGGCGAAGCCCCTAAACGAACGGGGATCCGGGGGCAGCGCCCCTGGGAGCGGGGTCCTAGGGGCGGCAGCCCCTGGCAGGGTCCAAGGGGCAGAGCCCCTGGCTGGGATCGATATATCCGTTTAGAAAGTTGACCCTTTTTTCCCTGAGATCCGTTTAATGACAGGTTTGGTAGTTTTATGACAGTTTGTAACTGTCTATTGACAGTTTTCAGACAAGAATGATATATCCGTTTTTGGTCATTTTTCTGGTACATCTTGAAGAACATTTTCACATACATTCTCAGATTTTATTCTCTAAATTTCATCCAATTGGGTGTTCGATCTGTACCATCGAAATACTTCAATTTGATAGTGAATCACGACTTTCAGAGAATCCAAGCAATCTATTCATCCCTTATTTTCTAACAAACAATCCCCCAAGGATTCTTCTGAATAAATCCTTCTCTCATTTCTTCCAATCCTTCTGGTTGTGCTTGAGGTCTCGCAATGACATTTCTTTTCACAATCTTAGATACTTCAACATCTATCTTGCTTATTTCCACACGATAATTTCTGATCATGTGAGTGATATGCAGAAGTTGCGAACCAAACTTCGATTCATGCTTCTTCAGAATTCCACAAAGAACAATCCAATCATGAGGATTCCTGATGTGCATATCAGAAAGAGAAATCACCAAACTGTCCTTTTTATCAACTCTTAAAATTGTAAATTTATAGTTTGTAAATTCATCAATCTTAACTTCTTCAATCTTTTTAACCGTCATGATTCGCTTCAATGACCAGACATCATATTATGGCTTAGAATTGTTGAGATAAAATGTAAAAAGGTTCTTGTTCACAACACTATTGGAGATACGAATTTTGGCCATATGATTGAAGCTTCTAAAAAGAAAATATTTTCCACAGTTAGGCAAATCTGATTGACACTCAGCAGTGTTCTAAACAAAATATGAAGAATTCGGTTCAAGACAATACTTCTCAACCTTCTTAATCGCAACATCCTGAACTCTTTCCATAGTCTATTCAGACCGCATAGATCTTAGACTAGCTTATATTGCTTCTTTATCTCTCTTTTCAACATCAATCCTATCCAACTCAATTTACAATTGCCTTAATCTTTCAATCTCTTCATCATTTTTCCTTTGTTCCTATTTCTCAGCTTCAACATCATTCGGATCAACTTCCTTTGGTGTAATAATTTTGACAGAACTAGTACCCACACCATCTTCAAAAAACTTCTGAGAATCAAACGTACTATCATCCAATTGGCTTTTCATTGATCCATGCTCAATCTGAATCTTCGGAACATCATCGTTTTTGATCAACTTAGGAACTGAACAAGGACTTTTGATACAAATAGGTTCCTTTTGAACATTTACAGTTGGTTCCTCCTGAACAATATTTTCAATCTTATCTCCCCCTTGTTGCGAAGTAGCACCGCTACTCGTAACACCAGGTTTGATTTGAGAAAGAATGAGAACAAGCTTCGCATCCAATAACTGGGACACATAATCAACATATGGAGAATCCTTTGTTTCCAAAATGCGAACTAACCTTTGATAGATCTCAAAGTTTCTCCCATTTTTCAAGATCATCTCCTCTTCAACCTTCTCAAATTCATTCTTCGTTTTCTTTAATTCCAACTTCAAAGATTTGATCTTTAATTCCTTCTCAGCCAATTTATTAGCCATGTCTACTTCAGTATCCTAATTGGTAACAAGAGTGTTAATTGAATTGATAACATCTTGATGATTTTCAGTGTTGGTAGCAAGAATGAAAATTTTAAGATCCTTTACTTCATTCAGAACATAATCAACTTTGGATAAAGCATTGGTGGAAGTGGTAAGAGCAGTTGAACTTTAGAAGTAGCTTCATCAATTAATTTAGCTTGATCATCAAATAAATGTTAACTCTCATTAACAATTGTTTTCAAAGTACTCTCACGAGTAAGCATCAGATTTTGAAAATTTATAGGAGATAAAGAATCAGCCCTACGAACCAAAGCAATCAACTAGCGATTCAACATCTGATAATATTTTCTGGTAGCAGGAACAGTAGCTATTTCATCATCAAGATCACTTTCATCATCTAGCAAGGAGACCGCTAGAATTGGTTCTTGAAAATTTGGAACGGACCTCGGGGAAATGATTCATACACATTGGTTTTTCTCAATTTATCGAGCTCCTATTATGGATGGGAAATGATTCATACACATTAGTTTTTCTCCATGCACAACAATTTATGTTTTATAGAGTTGTATAATACAACATTTTAAAACACAAATTGTTCATTCTATTAATTGTCAAATTAGTTTTATGTCATCTGTAACTTATAATATGTAGTTTCCCTATGTGTATAAAATTTGGGACTCACTTAAATTATTCTTGAGCTTCCACAACACTTTATCATGATCGACCTCAAGTTTGGACAAACATATATAACAAATTGGGTTTAGTTTCTTTCTCGATTTCCTTTAAAGGCACAAACTATTTATGTCGGTTCTTTAGAAATTAATCTCTATTAGCACAAACTTCTCAAAAGTCTAGTAGCTATGCATGTAGGGAGAGTATAAATGTAATGGCTACAAACAATGCATTATACAAAAATACTAGCATCATAAAGCTAACAATAAAAGAAGATCTTGGCATTTTTGTTGTACACAAGTCAAGAATGAAACAATGTAAAGACATATAAAGCTAACAATAAAAGAAGATCTTGGCATTTTTGTTGTACACAAGTCAAGAATGAAACAATGTAAAGACATATAAGTTGGTATATCTCTTAATTGTAAGACTTATAAACATCCTATAACATACAATAGTAACTTTTGTTGTCGAGTCAAGGTCCAAATCTCATTCTAAATTTCAAAGCATCTTACAAACATCCTCGCTCTAATTGTTAGCATAATCAAAAGACTTAAGAGTACACTTTTACAAATGCTTTGTTACGAGCCAATGCAACTCTCAAGACATGAACAACATATCGGTTATACCCATAGTATCCTCTTTGTTCCATTAAACATAACATTTGAACTCAAACCAAGCATACAACAAAGAGCCGATTAAAATACCATCCCTTTGCTCTTTGTTCTTAAGGTTCCTCACAAACATCCATCGTTATACAATCAAGACACATAGTTTTTGTCGGCTTCCAAGTAGTCACCATAGTATCCTTCCTCATCTCTTCTCCTTCGCAAATGCTTGTAGTACACATATTGCATTATGATCTATGATTATTACTTCCATTAAGGTCAAACTACGATTACTTTCTACAAAAAACGGTTAATCAGCAACAACCCTGAGCTGGCTCACATTGCTCTGCCCATGAGCATCATGTCAGATGTAAATTAGATATATATAAATAAAAAGGATACAAATGTATCAAGTGCTACGCACGCTGCGGCATCGAGCAGCCAAGGCATGTTGGCTTTGATTTTTGACCATTCTGTACTTCTTACAAGAATGCTGCAATTGAAATTTTTATCATCATCAGTAAACTTCAATAGTTGTATACATGTAAGTGTGTGTGTGTGTGTGAGAGACCTTGCGACATAAGTGGCATTTGCAACAAGAGCGAAGATGAACATGAGAGGATTTAAACCCTAAAAGGATTTGGTAAAGTTAGAAACTTTAGATCAAGAAAATGACAATTAAAAAAAAAAAAAAAAAAAAAAAAAAAAAAAAAAAGGTTAAAATGTAATAATTTCACCTCTACACTGCCTCTTTTGATCTGTCAATAACAAAAACAAGTATTTCAGAAAGCTTATAATTAATCAAATAACAATTGAGATTTAAACCCAAAAAAAAAAATTACATTCAATACAATCTGAGGAATCCGACCACCCATGTAAATAGCCGCCATCATCCACCCTAACCATTGCCCATACACCGTACTACTTCCACCACCCTCCTACAACATCAACACAATTAATTAAATTCATAACTAAATACAAATTATTTAAACAAAAAAAAAAAAAAAAAATCATACTTGTAGCAACTTTCTTCCAACATAAACTTGCATCAAACCCTTGGTATGTGAAGGCAAATTTAATGAAGTAGCCAAGAACGCTCCATACCCAGCCTGTGACGTTAATAAATACAACAACTTATAAATATTTAATATATTTTCTTGATTTTTATCTCTATTAAGCAAGCTAGCTATATATCCTTTCTTTAAAAGGAAACGACAATTAAATTAATAAGCCAAAAACATGAAAAGAAACAAAATTAAAATTTAAAAAACCCCCACGTTTTAAAAAATTCAACTTACAGAACGTGGGATGGGTTTGGGTTGTGTAGTAGGCTTCGGTATTTGAACAGATGACTCATCTTCTGAAGAAGAGTCATCATCGGCAGCCATGGCAGACGCTGGACCACTTCTCGTTGTCCACAGATAAGATCGATTGGGTGGTGTTGCGCTTCCCGCCATTGATCTTGCAGACCTGCAAAAAGATTTCATTTTAATTTCCGTTCTTTTTCTAATTTCATGTTATGGTATAATGAAATTCCCAATTAATGATGCCCAATTCGAGGTATGAACATGAAGATGAAGATGAAGACGTACGTGAAGAAATAGTCTTGACGTGGAGATGACGATGTTGTTCTTATTGCGCGGCTTCGAGAGGTTAATTCATGGGGTTCTGAAGCTGTTGAAGGTCTGAGAGGTTTCTTCGCTTCTTCATCCTGTAAATGATTTCAACTTTTAATGATTTTTAAGCAAAATTTCTAGTGAAATCATTTTGTTAATTCGTACCTCTGTGTTAGATGTAGCATGAGCATCGGCTTTTCTGGATTTGAGCCATGTGTAGATGTGATCGTAGTATAAGCTTTGTAAAACTAAGATGATTGTACTGATTGTGTAAAGCTGTGTGAAATTAACATAAAATCGTTAGATTAAATGTGATTATAGAGAACGATTTAGTGAAATTTTGCGAAAATTAATCCCAAAATAGCACGACAGATTTACCGCAGCTGTGTAGTATTGAGTCGGCAACTGCATCGAGAAGAAAGAAAGAAAAAAAAAACGTGAGAAGAATGATAACGAATTAACGATGAAGGTGGATGTGGATTAGTGGATCTGTTGAAGGTTTTATCGGAGTTTTTTGATTGTGTACATGTTAAAAAAATCGTTAGAAATTGGAAATCAGACGAAGAAATTCACCGTTGCAGGTTCGAGAAGACAACCGACGAGATTAAAGATATCCCTGCGAAGATCAAATTTGACGATTTGATTGAAGGAAACGAAGAAAAAGAAGAAAAAGAAGAAAAAGAAGAAGAAATTTCACAGACGCATTAACACAAACACCTACCCGGCAATCCAAGTGAGGAGGAAGAGAAGTGAGACGCCATGGCTGGATTTAGTACGAAAGTTGGTGATGATTTGAGGGATTTCAGCGACACCCCAACAAACAAGACTCGCGATTCCAAACCCGAAAGATAATTCGTCTCTGAGATTACACAAACAATCCTTGAAATACTTGTCAACCCACCCAATACATGATTTATTCTCTGTTACACAGTATGATAATGAGTTACTCGTTGTAGGGGTGATATTGTTCTTCAAGAATAAGAACTTCATCTCTGCAATGGGGTTTTTGGTATTCGACCCGGATCCGAAAGCAGAATGTGGTGTGGGATTTTTGTGTATGTAATATGCATATGAATATATAATAGCCCTATATAATGTATGGAACGAATGAATCAAGAAGAAGAAGAAGAAGATAGACGATTGTAGTAACAGTAGCAAAGTATGTGGGGGCGGTGTAATGTGAAATTACGAAAATAACCTTTGTGTGGATTTTGGTGAAAATCGTAAGAGATTGAATAGCTGTGTGGTGGTCCTTGAGTTCTTGCTCGAAATGTTCGGAGTTCGGACCCTTCCCTTTTTTATGTTTAGTTTTATTTAGTAATAACGACTTAAAAAGGTAATATATTTTTCGATTTGTATATATTTGGTCACTGATTTTTTTTTCGTCTATATTTACCCCTTCAACTTGTTAAACCGTATACATTCAGTCCTTATGACCGGCTACTGCAGGTTACCCGGTAAAAATGACTTAATAGGGTAATATATTTCTCACTTTGTACACATTTAGTCCTTAATATTTTTGTACACATTTAGTCCTTTTTTTTTTTGCAAAATAAGTCATTTTTTTGTACTCATTCAGTACTTATGAATGATTTTTTAGTTTTTTCTCACAAAATCTTACGTGGGACATTCATTAATGAGGTGTATGGGGCTTTTGATGCGTATATCTATCGCGATCTCGACTACTTGGTTGCTTAGGTCATGTGTTCTGAACGTCATAACTTCTTTATATGATCTCGGATTTTAACGATCTTTATATCCATGCGTTCGTATTTTAGTCTACTACAACTTTCATTTAGATTACTCTCATTAAAAAATAATATATTTTTACTTACGATTTTTATATTCATACGCGGTGGCGGATTTAGTATGGTCCCGGTGTTGCACCGACAACACCTGTTTTTCTGTTCGCAGTGGAAAACTTTTCGCTTTATTTTTTACGTTTATACCTATTTTCCATGTATCGGCAACACCTACTATGTATTACTGCGTCTTCCTCTGTCCATACGTTTTTTATGAATGCATGTATGTATGTTTTTTTTTTATAAAATCGTTAGTAAAAATACATTTTAACGGGAGTAATCTTAATGAAAGTGGTAGTAGACTCAAAAAATGAACACGTGGATAAAGATCCTTAAAATCTGATATCGCATGAAGAAGTTACGATGTTCAAAATACAAGACCTAAGCCAAACCACAAGACTTACGCAACCAAGCAGTCGAGATCGCATTGGACATAAACATCAACAACCCCAAGCACCTCATCAATGATTGTCTCACGTAAGATGTAATGAAAAAAACCTAAAGAAATCATTCATAAGTATTGAATGAGTACAAAAAAAGGACTTATTTTGAAACAAAAAAAATGTTAATGACTAAATATGTACAAAAATATTAAGGACTAAATGTGTACAAAATGAAAAATATATTACCTTATCAAGTCATTTTTCCCGGCTAACCTGGAGTAACAGGTCATAGGGACTGAATGTGTACGGTTTAACAAATTTAAGGGGTAAATGTGGACGAAAAAAAAATTCAATGACCAAATGTGTATAAATCGAATAATATATTACCCTTTTAAGTCATTATCCCTTTTATTTATATTTGTTATTATTATTCCTTGGATTTTGAACAATAAACATTTATTTCTTAATATAACATAAAAAAATTTGTTTTGTTTTTATCTTTGAATCTTTGATGGAAACGAAATATGCACAGATTAAATTTAAAGAGCAAGTTGTCAAAAGAATACTGGATAATATATTTGTATATTCATAAGAATCATTATATTTCATTTAATTTTATGGATTTAAGAAATTGTATCTTCTCATTAATGAATGTCGATAAAGTTTGATAAGTTTTTGATGTCTGCCACTTAGATATACTATAGAAAAGTTAAAATAGTTATTAATAAAATATTGTGTCAAAGTACAATGATTTTAGTATGATATTTAGTGATAAAGTGTCGAGTTTTATTGTGGAAAGATAATACGGTAATAATAGTAATTTTCATAAAAAATAGTTATAATAAAATATTGTGTCGAGTTATTATAAAATTAGACGGTTTCCCCAAAATGTTTTATTAATGATGCCAAAAATTTTATGAAAAATTCTATTATTATCATTTTAATTCGCTATAAGCCTATAACAGGTTAAAATATGAATGAAAAATACCAATGGTATCAAATTGAATCGGTATTGGTATCGAATTGAATCGGTACGGGTACCAAACCGAATCGATACTCATACTAAAACATAATTGAATGTCAATATGCGGTTCAGTGCTTAGTGTTGCAGGTCCGGGTAGTTATCGGTACCAAACCAGATGTTTTTAGTTGTTTGTTACCATATTTCTCAAGAACTGAATCACATACTTAGAAGAAAAATAACGAAAATGACTCTTTGCTGTTATTGAGAAAATAATTCAAAACTCCGGTTACAATTGGTTCTATGTATTATCCATAACTCGGTAATATATATATATATATATATATATATATATATATATATATATATATATATATATATAAAAGAGGTTTCCTAATATTAGATAACTACTAATACATAAAGGAAACTTGTAAATAAGGAAACTCCTATGACTCCTATATTCATAGAAATTCCAACCTTCACCCCCGAATTTATAAGGTGAACCAGAAAAGTCTTGAACTCCTATTAAGCTCCTCATCTCTTTGAACTTTATGCGAGGTAGTGTCTTGGTCAAAATGTATGCTTTCTGTTCTGTTCCCCAGACATACTCAACATCCACCTGTTCATCTTCAATTCGCTCTTGAATGTAATGAAACCTTGTGTGGATGTGTTTGTTTCTTTCATGGAAAACAGGGTTCTTGGCGTGTGAAATCATCGGCTTGTTATCAAGTCGAATGGTCACCATTTCTTGTTCTTTATTAGTGATTTCACCGAACAATTCTTGAAGCCATATTGACTGACATGTTGATGTTGTAGCTGCCATAAATTATGTTTCACCCGATGATAACGCGACATTATCTTGCTTTTGTGAGCACCAAGTTATCGGTGATGACTCATAATAAAATACATTACAGTTGTACTTATGTCATCATATGGATCAGTATTATGACTATTATAGCTATAACCAATGAGTCGATTTTTACCAGTCCTTTCATACTTAATGTCATAAGTTGTGGTTCTTTGAAGATACCTTAAGAGGTACTTTATTGTTGTTCCATGTGTCTCACGGGGACCTTGCATATAACAACTTATAACTCCAACCGTATATGCCATATCTGGTCTACTTTGGAGTGGGTAATGAAGACTTCCCACAAGCCTTCGATATCAAGTTGCATCAATCTCTGGCTCATCTTCTGCTTTGGTTATCTTCGTACCTGGTTCCATTGGAACATGAGTTGGAATACAGTCTTGAAGTTTAGCTTCTTTTAGAATACGTTGGGCATAATCTTTTTTCTTGATGACAATCATAATTTCTTCTTGCTTTACTTCAATTCCAAGATAGTAAATTAGCTTACCAAGATCTGTCATCTCAAAGATTTTAGCCATGTTGGTCTTGAATTTCTTGATCATACTCAAGCTTGATCCTGTGACAAATAGGTCATCAACATAAACCACCAAAATCAAAATATTTTCTCTATCGATTTCTCGGAAGACTGTCGGTTCTTTTGCGCACCTATGAAATTTCATTGTTTTTACGGTTGCGTCGAGCTTCATGTTCCATGCTCAAGGTGATTGTCTCAAACCATATAAGGATTTTGAGAGTTGATGCATTTTACCATCACTCCCTTTATTCAAATATCCTTCCGGTTGCATCACATAAACAGTTTCTTTTACATCATGTAAGAACGTTGCTTTTCCATCCAGGTGGTGAAGATCCCAACCATTCGTTGTTGGAATTGCTATATGGGGTCGAATGGTTTCAATGCAAGCTACCGGAGTAAATACTTCATCGAAATCAATTCCTTGTTGTTGCACATAACCCTTTGCAACTAATCATGTCTTGTATTTGTTAATCATGCCATCATTGTTCTTCTTAACTTTGTATACCCATTTTAATCCAATTGGCTTTACTCCATTTGGTTTCTCAACTAGATTTGACATATTATTCTTGTTTATTGATTCAATCTCAGAATCCATTACTTTAACCCACTCCGTTTGCACTTTGGCTTCTTCAAAAGTTAAAGGTTCTTCGGCTATCGCTAATAGAAGTTCCTCATAGTGTTGATCAACAACCAATACATGGTCATTTTGTGCTCTTCTTGGAAACCCAGATAAATCACAGTCTTTTTGGAGTAAACTTTGAAGCATAGATTACCTTTGAGATCATCTTGGCTTTGTCGTTTGATTAATAGTTGTTTATGTGTAACGCCATGTTCCGATTTGTTTCCTAATGCGGGGTGGTGACCCGAAGACCGAGTATCATCAGGATTAGAGCCTTTGAGGAAAATAGATTTAGACCCAATTGGGTATAGGTAAGGTAATTTGGATGATCCAGGTATTCGGTTTGTGTTTTGGAGCCAAAGGGTATATCAGTAAAGTCTCAGTTCAGGCTTTTATGGAAATTGGGTTTTAGTTCTGGAAGTTTTAAGGAAACTATGAGTTGATATAAGTGTAGAGCTTCTCGTTACCTTTCCGTGGATATAAGGATCGCCGAAAACGGACTTATAACGAAAAAGTTATGGCCTTTTGGAGTTTGGTGGTTTTAAGGTTTAGCCGGGTATGCGGGGCGTACACAAAGGGTACGCGGGGCATACTAGTGAAAAGTGTTGGATTAGTGTCTAAGCCCATAACTATTTTGGTATGTACTTGACCCGATGGTGCATGGTCCTTTTGGGTTGCCTTCACCAAAGCAACTTGATAGGATGAATTATGGAGAGAGAGGATTAATTATGATTTATTAATATATTATGAGAATAATATATTAAAGGAGAAATCATATTGTTTAATTAATATTAGTCAATAATTAATTAAGAATTAATTTTGTGGCTAAAAGAGATTAATTAAACTTAGGGGACTAGAACTATCAATTATGTGATAGTTGAATATTGGGCTAATGGACTTCTTATTAGAGGGGTGGAAGAATTCTATGGGGAAACCCATTAGAAATCGTCCAATGCCTCTAAAAGAGGAGTCCATGGGTTGCTTAGGGCCTAAGCAGCCAAATTAGGGTTTCCTTGTTAGATAACCCTAATAGCCTCACTATTTAAGCACCCTTAGGGCACCAAAAACGTGGCTAAGAGTTTCTTAGGGTTTCTAGACGTTTTTGAGTGCCTCTCCTCTTCTCCTTCTTCATCCTCTTGCTCTTGGTGTTTGTGAGCCATTAGAGGAGTGACATTTGTGACTCTAAGCTTTTAGAAGCCAATTATAATAAGGAATAGATTGTTATTACTACATAACAATCAAAGGTAAGATCTAAACCCTATTCTTATGTTAATATTGATTATCACATGCTAGATCTAGGGTTTATGGCTTTGGATGATTATTGCATGTTCATTAGACAAACTAGATCCAAAGCTTTAGGGTTTGCATGTACACCATAGGGATGATGTAGTGCTCATAACCCATCAGTGGTATCAGAGCCTAAGGCTGTTTGTTGATGAATTGATGCTATTTTGATCGTTTATTGCTTAAAAAATCGAAATTTTTTTGGTTCTGACTGCATGACTCGCCGAGTCATTTGGTGAACTCGCCGAGTCGACTGAACTCGACGAGTCCAGGCCAGACTCGACGATTCAAAGGGTCTGACAGCTCAATTTCGCAATTTGCTTGCTGTTTTGGCTTGGGATACTTACCATAAACGTTTTTAATTAGTAAAATCCGATTTTTATTGATTTTGGGTGAATATCCTTGCCAAAATAGTAGATAATTACCAATTAATCAAATATTTGTTGCCTTATAAGATAATGTTTAATTATTTTAGTTATTTGGTGAATTATCTTGCAAGTAATTGGACTAGGTCAAAATTAGATAACCATAATTAATTGTTAATTGCCTTATTTGAATTGTTGATCTAGAATGTTCTTGATAAAGTTTGGAAAAGTTTCATTTTTCACCCTTTAGGTTTTATAGTTTAATTTTGAACTTTAAAAGTTTTGTTTTGAAATTTAAATAGTTGAACCTTAATATTTTGAAATGTTTAAAAACTTGCCCTCATGTTTTGGAATTTAAATTTTTGATTAAAAGTTTAATTTTGAAATTTTAAATTCTAAAACCCTAGTTTTGAAAAAGTTCAAATTACACCCTTATGGTTTTATTAAGTTAATTAATAGTATAATTAAAAGAGAGTTAATAAATCCATAATGATATGGTTTATATTTAATTGAATTAAAAGGGTAATTTATAAAATTAAACCACCTAGTATTTTAAAAGTGTAAAATACACCCTATACTATATATAACATTGAAAGTATAATATTATATATGTATAACTTAAACTGCTAGTCTTACCGTTAGTAGGCCTCATTCACGAAGCTGGTCTATAAGGGGTGTTTAAGGAAATTGCCTATAAAATGGCGATTGAATGGGTATCCACTCTTACCCACCGCACTCTTGACTAGTGGAGGGTCGTTAGCCGAACGGGTAGGATAGGGCAAACCCCTATCCTCATTAAAAGTATAATGAATAAAGTAACTAAATGTTTTACTAAAATCCTAAATCTTAGTTACTTTCGGAAAAAGTGAAATCGATGCAATTCCATGGAATTACACTTTGTACCCTTGTCGAGACAATTAGTGGAGCGTGTGTGGTTAACCGGCACACTAAGTTGGGTTTGGCATTGGTAGCGAAGGGTGACTCGATGTTTGTCATAGATCGATGGAGCGTGTGTGGTTAACCGGCACGTCGATTAGGTGACTATAACAGTGAGGGCACCGCGTACATTCGCATGGTTATTCACACCTTATTTGTGATCCTCGGCATCCCAGTCACAAATGAAGGGCATAATTGAGATTAAACATGACATTGAAAAGTTCAATGAATCTCAAAAGATCTAGGAGTTTCAATTCATTTAAAACTTAACCTTCTTTTCGTTTTTTATGGTGGAAATTGGTAAATCGTCATTTACCTACCTTCAAATGTTCTGCGAGTTGGATTACGGCATCCCTCTTCCAATTTGTAGGATATTGTGTTGGGTCCTAGCCTTAATATCTCATTTGGGTGTTTAATTAAGGACTCAATCAACTAAACTTGGATTTTCTCTCGTTTCATAGATGTCAAAGTCTAACAACTATGGTCTTCCTAAATACGTTGGAAAGTGTTTTCCACGTGAAGATGATGTTCCACGATTGTATTGTGGAAATGGAAATCGTGCTTCATTTCCTCCACCTCCTCCAATAATTCTCCCTGACCCACGTGTTCGAAGACTTGAAAAGTTCAAGGTCACTGAAGCCCTATTGGCAAAAAACATGAAAATTGAAAGTCTATTTGTGCTCATGTCTTAGATAAAAAGTTACATATTGATAGATTGGGATTGTTAGGTATCGATGTTTAAAGGAAGTTGGCTATTGACTTGGTTCTTCAGTCACTTCCCAAATCATATGGTAAGTTCGTTAGAGAGTACTATATGATGGACCACGACATGACCCTTATTGATTTGACTTATTTGCTTATTGCTGCTGAATCAGAAATGATTTGGCGCACTGGTCAGCAAATTTGTCTCCCAACCCTCTATGGGCAATGGTAACATTGGAAGTCCAGAAAAGTTTTCTCTACGCAAGAGAAAGGCTGAGTCTGAGATAGTCCCGTGTACCATTCCATAAGAATCCATGTGTTTCTACTGCCAAAAGAAGGGGCATTGGTTACGAAGTTGCCCTGACTACCTGAGAGATCTAAGAGATGGGAGAGTCAAGATGTATGACTCTGCTTCAGGTAAAAATCCACTATCTAACTCTATTAAGTTCCTATTTGGAGATTCTTAATACATGATGTGATAAGATTACATTTCGATGTTTTGAAGGATCGAAGAAAGGAAATGAAGCTTAAAGGAAGGAGCAAGCTGAGTCTGATCGCGAAGAAATGGATTTTGATCGCATGATTGAAGGATCATATATTTAAGCTACTTCTTTAGAGTTAGGATAAATTGCTAAGTAATATTTACATAGTTTTCATTTGTAATCGCATTATAAGGACAATATTTTTCCGCAAGAAAATAAATTTTGAATCTTATTTATGTTTCCTTGCGATGGATTTTATGAAAATTAGTGTTTGAATGGTTCTATTGTTAGCAATATTATGAATGGATTTGATTCTTAGTTATGTTATTTGTGGTAATGTCAGAAATTTACCAAATGAGGAAAGATTCTCATCACCCAAGTTTCAATTGGACAGAAACTTGGAATCATGCAACTGGTATTGTGTGACGAATGAGAACCTTCGTATTTGGAAAATTGAGACTAATTCCTTGTTCACATAAGTATGTGAGTCAAGTGAAGGATAATGAGATCTGGTACACAATGTTGTGCACTGGTCAAGTCCACCACAAAGAACGATAAGATTATTTGTCATGATTTACTAAAAGTCTGGTAAACGTGATTATGCTTACAAGATTAAGTGAAATTCTGAATCATTGAAAAGTTTCAATGAATGGCAGAACGAATAAGAAGAATAAATTAGGCAAGAAAGATAAAAGTTTATCCAATCTAAGAAGAAGGGAGAGTACTTTTGTATCATGTTTTATGATTCTCTTAAAGATTATAAGAACCATATTACAATTCATCCTCTAAGGACACCTTAGTGCACTAGTATGGCTAAAAAGAGGAGTCGAGAATTGTTGAAATGGTTAAGTCAATAAGATGAATCATACTTCATTCCAAAATCAAGTTTTAGAGTCGTACTCCAAAATTGTGATTTGAGTGACATCATCTTAAGAAATTTAACACACTCATCAAATGTGAAGTAGGAAAATGTTTTCTTACTCTTGCACATTTGAAATTGGTAAGTTGTGATGTCTTGGATAAGACAAAAACCAAATAATACCAAATTGTGTGTAGGTTTGTCTTGATAAAGACACACACTGACTCTTGAATATTTGTTTTGTCAAGAAATGTTTCTTGATAAGAGAATCTTATATGTCAAGAGGTCAGTGGGAGTCTAAAGATCTTGAAAAGTTTCAAGAACAAATTCAAAAGTAAACCTATTAAACACCAGCACACGACTTGAGGACTGTAACCTATCGTGTTGACAAAATTTTATTTCTGTGCCAATCCAGTTGAGTGATTATGCATATGATTTCTACGAGTTCTCAATTGAATGCATAAGGGCAAACACCTTGATCAATGAAAGTACATTGACTAGCATAGGTGAGCTGCTAAATAAGTTGGACGCAATGGTGGGACCCTTGATGGCAAGAAATTAAGAATGAGCAGGTTCTGTCCATAAGAGTTTGAATTTGTCACAAACATTATCTTACGATTATGCTTATGACAAATTTGCATGGATAGGAACACACGCACCATAAAATCTAAGTGTCATAAGGTTTCTCTCCTTCATGAAAATGATTGTGAGGAATCGGTTTTACTAAGAGAGATTTTAAGGAGATAGCGATTATGTAAATTGCATTCTCAAATTCGATTATGATTACGGCATCCCTCTTCATAGTTCGAATTGTGAGATTTGAAAATTAGTCTGAACATTTGGGACTTAGTGATATAAGTTCTGAATTAGTTTAGACACACATGTGAGCTATCTAAAGAAGGTGTGTGAATTTGAAAAGCTTAGATAAAGGCTTATCGAAGCACATCGTATTGGAAATATGAACTTAAGAAATTCAATAAGCATTGTTTTCTAGAAGTTCAGCTGTTTTCTGAATACGTGTCAAAGCTAGTGGGAGCATAAATGTTATGCTGGTATGGATATAATCATCATGTTAGTGGGAGCATGATTATTATTGCAAGTTAGCAATATTAATTATAGAAAACAAAAGTTTCACTTTGCAAAGTTGCATATGTTGAATAGTTGTTTTGCTATAATTAAGGGAGAGAATATTATACTTCGTTTATATCTAAAGGTTTAGATCGATAAATTTTGATAAAATTTAGTAAAAAAGATATATAAATGTTATGTTGAAAGGATTCAACATAAGAGAATTTTATATATAGAAATAATTGTTGCGTTCTCACACTCGATTATGATTACGGCATCCCTCTTCATAGTTCGAATCGTGAGAACATGGCAAATAGAAATATTATAGCAAAAGACTGGTAAAGTATCACGTCAATGTAATATTCGACCGTTCTAAAATTTTCCAAATGCCTAGGGCATTAAGACGGAAAAAGGACTAGAATCAAATTTGACTGAATTAGTTAAACAACTGTCAAGGATAATCTAAGGTTCGCCAAGGATTGGTCGCTTGTGAATAGTTGGAAGTATAGTAATGGAAGGACCATATTGACATTATTATTATTAGAAATGATTCTATTAATAATGAGTTGTCATATGGCAAATATGGAAATGTTTCCTTATTGGGAGTTAGACGTTAAGAGTTTATGTCCAGATTAGAAAAACTTTTATGCAAGAAGGATGTTCAAAGGAATGTACTTTGAATGCGAGACTTCATGTCTATGGAATTGTCTTGTAACAATCTCCAATAGAGCTTTTTGTAATTTCATTGGCCGAGTCTTGATGACTTTTGTGCCGTGATATTACGAAAGGACCGTTGTATAAAGTGTTAAAATCTAACATATTCTGTAAGTGGCAAGAATTTGGTATTCTTACACTTGTGGTAAGGATTGGGAATTGTAAAATGAGTTTGATTGAAAATGTTATTCAATTTTACTATTTCACAAAGTAAGGACCATAAGTAAACATAGTGTGCATGCTAAGAGCATGGGACAATTGTCGTTATAATTCAAGTAAAAAGTTGATTAGTAATCAATATGGTGATTAAATAAAAGTGTTTTATTTATACTCAAAAGTTTGGGGCCATATAAGATTAGTATTATTCTTGTGTTTCAATTTGCATGTTTTGACTTCCTAAATAATTGAGTTATTTGAGAATAATCGAATTATTTGAACGTTCCACAATCGCTCATACTTTGGGAGTAGGTATGAAAGAAGATTGTCATGAATTGGTGTGTAGATTGTCTAAAGTGTATTAGACATAGCAAAAGTTTGATACAACGTTCATGAGTGCTTACGAATATGACTTGAGCATTGGATTAAACCCACGCTCACTTGGATCGCTTCATGGATTTTATCACGAGTGATTGGTGAGACGATAATATCTTATATTCTTAAAACCGAGATGTGTGAGTTGTATCTTGCGATTCGGTTATACATTGATAATATGTAAACGTACCAGTAACTTGGTGTTATAAAACGTATTGTTGTGTGTGATTCGGTGAGTGAGTACAAGCGAGCATTGAGTCGAAGTTTATCCATTCCTTTTACCCAAAGTAGGATAAAAGCGATATCTGTGGGCCCCTCGATGATTTAGTGATGACAAAGGAAAGTGCTCGGCCGGGCCAGGACTGATTTGGTTTGTTCAAATAGTCAGTTGTCATAAATCGGAAATCGGGAAACGACATATAGACTGAGAGAATGATTTCAATCCATGTCTCACGTCTATACGATATCTAGAATAGAGGAATATATGATCCCTTGTCTAAAGGACGCGTTTATGATAAGATCAGAGTTGACAGCGGCCTTTGAAAGCTACGATTGCTGATCAGGATCTGAAGTCATACGCAGAATAGTTATTAGACTTATCTAAGTGGGAGACTTTTGGATTAGTGTCTAAGCCCATAACTATTTTGGTATGTACTTGACCCGATGGTGCATGGTCCTTTTGGGTTGCCTTCACCAAAGCAACTTGATAGGATGAATTATGGAGAGAGAGGATTAATTATGATTTATTAATATATTATGAGAATAATATATTAAAGGAGAAATCATATTGTTTAATTAATATTAGTCAATAATTAATTAAGAATTAATTTTGTGGCTAAAAGAGATTAATTAAACTTAGGGGACTAGAACTATCAATTATGTGATAGTTGAATATTGGGCTAATGGACTTCTTATTAGAGGGGTGGACGAATTCTATGGGGAAACCCATTAGAAATCGTCCAAGGCCTCTAAAAGAGGAGTCTATGGGTTGCTTAGGGCCTAAGCAGCCAAATTAGGGTTTCCTTGTTAGATAACCCTAATAGCCTCACTATATAAGCACCCCTAGGGCACCAAAAACGTGGCTAAGAGTTTTCTTAGGGTTTCTAGACGTTTTTGAGTGCCTCTCCTCTTCTCCTTCTTCATCCTCTTGCTCTTGGTGTTTGTGAGCCATTAGAGGAGTGACATTTGTGACTCTAAGCTTTTAGAAGCCAATTATAAGAAGGAATAGATTGTTATTACTACATAACAATCAAAGGTAAGATCTAAACCCTATTCTTATGTTAATATTGATTATCACATGCTAGATCTAGGGTTTATGGCTTTGGATGATTATTGCATGTTCATTAGACAAACTAGATCCAAAGCTTTAGGGTTTGCATGTACACCATAGGAATGATGTAGTGCTCATAACCCATCAAAAAGGTCAGTACACGGGGCGTACATTGGCATACGTTGGGCGTACAGACCAGGATGGTCGCGGATGCTCTATGGAGTACACTTGGCGTACTCTAATCAGACCTAAACCCCATTTTAGGGTCTTGGACCCTATTTAAGCTCCTTATCTCATAACCTAACCCTAATATCTTCAGCCTCCGTCCCTCTAAACCCTAGAAATCGACCCTTAGCCCCTATTTGAGTGATTTTTTAGTTTCCAAGTGAGTTATGTGTGTTTTGGTGCTTGAGGAGGAAGAAGGAACTTCTTGAAGAGTCATTGCTTGACTTGGAGCTTTTGGATCCATGCTTTGTTTACCTAGATCTAACTTCTGGAGATATAAAGTCTCAACCTTGACAACTCTTTCTTGTACATCTAGCTAGGTGGTACTTTGTTATTGTTTTGGTACCTTTGTGGTGGTTCTTGTGAGTAGAAGTTACTCCAGAACCTTTGAGCTTCATATTTTGCCTTTGTTAGGGTTATGGAGCTAGTCATAAAGTTTGGATCTTGATGAGTATAAACCTTCCATGCATGATTTGGTAGTCTTTTGGTGAAGACTGGGACTTAGGGTTTTGCTTTGGTTCCCATTAAGTCATGCTAAGTCATAAAGTCAGGAACTTTATGACTTAAGAAGTCCCTTTGAATCAAATCTGGAAGTTTGGACTAAGGTCTTACGGTATTAAGAAGTTTTTAAGACATTTTGAAGTGATTTTGACCCTTGGAGTTCATCTTTGGTGTTGGTCTTCATTAAGCCATGCAAAGGTTTAAAGCCTTCGACTTTATGGATCAAGTCACTTATATTTAGCTATTCTGAGGATTTGGAAGTCTTGGCTTAAGGGACTATGACGTTTTTTATGTTGGTTGTGGGCAGGGTCAGTACGCGGGGTGTACCTTCTCGTATGTTGGGCGTACTGAGCTTCTGGTACGTACACTTAGTGTACCACTGAGTACGCGGGGCGTACTCAGTCAGAAAGGATTTTACATTTTGGGCCATCTTTTGGGCTTAGTTGTCTTGGGCCCTGTTGGGCCATTAGGTTTTGGGCTATTAATTATTTTGAGAAGCCCTATAATGGGTTTAGGTCCAATTTAGAAAATTGGGCCATGGTTTGGGCCTTGGGTGGTTTTTGGTTTGGGCCTAAGTCTTGGTCCAAGCTAGGTTAGGGGTAAAATGGTCTTTTTTACCCCGAGTATGGATTTATAGATATAGATTGGAACCCAATTGTTTATTGGGTGTTGTTTTGATTTTGACAGTTCGGGGATCTGTAAACTAGCAGCCATGTATTTTCTGTATGATTCGGAAGTGCGAGGTGAGTTTCCTCACTATGTTTAGCGGGTTGAAGGCACCAATGCCGACCCATGGTTGCTATGTAGAGTGCTAGATGTCTACATGACTCTTTCATGTGTATGTGTTTGTGTGCTTACTTGGCGAGGCCCGATGGTTATTTTGTATTCTAGTATCGTGTTATGCAAATATGATTTGTATGTGGGCGGGGCCCGATGATTGTGCAGTATGCTAGTATCTTTGTGATTTTGGCATGTGTTTAAATGTTAAATGATTATATGGTTATATGCTTAGTGGGCGGGGCCCGTATCTCATTGGGCGGGGACCGTTATGCGTCATTGGGCTGGGCCCGTTATGCGAGTGTGGGCGGGGCCCGTATCTCATTTGGGCAGGGCCCGTTATATGATATGTATGGTATGTGGTATTTTGGGGAACTCACTAAGCTTTGTGTTTACGATTTTCATTTTATGTTTCAGGTACTTCGTTTTTCAAATGGAAGAGCTCAAGATGGTTGCAAGGCACACACCACATGTTTCCGCCTTCTGTGATTTACTCTAATTTGATAATGTTTTACTAAATCTTGATAATCATGCTTTTATGGAACAACATGTATTAACTATTTATTAATTTAAAAACGAAATCTTATGTCATTATTTTTGGTACGTTACATTATGGCTAGATTGGATCTGTTGTTTGACTTGAATCCATCTCGTATTGGATTATTGTGCCCTCTGTACTTATTACTTCGTCTTCTTGACTTTTCCACGATATTGTGAAAGAGCCTGAAACATCTATTTCACTATTTTCCGATATGTTCCATATCCAACATTTTGTCTCATCGAAAGTGACATCCCAACTTATCACAATTCTTCAGTTTGTTGGGTTAAATAGACGATAAGCTTTCGAACCTCGTTCTTTACCTAGATATACTAGTGTTCTCGATCTTGCATCTAGCTTCTTTCTTTTGACATATTCAACATTTTCATAGGTGAGATAACCAAATATATGTAAGTCTTTGAGATTCAGTTTCTTACCCTTAAGCTTTTCGTAAGGCGTTTGATCAACAAGTACTCGAGTATTTATTTTACTGATGATGTATGTCGAGTGATGTACGTCTTCTCCCCACAATGCATTTGGAATCTCCATGAGTGTTCGATTTCTTCGTCCAACTACGCCATTTTTTGGGGGCGTGTATGGAGCTGTGAGATGTCGCTTGATACCCTTTTCTTTGCATAATGTATTGAACTCGTGTGATGTAAACTCATCTCCTCGATCACTTCTAAAAACTTTTACTGGTTTGTCAATTTCCTTCTCTGCTAAAACAGTGAATTTTTTTCAAGTAGGAAAAGGCATCACCCTTTTCTTTTAACAAGTACGTCCACATGTTTTGTGAATAATCATCGATTAGGGTAAATGCATATCGATTTCCTCCAATTGTGGCTAGTTTTATCGGTCCACACAAGTCACCATGAACAAGTTCGAGTGGGTGGGAAGATTTTAATGAGGTTTGTTGGAAATGGGTTTCTTGTTTGCTTGACCACCAAGCATGCTTCATACAACTCGTTCACATGATCAATCTATGGCAACTTTGACTAGATCCTTTTTGTAACGTCCCAAAATTTAAGGCCAAAAATTTCTTTTTTAAAATAATAAAACCATCATCCAAAATGTGTTCATAAAACCATAAAAGAAAATCAGAGTATGCCAATAATCATCTAAATGCATCAAGTCAACAAAGTGCGGAACAACGTGGTGTATGCGATGTGATACTCTTGAGCCCTTCCCCTTTGATCCGGAAGTACCGAAAACATATACTGAAAATTGTAAGCACGAATCTTAGTGAGTTCCCCAAAATACCACATAGAATACACATATACATATAACAGCACATGGCTATGTTAGGTCTGTATCAACCCCATATGACAACATGTAGCTGTGTCGGGTCCATATCAACGCCTGGGTCCGTATCAACCCATAGGACAACAAGTAGCTGTGTCGGGTCTATATCAACCCCCGGGTCCGTATCAACCCCGAGTCCATAATAACTCTATATAATAGCACGTAGTTGTGTCGGGTCCGTATCAACCCCACATGCATAAAAATACAGTCAAATCAACATGACTCACAAAGACAACAAGCATATACAGGCATATCAGCATGTGTCACAAAGACAACTATCATCCTACAACATGATCCAGTGGGCCGACGTTGGTGAATTTGACCCATGAGTACAGTGAAGAGACTCACCTCAAACTGCTGAAAATCAGATAAACGCTCGGGCTGCTGATCCGGAAAGGCACCGCGCTAATTAATCAAATAAATCCCCAATTAATAATTGGGCCATAAACCATAACTATGAATTTGATTTATTTGTCCAACTCCCAGGGTAAAATATCATTTTACCCTTTCCTCACTTGACCCAATAACCGAGGCCCAACCTAATGGCTCTAAAAGCCTAATATGGCCCAAAACAGAAAGACTAGTGGCCCAACAAGGCCCAACACCCTAATAGTCCAAATACGGCCCAAATCGCAAAAGTCAACAAAAGTCAGGGCTACTAAGTACGCCTAGTGTACTCAGACTTACGCCATGTGCACACATCTTTAGGCTAGTACGCGTTGCGTACGATCTGGGTATGCCTAACGTACTCACACCGTGCACAACCTCGCCATTAAGAGCTAATTGGTTAAGCCGATATGTCCAATTCTCATATCTGATCCTAAAAGATGTCTTAACACGTAAAGTTGGCCACTTTACTCCTTTGCATGTCTTGATGGGTCCTAATACTCAATAAAATCCATAATAAGCACCCAAACTCATGCATGGTCCAATATAACTCATCAAGATTGCATTTTTTTATGCATAAGGAACATTAGAGAGGTTAAGATGTAGCATTTCCAGCTCCTGGAGTGACTCATACTTATAAGGAGGACTTATGGGGCCAAACACATACCAAAAAAAAAGCCCTAAACTAAATCTAGCAATTGGAGTTACCAAGGTAGAAGCTTTATACCTCAGAAAGCTTGCAAATTTAATGAAGATTCTGGATCTTCAAGCTTTAATTCCACCAAAGCTTCACCACCAAGCTTCACCTTCTTCTAAGTAACCAAAAACACCATAGTACCACAACAATTTCTCACAAACACTCAAAGGGGGGCTAGGGTTTCGTTCTCCGGGTTTGGAGAGGTAGAGGCTAATCATAAGAAACTCCTAAAGTAACTTAAGGTGTTGAAATAGAGCCCAAACCCTAAAAATTAGGGTTTTACCCTGTTGGCCATACGCCCCGCGTACCTACACGTACGCCCCGCGTACGTGTGTTCCTCCGCGATCCGTACATCGAGCCAGTACGCCCTGCATACTCCTAGAGTACGCCCAGCGTACTCGGGTAGGAAATAAAACCACCAATCTTCTGAAGGCCATAACTTCTTTGTTCCAACTTCGATGTAACGGTAAAAATCTAGGCATTTACCTTCCTTTCCCTTAGAATGAAAGTTTAGTGCATGATTAGTCCCTTCGTAAGTTGGGCGTACTTAGAGGTACGCTTAGTGTACTGGGGAGCCTTGATCGTGGAGGTGTACCACGTATGCAGGGTGTACCAAGGGGCACGCGGGGCATACATGGCTGAAGACCGAAACCCTAATATTTGGATTTGTGACCTATATAAACGTCCTTAAGTCATTTGGACCTTACGATAACCAGCCTCCATCACTTCCAAACGTCCCTAAAACCCTAAAATCCTTTGTGTGTGTGTGTGTCTTGAGCTTGTGAGTGACTCAAACACCTCCTTTTTGGTGTTCTAGCAAGGAGAAGGAAGTAGAAGCAAGCCTTGGACATGGAAAAGCTTTTGGATCCTGGATTTAGAGGTCATTAGGAAGCTAGTGGAGGTAAAAAGCTCAAACCTTGTCTTCTCTTTTGCTAGTTTGAGTTAGGGTTTTATTATGAAGTCCATTTTTGGTTCTTAGACCCTATTTTGTGAGTTGTGCAACTCTAGAGACTAGGATTGTTAGATCTAAGCTCCTTGAGCATGCTTGATGCATAAAGTTTCCAGCTTGACCGTTGTATTGAGACCATGCATGAGTTTAAGGTCTTAAATGTGGTCTTACTGGAAGAAATGAAGTATTGGGGACCATGTCGCATGCAAGGGCATAAATTTGCCAACTTTATGCCCTAGGACATCTTAATAGATTTGGATCTGAAGTTGGACGTTGAAATCTTAAACATTAAGCACTTAATAGACTTTTGTGCTTGGGATGGTTGTGTGTTGGGCGTAAGGTCGAGTACGTAGCGCGTACGGCCAAAGGGTCGAGTACGCTAAGCGTACTGATGTGGTACGTTGGGCGTACGCACCACAGGAGAGTTGCGCTTTGTTGGGATTGCAAGCTTATTGGGCCCTATTCAGCCTTGGGCCAGGTCCCGTTCAGAGTTATTATACTTTTGTTCTAGTTGGGGCATTGATGTCATGAGTGGCCTTATTGGGCCATGTGGCCCATTATAGTTTGGACTTTGATCTTGAGCCCATTAATGTAGGTTAGACACTTGGGCTTTAAGAGTGGGACTTAGATTAAGATGTTGGGCCTTTTTCTAAGTTGTGAATCAATTCTAATTAGGGTGTTTTGTATATTTGTTCAATGTGAGATTTTAGGCTTGTAGCCGAGCAACTTTTGTGTTCAGCAGTATGAGGTGAGTCTTCTCACTATATCACTGGGTCGAAGGCACCAATGTCGACCCATTGCTTGATGTGAAGTCTCTATAATTGATTATGCAATGGTCTGTTACTTGGTATGCCTTTGTTTATGTGAAGACCATGGGGGAGCCCATGGAACCTGATAAGACCATGAGGGGGAGCCCATGGAAATTGGGTTTAAGACCATGGGGGAAGCCCATGCTATCCTGGTTGAAGACCATGGAGGGAGTCCGTGGCAGTTTTATGTGTATATGTGTATGGTATTATATGATTATGTGATTTTCGTATTTTGGGAAACTCACTAAGTGTGTGCTTACAATTTTGTTGGGTGTTTCAGGTACTTCTGGTTCTAAGGAAAAGGGCCCAACTTGATGGCGCAGCGTGCGCTCTCTAGTACTCCGCACTATTTGATTTGGATACTCTGCTCTTTTAAAAAATGTGTTATGTAATGGAATTTTTGGAAAACAACATGGATGTTATTTCTAATTATCAAATGAAAATTTTTACCTAAGTTTTTGGGCTGTTACAAGTTGGTATCAGAGCCTTGGTTTGAGGGATTCGGGCACACTCTTGGGTTTGTCAGAACTCAGACAGTGGAAATGGTAAACCCTTTTTCCAAAAGAAACCAAAAGTTAAAGTTTTCCTGAAAATGGTTTTTCATAAGTAAAAAGGGGAGAGTGCAATGCGCGTAATCGGCCGAGCTCAAGTAAGTGTTCTCAATGTGCTAGCTATGCTATAGTTATATTTGGAAATTGATGTTGAAATGATTATTTGGTAAGTGTATGCTTGCAAAGTTGTATATGTCTAGGATTTGAGTTTATGATGTAATCTATGGTCATGTTATTTATTTGGGGTGATCTAGAGGTATCAGGTATGACCTTGGGAAAGGTATAGGTAGGTGTGGAAGGTAGTATTGGGCCCGTACTCCTAAAAGCACAGGATTTGTACCTGAAACAATGTCAGTCCTGGAAGCTCTAAGGATTCCGGTGAGGAGGGACCCATTCGAACTTCCTTATCAATTTGTATTATGTGGTATCTTTCAGTTCAGGATGGTGATGATCATGCGAGGTTCGGGTTCGGGTTCAGGATCAGGATCAGGATCATGTTCAGGCTCTGGTGCAGAGCCCATTGATGAGAGGTTGTGCGATCTCATTGCGTCCGAGGTTACACGTGGCATTCTTGACGCTACCCCGGTGATCCTTGGTACCGTCAAGGAGGGCGTCATGGAGATCATAGAGGAGCGGCTAAGGTCTTTTCGAGTCGAGATTGTTGTAGGCCAAGTTGGGGTCTGAGCTTCCTCATTCAGGGAGTTCAAGGCGTGTGGTGCACCTGAGTTATTTGGGGTTAGGGACCCCATCACTAGTCGACGTTGGGTGGCAGACATGGAGAATGCCCAGCGCACGAGCTTCTGCCTCGAGGCGGAAAAGATGGGGTTCGCATCTTGTATGTTGAGGGACTGGGCACGGGACTGGTGGGAGGAGGTTACCCGCGAGGTGGGATCAGAGGGTGTGGCTGAGATGACTAGGGAGAAGTTTGTGAGGTGGTTTGATCAAGAGTTTGCACTTTCCATTGAGGTGAACCGTTTGGTGAGAGAGTTCCAGGATATTTAGTATACTATAGAGACTGTGGTGGAGATCACCGCCAAGTTTCGGGAGAGGGCACTCTTGGTTCCGCAGTACGTTGTGGATGAGGAGATGAAGAAGACAAGGTATCATTCCATGCTGAGGGATGATATCCGTGAGTTTGTGAGCATTTCAGGGTGCAAGACCCTGAATGACATGGTGGAGAAGTCCGGGGAACGGGAAATGAGTTGGAGCTCCGGACGAAGCGGAAGCCGAAGCAACTTCAGGAAGTAGTGGATCAGGCTAAGAAGCCTAAGACCTCCGATCCTCCCAGCAGGGGCCAACAGGGTCCTGGCCGATGTGCCAAGTGCGGAAATCCGCACAGTGGAGCCTGTCGGGTGGAAGGATCAGCATGTTATGCTTGTGGCTAGATGCCCCAAACTGAGTCAACAACCCCCGACTATCTCTGACAAATAAATGAATCTGACCTCTGATTCACTCGGCTTTCCAATTCTCTTTTTTCAATCCCTCCACCTGAGCGCTTTTGATCAAGTCCAACAAAGTCGAAGTAACAACCATCCTCAAATAAATATCCCTGAAAGTAGCACCCACTGCCTTGCGAATCAGAGCATCGGCCATCACATTGGCCTTCCCAAGGTGGTACATAATCTCGCAATCGTAGTCCTTAACCACATCGAACCACCTCATCTGCCAAATCTTCAAATTTAGATGGCCCATCAAGTACCTTAAACTATTGTGGTCAGTGTAAATAGTACACTTAACCTCATACAAATAATGCCTCCAAATCGTGAGGGAAAAAACCACAGCCCCTAACTCCAAATCATGCGTAGGATAATTCACCTCATGAGGCTTTAACTACATCGAAGCGTAAGCAATCACATAACCCCTCTGCATAAGGAAAGCTCCCAAACCCTAAATGGAGGCATCACAATAAACCACAAAATCATCTAAACCCTTGGGAAGCATGAGAATCGGGGCCTCACACAATCTCTGCCTCAGAGTCTCAAAAGCCAACTTTTGATCAGGCCCCCACCAAAAAGCCACATTCTTCTTCATCAAGCGGGTCAAAGGCACTTCAATCTTGGATAAATCTATGATAGTACCCAGTGAGGCCTAGGAAGCTCCGAATCTCATATGGGTTCCTCAGGACCTCCCATCGCATCACGACCTCGATCTTTCCCGGGTCGACAAAAATACCCCTCTGGTTGACGATGTGCCCCAAGAACTACACATCATGCAACCAGAAATCACATTTGGAGAATTTAGAATAAAGCCTCTCGCTCCTTAGGGTCTCTAACACATCTCGCAAATGCTCCTCATGTTGTTCCTTGGTCTTGGAGTAGACTAAAATATCATCTATATTATCACTGACTGATCCAGTATCGGCGTGAAAACCCGGTTCATGAGATCCATGAACATTGTTAGTGTATTGGTTAGCCACACCCAGACTTCTCCATTAAGTTAGCCACACCCAACTTCTCCATTAAGACCTTTCCAAGGTCTCTAACCCGTGCATGAGACCAAATATCCCATTAAGCTTCCATTTTTATGATACTAAAGGACCAAAGGACCTTAGATCTGACTTTCCCATCTCCTGGAGTTGCTTAACTCACAAGAAGGTTCAAAGTCAACCAAAAAGGGGACTAACTAGAAAACCCTAGCTAGATCTAGAGATTAAGAAGGAAATGTCCAAGCTTTTTACCTCCAGAAGCTCCTCAAGGTCGAAAATGGTCAGGTTCTTGAAGCCAAATGACACTCCTAGCTTCCTTGGCAACTTCTTCTTCTTGGATGAACACTAAAAGAACCACTAATGCACTCTTAAGCTCAAGCTACACTCACAAATGATATTAGGGTTTTAGGGTGGCTTTGAAGGTGAAGGCGGCTGTTAAAGATGAGGTCAGAGAAGTGAAGGATGTTTATATAGGGCTCAAGTCCAATTTTTTTAGGGTTTGAACAAGCTGGCACGTACGCCCGGCGTACTCCTGGTACGCCCAGCGTACGTGCTGCTCCTCCGCGTTCCTCCTCACCAAGTACGCTAAGCGTACTCTTAAGTACGCCCAGCGTACTTAAGGGTCTCTTATGCCAAATTCAAGATACTTCAAGGGCTATAAGGTCATACCTGATTTTGGGTGTTACAACTCTCCCCCACTTGAACTATACTTCGTCCTCGAAGTCCGCTGTCGTAAACAATTCGGGGTAATGCTCCCGCATCTCCTCTTCGGGCTCCCAAGTCCATTCGGAACCCTTCATGTGCTTCCATTGTACCTTTACCAACTTCACTTCTTTGTTCCGAAGACCCTTCGTCTTTCTATCTAAGATGGCGACCGGCTTTTCAACATAATTTAAACTCCCATCCACCTGAATGTCATCCAAAGAAACAACCGCAGACTCGTCGGAAACACACTTCCTAAGATGGGACACGTGGAAAGTATTGTGAATCTGTCTAAGCTCCTCAGGAAGTTCTAAGCGATATGCCACCTTGCCCACCCGGGCCGTGATCCTGAACGGGCCTATGAACCGAGGCCCCAGCTTACCCCTCTTTCGAAACCTGATAATCCCTTTCCAGGGTGACACTTTCAGTAATACAAAATCCCCCACCTGAAACTCGAGATCCAAACGCCGTCGGTCGTCATAACTTTTCTGACGGCTTTGCGCGACTCGCAACCGGTCGCTCACCTGCTGAATCAGCCCGGTAGTCTTGAGCACTACCTTAGTGCTCCCCATGACCCGGTGCCCAACCTTGTCCCAACAGACTGGGGTCCTGCACCTCCAACCATATAACATCTCGAATGGAGCTCGGTTAATACTGGCATGATAACTATTATTATATGAGAACTCTGCCAGTGGGAGGTAGGTATCCCAACTCTCTCCAAAATCTAGCACACATGCGCGAAGCATGTCCTCCAATGTCTGGATCGTCCTCTCACTCTGGCCGTCAGTCTGAGGATGGTACGCCGTACTGAAATGTAGCTGAGTGCCCAGCTCCTCATGGAACTTCTTCTAAAACCTGGAAGTAAACTGGACATCCCTGTCGGAGACCACAGACACGGGCACCCCGTGTCTAGCCACTACCTCACGCACATAAATATCTGCCAACTTCTCCGCAGATATACTCTCGGAAATCGGAATAAAGTGGGCACTCTTCGTCAGTCTGTCTACGATCACCCATATAGCGTCCACTCCCTCGCCGTCCTAGGTAACTTTGTGATGAAATCCAAAGTGATCTCTTCCCACTTCCACATAGGAATGTGTAGTGGCTGAACCTTTCCATGAGGCCGCTGGTGCTCGGCCTTGACCTTCCTGCAGGTCAAGCATCGCTCCACGAACCAGGCAATATCCCGCTTCATGCAGGGCCACCAATATCCTAGCCTCAAGTCCCTATACATTTTCGTAGCTCCAGGGTGTATAGAGTACTTGGACTTGTGCGCCTCCTCTAACAGTCTTTGTCTCACTCCCCCTGCTGCTGGTACCCATATTCGACCACATTGTGTTAATAGGCCGCGACTATCCTTCACAAACAAAGGATACTGCCCCCGAATCTGCTCGACCTTCCAATTCTCCTTCTTCACCCCCTCGACCTGAGCCACTTTGATCATATCCAACAAAGGAGAAGTCACCGTCATCCGCATACAAATGTCCCTAATCGGGGACCCCGCCGTCTTGCGGCTCAACGCATCAGCCACCACGTTGGCTTTACCTAGGTGGTATCGAATCTCGCAATCATAATCCTTCAGCACATCCAGCCACCTCCTCTGCCGCATGTTAAGGTTCTGCTGGTCCATCAAATACTTCAGACTCTTGTGATCGGTATAGATAGTGAACCGAACTACATATAAATAGTGCCTCCAAATCTTGAGGGCAAACACCACTGCCCCTAACTCCAGGTCATGAGTGGGCTAATTCGCCTCATGAGGCTTCAACTGCCTCGAGGCGTAAGTTATCACGTGCTCCCTCTGCATCAGTACCGCACCTAACCCTGAAATCGATGCGTCGCAGTACACCACCAAATCATCTAACCCCTCAGGCAGTACTAGAATCGAAGCCTCGCATAACCTCTGTCTCAGGGTCTCGAATGCCATCTGCTGGTCCGCACCCAACCGAAAAGTTACATTTTTCTTGGTCAAGCGGGTCAATAGCACAGCAATCTTGGAGAAATCCTGGATAAATCTCTGATAGTAGCCCGCTAAACCCAAGAAACTACGAATCTTTGATGCATTCCTCGGTACTTCCCACCGCATCACAGCCTCCACCTTGGCTGGATCAACCGAAATACCCTCCTGATTGATGACATTGTTGGATTAGTGTCTAAGCCCATAACTATTTTGGTATGTACTTGACCCGATTGCGAGCATGGTCCTTTTGGGTTGCCTTCACCAAAGCAACTTGATAGGATGATTTATGGAGAAAAAGATTAATTATGATTTATTAATATATTATATGAATAATATATTAAGAGAGAAATCATATTATTTAATTAATAATAGTCAAGAATTAATCAGAATTAATTTTGTGGCTAAAAGACATTAATTAAATAAAGGGGACTAGAATTGTCAATTGTGTGATAGTTGGATATTGGGCTAATGGACTCCATAGAGGATGGAGTGGACGAAATCTATGGGGAAACCCATTAGAATTCGTCCAAGGCCTCTAAGGAGGGAGTTCTTGGGCTGCTTAGGGCCTAAGCAGTCAAATTAGGGTTTCCTTGTTAGATAACCATAATAGCCTCACTATTTAAGGACCCCTAGGGCACCAAAAACGGGGCTAACTGATTCCTTAGGGTTTCTAGACGTTTTTGGTGTCTTCTCTCTCATCCTTCTTCATCCTTATTGCTTATGGTGTTTGTGACTCCATTAGAGGTGTGACACTTGTGACACTAAGCTTTCAGAATCCAATTACAAGAAGGAATTGAGATTGTTATTGCTACATAACAATCAAGGTAAGATCTAAACCCTAATTCATATGTTATTTGATTATCACATGCTAGATCTAGGGTTTATGGCTGTGGATGATTATTGCATGTTCATTAGACAAACTAGATCCAAGGCTTTAGGGTTTGCATGTACACCATAGGAATGTTGTAGTGCTCAAAACCCATCAGTGGTATCAGAGACTAGGGCTGTTTGTTGATGAATTGATGCATATGTGATCGTTTATTGCTTGAAAATCGATTTTTTTTGGGTTCTGACTGGCAGACTCGCCGAGTCATATGGTGAACTCGCTGAATCGACTAAACTCGACGAGTCCAGGCCAGACTCGACGAGTCAAATGGTCTGGTAGCGTATTTTCATGATTTTCTTGCTGTTTTGGCTTGGGATACTTACCATAAACGTTTTTAATTAGTAAAATCCGATTTTTATTGATTTTGGGTGAATATCCTTGCCAAAATAGTAGATAATTGCCATTTAATCAAATAATTGTTGCCTTATAAGATAATGTTTAATTATTTAAGTTATTTGGTGAATTATATTGCAAGTAATTGGACTAGGTCAAAATTAGATAACCACAAATTAATTGTTAATTACCTTATTTGAATTGTTGATCTAGAATGTTCTTGATAAAGTTTGGAAAAGTTTCAATTTTCACCCCTTAGGTTTTATAGTTTCAATTTAAACTTTAAAAGTTTTGGTTTTGAAATTTAAATTGTTAAACCCTAATATTTTGAAAGGTTTCAAAATTTGTCCTCAAGTTTTGGAAGTTAAATTTTTGATTAAAATGTTAATTTGGAAATATTTAAATTCTAAACCCTAATGTTTTGAAATGTTTCAAAAACTTGCCCTCAAGTTTTGGAATTTAAATTTTTGATTAAAAGTTTAATTTTTGAAATTTTAAATTCTAACACCCTAGTTTTGAAAAGTTTGAATTACACCCTTATGGTTTTATTAATTTAATTAAAAGTATAATTGAAAGATAGTTAATAAATTCATAATGACATGGTTTTTGTTTAATTAAATTAAAAGGTATAATTTGTTAAATTAACCCATATAGTATTTTAAAAATGTAAAATACACCCTATACGATATATAACATTTAAAGTCTAATATTATATATGTATAACTTTAACTGCTAGTCTTACCGTTAGTAGGCCTCATTCACGAAGCCGATCTATAAGGGGGGTATAAGGTTATGGCCTATAAAATGGTCGTTTAATGGGTGTCCACTCTCACCCACCGCTTCCTTGATTGGTGGAGGGTCGTTAGTCGAACGTGTAGGATAGGGCAAACCCTCTCCTCATTAAAAGTATAATGAATAGAGTAACTAAATGTTTTACAAAATTCCCAATCTTAGTTACTTTAGGAAAAGTGAAATTGATGCAATTCCATGGAATTACACTTTGTACCCTTGTCGAGACAATTAGTGGAGCGTGTGTGGTTAACCGGCACACTAAGTTGGGTTTGGCATTGGTAGCGATGGGTGACTCGATGTTTGTCATAGATCGATGGAGCGTGTGTGGTTAACCGACACGTCGATTAGGTGACTGTAACATTGAGGGCACCACGTACATTCGCATGGTTATTCACACCGTATTTCTGATCCTCGGCATCCCAATCACAAAAGAAGGGCATAATCGAGATTAAACATGACATTGAAAAGTTCAATGAATCTCAAAGGATCTAGGAGTTTCAATTCATTTAAAACTTAACCTTCTTTTCGTTTTTCATGGTGGAAATTGGTAAATCGTCATTTACCTACCTTCAAATGTTCTGCGAGTTGGATTACGGTATCCCTCTTCCAATTCGTAGGATATTGTGTTGGGTCCTAGCCTTAGTATCTCATTTAGGTGTTTTATTAAGGACTCAATCAACTAACTTGAATTTTCTCCCATTTTATAGATGTCAAAGTCTGACAACTATGGTCTTCCTAAATCCGTTGGAAAAAGTTTTCCACATGAAGATGATGTTCCACGATTGTATTGTGGAAATGAAAATCATGCTTCATTTCCTCCACATCCTCCAATAATTCTCCCTGACCCACGTGTTCGAAGACTTGAAAAGTTCAAGGTCACTCATGCCTTGTTGGCAATAAGACACAAAGATGGAAATTCTGTATGTGCATAAGTCTTAAAGATGAAGTCACACATTGACAGGTTAAGGATGTTGGGTGTCGATGTCTCAAGGAAGTTGGTTGTTGACTTGGTTCTTCAGTCACTTCCCGAATCATATGGTAAGTTCGTTAGAGAGTACTATATGATGGACCACGACATGACCCTTATTGATTTGACTTATTTGCTTATTGCTGCTGAATCAGAAATGATTTGGCGCACTGGTCAGCAAATTTGTCTCCCAACCCTCTATGGGCAATGGTAACATTGGAAGTCCAGAAAAGTTTTCTCTACGCAAGAGAAAGGCTGAGTCTGAGATAGTCCCGTGTACCATTCCATAAGAATCCATGTGTTTCTACTGCCAAAAGAAGGGGCATTGGTTACGAAGTTGCCCTGACTACCTGAGAGATCTAAGAGATGGGAGAGTCAAGATGTATGACTCTGCTTCAGGTAAAAATCCACTATCTAACTCTATTAAGTTCCTATTTGGAGATTCTTAATACATGATGTGATAAGATTACATTTCGATGTTTTGAAGGATCGAAGAAAGGAAATGAAGCTTAAAGGAAGGAGCAAGCTGAGTCTGATCGCGAAGAAATGGATTTTGATCGCATGATTGAAGGATCAGATATTTAAGCCACTACTTTAGAGTTAGGATAAATTGGTAAGTAATATTTACATAGTTTTCATTTGTAATCGCATTATAAGGACAATATTTTTCCGCAATAAAATAAATTTTGATTTATCTTATTTATGTTTCCTTGCGATGGATTTTATGAAAATTGGTGTTTGAATGGTTCTATTGTTAGCAATATTATGAATGGATTTGATTCTTAGTTATGTTATTTGTGGTAATGTCAGAAATTTACCAAATGAGGAACTATTCTCATCACCCAAGTTTCAATTGGACAGAAACTTGGAATCATGCAACTGGTATTGTGTGACGAATGAGAACCTTCGTATTTGGAAAATTGAGACTAATTCCTTGTTCACATAAGTATGTGAGTCAAGTGAAGGATAATGAGATCTGGTACACAATGTTGTGCACTAGTCAAGTCCACCACAAAGAACGATAAAATATTCGTCATGATTTGCTAAAAGATTAGTAAATATGATTATACTTAAAAGATTAAGTATGATTCTGAATCATTGAAAATTTTCAATGAATGGCATAACGAATAAGAAGAATCAATTAGGCAAGAAAGATAAAAGTTTCTCCAATCTAAGAAGAAGGGAGAGTACTTTTGGATCGTGTTTTATGATCGTCTTAAAGATTATAAGAACCATATTACAATTCATCCGCTAAGGACATCTTAGTGCACTAGTATGGCTAAAAAGAGGAGTCGAGAATTGTCAAAATGGGTTAAGTCAATAAGATGAATCGTACTTCGTTCCAAACTCAAGTTTTAGAGTCGTACTCCAGAATTGTGATTTGAGTGACATCATCTTAAGAAATTTAACACACTCATCAAATGTGAAGTAGGAAAATGTTTTCTTACTCTTGCACATTTGAAATTGGTAAGTTGTGATGTCTTGGATAAGACAAAAACCAAATAATACCAAATTGTGTGTAGGTTTGTCTTGATAAAGACACACACTGACTCTTGAATATTTGTTTTGTCAAGAAATGTTTCTTGATAAGAGAATCTTATATGTCAAGAGGTCAGTGGGAGTCTAAAGATCTTGAAAAGTTTCAAGAACAAATTCAAAAGTAAACCTATTAAACACCAGCACACGACTTGAGGACTGTAACCTATCGTGTTGACAAAATTTTATTTCTGTGCCAATCCAGTTGAGTGATTATGCATATGATTTCAACGAGTTCTCAATTGAATGCATAAGGGCAAACACCTTGATCAATGAAAGTACATTGACTAGCATAGGTGAGCTGCTAAATAAGTTGGACGCAATGGTGGGACCCTTGATGGCAAGAAATTAAGAATGAGCAGGTTCTGTCCATAAGAGTTTGAATTTGTCACAAACATTATCTTACGATTATGCTTATGATAAATTTGCATGGATAGGAACACACGCACCATAAAATCTAAGTGTCATAAGGTTTCTCTCCTTCATGAAAATGATTGTGAGGAATCGGTTTTACTAAGAGAGATTTTAAGGAGATAGCGATTATGTAAATTGCATTCTCAAATTCGATTATGATTACGGCATCCCTCTTCATAGTTCGAATTGTGAGATTTGAAAATTAGTCTGAACATTTGGGACTTAGTGATATAAGTTCTGAATTAGTTTAGACACACATGTGAGCTATCTAAAGAAGGTGTGTGAATTTGAAAAGCTTAGATAAAGGCTTATCGAAGCACATCGTATTGGAAATATGAACTTAAGAAATTCAATAAGCATTGTTTTCTAGAAGTTCAGCTGTTTTCTGAATACGTGAAGTAGGAAAATGTTTTCTTGCTCTTCCACATTTGAAATTGGTAAGTTGTGATGTCTTGGATAAGACAAAGACCAACTAGTACCAAATTGTGTGTAGGTTTGTCTTGATAAAGACACACACTGACTCTTGAGTATTTGTTTTGTCAAGAAATGTTTCTTGATAAGAGAATCTTATATGTCAAGAGGTCAATGGGAGTCTAAAGATCTTGAAAAGTTTCAAGAACAAATCAAGAAGTAAACCTATTAAACACTAGCACACGACTTGAAGATTGTAACATATCGTGTTGACAAAATTTTATTTCTGTGCCAATCTAGTTGAGTGATTATGCATATGAGTTCTACGAGTTCTCAATTGAATGCATAAGGGCAAACACCTTGATCAATGAAAGTACATTGACTGGCATAGGCGAGCTGCTAAATAACTTGGAAGCAATGGTGGGACCCTTGATGGCAAGAAATAAAGAATGAACAAGTTCTGTCCATAAGAGGTTGAATTTGTCACAAACATTATCTTACGATTATGCTTATGACAAATTTGCATGGATAGGAACACATGCACCATAAAATCTAAGTGTCATAAGGTTTCTCTCCTTCATCAAAATGAGTGTGAGGAAAGAGTTTCACTAAGAGAGATTTTAAGGAGATAGCGAGTATGTAAATTGCATTCTAAAATTCGGTTATGATTACGACATCCCTCTTCATAGTTCGAATTTTGAGATTTGGCAATTAGTCTGAACATTTGGGACTTAGTAATATAAGTTCTGAATTAGTTTAGACACACATGTGAGCTATCTAAGGAAAGGTGTGTGAATTTGAGAAGCTTAGATAAAGGCTTATCGAAGCACATCGTATTGGAAATATGAACTTTGAAAGTCAATAAGTATTGTCTTTTAGAAGTTCAACTATTTTCTAAATACGTGTCAAAGCTAGTGGGAGCATAAATGTTATGCTGGTATGGATATAAGCATCATGTTAGTGGGAGCATGATTATTATTGAAAGTTAGCAATATTAATTATAGAAAACAAAAGTTTCACTTTGCAAAGTTGCATAGGTTGAAAAGTTGTTTTGCTATAATTAAGGGAGGGAATATTATACTTCGTTTCAAATCTAAAGGTTTAGATCGAGAAATTGTAATCAAATTTAGTCAAAAAGATATATGAATGTTATGTTGAAAGGATCCAACGTAAGAGAATTCTATATATGGAAATATTTGTTGCGTTCTCACACTCGAATATGATTACGGCATCCCTCTTCATAGTTCGAATTGTGAGAACATGACAAATAGAAATAGAAATATAATCGCAAAAGACTGGTAAAATATCATGTCGTTGTAATATTCGACCGTTCTAAAATTTTCCAAATGCCTAGGGCATTAGGAGGGAAAGAGGACTAGAATCGGATTTGACTTAATTAGTTAAACAACTGTCAAGGATAATCTAAGGTTCGCCAAGGATTAGTCACTTGTGGACAGTTAGAAGTATAGTCATGGATGGACCATATTGACATTATTATGAATAGATAAGATTCTATTTAAAATGTGTTGTCATATGGAAAATATGGAAATGTTTGCATATTGGGAGTTGGACGTTAAAAATTTATGTCAAGATTAGAAACTTTTATGCAAGAAGGATGTTCAAAGGAATGTACTTTGAATGTGAGACTTCACATCTATGGAATTGTCTTGTAACAATATCAAATAGAGCATTTTCTAATTTCATTGGCCGAGTCTTGGTGACTTTTGTGCCGTGACATTACGAAAGGACCGTTGCATAAAGTGTTAGAATCTAACATATTCTATAAGTGGCAAGAATTTGGTATTCTTACACTTGTGGTAAGGATTGGGAATTGTAAAATGAGTGTGATTGAAAATTTTATTCAATTATACTATTTCACAGAGTAAGGACCATAAGTAAACATAGTGTGCATGCTAAGAGCATTAGACAATTGTTGTTATAATTCAAGTAAAAGTTGATTTCCCGAAACATTATACAATGAATAATGTGTAATCAATATGGTGATTATATAAAAGGAGTTTTATTTATACTCAAAAGGTTGGGACCATATTGGATTCGATTATTATTGTGTTTCACTTTGCATGTTTTGACTTCCTAAATAATTGAGTTATTTGAGAATAATCGAATTATTTGAACATTCCACAGTCGCTCATACTTTGGGAGTAGGTATGAAAGAAGATTGTCATGAATTGGTGTGTAGATTGTCTAAAGTGTATTAGACATAGCAAAACTTTGCTACAACGTTCATGAGTGCTTATGAATATGATTTGAGCATTGGATTAAACCCACGCTCACTTGGATCACTTCATGGATTTTATCACGAGTGATTGGTGAGACGATAATATCTTATATTCTTGAAACTAAGATGTGTGAGTTGTATCTTGCGAGTCGGTTGCACATTGATAATATGTAAACGCACCAGTAACTTGGTGTTATAAAACGTATTGTTGTGTGTGATTCGGTGAGTAAGTACAAGCGAGCATTGAGTCGAAGTTTATCCATTCCTTTTACCCAAAGTGGGATAAAAGCGATATCTGTGGGCCCCTCGAAGATTTAGTGATGACAAAGGAAAGTGCTCGGCCGGGCCATGACTGATTTGATTTGTTCAATTAGTCAGTCGTCATAAATCAGAAATCGGGAAACAACACATAGACTGAGATAATGATTTCATTCCATGTCTCACGTCTATACGATATCTAGAATGGAGGAATATATGATCCCTTATCTAAAGGACGCGTATCTGATAAGATCAGAGTTGACAGCGGCTTTTGAAAGCTACAATTGCTGATCAGGATCTGAAGTCAGACGCAGAATAGTTATTAGACTTATCCAAGTGGGAGACTGTTGGATTAGTGTCTAAGCCCATAACTATTTTGGTATGTACTTGACCCGATTGTGAGCATGGTCCTTTTGGGTTGCCTTCACCAAAGCAACTTGATAGGATGATTTATGGAGAAAGAGATTAATTATGATTTATTAATATATTATATGAACAATATATTAAGAGAGAAATCATATTATTTAATTAGTAATAGTCAAGAATTAATCAGAATTAATTTTGTGGCTAAAAGACATTAATTAAATAAAGGGGACTAGAATTGTCAATTGTGTGATAGTTGGATATTGGGCTAATGGACTCCATAGAGGATGGAGTGGACGAAATCTATGGGGAAACGCATTAGAATTCGTCCAAGGCCTCTAAGGAGGGAGTTCATGTGCTGATTAGGGCCTAAGCAGTCAAATTAGGGTTTCCTTGTTAGATAACCCTAATAGCCTCAATATTTAAGGACCCTTAGGGCACCAAAAACGGGGCTAACTGATTCCTTAGGGTTTCTAGACGTTTTTGGTGTCTTCTCTCTCATCCTTCTTCATCCTTATTGCTTATGGTGTTTGTGACTCCATTAGAGGTGTGACACTTGTGACACTAAGCTTTCAGAATCCAATTACAAGAAGGAATTGAGATTGTTATTGCTACATAACAATCAAGGTAAGATCTAAACCCTAATTCATATGTTATTTGATTATCACATGCTAGATCTAGGGTTTATGGCTTTGGATGATTATTGCATGTTCATTAGACAAACTAGATCCAAAGCTTTAGGGTTTGCATGTACACCATAGGAATGTTGTAGTGCTCAAAACCCATCAGACATGCCCCAAGAACTGTACCTCCCGCATCCAGAAATCACACTTGGAGAACTTCGCATAAAGTTTCTCCGCCCTCAGGGTCTCTAATACCTCCCTCAAATGTTGCTCATGCTGCTCCCTGGTCTTAGAATAGACCAGGATATCATCAACAAAAAGGATCACTGACCGATCCAACATCGGTCTGCATACCCTGTTCATAAGATCCATGAACGCTGCTGGGGCATTGGTGAGCCCAAATAGCATCACCACAAACTCATAATGCCCATACCGAGTCCTGAAAGCCGTCTTCGGTATATCCTCATCCCGAATCCTCATCTGATGGTATCCCGACCGAAGATCAATCTTAGAAAACCACGACGCCCCCTGCAGTTGATCAAACAAATCATCGATCCTTGGCAACGGATAACGGTTCTTCACCATTAGTTTATTCAGCTCCCTATAATCGATGCACATCCTGTGCGATCCATCCTTCTTTTTCACAAAGAGAATCGGTGCTCCCCACGGGGAACTGCTCGGACGAATCAACCCTCAGTCTAGCAGCTCCTGGAGCTGCTTAGATAGCTCCTGCATCTCCGGCGGTGCCAACCGGTAGGCTGCATTTGCTATCGGAGCGGCACCTGACACCAAGTCAATGCGAAACTCCACCTTCCTCTCCGGAGGCACTCCGGGTAATTCTTCGGGGAAGACGTCCCGAAAATCCTGTACTACCGACACACTGCCCACATCCGTCACGGTCTCTACTCTCGTATCCGAGACATAAGCCAGAAACCCCGTGCAACCCTGTTGTGAAAACCTCTTAGCCCTCGCTGCCGAACAGAGGGTCGGTCCCTGTGAGGCCCGCTCACCCTGAATAACCAGTTCTCCCCCACTTGGGGTTCGAACCCTGACCAACTGGCGCTCGCAATCGATCATAGCCCCGTGGGACCCCAACCAATCCATCCCGACAATCACTTTCAACCCTCGTAATGGTATCAGAACGAGATCAACACGGAACCTCTCTCCCAATACATTCAGTACACAATCCCGATATAGCCTTGCAGCACTAACGGTGCGGTCGTCTGCAATCTCCACCTCGAGCGGGGAATCCAAGGTCCCTGGTGCGTCTCCGAACTTCTTGCTAAGTGCAAGAGATACGAACGATCGGGTAGCACCCGAGTCAAACAAGACATGTACCGACATACCATTGACCAAAAAGGTCCATATATATGCAATCAATACACATAATTCATATAAATCATAATGAGTAGAGAAATAAAAGATACGTACCAACCACGACGTCCGGAGCTGCCCGAGCCTCCTTAGTAGTCAGCTGAAAAGCATGGCTCTTCACCGCCGGGGCATCCGCCTTAGCAGGGCGGCCATCTATGATCCTCATTGTGGCGGGCGCGGACGCTACCACTGCTCCTCCCCCTCCCTGCAACCTCGGACAATCGGCCTTTTTATAGCCAGTCTGGTTGCAGTGGAAACATATCAAGCCCTTCTTGGGGCAGTCCTTGCTCACGTGGCCCTGCTGACCATAAGAGTAACATCCCGATATCCCAGTTGTCCGACACGCCCCGCTATGAAACCTCCCGCACTTGGCACACTGGCCCCTACTCTAAGAATCAGAGGTCTTAGGCTTCTTAGCCTGACCTCCTGCTGCCTGCGCCTGATCAGTCTTCCGCTTCGCGCGGGTATCCAACTCCATCTCCCTCTCACGGGCCTTCTCCACCATCTCATTCAGGTTTTTGCACCCTGTAAAGCTCACAAACTCATGGATATCATCCCTCAGCATATAATGATATCTCGTCCGCCTCATATCCTCATCCGTAGCGTACTGTGGGATCAACAACGCTCGCTCCCGAAACTTGGCGGTGATCTCCGCCACAATCTCGGTGGTCTGCTGAAGGTCATGAAACTCCCTCACAAGTCGTTGCACCTCAATAGGTGGTGCAAACTCTAAATCAAATCGCCGAACAAACTCGGTCCATGTCATCTTTGCCACCCCGGCTGGCCCCACCTGACTAGTAATCTCGCCCCACCAATCGCGGGCCCTATCCCACAGCATACACGAAGAAAACCCAACCTTTGCCGCATCCGGGCTGGAACTCATGCGCTGGGCGTTCTCGATATCCGCTATCCAACGTCGGCTAACAATGGGGTCCCTAACCCCAAAAAACTTTGGCGCCCCACACGCCTTGAATTCCCGAAACGAGGGAGTTCGGGCCCCGATCTGCCCCGCCGCCAACTTAGCCCTGAAAGATCTAAGTCTCTCCCTTCTTGACCGTCCCGAAAATGACTGGGGTCGCGTCAAGGATGCCCCTGGTAACCTCGACTGCAATGAGTTCGTGCAGCCTCTCATTGGCGGCATCAGTAGCGTCTCCTGATTCCGCCCCAGATCCAAACCCCGATCCTGATCCTCCTGCTCCAAATCGAGTCATCACCATGCTGGACTGAAATATCATAAATTACATTGATCAGGATTTCCATATAAGGGATCTTCCCATACCGGTCCTCCTTGGAATCGTCAGATCTAGCATTAGTTCGGGTACAGGTCCTGTGCTTCCAGTAGTACGGGCCCAATACTACCTTCCACACCTACCTGTACCTTTCCCCAACGCTCTACCTGATAACCCTAATTCGTCCCAAAACAAATCCATATCCCACTAACTACCGCATATATAAATCTCAGGCTGTCCTAAGATTTACTCTACTCATCCCAATCAGACCAATCATAATTGGTTGCTTTCATGCATGCAAATTATGCATAGAAAAGGATCAAATAGACTTTCGAATAAAAGATTCTACCCTAGGACCACAACCAGACAAGGAACATGAAATAAGGCCAAATCAATCATTATGAGGCTATAAGCTCCTAACTGTATACAATTTTAAAAGCATACACATAGCAAGTTTCATGCAATCAACAAGCTCAAATATCAGTATAGCATGGCTAACTTATTGAGCAACTACATACTTGGCTCGGCTGATCACGCGCGTTGCACTCTCATCTTTTCAGTTCCTTTTGAAAACCCTTTTTAAATTACTTTTTGAAAATGATCTTACCATTTCCTTAGTTTGAGTCCTGACACACTTGAGAGTGTGCCCGAATCCCTCAAACCAAGTCTCTGATACCAACTTGTAACAACCCAAATTTTCAAAGCAATTTTTTTGTTTTTAATTAATAAAACACATTTGCATATTCCATGAAATCCCAACATAATTTTTTTCAAATCATTATTCTTTACAACTTATTTAATTCATCATAGTGTCCCCAAAACATATCAGTAAAAGAGAGATAGAGTGCACGCCGCACCATCACGCCTTGCCCTTGCCCTTGGGCTCAGATGTACCTGAAACAAATCAACAACACATAAGCGAAATGCTTAGTGAGTTCCCCAGAGCATACCACACACAATACACATACACATATCATGTTAGCTAATTAAAGCTACACACATATCACATAAGCCATGCATACATAAAACATGTAAGAATGTCATGGGCTACCCCCACATAGTCTTTACCTAGGACTGCCATGGGCTACCCCACATGGTCTTACATCCAATGCCATGGGCTCCCCCACATGGTCTTTACCTAGGACTGCCATGGGCTACCCCACATGGTCTTACACCCAATGCAATGGGCTACCCCACATGGTCTTGACCTAGGACTTCCATGGGCTACCCCACATGGTCTTACATCCAAACATGCCATCACATATCATACCAAATCACAGAATGACTAATACATAAATCATAATCACATAATGGGTCGGCCTTGGTGCCTTAGACCCATGGGTATGGTGAGAAGACTCACCTTCGTCTGCCGAATGCCAAAGCTGATCTCCTAACCGTCCTAAATCTCCCGGGCTGAAAGATAATATCACCTAACGTTAGGACCTTAGATTAATCAAAGGGAAAACCCAAGCAAATGGGCCCAGAATCCAAGTCCAAAATTACTAATGAGCCTCTTGGACCATTAAGGCCCAACCAAAAAGTCCATGGCCCAAATCTGACGAGACATCCTATAATTCAATGAATACAGTCTGTCAAATAATCAAAATGAGGCCCAACAGTCCGCCAGCCCAAAACAGAAATGGCCCAAGCTACAAAGCGTACTGGGGTCTCAAGGGCTACGTGCATCGTACACTTAGTACGCCCAGCGTACGTCCAAGTTAAGCACTTTCTCCATTAAGTGCTTAATATCCAATCCTTTTACGTCCAAAGGCTAGATCTAAGTCTAAAAATATTTGCTAAGGCATAAAGTTGCCAACTTTATGCCTTTGCATGTCTCATACACACCCAAATTCTCCATTAAGACCTTTCCAAGGTCTCTAACCCGTGCATGAGACCAAATCTCCCATCAAGCTTCCATTTTTATGATACTAAAGGACCAAAGGACCTTAGATCTGACTTTCTCATCTCGTGGAGTTGCTTAACTCACAAGGAGGTTCAAACTCAACCAAAAAGGGGACTAAATAGAAAACCCTAGCTAGATCTAGAGATTAAGAAGGAAAGGTCCAAGCTTTTTACCTCCAGAAGTTCCTCAAGGTCGAAAATGGTCAGATTTTTGAAGCCAAATGATACTCCTAGCTTCCTTGGAAACTTCGTCTTCTTGGATGAACACTAAAAGAACCACTAATGCACTATTAAGCTCAAGCTACACTCACAAATGATATTAGGGTTTTAGGGACGCTTTGAAGGTGAAGGAGGCTATTAAAGATGAGGTCCATAGGAGTGAAGGATGTTTATATAGGGCTCAAGTCCGATTTTTTAGGGTTTGAACAAGCTGACACGTACGACCTGCGTACTCCTGGTACGCCCAGCGTACGTGCTGCTCCTCCGCGTTCCTCCTCACCAAGTACGCTAAGTGTACTCTTAAGTACGCCCAGTGTACTTAAGAGTCTCTTATGCCAAATATGAGATACTTCAAGGGCTATAAGGTCATACCTGATTTTGGGTGTTACACTGCTGGCCTCTGGTGCGTGAATCGGAGGTCTTGGGCCATTTAGCCTGACCTACTGTTGCATGCACCTGCTTCGGCTTGCGCTTCGTCCAAAGCTCCAATTCAATCTCCCGCTCATAGGCCTTCTCAATCATGTCATTCAGGGTCTTGCACCCCGAAAAGCTCACAAAATCGCTGATGTTATCCCTCAACATGTCTTGATCTCTCATCTTCTTCATCTCCTCATCTGCCGCATACTGTGGAACCAACAGTGCCCTCTCACGGAACTTGACGATACGCTCCGCCACATTCTTAGTAGTCTGGAAAAGGTCCTGGAACTCCCTTGCCAGCCGTTGCACCTCGATAGCTGGTGCAAACTCCCTCTAAAACCTCACAACAAAATCCTCCCAGGTCATAACTGCCTCTGATGCCAACCCTACTCCTCGGCCAACCCATCCCACCAATATTGTGCTCATTCCCTTAGCAGGCAGGATGTAAATCCCATATTTTCCTCCTCAAGGAAAAAACTCGTTCGTTGAGCATGCTCCATGTCAGCGATCCAGCGTCGGCTAGCGATGGGGTCCTTAGCCCCAATGAGCTCAGGAGCTCTACAGGCCTTGAACTCCTAGAATGAGGGAGTTCGGGCTCCTATCTGACCTGCAGAGATCGTGACTCGAAAAGACCTGAGCCTCTCATCCATCAGATCCATAATCCCCTCCTTGATGGTACCAAACATCACATTAGTAGCATCCAATATACCACAAGTTACCTCAGCCGCAATGAACACGTGCAACCTCTTATTAATCGACTTTGTGCCTGAGTCAGAACCTGAACCAGAACTAGAGCCAGAACCTCCTCGAGCAATCATCACCATCCTCAAACTGAAACACAAACATTTAAACAATCAGTATAATACTCAAGGGGAAATCTCCCTACACGGGTCTCTTTAGAGTCTCTAGGTATGCTCTCGTCTCAGGTACGAATCATGTGCTTCCAGTAGTATGTGCCCAATACTACCTTTCACACGTATATGTATGCTCCTCAAGAGTCTTCCTGATTCCTATAAGTTACCACACTAGAACCATGCATCATCCTTATGCTAGAACCGCATACATATCCTAGACTTTCCTAGGAATCCGCAACTCCCACCGCTCATAATACCGAGAACCTCAATCAACACTGTTGGTTGCCTTATGCATGCAAGTTATACACAAATGGAATCACATAGACTGTCAAATGATGATTCTACCCTAACTCCACAATGAAACAAGGAATAGGAAATGAGGCCAAATCAATCATTTTAGGGCTATATGATCCTAGTCGTATACAACTTTGAATTCATACACTTAGCAATTAACTGAGCTAATATCAATTCTAAGTAATACATAGCAACCAATCTTCCTGGGCTAAAAGGCATCATACAAATCAGGTAATTCTATCATATGATTCTTAAAGGCATCCTTAGCCCTAATCTAGCATGCAAGTCACATATCCAGCATACTGATCATAATACATAAGTATGGGTAATTTGGTAACCATTTACTTGAGCTCAGCTGATTCCACACATCACACCCCTTTTTACTTAGTAAAATCTTTTTATAAATTCAATTTCTTTTTCCTTTGCAAAGATTACCATTTCCTCCGTTTGAGTTATGACAGACACGAAAGTACGCCCGCATCCCTGAAACCAAGGCTCTGATACCAACTTGTAACAACCCAAAAACAGTGATAAAATTTTTAATTTTAAAATCATTAGTTTCAACCATCAAATTATTTCAAAACATTCACAATGTACATTATCAAAATTATCAGAGTAATAATATCCAAAAAGTGCGAAAATCATGAAAGGAGATGTTGTGCCATCACGTTGGGCTCTTCCCCTTTCAACTGGAAGTACCTGAAACCATAAACATAAACTATAAGCACGAGGCTTAGTGAGTTCCCCCAAAGTACCACATACCAAACCTATAAATATGGGACCTGCCCTTGGGTATATTTCAACCCAATAAACAGATATGGGCCCCGCCCTAGGGTATATTTCTAACTCGAACATGCCATAGTGGGCCCCGCCCTGGGGTATATTTCAACCCGAAATACAATAGTGGGCCCCGCTCTGGGGTGTATTTCAACCCGATCACACAAACAAATATATATCACATAGCAGCTAGCATTCTACATAACCGAACAATGGGTTGGCATTGGTGCCTTCGACCCATGGGTACAGCGAGGAGACTCACCTCACACACATATAAGAAACTAAAACATTTATTTAAAATCAGAGTTTATAGAAAACATGGAATCCTCAATGTTGTTGATGCGTGTGTACAGTCCCCTTTCGCCTTATGATACCTGAAAAAATAAACAACTAGATAAGCATAAAGCTTAGTGAGTTTCCCCAAAAAATACCACCACACAAACGAATAACATATACGGTCAAACATATCGGGTCCAATCAACCATCGGGTTGGAATACCCAAGGTTTTTTGTCCAACCACCTCAACCCCACCGATCTTCCCGAGCCTCCATAGAATGCATAACCATAAGTAACCAGAGATGAGATAGACACCCGAACAAATGATCCTACTCTAAAGCCAAAACCAAACAAGGAACAAGAAAGAGAGCCTAGACTAAGAGTTCACAGGCTATCCTACATAACCACATACAGTCCTTAAGGGCACTCTATAGATGATAACCAGCAAGCATAGATAACATATATTTCTACAGTTCACTACATCGTAGCAGCATACTCAATACCAGAACACAGATCTAACAGATCACTACAGCATAGCAGCATACTACCATAACATAGAGGTAACAGATCACTATAGCATAGTGGCATATTCAATACCAAAACACGGATCTAACATATCACTACAGCATAACAACATATTCAATATGAATAATCCAAGGAATGCATGGCCGTATATACTCAAAGGTGAGATAGTCACCCGAACATGTGATGCTACTCTAGAAGCACAACCAAACAAGGAACATGTAAGAGAGCTTAGATTAAGAGTCCTCAGTCTATCCTACATGACTATATACAGTCCCTAAGGTATCCCTTTTACTAACAAATAACCAAAACTAGTGGGCCGGTGTAACACCATAAATTTTCAAACAAAATTTTCATTTAAAAACATGAATATCTCACTATCACATTCACAAAATACCATAAACATCAAGTTATCAAAACACATGTTCCAAACACAATCCAGGATCCTCCAAAACAGAACTCTAACTCGGGTGTGTGTGTGTGTGTGTACAATCATGTCGGTGCTTTCCCGTGATCCTGAGAGGTACCCGAAACACATAACACATAACACGGTAAACATGAAGCTTAGTGAGTTCCCCAAAATAGCACACATATCTCAATAGACTCTCATGGATATGCTCAAATAAGACCCTCTGGTCAATGTGTCTCAGTGGGACCCTCCGATCCCATAACTCGGTTGGACCCTCCGGTACCTCAACTCGGTAAACTCAACATAATACACAACATAAATCACAAATACATAATGCAGGATATCACCATACATAAGTAAGCACATAAGGCACCTCGGTCACACAAATATACCACTCATGGTAAGTATGGTGAGAAGACTCACCTCGTAAGCAAGCACGCAAATAACCTCGTACACGAATCCCGAACTAGCCTCCGCCTAACACATAGGATAAATATCTCTAATTAATACTCTATTCACGACTCTAAATAAACCAAAGGTTATTCTCTATATCTCTCTCTATAACTCTTGGAGTGAGTAAAAGACCATTTTACCCCTCCATGGTCTCCATTCCTCATGTTCGACCAAACCCTAATGTCAACAGAAGTCAAACTCGAGTCAACAGTCAAAGTTGACCCAACTCGTCGAGTGTACTTATGCAACTCGTCGAGTCCCCTCGTTTCATCAGAAGTCTCATGAAAGTCCAACTCAGCTCGTCGAGTTGATCCCCCAACTCGCCGAGTTATCGCATGATCAAGCTCATCGGGACAAACACTAACTGACTCGTCGAGTCAGTTCATGGACTCGGCGAGTCCCTTCAATCTAATTTCGCATTTAGACGTTTTAAAGTAGATCTACCACTCCAAACTCTATAGCTAGCATCCCAAGACTCGATTGTCACGTAAAGATTCGATCTTTACGATCATGCATGGTATTTTTGCTCCAAAATGCCAATACATGCTCTCACAAGGTGTTAAGAACAATAACCCTCATATGGCTAAATAAAGTTGGGACCTTTTGACTCTAGGGACCTCACAAGGTCCAGATCTGAGGTCTAGACCTCCTGATAACTCAATATACTCAAAGTACCAAATAAAAGGTGGTAGAAACCCTAAACTTCCATAATCATGAGATCTAACCAAAGAAATGAGAAAGGTGCAGGCTGTTTACCTTCCACTTGAAGCTTTGGACGAAAGAACACTGGATCCCACAACCTTTCCTTGTTCCTTGCTTGAATCTCTCTTCTTTTCTTCCAATGGTTCACCAAAAACTCTCAAAATAAGCACTCTCACTCTCTCTTATCTCCAATGGTCAATTAGGGTTTCACACAGGGGAGTTGGGTGGCTGGTGAGGCGGAAAAAAGGACATAAGATCCTTCAAATAGGTCCCAGCCCTGGAGATTTAGGGTTTCATCTCACAGCACCAACTCAGCAAGTCGCCTCTCTGACTCGTCGATTCAGTCATTAAACCCACGTGGCCATTTCATCCCTACTCGACGATTTGAGGCACCAACTCGTCGAGTCACCCAGTCAACTCATAAATAAACACATATATAAATATTATACCTCGGAAATCAGGATGTTACATCCGGCGTTGGTGTCTTCGATCCATGACACAGTGAGGTGAAACTCACCTCGATATGCGCGTAGAAGATACTTGAGTCAATACCCGATCACACGTCATAGTCACTTGCAACAGTGACCACCTCACATGAAATGACGATTAGGGTTTCACATCAAATGACGACTAGGGTTAAGTAAGAACACCTAACAAATTAAGGACATAATAACCTAATGGTAGGACTGATTAAGGTTTGACTTAGTCATTCTTGGGTGAAATAATAATCCAATCAATGGCCCAAATACGCGCCCGATCATAGTACAAAATAGAGCTCCCCGATCCTAGGGTTTTCCACATGAAATCATAACTAGGGTAAGTGTTCCATACTAAAACCCTTAAGGACTTAATTCATTAAGTCCAATGCTGCATTAACTTAATGATAGGGCATTATTAAGTATTATTTAAAGTTTAATTAATAGTTTTAACGTGTGTCCCGTCCAACTCCAAAACTAGGGTTTATCTTGACATTAGGATTTTCTAAACCCTAATTAAGGTTTCCAACCCAAACATGTGTCACTCAGACTAAAGTTAGATGCTTAAGTCATTAAATGTTTAATAAATTTGGCACCACCCACTGCCACCTCGGGCAGTGGTGGTCGGTGGCAGTCCGTGGCGACAGCCACCCGCACACGGCGACGATTTTGAGTGATAAATTCAACAATCAAGCATACATAAAAGTTCGTACATACAAACACACACTAGCACCAAAAGAATACAAAAGAAAATGTCTAATACAACCACCAAGATGGTAGCAGACGACGGCAGAAGGTGGCAGCCACCACCTCACGGTGGTGGTGGTGGGTTTTCTTTGATTTTCCGGCCAAGGACTGTTCATAATACATCACACCATTAAACATGCACACACACACACACCATATTACACGCACAACCACCTCACACAGTGGCTGGTGGTAGCAGAAAATGGCAGCAAGGCGGCAACCACCATGGTGGGCTGCCATGGTGGTTTTCAACCCGGATTCTGGCCGACAAACACCCACACACGCCTCTCCGACTTGCCACAACAACAACACTCACACACACACACACGCAAAACACGATCTCCAACACTGAAATACACACACAAACCCAGCCACCCTCGTGGCAGCATACGTCAGTCGGAGTAATGGCGTCAAAATGCAATAGCCGCTCGGAGCGGCAGCGGTGGTGGCATAGAAATAGAAAAAAAATAGAGAAGGGAAAGGAATGTGCAGCCCCTAACCGACAACAGCAGCAAGGACACTCACTGGTCAGCTCGCGGTTCCCATCTTCGTCGGCAACGGAAACAGCAGTGGCGGTACTCGGTGGCTCACGACGGCGACATGGTTGACGGCGGCGGCTGGAGATGAGGGGAGGATAAGGGTGGCGACCGTAAGTCAAGGGTTAGGGTTTGAGGAAGTCTACATGAAGGCCAATAGGGGGTGACAGGTCTTAACCCATATCCAACTTTAAACTTATGCCAATTTCCAATTTTAATCCCTCCTTCCCCAATCTTTTCGATATTAAGTCCACAATTTACACTATAGCCCCCTGATTCCAAAAATCCTTTTAACTCAAGTCCAAAAATTACCAAACAGCCCCCAACATCCAAAAATCTATTCATAACTAGTCCGGAAGTTACGCATTAACCCCCGATTCCAGAATTTATAACATTTAACTCCTTGCGCTAATACTCTAATAATTTATTACGGATTTAGGGCCAATTATAAAAAAATATAAAAATATAAAAATACATCTTGGGGTTTTAGGGGTTATTATTTATTTATTTATTTTATTTTATTTATTTTATTTTAAACGAAATGTTACAATTCTCCCCCACTTAAATTAGATTTCTTCTTCGAAATCAGCTCTCGCTTCTACTTCATGATGCACTCCTTCACAACAACCAAGATGAACAAAATCTGCAGAATCATTCGGTCCCATAGATTCTTGGCCAAACGCCGGCATGCAACCCCGCACAAAAGAGCATCACCACAATGAAAACTAATTGATCACATACTGAACTAGACCACACTCTTACTTGGCTCCGACGGCCCAACTAATCTATCCACTATCAACACCCGGGCTCACCCCCGCTCATACGTGCTCCTACGTACACCATACGTACTCCTACGTACGCCCCACGTACGTAGGTGAACCCACGATCTGGAAATGAGCTAGTACGCTAAGCGTACTCAGAGTACGCCCTACATACTAGATAGGGAATAAAATGAGATTATTTTTGCATTAAGGGGCTAAAGGAAACATACCAAATTCTCGGGTGTTACAATTCTCCCCCACTTGAATCAGACTTCGTCCTCGAAGTCCGCTGCCCCAAACAACTCTGGGTAGTGCTCCCTCATCTAGTCCTCCAGCTCCCACTTCCATTATGAACCCTTGCGATGTTGCCACTAAACTTTCACTAACTTAACAAGCTTGTTCCTCAAGGTTTTCCTCTTCCTGTCAAGAATCATCACCGATCTCTCGATATAATTCAGATGATCATCCACCTGAATATCCTCCAATGGAACCACCGCGGAATCATCCACTACATATTTCCGCAACTGACAGACGTGGAACGTGCTATGGATCTGACTAAGCTCCTCAGGAAGATCTAAGCAATAAGCAACCCGACCCACCTAGGCTAAAACCCTGAAAGAACCAATGTACCTAGGGCCCAACTTGCCCATCTTCTTGAATCGGATGCCACCTTTCCAAGGTGACACCTCCAGGGGAACCATATCCCCAACCTGGAACTCTAGATCTGACCTGTACCGATCGGCTTAGCTCTTCTTCCAACTCTGTGCCATCTGAAGTCTACTATGAATCTACTAAATCGGCTCGGTAGTCTTGAGTACCACTTCGGTATTCCCATAACTCGCTGACCGACCTCACCCCAATAAATCGGGGTCCTGTATTTCCTCCCAAAGAGCATCTCGAAAGGAGGTCAAGCAATGCTAGCATGATAACTGTTGTTAAAGAAAAACTACACTAACGGAAGATACATATCCCAACTCCCATCGAAACCAAAACACATGACCGAAGCATATCCTCCAAGGTCTGGACAGTCCGCTCGCTCTGTCCATCAGTCTGAGGGTGGAAAGTCGTGTTGAAATTCAGACGAGTACCCAACTCCTCGTAGAACCTCTTCCAAAACCTGGAAGTAAATCGGACATCCCTGTCTAAAACCACTGAAACCGGCACCCCAATCCGTGCCACAAACTCCCTGATATATATGTCGTCCAACTTCTCTGCAGAAATACTCTCCTGAATCAGAATAAAATGCGTGCTCTTGGTCAATCGATCCATGATGAACCATATAGAATCCACTCTGTGTGCGGTCCGAGGCAACTTCATGATGAAATCCATGGTAGTCTCTTCCCATTTCCAAACGGGAATGTCTAACAGCTGCATCTTGTCGTGAAGCCGCTGATGTTCGTCCTTAACTTTCCTGCAAGTCAAGCACCTCTCCACATACCACATTACATCCCGCTTCATGTAGGGCCACCAATAATCAGGATGAAGATCTTTATACATCTTCGTTGCCCCAGGAAGAATGGATAATCTCGATTTGTGTGCCTCCCCCATCAGAACCTAACACACACCACCCCAATACGGAACCCACATTCTCCGATGGAGAGTCAATAAACCTCAACTTTCATAATCAAAGGAAGTCACCTGACCCACTATGTGCACACTCTTCTGGTGCTCTTCCTTCATAGCCTCAACTTGAGCCTCTCGAATCCGCTCCAAAAGTAGAGTAATCACGGTCATCCTCATATGAATATCCGTGACCGGAGCCGCAACCGTCTTGTGGCTAAGAGAATCAGCCACCATATTGGCCTTTCCCGGGTAATAAAGGATCTCACAATCATAATCCTTCACCACATCCAACCACCGGTGCTACCTCATGTTCAGATTCGAATGATCCATAAAATACCTTAAGATCTTATGATCCGTGTAAATAATACAACGGAACCCATAGAGGTAATGTCACCAAATATTTAGGTGAAAACCATAGCGCCCAACTCCAAATCATGTGTCAGGTAATTCGCCTCATGAGACATCAGCTGCCTCGAAGCATATGCAATAACGCGACCCCGCTGCATCAGAACTGCACCCAGAACCGAGATCGAAGCATCACAATAAACCACAAAATCATTAACAACCTCAGACAGGGTCAGAATTGGCACCTCACATAATCTCTGTCTCAAAGTCTCAAAAGTTGCGTGTTGCTCAGGCCCCCAGCGAAAAGTGATTGTCTTCTTCGTCAACCGAGTCAGGGGAACCGCTATCTTGGAGAAATATTGAATGAATCTTTGATAGTATCTTGCCAACCGAAGGAAACTCCGAATCTCATATGGAGACCTCGGAACCTCCCACCACATCATGGCCTCGACCTTGGTTGGATTGAATAGAATACCGTTATGGTTGACAAGGTGCCCCAGAAACTATACCATGCGCAACCAAAACTCACACTTGGAGAACTTCACATAAAGTCTGTCCCTCATCAGAGACTCCAAAACCTCCCTCATGTGATCCTCATGCAGCTCCTGGATCTTGGAATAGACCAGGATATCATCAATGAATACAATCAAAGACCGATTCAGCATAGGCATGCATACGCAGTCCATGACGTCCATGAATGCAGCTGCAGCATTGGTGAGCCCGAAGGGCATCACCACAAACTTGTATTGACCATAACGAGTCTAGAAGGCTATCTTCTATTAATCCTCCTCTCCGACCCTCATCTGATGATAACCCGAACGCAAATCAATCTTGGACAAGCAAGATGCAACCTGAAGCTGGTTTAACAAATCGTCAATCCTCGGGAGTGGATAATGGTTCTTCACTGTTAGCTTATTCAGCTCCCGATAATGAATACACATCCAATGAGACACATCCTTCTTCTTCACAAACATGATCGATGCTCCCCATGGTGAACTTCTTGGTCGAATGAAGCCCTCTTCTACCAGCTTCTGCAGCTGTGTAGACAACTTCTGCATCTCTGGAGGAGCTAACCGATACGGTGCTTTGGCTATCGGAGCCACACCAAGAACTAGGTCAATCCTAAACTCCACCTCCCTCTCTGAAGGCACTGCAGGCAAATCCTCCGAAAACACATCCGGGTACTCCCGTACAAGCGACATATCATCCACAGTCGCCTTACCCTTATCATGTGTATCCATAACATAGGCGACATAACTGGAACAACCCTGAAGAAGATAAAGTATGACCCTAGCTGTTGAACATAGAATCGGCCCACACTGAGCTCTCTCTCCCTGAACCACTAACTCTCCCCCATTCAGGGTCCGAATACGTACCAACTGATGCTCACAATCAATCACCGCCCTATTGGGGCTCAACCAATCCATCCCCACGATAACCTTTTTCCCGCGCAAAGGAATAGGAACCAAATCAATCGGATATTGCTCACTGAGCATCTCAAGAATACATCCCTGATCAACCCTTGATGCCCGAACTGATCGATCATCTGCAATCTCGACATCTAAGGGGAAATACAGCTCCCCTGAAGCTCCAACAAACCTCTTACTAAGCGCAAGCGATACAAAAGACCAGATATCCCCCGAATCAAACAATATCAATGCAGAGATATCGTTCACGAGGAACGATCCTAAAATAAAACACACTAATATAAGCAGGAAATTCAATGTAAATAAAGAGATAAGGAGAAGATACATACCCGTCACCACATCAGGTGATGCGCGAGCCTCCTCGGCCATCAGCTGAAAAGCCCTGCTCCTCACCACAAGCGCATCCTCCTAGCCCTGGAGGCCATAAGTAATCTGTAGAGTCGCTGGATCGGGTGATACCACTGGTTCTACTGCTTTCAGACTCAGGCAATTGGCCTTCTTTTGGCCCCTCTGATTGCAATGGAAGCAAATCAGTTCAGATATCAGGGTGGTGGTGATAGTAGTAACAGTACAATCCTTGCTAATATGACCTGTCTTTGCGCACTTGAAGCAGCCAGAACCACCCACCCTGAATGCCCCATCGTGCATCTTGCCGCATTTGCCACAGCGGCTCCGGCCCAGCTGGCCCCTCAAACTCGAGTCAAATACATTGGGTCTTTTACCCGCACTCCCTAAACCTTGAGCCAGATCCGACTTCCTTTTCCTCTCCATCTCCAAATCAATATCTCTCTCTCTCTATCTCTCTCTCTCTATCTCTCGCAATCATATCCTACAGTGTCTTGCAACTGGATCACTCACAAACTGTCGAATATCCCTCCTCAGCATCTCATGGTATATCGCCTTCTTCATCTCGTCATCTGCCACATACTGCGGCACCAACAGCGCCCTCTCGCGGAACATCACGGTGATCTCGGCCACCGTCTCAGTAGTCTGGCGAAGGTTTTGGAACTCCCTCGCCAATTGTTGCACCTCAATCACCGATGCAAACTTAGCTCAAAATCTAGTCACAAATTCATCCCATATCATTGAATCAACCGCCTCATCACCCACGGAGCGCCCAACCTCCTCCCACTAATCTCGAGCTTTGTCTTTCAGAAGACAGGAAGCAAGTATGACCTTTACCCCATCGGGACAACTGCCAGTGCGGAAGGCGTTGGTGACATCCGCTAACCATCGTTTGCTCGCGATCGGGTCCTTCTCCCATAAGTACTCTGGTGTAACGTCCCAAAAATAATGACATAAAATTTTTGTTTTTAGATTAATAAAGCGTTAATATATATCATTTTCATAAAACCAAGTTAGCCAAGATTTAGCAAAACATCATTAAATCAGAGTAAATCACCGAATGTGGAAACATGCGGTGTGTGCCCTAGAGTCATCCCGAACTCTTCCATTATTTTGAAACCTGAATCACCTAAAACATAAACTAAAAACCGTAAGCACAAATCTTAGTGAGTTCTCTGAAATACCGCATACCATACATACAATAAACATATAATGGGCCCCGTCCAGTCATCGGGCCCCGCCCGGTCATCAAGTTGAGCTTGGTCATCAGGCCCCGCCCGGTCATCGAGTTGAGCTCAGTAATAGATGGGGCCCCTCCCAGCAAGCATATAACATATATCAGATAAACACATACACATGCAACATAGATATATAGCATACAGATAGTCATCGGGCCCCGCCGGACATCGAACCTTAGCCTGTGAAGCATATAAACACATACACATGCAAGCGTCACGAATATAGCTAGCATACTAACATAGCATAAACATGGGTCGGCATTGGTGTCTTCAACCCGCTAAACCCAGTGAGGAGACTCACCTCGATCCGCTGCTAATCAAATGACACTCGGCTGCCGAACCGGAAATCCCACACTAACAACAAATAAATCACAATTAATAATTATGCCATAATCCATTAATTGTGGTCTCAGCTCATAAGTCCCGACTTCCAGGGTAAAAGACCATTTTACCGTTTCCTTAACGGGCCCAACCCAAACTTGGCCCAAGGCCCAATAATGGCCCAACAACACAACTCGAGGCCCAAACCAACCTAAGGCCCACTTAAAGTCCTGAGGCCCAACCAGAGCCCAAACAGATACTTCATAACCTAAAGAAACAACCCATCCCAACCGAAGTCCATTCCAAAAGAGCCCAAGACCAAAAGCCCAAAAAAGCCCACTGATGAGACGAACGCGTAGCGTTCCCTGGTGGAGCGTTGGGCGTTATTCACCTGACCGACGATCGGGACTGCCTGCCGGAGCATGCCGTGTTCCCGAGATGAACGCGCGATGTTCCCGACCTTTGACGAAAAATTCACCCCAAGGTCTTAATACCTTAAGCCATGACGTCCAAAATTCAGAATAGCATAACCACAGAGACTTAATCCATAAAGTCAAAGGCTTTAAGCTTTTGCATGGCTCAAAAAGGTCCAATCATGATTTCAAACACTTAAACTTCACAAAGTGACCAATAACTCAAGCATTGGAGAACTTAATGCATCAAGACTCCAACTTTTTACTTGAATTATAACGACAATTGTCCCATGCTCTTAGCATGCACACTATGTTTACTTATGGTCCTTACTTTGTGAAATAGTATAATTGAATAACATTTTCAATCACACTCATTTTACAATTCCCAATCCTTACCACAAGTGTAAGAATACCAAATTCTTTCCACTTATAGAATATGTTAGATTCTAACACTTTATGCAACGATCCTTTCGTAATATCACGGCACAAAAGTCATCAAGACTCGGCCAATGAAATTACAAAATGCTCTATTGGAGATTGTTACAAGACAATTCCATAGACATGAAGTCTCGCATTCAAAGTACATTCCTTTGAACATCCTTCTTGCATAAAAGTTTTTCTAATCTGGACATAAACTCTTAACGTCCAACTCCCAATAAGAAAACATTTCCATATTTGTCATATGACAACTCATTATTAATAGAATCATTTCTAATAATAATAATGTCAATATGGTCCTTCCATTACTATACTTCCAACTTTTCACAAGCGACCAATCCTTGGCGAACCTTAGATTATCCTTGACAGTTGTTTAACTAATTCAGTCACCTTTTTCCCTCTTAATGCCCTAGGCATTTGGAAAATTTTAGAACGGTCGAATATTACAATGACATGATACTTTACCAGTCTTTTTCTATAATATTTCTATTTGCCATGTTCTCACGATTTGAACTATGAAGGGGGATGTCGTAATCATAATCGAGTGTGAGAACGCAACAATTATTTCTATATATAGAATTCTCTTACGTTGAATCCTTTCAACATAACATTTATATATCTTTTTTACTAAATTTTATCAAACTTTATTGAGCTAAACCTTTAGATATAAACGAAGTATAATATTCTCTCCCTTAATTATAGCAAAACAACTATTCAACCTATGCAACTTTGCAAAGTGAAACTTTTGTTTTCTATAATTAATATTGCTAACTTGCAATAATAATCGTGCTCCCACTAACATGATGATTATATCCATACCAACATAACATTTATGCTTCCACTAGCTTTGACACGTATTCAGAAAACAACTGAACTTCTAGAAAACAATGCTTATTGAATTTCTTAAGTTTATATTTCCAATACAATGTGCTTCGATAAGCCTTTATCTAAGCTTCTCAAATTCACACACCTTCTTTAGATAGCTCACATGTGTGTCTAAACTAATTCATAACTTATATCACTAAGTCCCAAATGTTCAGACTAATTGTCAAATCTCACAATTCGAACTATGAAGAGGGATGCCGTAATCATAATCGAATTTGAGAATGCAATTTACATAATCGTTGTCTCCTTAAAATCTCTCTTAGTAAAAGCGTTTCCTCACAATCATTTTCATGAAGGAGAGAAACCTTATGACACTTAGATTTTATGGTGCCTGTGTTCCTATCCATGCAAATTTGTCATAAGCATAATCGTAAGACAATGTTTGTGACAAATTCAAACTCTTATGGACAGAACCTGCTCATTCTTAATTTCTTGCCATCAAGGGTCCCACCATTGCTTCCAACTTATTTAGCAGCTCACCTATGCTAGTCAATGTACTTTCATTGATCAAGGTGTTTGCCCTTATGCATTCAATTGAGAACTCGTAGAACTCATATGCATAATCACTCAACTGGATTGGCACAGAAATAAAATTTTGTCAACACGATAGGTTACAATCCTCAAGTCGTGTGCTGGTGTTTAATAGGTTTACTTTTGAATTTGTTCTTGAAACTTTTCAAGATCTTTAGACTCCTACTGACCTCTTGACATATAAGATTCTCTTATCAAGAAACATTTCTTGACAAAACAAATATTCAATAGTCAGTGTGTGTCTTTATCAAGACAAACCTACACACAATTTGGTATTAGTTGGTTTTTGTCTTATCCAAGACATCACAACTTACCAATTTCAAATGTGCAAAAGTAAGAAAACATTTTCCTACTTCACATTTGATGAGTGTGTTAAATTTCTTAAGATGATGTCACTCAAATCACAATTTTGGAGTACGACTCTAAAACTTGATTTTGGAACAAAGTATGATTCATCTTATTGACTTAACCATTTCAACAATTCTCGACTCCTCTTTTTATCCATACTAGTGCACTAAGGTGTCCTTAGAGGATGAATTGTAATATGGTTCTTATAATCTTTAAGAGAATCATAAAACATGATACAAAAGTACTCTCCCTTCTTCTTAGATTGGAGAAACTTTTATCTTTCTTGCCTAATTTATTCTTCTTATTCGTTCTGCCATTCATTGAAACTTTTCAATGATTCAGAATTACACTAAATCTTGTAAGCATAATCACGTTTACTAGACTTTTAGTAAATCATGACGAATAATCTTATCGTTCTTTATGGTGGACTTGACCAGTTCACAACATTGTATACCAGATCTCATTATCCTTCACTTGACTCACATACTTATGTGAACAAGGAATTAGTCTCAATTTTCCAAATATGAAGGTTCTCATTCGTCACACAATACCAGTTGCATGATTCCAAGTTTCTGTCCAATTGAAACTTGGGTGATGAGAATCTTTCCTCATTTGGTAAATTTCTGACATTACCACAAATAACATAACTAAGAATCAAATCCATTCATAATATTGCTAACAATAGAACCATTCAAACACCAATTTTCATAAAATCCATCGCAAGGAAACATAAATAAGATAAATCAAAATTTATTTTACTGTGGAAAAATATTCTCCTTACAATGCGATTACAAATGAAAACTATGTAAATATTACTTAGCAATTTATCCTAACTCTAAAGTAGTAGCTTAAATATCTGATCCTTGAATCATGCGATCAAAATCCATTTCTTCGCGATCAGACTCAACTTGCTCCTTCCTTTAAGCTTCCTTTCCTTTCTTCGATCCTTCAAAACATCGAAATGTAATCTTATCACATCATGTATTAAGAATCTCCAAATAGGAACTTAATAGAGTTAGATAGTGAAGTTTTACCTGAAGCAGAGTCATACATCTTGACTCTCCCATCTCTTAGATCTCTCAGGTAGTTAGCGCAGCTTCGTAACCAATGCCCCTTCTTTTGGCAGTAGAAACACATGGATTCTTATGGAATGGTACACGGGACTATCTCAGACTCAGCCCTTCTCTTGCGTAGAGAAAACTTTTCTGGACTTCCAATGTTACCATTGCCCATAGAGGGTTGGGATATTGATTTACCAGACAAATTTGCTGACTAGTGCGCCAAATCATTTCTGATTCAACAGTAATAAGCAAATAATTCAAATCAATAAGGGTCATGTCGTGGTCCATCATATAGTACTCTCTAACGAACTTACCATATGATTCAGGAAGTGACTGAAGAACCAAGTCAACAACCAACTTCCTTTAAACATTGATACCTAACAATCCCAATCTATCAATATGTAACTTTTTATCTAAGACATGAGCACAAATAGACTTTCCATTTTCATGTCTTTTGCTAATAGGGCTTGAGTGACCTTGAACTTTTCAAGTCTTCGAACACGTGGGTCAGGGAGAATTATTGGAGGAGGTGGAGGAAATGAAGCATGATTTCCATTTCCACAATACAATCGTGGAACATCATCTTCACGTGGAAAACTTTTTCCAACGTATTTAGGAAGACCATAGTTGTCAGACTTTGACATCTATGAAACGGGAGAAAATTCAAGTTTAGTTGATTGAGTCCTTAATAAAACACCCAAATGAGATATTAAGGCTAGGACCCAACACAATATCCTACAAATTGGAAGAGGGATGCCGTAATCCAACTCGCAGAACATTTGAAGGTAGGTAAATGACGATTTACCAATTTCCACCATGAAAAACGAAAAGAAGGTTAAGTTTTACATGAATTGAAACTCCTAGATCTTTTGAGATTCATTGAACTTTTCAATGTCATGTTTAATCTCGATTATGCCCTTCATTTGTGACTGGGATGCCGAGGATCACAAATAAGGTGTGAATAACCATGCGAATGTACGCGGTGCCCTCACTGTTACAGTCACCTAATCGACGTGACGGTTAACCACACACGCTCTATCGATCTATGACAAACATCGAGTCACCCTTCGCTACCAATGCCAAACCCAACTTAGTGTGTCGGTTAACCACACACGCTGCACTAATTGTCTCGACAAGGGTACAAAGTGTAATTCCATGGAATTGCATCGATTTCACTTTTTCCTAAACTAACTAAGATTTGGGATTTTAGTAAAACATTTAGTTACTTTATTCATTATACTTTTAATGAGGAGAGGGGTTTGCCCTATCCTACCCGTTCGGCTAACGACCCTCCACTAGTCAAGAGTGCGGTGGGTAAGAGTGGATACCCATTCAATCGCCATTTTATAGGCAATTTCCTTAAACACCCCTTATAGACCAGCTTCGTGAATGAGGCCTACTAACGGTAAGACTAGCAGTTTAAGTTATACATACATAATATTAGACTTTTAATGTTATATATAGTATAGGGTGTATTTTACACTTTTAAAATACTAGGTGGTTTAATTTTATAAATTACCCGTTTAATTCAATTAAATATAAACCATATTATTATGGATTTATTAACTCTCTTTTAATTATACTATTAATTAACTTAATAAAACCATAAGTGTGTAGTTTGAACTTTTTCAAAACTAGGGTTTTAGAATTTAAAATTTCAAAATTAAACTTTTAATCAAAAATTTAAATTCAAAACTTGAGGGCAAGTTTTGAAACCTTTCAAAATATTAAGGTTCAACTATTTAAATTTCAAAACAAAACTTTTAAAGTTCAAATTTAAACTATAAAACCTAAAGGGTAAAAAATGAAACTTTTCCAAACTTTATCAAGAGCATTCTAGATCAACAATTCAAATAAGGCAATTAACAATTAATTATGGTTATCTAATTTTGACCTAATCCAATTACTTTCAAGATAATTCACCAAATAACTAAAATAATTAAACATTATCTTATAAGGCAACAAATATTGATTAATTGGTAATTATCTACTATTTTGGCAAGGATATTCACCCAAAATCAATAAAAATCAGATTTTACTAATTAAAAACGTTTACGGTAAGTATCCCAAGCCAAAACAGCAAGCAAATCGCGAAATTGAGCTGTCAGACCCTTTGACTCGTCGAGTCTGGCCTGGACTCGTCGAGTTCAATCGACTCGGCAAGTCATGCAGTCAGAACCAAAAAAATTTCGATTTTTTAAGCAATAAACGATCAAAATAGCATCAATTCATCAACAAACAGCCCTAGTCTCTGATACCACTGATGGGTTATGAGCACTACTTCATTCCTATGGTGTACACGCAAACCCTAAAGCTTTGGATCTAGTTTGTCTAATGAACATGCAATAATCATCCAAAGCTATAAACCCTAGATGTAGCATGTGATAATCAATATTAACATAAGAATAGGGTTTAGATCTTACCTTTGATTGTTATGTAGTAATAACAATCTATTCCTTCTTATAATTGGCTTCTAAAAGCTTAGAGACACAAATGTCACTCCTCTAATGGCTCACAAACACCAAGAGCAAGAGGATGAAGAAGGAAAAGAGGAGAGGCACTCAAAAACGTCTAGAAACCCTAAGGAAACTCTTAGCCACGTTTTTGGTGCCCTAGGGGTGCTTAAATAGTGAGGCTATTAGGGTTATCTAACAAGGAAACCCTAATTTGGCTGCTTAGGCCCTAAGCAACCCATGGACTCCTCCTTTAGAGGCCTTGGACGATTTCTAATGGGTTTCCCCATAGAATTCATCAACCCCTCTAATAAGAACTCCATTAGCCCAATATTCAACTATCACACAATTGATAGTTCTAGTCCCCTAAGTTTAATTAATCTCTTTTAGCCACAAAATTAATTCTTAATTAATTATTGACTAATATTAATTAAAAAATATGATTTCTCCTTTAATATATTATTCTCATAATATATTAATAAATCATAATTAATCCTCTCTCTCCATAATTCATCCTATCAAGTTGCTTTGGTGAAGGCAACCCAAAAGGACCATGCACCATCGGATCAAGTACATACCAAAATAGTTATGAGCTTAGACACTAATCCAACATAACCAACATTACCCACATCCAAATGGGCCTAAACCTTCCTTCCCCAAGGCCCTAAGCCTTATGATAATTAATGATCGGGCCACGGTCCGGAATAATGAAGCGATTCGAAACCGAGCGTTACAACTGGAGCCCCACATACCCGGAACTCACGGAAGGTCAACGTGCGAGATCCCATCAATGCCACCATCTTTGAACGAAAAGCGCCCAAACACTCATCCAAAATCTCCATAATTGTAACACCCGCAGATTCGGGCTAGTCAATTAAAATAATAAGCGTTAAAAATGATTTTTTTATATAGAAGATTATCTAGGATAAATAATCTTAACCAAAGTAATAGTTAGGGTTAACAATTGTAACCTATTCGACGTAATAAAGAATAATTATTTGAATATTATATGTTTCATGATTATTATAATATAATAAAATAAGAAAAATCAGTCGAATCGTCCGTAAATCGTAAAAATAAGTGCGTCAAAACACACACACACACACACACACACATATATATATATATATATATATATATATATATATATATATATATATATATATATATATATATATATATGTATATATATATATATATATATATATATTTAGGAAGTATAGGTCATCCCGATCCCGAAAATATAAATTCCGTCGAAATCCGAATCCGTATGAATTAGATATGATTTTTATAAGATATAAAATTCAGTCGCGCACAACGAATGTATGACGTAAAAAGCTACGAAGAGAATTGTTAACTTTTAGCTAATGCGACCAAAATAAAAATCGTAGTACTCCTTAAAATAGGAATTTTGAGAAAAAGAATGCCAAAAACGGAGTCCGTACGAGAGAGTTATGATTTTAGCAAAATCATTTAATTTTATAAAAAAATGGACAATAATATAAATTCAAAATTAGCCAACGGAGTCTAAACGAAAGTTGTATATCTCGTCGATAGCTATGCATTGATATAAAGAACGTCAGAAACGAAGTTCGTATGAACGAGTTATAATTTTTAATAGCACTTTTACGTATTAAAATAAAGTGTAAATCATATATACGTATACATACATAAACATATGTATATATCGTTAGAAAGGTATCGACGATGCGGTCCTTATAAGACTAGTGTTGAGTACTTTCGACATTAGTTTAGTACAAATATCATTAAATCTATTTAAAATAGTATTATAAAGGGGTGTTTAGTCATTTATATAACTATAAGGTCATTAAGTAACTATGGATGGTAGTTTTTGAAAATTCAATCACTATAAATAAGAGCCTCTAGCTCTCATATTTCTTGCACCATTCTCTTGATTCAAGAGTCTTTCCCTTCTTATCCCCCGAGCATTTCGGTCCCTCGTGATTCGACTTCTCTTTCTGTAGTTTTAGTATAGTAAGGTGAGCGTTGAAGCGCTGCAAGAATCTTTCTTAGAAATATTCAGCGACGAAGTTTTGCTCCTGCAGGGCCCGACTCCTAGCTAAAACTCCCTTGTAAATAAGTTATGCTTACCCTATTTTAAATATAACTTATATTTAAAATTACTTTATAATAAATATTTAGGCTATTATTATGACTTATATAAGTGTCGGTATAATATCTTTTTTAACTACTCGCGGTACGGGGAATCTGGTTTAAAGGGCCACATAGGGTTGTTGAATTTCAGAAGTGTTATATGCCAAAATGGTCCTGCCCTCCGGTGTTTTATGTCTGGCCCCTATCTATACATAGTGGTTGGAAAGTATTGTTTAAACGCTTATATAATAATAATAATAATGCTAAGACTAATAATTAGTCACGGTAATATTAGACTACAATCTAGTGGAAATAATACTAGGTTTCGTTGAAGGAAATTATATTGTTAAGAAGCGAAGTGCTGTCCGAGTTTGGAATCATCACTTTAACATGTGAGTGCACAGTTACTTTCATCTTACACATAGATATGAAGTATTTTATATAAATTACATGCTATGTGTGCATATTATCTATATAGTTGTTATCTATGTTGGATGAACGATTTTATACATGTTTTAAATAATTTAAACTGTATATGTATTTTATATCTACGAATATGTTGGGTAAAACATGGGTAGATGAATGATGAGAGATGAAAGATGATATGAGTGAACATTGGCAGCTATAGACTTAGTGCCTAATAAATAACATCGGCAACTATGGACTTAGTGCCTATTGAATAAACGTTGGTAGCTATGGACTTAGTACCTGTTAGATAAACGTTGGTAGCCATGGACTTAGTACCTATTAGATAAACACTGATAGCTATGAACTTAGTACCCAATGAATGAACTTTAGCAGCTATGGAATTAGTGCTTTACGAACGAGCATTGGCAGCTATAGACTTAGTGTATGTCATATAAACCCTGGAAGCGATGGACTTCGGAATGAACGAATGCAGGATAAATGAATCTTAGGGTAGACCTTAAGAGTAAGGAAGATAATAGGGATGGGTAATTGGGTTGATTGTATAATGTTTAAACATAATAATTAAATTATTGTGGGTTGAAAACCCTATGTACTCACCAGGTTTCCCAATCTGACCCACTCAAGCTTATTTGTATCACAGGTGTCGTTATGAAGTTACATTGTATCACAAGTGTCGATATTTATGTAAGTTCTATTTATGCTTATGTTTCTATATTGATGACGACATCCCAAATGTTTTAAAATGAACAAAAATATATTTTTTCGGAAATGCTTTGATAACGTATTTATCATGTTTTTCTAGGAACAAATTCCGCAACATTTTTTATTAAAAGAGGTACTCTGATTTTTATAAATCATAAACAAAATCGGTCTTTTCTGGCTGTGAAAATGGGGATGTCACAATAATGCCCTCTATGACCATACCAAAGATCACAAGAGTTGCTCAAGTATGCAGCGGGTAATATTAGACAAATGAACTCCTGCGTCTGGTCATCTAACTGCCCGACTTCAGAACCTGAGCCTGAACCCTCACCAGCACCAGAACCACTAACCGATTTTCCTCGAAGGGTTACCATACTGAAAATAGACCATTCAAACCATCAGGATACACATAAATAAATATCAAGGAATCTCATACTCTATAAGTTTCCTGGTTTTATCGCAGCTCTCCTTGGCTTGAGTACTGATCCTCTACTGCCAGTAGTACGGTCCCATACTACCTTCCACATCTATCCGTACTTTTCTTAAGAGTTTCTTGAATCTTCCAACTTACTCCTTATCCTTACATACAATCCTCAACAAGACAAGGCTCCCAACTCTAAATCTCTTCCTAGGTTTTCCTAGGTCAATCCCCACACCACTCTCTTCCATCAGCTGCAGAAGTAACTCCCTCTAATATCCTCTAACTAGCTCAAAAATATAATTACATATTACCGACACCAGATAATTCTTCGAATGAAAGGTCTCACACTACAACGGTTGGACTCAGACAAGAGCTGCGCAATAGAGTTAAACCTAACCTTATAAACTTATTTAGTCTCACTAATATGTAACTTAGCATATTCGCTTACTAGTTAGCTGAAGTTAATGTGAATTCCTAAAAAGCTCAAAGAAAGCAGCATTCGAGGCTTGAGTAATCGGAACAAGCACAACTTAACATGTCATACTATCACTCACTGATCGGTACTCACATGTAAATCTACAAGATCATACAATAGGCATACAAAGGCATCTATCCTAGCATTCTATCATGCAAATCCTGAGCATATCCTTAGCCCTAATCTAGCATGCGATTCACAAAATCACAATTCAAAGCATAACATACAAAAGTATGGGTATTTTGGGAAAACTTACTTTAGCTCAGTCGATTACATGCACCACACCCCTTTTTTATTAGAAAACTCTTTTTATAAAACATTTTCTTTTGAAAAAATTTCCAAATCCTCAGTTTGAGTTCAGACACACCCCAGAGTATGTATGAATATCTCAAACCAAGGCTCTGATACTAACTTGTAACTTCCCAAAAATAAGACCAAATTTTTTTTTCAATTTTTTGATTAATAAAACATTTTCCAAAACAACATCATAGAAACCATAGTAAATCAGAGTGTATCAATAAGCATGCAAGTACATCAGAGTAATACAAAATGCGGAACAATATGGTGTGTGTACTGCAATCATCCCGGGCTCTTCCCCTTCGAACTAGAAGTACTTGAAACATAAGCTGAAAATCATAAGCACGAAGCTTAGTGAGTTCCCCAAAATACCACATAACATACATATAAAACATATAATGGGCCCCGCCCGTCATCGGGCCCCTCTCAGCATCGAGCCCCGCTTGGAACAAATCTATCAGTCACCAGGCCCCGCCTGATGACTGAATTCCTCAAACTAAGGCTCTGATACCAAATTGTAACGTCCCAAAAATAAGACCAAAAAATTTCAATTTTTAGATTAATAAAACCATTTTCCAAAACAACATGATAGAAACCATAGTAAATCAGAATGTATCGATAAGCATCCAAGTACACCAAAGTAATACAAAATGAGGAACAATGTGGTGTGTGCACTGCAATCATCCCGGGCTCTTCCCCTTCGAACTAGAAGTACCTAAACATAAACTGAAAACTGTAAGCATGAAGCTTAGTGAGTTCCCTAAAATAACACATACCATACATATAAAACATATAATGGGCCCTACCCGTCATCGGGCCCCGCTCGGCATCGGGCCCCGCTCGGAACAGATATGTCAGTCATTAGGCCCTGCCTGGAGATAGGCCCCGCCAGATATACATATAAACAGATAAACATGTAATCAAATAACACATTCAATAATCACAAAGATAAATAGCATGTAGGATACTCATCGGGCCCCACCCGGTAAACATATAAACACATATCACATGCAAGAGTCACACATACAACTAACATCCTAAACATAAAAATCCATGGGCCGACATTGGTGCCTTCGACCCGCTAAACACATTAAGGAAACTCACCTCAAGCTGCAGAATCGCTCAGATAAAATCTCAGTCTGCTGGTTCAGAAGATCCTCGCATTAACATCATCAAATAAATATCCAATTAATAATTGTATCTCGACCATAATCAAGAATCTAAGTTACTTGTCCATTATCTGACATAAAAGAGCATTTTACCCTTTTTCTTACCTTGCCCAAAACCAAGGCCCAACCCATTGCTCAATAGGCCCAAATTCCTAAATGGAATCCCAAGGCCCAATAAGGCCCAACTTCAAAATTGGGCCCAAAAATCATCATGGACCCCATCCGAAGAAACTCCATAGTCTATCCATGGCCCAAAGTCAGGAGTCCAATGGACCAACAAGGCCCAAATCCTAAAATCTCAAAATTTAGCCCAAACCGATGAAATGAAACTGAAGTTCAATCTGTTGAGTACGCGGGATGTAGTCAGCTCGTACGCTTAGCGTACTCCTTCCCGGGCCAACTAGCTGGGTACGCTCAGCGTACTCCTCATATTACCAACCCAACCCATTGAGCCCTTAATTGGTTAAGCCAACAAGCTAAGCTCTCAAAGCGGATTCTAAATGGCGACTTAATACGTAAAGTTGACAACTTTACACCCATGCATGACTTAATGGGGCCCAACACTCGAAAAGAAGTTTAATAAGACTCTTAACACTTGGATGGACCAATATCTTACATAAAGTTTGCATTTTTATAAACAATGGACCTCAAATGAGCAAAGATCTAACATACATAGCTTCTGGAGTAGACCATAACTTCATATATAACTTAAAAGACCCAAAAATGCATAAATAACTGAAAGATCTTGTATGCCCAAGAGTCATTATAGAATGATATTGCTAATAATATATGATCCTATAGGGTCACACCATATAGCAAGTTACCGTCAATTGATTATTTATAAGTATAATATGATTATTAATAAATATATCCACACTTGTATTTAATTGGAAAATTATTATTTCATGGAAATAATATTTTACTAATTGGGAATTTCTTATTTGAGGAAGTAATATTTATTGGAGAAATAATAACTTATGAAATATATCATAAAGTATGATTATTTATAAGTTATATATATATATATATATATATATATATATATATATATATATATATATATATATATATATATATATATATATATATCTTAATAAGCTAGTTACAATTTATATATAAAAGGTAGTTTTTTGAATAAAATAAGATATTTGTATATTCATAGCTTAATAAGCTAGTTCCAAATTATATAAAATGTAGTTTTATATCAAATAAGATATTTATATATGACTAGTTATATAAATATATATATATATATATATATATATATATATATATATATATATATATATATATATATATATATATAGCCATGAAACAACTTTTGTCTTAGGTGAGACATGCTTTTTCGAAAATTGATGGGGAGACCAAGCATGGCTCTCTTTTGAATTGTTTAATCAATTCATTCCATGCTTGGAACAAAGTTGTCCATGCTTTTGCTTTATGGACTCCTTTCACTTTTTGGCCATTATATAAGGAAGGGCATGGAAGGAATTTGATAGAGTTCTTGCAAGTCTTCTTCTTCCTCTTCTTAGAGCCAAAACCAAGAGCACATACTCTCTAAGAGGGCTGCCAAATTTTCGAGATTTAGACTCTCCATTCTCCTCCATTCTCTTGCATTTTGATGTCAAAGAATGTCCCTTTGTTGCTGCACCTTTGAACATATATTTGGGATATATTTCAAAGGCTTATGAACAACAAATTACAAGTGAATACTAGCATGTTTTGATAGTTCTACTCGTTCTTGGTGGATACTTGTAGAGAACGCTTGCTTTAGAGTTTCATGCCACACTTCATCAACTTTTAACCTCCCATGAGGATCAAAGTCTTCAAAGGTTGTTATGTTTTCCCTCTTATCTTGTTTTAATCTTTCTTACTCTTGCAAAATGATCCTTGGTGGGTAAAATAGTTTTAGTTTTATTCAACATTTTTAAAGCTTCCGTTGTCAATTTTACCAGTTGTGACACCGGATTTTGAATAAAAACCCAACAATTGGTTATCAAAACCAATTTTTCAAGATTAGTTAGATTATTTCTTTAGTTGATGAAATCTTTGTTTTTGGAAAACATGGATGGTTTTCTCTTTTTGCACGAAAAATTCATACATATTTTCTATTAAATCTTTAAAATGTTTATAATTGTTATTTTTTGACCAAAAGTTTACATGCATCTTTTGGTCATAAAAGTTGTCTTAGAAAAACAAAGAGTTGTTTTATATAATTTTGAGTATATAAATATGTATGATGTGCATAAACTTGTCATGGACCTTTGTGTTGTTGCATGTGTTAATTTATTTAAAATGATTGTAACTATTTATTTATTCATATGGTATGTAACAATTAAATAGGTAGTTTTCATTTGTTAATTTTTGTAAGTAATAGATTAGTTTTAGAAATAATTTATTTTTATAAAAATGTAACAAGAATGAAGATGGTAGCCATTTTGAAGATGAAAAGTTTATAAAGTTGATTTTATTAAAGTTTCTCAAACTTTAAAAAAATATTTTTATAAACTTGCTACAAGGTGTTGAAGCAAGTGGGAGCACATGAATACTTTACAAGATAAATGTCCCTTATGTCCCTTTAGGAATGGACTTGATAATTTTGTGATATCTCACAAAATTATTACTAGTTAATGGCTTGGTTTATGCACATATGTTATAATTGTTATTATTACTATGTTATGGTTGATAAATTAGTTTTTCAAATCTAAAATAATATTTGAACATAAATAAACATCACAAGGAGTTTGGTTTTAATGAAATTTATCTTTTTAACATAAGATGCTAAACATAGTGTAACATCCCAATTTTCAAGGCTAAAAATTTCATTTTTAATTATGTAATCATGTAAAATCATTTATCAAACATTGCTAGTATTATATTAATTCATAAAACCATTACGTCGTGTCTCAAAAACATATCATCAGATAATAATAATAATCAGAGTACAATCCCGGAAACTCAATGTGGAAATCATGCGTGAGTGTGATGTGTCGCTACCGCGCCGGCACCTTCCCCTTCGGTGATGAGGTACCTGAAACAAAACTGAAAACTGTAAGCACGACTTAGTGAGTTCCCCTATCATACCACATACCATACAAACACATAACATACATACTGCCAGGAATATCTGGGTGCCCGACCTGCCCCTTTGGTCCCCTCGACCGGTGACCTTGCCTAGCATATCTGGGTGTTGGCCTACCCCTTCGGTCCTCTCTACCGGTGACCTTGCCTAGCATACCTGGGTGTTGGCCTACCCCTTCGGTCCTCTTGACCGGTCAATCACATACTATCACGTAATCATAATCTATCATAGTTGGGTACTAAACTACCCCTTTGGCCCTATCGGCCGGTAACTTGGGGACTATCTCCCCCTACTACTACCACCATCACGTAACATCATATCATGCTAGCACATAAAACATAATAGGTAGCAGCAAACGTAGATGAATATCACAAAGACAATCATCTAACATACAACTCCTACGAGTGGGCCGACATTGTGGCCGTAGACCCATCACTACTGGAAGGTAACTCACCTCGATGTCGTGTAGTGCCTGAACTGATCTCGATGTGGAAGTCGACTCTCCCCGACTCCTCAATCCCTACACGACAATTCTTCTAAGTTATCAACTCATACTCATAACCCTTACAAGGGTCACTCAAACCCAGTCAAAGTCCAAGTCAAATCCATGGTCAAAGTCAACATCTGGTTGACTCGACTCGCTGAGTTGGCCCGCCAACTCGTCGAGTCCCCCATAATCACGATATGTCTTAATCCCGTCCCTACCCGTCGAGTCTAGCAAGAGCTCGATGAGTTCACCTTCAACAACACATCGGAAAAATCTTCAACCGACTCGTCGAGTTCGTTCTTGAACTCGCCGATTTCTTCTTCATCCATAAGAAGTTGTTCAGTCTTTGACTCGCCGAGTTCCCAATGAACTCGCCGAGTCCGTCTTCATAAGTTGGGAGATTGCCTTGGACTCACCGATTCTGTTCATACACTCGTCGAGTCCCATGATTTCCAGGTCCAAAACAAACCCCTCGCAGGTTGAGTGTTCCTTCCACTCAACCCAAACCATTTCCAAAAGACGTTTTGGAAAAAGCGTCCTGACTCACCGAGTCACCCAAGTGACTTGTAGAGTTCCTCTTTGTCCAAGATTATACAGTCGATTTCAGTGGGTCTTAATGCGTCCTAATCATAGATATGACCTCCTAGGGTCCCTTTTATATGTAAAGCTACGAACTTGTTGTCCATGCATGGGGTTTTTGGTTAAAAAGGCTTTGAAATAGGGTTTATATGGTCCATGGGCTTCCCATGGCCATAAAGTTGGCACCTTTATGCCATGGGAACCCTTAATGGTTCCAGATCTGAAGCACAAACCCACATATACAAGCAAATCTGAGCATAGCCTCTCAAAAGCTTAGAAAAGGTAGAAAATAGTCCCAAAACAAGATCTAGGAGATAGATGGTCAAGGTTCAAGCTTTTTACCTTGAATGAACTGAGAATGAAGCAAAACCTCTGGATCTATTAGCTTCCACTTCAACTCCTAAGCTTTCTTCTTCTCTTCCAACTTCAAATGCACAAAAAGTCACCAACAAGCTTCAAGAACACTCAATAATGGTTTAGGGTTTCAATTTAGGGTTTCTCTTGTTGGATTAGTGTCTAAGTCCATAACTATAATTGGTATGTACTTGACCCGACTCGGCATGGTCCATTTGGGTTGCATGGCATCGGAACATTTGGATAGACCGTTTATGAGGAAAAGACATTTTGTGACATATTAATATATTATAAGTTCTAATATATTAATATGAAATCATGTTATTTAATTAGTATTGATCAAGAATTAATTTGGACTTAATTTAGTGATCAAAAAGAGACTAATTAAATATATGGGGATTGATTGTGTAAATCATTCATTCTTATATATGTGGGCTTATGATCCAAGATTCCTTATGTTGGGTTTAACCCATGTGGTGATCCATGGATACTCCATGGAGGTTAAAACCCATGGAGCAAAAGGAATGGGTAAAGTCATGAGTTACATGGTTTAACCCTAATAGCCACACTATATAAGAACCCCTTTAGTTCAAGAAATTGGCGCTAGTGATACATATGTGAGAGGGCTAGCCGATTTGAACATGTATGTCTTCTTCTCTTGGTTATTCCATGTGTTGGTCATGTTGTGTGAACCATTTGAGGTGTCACACTTGGGGCACTAGGCTCTCGAGCATTATGGAGTCAAGCTACATCAACAAGGTATGTATTTCTATCTATATTATTACCCAAGTATCAATGTTTTGGTATGCTAGTTAGGATAATACATTGGATATTCATATTTGCATGTATAATAGAGAAAACATAGATCCAAGGTATTTAGGGTTGCATGTACACTTAGGAGTGTTAGAATGCTCAAAACCCAACAATGGTATCAGAGCCAAGGTTTGTTTTCAATTATACTTGATGCAAATTGCTGAAAAATGCTGAAAAAGTCGAATTTCGGGCATTCTGGTTACTGGACTCGCCGAGTCCACTGATGAACTCGCCGAGTCCATGAAGAAAATCATCCTACTCCTCGAGTAGGTTCATACACTAGACGAGTAGGAGCCCCTGACAACATATCTTCGAGTTTTTTGGCTAGAAATGGACTAGGAACATTACCATAAGCTGTTTTTGAACCTATAAACTTGTTTTTGATGTGGTAATGTTCATTCTAATCCAATTTCAAAGATAATTGTCAATAGATTCATGTTTTGTATTAGTTTAATGGTTAGTCTAATTACATGAAAAAGTTTGATTAAATTATCTTGTTCTTATGAGTTGCTTAGATTAATAGAAAAATTATTAGAAATTGTTGTTTTCAATCCATTTTAATCTAAGAGATGATTCTAAAATGTGTTTGTGTAACTTGTCCTCAAGTTACATGAAAAGTCACATTAAAGTTTCTTAAAACTCATAAAAGTTGGCAAAGGTTACAAAATGAAGAGTCTTGTCTTCATTGAATGGTTTTATGACTCCATAACTTGTCCTCAAGTTATGGAGGTTCAAGAGTCACTTCATTAAGTAATAAAATGTGTAACCTTAATTAGTTCCATAAGTTACAAAAATAAAGAAAAGTTACATTCTTTCATTAGTTTAAAGTCTTCCATAACTTCTCCTCAAGTTATGGAACTTGAAGAGTTTTTTAATTAAAACTACTTTAAACACATAAGTTATGGAATTAATTAGTTTTGAATAGTTTCAAAACTTGCCCTCAAGTTTTGGAATTTGAAAAGTTTTCTCTTATGAATACTTTAATTCCAAGTTAAGCCCTTAGAATTTTAAAAGTTAAAATTCAACCCTTATACTTTATAATATTATAAGTTGAAAATATATATATGTATAAGAGCAAGTCAGTCTTACCGTTAGTAGGCCTCATTCACGAAGCCGGTCTATAAGGGGGGTATAAGGTTACTGCCTATAAAATGGCAGTTTAATGGGTGTCCACTCTCACCCACCGCTTCCTTGACTGGTGGAGGGTCGTTAGCCGAACGGGTAGGACAAAGACTATAAGTTATCCCTTCATTAAAAGTATTAATGATAAATACTAAGTAACTAAACCTTTTATAAATTCTCAATCTTAGTTACTTAGGAAAATGTGAATAAGGTGCTAATCCATGAAATTACACTTTGCACCTTGTATAAGTCGTTGGTGGAGCGTGTGTGGTTTACCGGCACACTAACTTGGACTTAACAAGGTAGGCAAAGGGTTTCTTAAAGTTTATCATAGGCCGGTGGAGCGTGTGTGGTTTACCGGCACATCGTTTGGGTGATAAACATTTAAGAGTACCAAGTAATTTGCATGGTTACTTCACACCTTGTTTTGTGATCCTCGGCATCCCAGTCACAAAAACCTGAAGGGCACACTCGAGATTGAAACATGTCATTGAAAAAGTTCAATGAATCTCAAAAGAATCTAGGAGTTTCAAAGCCAATTATAACCTAATAATACATTTCGTTTATCTTGATGGAAATTGGTGAATCGTCATTCACCTACCTTCAAATATTTTATAGCTTGGATTACGGCATCCCTCTTCCAAGTTATAAAAATATTGTGTTGGGTCCTAGCCTTAATATTTCATATTGGGTGTTATATTAAGGACTTTAGATCAACTATCTTGAATATCTCCCAAAAGATGTCTGGTTTAGACATTTATGATCTTCCCAAATCTCTTGAAACAATCTTTCCTAAATGAAGATGATGTCCCATGGAAATCATACTTCTTTCACCTCCTCCAATTATTCTCCCTAACCCACAAGTTCTTGAAAAATTTAAGGTCACTCAAGCCCTATTGGCAAGCAAAGGTCTATGTGTGATCACATCTTGGAGATGTAGTCACATATTGACAAGCCGGGAGAGTTGGGTGTCAAAGTCTTGAGAGAGTTGGTGGCTCAACTACTTTCTAAGTCACATAATGAGTTCCTTTGGGACTCCTATGAAACAGACTATGACAAGACCCTTAATGATCTTATCTATTTGCTAAGATCAACTTCCTAAAACTTTATGGACATTGACAATGATGACATTGAATATCCAGTAAAACTCTCTCTTCCCAATGGAAAGGGATCGGCCATAGTCAACTCGGTTGACCAAATGGTAAAGAGAGAGGATAAGTCTGAGATAGTCCTATTATCAAGAGCCCATAGGTATCTATTGCCAAAGGAAGGGGCATTGGTTGCGAAGCTGCCAAATTTACCTAAGGATGTTAAAGTTAATAAGTTTGACTCTACTTCAGGTAAAGTCCATTGTCTAACTCTGTTAAGCTCCTATTTGGAGATTCTATTACATAATGTGACTGGGTCACATGGTGATGTTATAAGAATCAAACAAAAGAGAGAAAGCTTAAAGGAAGTATATGCTGCTTCTGATCGCGAAGATGGATTTCGATCGCATCAGAATTTTGAAGCTGTTACTTAGGAGTTATGACACATTGCTTAGGAATAGATAACAACAAGGTTTTCATATGGATTGTAAGGATAAGTTTTTCCGCAAAGTTTTAAAATAAAAGGAAATTTTTTATTTTATTTATTTTAAGTATCCTTACATTGGCATTTGTGAAAAAATTGTTGTTTGTATGATTCCATTACTAGCAAAATTGGAAAGTGAATTTGATTCTTTCATTTGTGGTAATGTCTAAATTTACCAAATAAGGAAAGATTCTCATCACCCAAGTTTCAGTTGGATAGAAACTTGGAATCATGCAACTTATATAGCATGATGAATGAGAACTTTCAAGCATTGGAAAAATTAAGACTAACTACTGGTTCTCATGGATGTGTGAGTCAAGTAAAGGACTAAGGGATCGAGTACACATTCTTGTGCACTGGTTAAGTCCACCACAAAAGATCGATAAGACTATTCGTCATAATTTACTATAGCTCAGTAAATATGGTTATACTTACAAGCTTAAGTGTAATTCTGATACATTGGAAAAGGTTCCAATGTATGGCAGAGCGAATAAGAAGAATCAACTTAGGCAGAAAGATAAAAGTTTCTCAAATCTGAAAATATGGGAGAGTACTTTAGTATCATGTTTTAAGACCATCTTAATGATTTTGAGACCTTATCACAATTCATCCTCTAAGTGCATTCTGATAGTTAAGAAGAGGAATTATGAATTGTTGAAGTGGTTAAATCAAGAAGATGATTCATACTTCGTTCCAAAAATAATTCTTAGAGTTATACTCTAAGATTGTAACTTGAGTGACATATCTTAAAGAAGGTTTAAAACACTTGTCAAATGAAAGAGTAAAAGTTTTCTACTCTTGTACATTTGAAATTGGTAAGTTGTGATGTTTTGGATAAAACAAAGACCAACTAAGGCCAATTGTGTGAAGTATTTGTCTTGATAAAGAATCCGCACTATATCTTGAATATTTGACAAGATAGTCTTATATGTCAAGAGGACAGTGGGAGTCTTAAAGATCTTGAAAAGAATTTCAAGATCTAATCAAGAATAAAAACCTATAGTTTAACACTAGCACACGACGTGAGGTTTATAACCTATCGTATTGACATACTTTATTTCTGTGCCCATTCCAGTTAAAGTTGGCTTTGCATATGAGTTCTTAGAGTTCTCAATTGGTTGCATAAGAACTTGGAAGCAATGGTAGGCCCTTGAGCTGCCAGATGGCAAGAAATTAAGATTGAGTTCAGTCCATATGAGTTTGGATTTGTCATTATCTTTGTCTTGTGACTATGGTTTTGAGAAATCACATGGATAAGAACACATACACCATTAAATCTAAGGGTCATAAGGTTTCTCTCCGATTCATGAAAATGATGGTGAGGAAACACTTCCACCAAGTAGATTTGAAGCAGTGGCAAAGGTCTAAACTAATGGAGACTATGATTACGGCATCCCTTTTCATAGTTCTTAAAATTTTTAGACACACCAGTGAGCTATCTAAGATAAGGTGTTTATATATTGATAAAGTTTTATCAAAGCAATCTAGTATCGGAAATCTGAACTTTGGTAAGAAAGTCAATAAAGTATTGTTTTTCTAGAAGTTTAGCTGATTTCTGAGTACATGTCAAAGCTAGTGGGAGCATAAGTGTTATGCTAATAATCATCGTGTTAGTGGGAGCATGATAATTATGATAAAGGTTGCAAGTTAGCAATGTTAATTATAGAAAACAAAGTTTCAATTGGGAAAAAGTTGTTTTGCTATAATTAAGGGAGAGGAAAATATACTTCACTTCAGTTCTAAAAGCTTAGATTGAGGTTTTAATCATATTTAGTCAAGGATATATATATAAATTTCATGTTGGAATGGCTCAACATAAGGAAATTCTATATATGGGTCTATTATTTGCGTTCTAAAATTCGATTATGATTACGACATCCCTTTTCATAATCTGAATTATAAGAACTTGGCAAATTGAAATGGAGATATTATAGCAAAAGACTGGTTTAGTCTTTATGTGAGACATCATGAATCGTGTCCCATATGCTTCGGATATAGGATCGATTGCATGTGTTATAATAATCATCATTTCTAAAATTTTCCAAGTGCCTGGGGCATTAAGAAGGGAAAAGGTCTATAATTGGATATGACTAAAAGGATTAAGCAATTGTTGAGGACAATCTAAGGTTTACCAAAGATTGGTTGCTCAGGGACAGCTGGAAGTATAGTGTTAATTGTTGGAAGGACCATATTGACATATTCTGGAAAAAGGCAACTCTTGTTCAGAAGTGATAGTCAAAAGGGGAATATGGAAATGATCCCATAGGTGGAAGTTGTTCAATAAATCTGTGTAAGATTAGGAAACTTAATGCAAGAAGGATGTTTCCAAGGAGTTGATCTCCTTTGGAATGCTCTGTAATGTTTGTTGTCAAGTCTTTGTGACTTTGTGCATAATCATTACAAGAGGATCAATGCATATAAGTTTAGAATCTAACAGATTTTAGTAAATGACATGAATTTGGAATTCTTGCATTTGTAGTAAGGAATTGGGACTGTGAAATGAGAATCATTGGAGTTATGTTCAATTGATCTATTTCGCAAAGTAAAGATCATAGACAAACATAGTATGCATACTTGGTGTGTGGCATGACTAGTGTTTAGAAAACATAGTGTACAAGCTTGGAGCATGGGACAACTATTGTTTTTAATTCAAGAATAAAGTTGATAGCTGAAATAGTATGCAATGAATAATGTGTAATCATATGGTGATAAATAAAAGGTGTTTTATTTATATTCATAGGTTTGAGACCATATTAGATTCAATTATTCTTGTGTTTCATTTTGCATGTTTTGACTTCCAGAATAAACTAGGTCATTCTTCCCGAATGACTAAGTTATTCAAACCATCCACAGTCGGTCATATGTTGGCAGTAGATATGAATCAAGACTGTCATGAGTTGGCTTGTAGATGTCTAAGATGTTGGACATAGCAAAGAGGTGCTACAACACTCATGAGTGCTCATAAGTTCTGAGTATTGGATTCAACCCGCGCTCATTTGAATCACTTCATGGATTTTATCACGAGTGATCATGAGACGATAATATCTTATATTCTTCAAACCTAGAGATATGAGTTGTTACTATAAGTTGGTTGTACATTGATTGCGCGAAAACGCATTGGTAACTCGATGTTATAAAACGTGCTTTTGTGTACGATTCAACAAGTAGTAGAACAAGCCATATGAGTCGAAGTTTATCCATTCCTTTTACCTTCAGGATAAAAGCGATATCTATGGGCCCCTCGATGATTTGGTGATGACAAATGTAAGTGCTCGTCCGGGCCCTGGACTAATTTGATTTGTTCAATTAGTCAGTCGTCATAAATCGGAAATCGGGAAACAACAAATGAACAGAGAGAATGATTTATAATCCATGTCTCAATCCATATGATATCTAGAATGGAGGAATATATGATCCCTTATCTAATGGACAAGTCATTGACAAAGGTCAGAGTTCATCTACAAGGTCAGAGTTCGAGAACAGCTTTTAAGAGCTACGATTGCCAGTTGGTTCCTGAAGTCATACGCAATAATAGTTTTAGACTTATCCAAGTGGGAGACTGTTGGATTAGTGTCTAAGTCCATAACTATAATTGGTATGTACTTGACCCGACTCGGCATGGTCCATTTGGGTTGCATGGCATCGGAACATTTGGATAGACCGGTTATGAGGAAAATACATTTTGTGACATATTAATATATTATAAGTTCTTATATATTAATATGAAATAATGTTATCTAATTAGTATTGATCAAGAATTAATTTGGACTTAATTTAGTGATCAAAAAGAGACTAATTAAATATATGGGGGTTGATTGTGTAAATCATTCATTCTTATATATGTGGGCTTATGATCCAAGATTCCTTATGTTGGGTTTAACCCATGTGGTGATCCATGGATACTCCATGGAGGTTAAAACGCATGGAGCATAAGGAATGGGTAAATTCATGAGTTACATGGTGTAACCCTAATAGCCACACTATATAAGAACCCCTTTAGTTCAAGAAATTGGCACTAGTGATACATATGTGAGAGGGCTAGCCGATTTGAACATGTATGTCTTCTTCTCTTGGTTATTCCATGTGTTGGTGATGTTGTGTGAACCATTTGAGGTGTCACACTTGGGGCACTAGGCTCTCGAGCATTATGGAGTCAAGCTACATCAACAAGGTATGTATTTCTATCTATATTATTACCCAAGTATCAATGTTTTGGTATGCTAGTTAGGATAATACCTTGGATATTCATATTTGCATGTATAATAGAGAAAACATAGATCCAAGGTATTTAGGGTTGCATGTACACTTAGGAGTGTTAGAATGCTCAAAACCCAACATCTCTGAGTTGGGAGGGTGATGGAGGCTGGTTTGGGACGAGATAAAGTGTTTAGGGTTTTGTCCAGACAGCTCCTACTCATCGAGTCGGTCTTCCGACTCGTCGAGTAGGTTACTTAAACCCCCGATCCAATAGTCGAGTCTACTCGACAAGTTGGGCCTCTAACTCGTCGAGTCCCAGAGTAAATTGCAACATTTCAATGAAATTAAATACGTACCAGGAATCGGGTGTTACAAATCTCCCCCACTTATTTTAGACTTCGTCCTCGAAGTCTGCTGTTGATTCTGGAAAAAGCTCAGGGTAGTGCTCCCTCATCTCATCCTCCGGCTCCCAAGTCCATTCCGATCCCTTGCGGTGCTGCCATTGCACCTTCACCAGCTCCACTCTCTTGTTCCTCAGGTCCTTCGACTTCCTGTCGAGGATCGCTACTGGCCGCTCGATGTAGTTCAGGCTGTCATCCACCTGAATATCCTGCAAGGGTACCACTGCCGAGTCGTCCACCAGGCACTTTCGTAACTGGGAGACGTGTAACGTACTGTGAATCTGACTGAGTTCGGCTGGCAGGTCCAGTCTATATGCCACCTTGCCTACCCGGGCTACAACCTTGAAAGGTCCAATGTACCTGGGGCCCAACTTGCCCCGCTTCCTGAATCGGATGACGCCTTTCCAAGGCGACACCTTCAGGAGGACCATATCCCCGACCTGGAACTCCAGGTCTGATTGGCGCTTGTCGGCGTAACTTTTCTACCGACTCTGAGCAGTCTGAGGACTGCTCCTAACCTGCTGAATCCTTTCTGTCGTCTTGAGCACCACTTTGGTGCTCCCCATAACCCTTTGTCCGACTTTGCCCCAACATATCGGGGTCCTGCACTTCCTTCCGTACAACATCTCAAAGGGAGGACGATCGATACTCGTGTGATAGCTGTTGTTGTAGGAGAACTCAGCTAATGGAAGGTAGGTATCCCAGCTGCCATCGAAGTCTAAAACGCAGGCCCGCAGCATATCCTCCAAAGTCTGGATGATCCGCTCACTCTAACCATCCGTCCGCGGGTGGAACGCTGTGCTGAAGTGCAGACGAGTACCCAACTTGTCGTGAAACTTCTTCCAGAACCTAGAAATTAACCGCACGTCTCGGTCCGAAATCATCGAAACTGGCACTCTGTGCCGAGCTACTACCTCTCGGATGTAGATATCGGCCAACTTCTCGACCGAGATGCTCTCCTGGATCGGTATAAAGTGGGCACTCTTGGTCAACCGATCCACGATGACCCAAATCGAATCCACTCCCCGTGTCGTCCGGGGAAGCTTGGTGATGAAATCCATAGTAATATCTTCCTATTTCCACATGGGAATGTCTAATGGCTGCATCTTGCCGTGTGGCCTCTGGTGCTCGGCCTTCACCTTCCTGCAGGTCAAGCACCGCTCTACGTGCCAGGCGACGTCCCGCATCATACAGGGCCACCTATAATCGGGTCGAAGATCCCTGTACATCTTCGTCGCCCCGGGATGAATCGAAAATCAGGATTTGTGTGCCTCCTCCATCAGAACCTGGCGCACACCCCCATGATAGGGAACCCATACCCTGCGGTGTAGCGTCAATAACCCACGACTATCATAGTTGAAGGAGGAAATCTATCCTACAATACGCTCGCTCTTCCGATGTTCTTCCTTCATAGCCTCCTGCTGGTCCTCTCGGATCTGCTCCAAAAGAGGAGTCACCACCGTCATCCTCATGCAGAAGTCTCTGATCGGTGCTGTCTTGCGGCTAAGCGCATCGGCCACGACATTGGCCTTCCCCGGGTGGTAGAGGATCTCACAATCGTAATCCTTCACCGCATCTAACCAGCGACGCTGCCTCATATTCAGATTCGGCTGATCCATGAGGTATCTCAAACTCTTGTGGTCCGTGTAGATGGTACAACGGACCCTATAGAGGTAGTGTCGCCAAATCTTGTGGGCAAAGACGACCGCCCCCATCGCCAAATCATGCGTCGGGTAGTTCGCTTCGTGAGGCTTCAGCTGCCTCGAAGCATAAGCGATAACGTACCCTATCTGCATCAATACCGCGCCCAACCCTGAGATGGACGCATCACAATATACCAATGCTCCATGCCCTCGGGCAGGGCGAGGATCGGCGCCTCACACAGTCTCTGTCTCAACGTCTCAAACGCTGCCTGCTGCTCAGGCCCCCAGCGAAAAACAACGGCTTTCTGTATATCCTCATCCTTGACCCTCATCTGATGGTAGTCTGACCGCAATTTAATCTTGGAAAACCAAGATGCTCCCTGAAGCTGGTCGAACAAGTCATATATCCTCGGGAGTGGGTAACGGTTCTTCACCGTTACCTTGTTCAGCTCCCGGTAATCTATGCACATGCGATGCGACGCGTCCTTCTTCTTGACAAACAGGATCGGGGCTCCCCAAGGCGAACTACTCGGCCTGATAAATCCCTTGTCTAACAGCTCCTGCATCTCGGGAGGAGCCAACCGATATGGTGCCTTGGCTATCGGAGCAGCACCAGGGACTAGGTCGATCCTGAACTCCACCTGTTGTTCCGGAGGTATCCCAGGAAGCTCCTCTGGGAATACGTCCGTGTAATCTCACACCACCGGAACATCGCTCACCATCGCCCTACTCGCCTCCCGGGTATCCATAACATAGGCGACATACCCAGCGCGGCCCTGCTGAAGGTAGTGCCTAGCCCTCGCTGCTGAACATAGCGCTGGTCTGCGCTGTGGCCTCTCACCCTGAATCACCAGCTCTGCCTCACTTGGGGTCCTGATCCGAACCAACTGCTGCGCGCAGTCGATCACTACCCCGTTGGGGCTCAACTAATCCATGCCTATAATCACCTTGTTCCCACGCAGCAGAATGGGAACCAAGTCTACCAAATGATGCTCCTCGAACAACCTCAAAACACAGTCCCTGAAAACCTCTGACACTCACACTGATCGATCATCCGCAATCTCGACCTCTAGAGGGCAATCCAACATGCCTGAAGGCTCAGGGAACCTCTTGCTAAGCGCAAGAGAGACAAATGATCGGGTAGCACCCGAATCAAACAACACCTGAATTGGGATACCGTTCACATGGAACGATCCTAAACAAGACATATCATATGGAACATCAATATCAGAAGCAACATAAAATAAAAGCTAGGGAGGAGAAATCATACCCGTCACCACATCGGGTGCGGCGCGTGCCTCCTCGGTAGTCAACAGGAAGGCTCGGCTCCTCACCACTAGAGCCTCTGTCTTGCCCTGCCGGCCATCAGTAATCCACAGGGTCGCTGGATTTGGCGCCTTCACTGGCGCTGCTGCTGTCAACTGAGGGCAATTGGCCTTTTTATGGCCTCGTTGGTTGTAGTGGAAACACAGCAACTCTAATGTCTGGAAAGTGGGCGCAGGGGCTGTAAAATCCCTGCTGAAGTGCCCCGTCTTTCCGCACTTGTAGTAGCCTGATGATCCCATCCTACAAACCCCCTCATGAGTCTTGCCGAACTTTCCGCAGCGGCCCCGGCCCTGCTGGCCCTTCGACCTAGAGTCGGATCCCTTGGGCTTCTTCCCCGAAGCACCAGTAACATGCCCCTCCTCCGCCTTCCTCTTCCTGAGGTGCTCCAAGTCTATCTCCCTCTCCCTCGCCTTGGCAATCATGGAATCTTGGGTCAGGCATGCCGAGAAGCTGACATGCTCCCGGATGTCCGCCCTCAACATATCATGATAGCGGCTTTTCCGCATCTCGTCGTCTCTCGCATACTGGGGCACCAATAATGCCCTCTCCCAGAACCTAGCGGTAATCTCCACCACTGACTCCGTCGTCTGCCTCATATCCAAAAACTCTCTGGCCAGCTGCTGAAGCTCTACAGCTGGCACAAACTCAGACCTGAACCTGATCACAAAGTCCGACCAGGTCATAGCCTCAATCGCCGAAGCTCCCAACGAGTCACCAACCGATTCCCACCAATCCCTAGCCCGGACTCTCACACAACCCGCAGCATATCGCACCTTCGACCCCTCAGGGCAAAAGCTCGTCAGCTGTGCAGACTCAATGTCTGCAATCCATCTCCTGGCTGCGATGGGGTCCTTAGACCCATGGAAATCCGACGCACCACTACTCCTGAAGTCCTTGAAGGACAGTGTGCGTGATCCTGACTGACTGAATGCCATATCGCTCCTGAATGCCCTGAGGCGATCCTCCATCAACTCAATGATCCCTTCCTTGATCGACCCGAAAATCACCGGGGTCGACTCAAGGATACCTCTCGTGATCTCAAAATCAATGAACTCACGTAGTCCCTCATCAACTGGCTCGGTACCTGCTCCTGAACCGGATCATGATCCTGAACCTCCTCCTCCATGACATGTGATCATCACCATTCTGAAACATAACACATAATCGTCAGCCTCATACATAAACCTTGGGAGGTATCATACACTTTACAAGTTTCCTGGTTCTATCATGGCCCTCCTTGGTTCGAGTACGGATCCTCTGCTTTCAGTAGTACGGGCCCATACTACCTTCCACATCTATCCGTGCTTTCCTCAAGGATTTCTTCGACATCACCAAGTCCCTTCTACTACTGTTGTACTCTTTTCCAATCTCGTCCTAGGCTTACCCTAGGGTAACTCTCCGACCTACTCTCCGCCATCAGCTACATAAGGAACCCCTGCTACCTTTACCTAACTAGCTTGCGACTACCATTACATATCACTAAGACCAGATAATTCTTGGAATGAGAGGTCCTACCCTACAACGGTTAGACTCAAACAAGAGCTGCACAGTAGAGCTAGACCTAATCTTCTGAAATTATGTAGTCCTCGCAATATGTAATTTAACGTATTCGTTTACTAGTTAGCTAAAGATAACTAGAATTCCTAAAAGCACGAAGCTAGCAGCATTCGAGCATTAAGTAACCATACCAAACATGTCTTATTCAATCCATCACACTATTGACCAATCAACTCTCACATATAATCCAATAAGCACATATAACAGGCACATAAGGCATCTTCCTAGATCCTTTAGCCCTAATCTAGCATGCAGTTCTCATAAATATACAGTAGGCATATAAGGTATCCTTCCTAGATCCTTAGCCCTAATCTAGCATGCAGTTCTCATAATCATATCATAACATAACATGTATGGGTATCTTGGGGAAAACTTACTTGAGCTCGGCCGATCGCGCACATCACACATCTATTTCTTTTTCAAAGTTCCTTTTTCTCTTTTCAAACTTCTTTTCATAAAATGATTTTCTTTTCGAAAATTTTCGTACCAAGTCCTCAGTTTGAGTTCAGATACACCCGAGAGTGTATCTGAATCCCTCAAACTAAGGCTCTGATATCAACTTGTAAAATCCCAATTTTCAAGGCTAAAAATTTCATTTTTAATTAAGTAATCATGTAAAATCATTTATCAAACATTGATAGTATTATATTAATTCATAAAACCATTACGTCGTGTCTCAAAAACATATCATCAGATAATAATAATAATCAGAGTACAATCCCAGACACTCAATGCGGAAATCATGCGTGAGTGTGATGTGTCGCTACCGCGCCGGCACCTTCCCCTTCGTTGATGAGGTACCTGAAACAAAACTGAAAACTGTAAGCACGACTTAGTGAGTTCCCCCATCATACCACATACCATACAAACACATAACATACATACTGCCAGGCATATCCGGGTGCCCGACCTTCCCCTTCGGTCCTCTCGACCGGTGACCTTGCCTAGCATATCTGGGTGCTGGCCTACCCCTTCGGTCCTCTCGACCGGTGACCTTGCCTAGCATACCTGGGTGCTGGCCTATCCCTTCGGTCCTCTCGACCGGTCAATCACATACTATCACGTAATCATAATATATCATAGTTGGGTACTAAACTACCCCTTTGGCCCTATCGGCCGGTAACTTGGGGACTATATCCCCCTACTACTACCACCATCACGTAACATCATATCATGCTAGCACATAAAACATAACAGGTAGCAGCAAACCTAGATGAATATCACAAAGAAAATCATCTAACATACAACTCCAACGAGTGGGCCGTCATTATGGCCGTAGACCCATCACTACTGGAAGGTAACTCACCTCGATGTCGTGTAGTGCCTGCACTGATCTCGGTGTGGAAATCGACTCTCCCCGACTCCTTAATCCCTACACAACAATTCTTCTAAGTTATCAACTCATACTGATAACGCTTACAAGGGTCACTCAAACCCAAAACAAGATCTAGGAGATAGATGGTCAAGGTTCAAGATTTTTACCTTGAATGAACTGAGAATGAAGCAAAACTTCTGGATCTATTAGCTTCCACTTCAACTCCTAAGCTTTTTTCTTCTCTTCCAACTTCAAATGCACAAAAAGTCACCAACAAGCTTCAAGAACACTCAATAATGGTTTAGGGTTTCAATTTAGGGTTTCTCTGAGTTGGGAAGGTGATAGAGGCTGGTTTGGGACGAGATAAAGTGTTTAAATAGGGTGAAAACCCTAAATATTTAGGGTTTTGTCCAGACAGCTCCTACTCGTCGAGTCGGTCTTCCGACTCGTCGAGTAGGTCACTTAAACCCCCGATCCAACACTCGAGTCTACTCGACGAGTTGGGCCTCCAAATCGCCCATTCCCAGAGTAAATTGCAACATTTCAATGAAATTAAATACGTACCAGGAATCGGGTGCTACAAATAGTTTTACAATAAAACAAGCTATATCGTTAAAACTAGTAACCAGTAAAATTTCGGGACTACAATTGTATAAGTTTAAAATTGAGATTTATAAACTTATCAAACTCCAAACCTTATTTTATAAAAGAAAGTTTTATTAAAAGGTTTACAAATGTTCTAAAGTGATCAAGCATCGACTTAATACTAGCTATTAAAATTTGATCGCGTCAATTATATAAAACCGGGTTTCATATATAGAACATTGTTAAAAATATGATTTTACATGAAATAAGTTTTTTAAAGTATACCATGGTTTATTGAATGCATGTAATAACCATGATATAACATGTCTTTTAAACTAGAATTATCAAAAACATCAAATACCCCTTACAAACCTCAAATCTATGCAATACTTGTTAAAGAACACCCGCACATCTCTTGTATGCACTAATGGGATAAAGGATACCTAACCGCTTGGTGTTATCTTTTGATGGCCGATGTGTTTTTGCGATTTCTATAACCAAGTTATAGGCTGATTACTCAAGTTTTTCAAATTGAATTATTTGATCGAAGATCTCTTGTGATAAAGGATACCTAAGCAAGAGAATTCTGAGGCATAGATGGGATCAAACATGTCTAATTAAGTTGTTATTAGCGATCCCATAAATCTAGGAATTATATGATAAGATATCATTGATAATCTATATCTACCGGGTTGAATTCGGATGAATGGGATAAAGGATACCTAACAATTTATTTGTTTTGCAACTTGGATCCTAGACTGTGATAATTAATGTTTTTAGAAACTAAAAGGGTATTAATTATTAAAGATTAAATATTAAAAATACTAAATGAATTTTGTTAAAATTTTGTAGATATATAATCCACTCTCATAACCATGAATTGTCATTTCTCTTTAAATGACTTATTGAAACAATAACATTCAATAGATACAACTTCAATGAATGGGTTCATGTCTTAAGAGACAATCTCGTGAGAAATGTGAAATTGTATACACTTAAAGAACCTATTCCTAAACAAATTACTTTGAGTACTAGACCTAAATATGTTACCTAGTAAAGGCATCACTGGGATGCTCAAGATGCTTCTAACATCATACTAGGAACAATTATTCATGACTTCTAGGAAGTTTTGGATAGTTTAGATATATATATATATATATATATATATATATATATATATATATATATATATAAAATGATATAACAAGGTCAAGCAATATTCCAATAAATACAATGATATTTTATTTAAAGCTAGTTTAAACATTGGAATAATCCAAGGCTAAAAGAATCACCTTGTGTGATCCAGGAGGCCCATGTTTTATGGACTAAACACCTTTAAGCCCAAGAAATCCAATAAGCCCCACATAGATGGATCTTGTTTCTTTTGTGAAGAAACTGGACACTAGTAGAGGAACTGCTTCTCTTATCTAGAAAGAAAGTCTGAAAGAGACTAGTACTTCAGGCATCTACTGGATAGAACTCATACTTTTCGTGTAACACTCAAGTACTTGGTACTTAAATGTTAATCTAATATTTTTAACTTGATTGCAAATATTTACAGAAGAGTAACTAGCTGAGCACAAGCAAGTTGGAACTACACTCTCGAAGTTTAGTTTATTATTTATGCTTAGAACATAAATTGCTTGTAATATAAAAAACTATTTGTTTTGGAATAATGTGAGTTTTAAATTTAGCATGTCTAAATATTTATGTCTCAGTTATTTATTTAAATGTTTGATTATTTACTAGATCTTTTTTAATAACGATAATACCCATATTCTGAAATGGTTGACTTCTAATTCGTAGACTAGATATCTTATTAGGATTACAAAGTAAATATCAACATTTTATAAATAAAATTAAGTTCTATATGCAAGCACTTTTGACTTAAACTTGTTTTAAATCAAACTTATCCATGACATTGTTATCTTTATTGTATAAACGAAATCCACATATTCCAACTTCAAGAAAGGGATCTTTGAAGGAAAATAATGTAGTTTATCTGACATAAGTGAATATTATTTTCACTAGAGTGTAGAGAAAATAATTATTAAGGAACTATACACTTTGGTGTATGACTTCCTTTCTAATGAATGTCTATGATTGAGCACAAGATACAACCCAGTAGTACCATCTAAATCCTTCGTAATGATAAAGGGTGTATTAAACTTTATATAGTTTACTTTTAATCGGTAGAAATGTCCTCTTTTTAACCTTTTGGGATTATACTTCAATCACTATTAATTGTATCTAGAATACAAACACCAGCTAATTACATAATTGTAGAATATTCTAAAAGGGCATTTAGATTATTATATACAAACTCACCAAGAATAAGTTCATTTATTCCTCTGAAAGCTGAGTTAGCAGAAAGCAAGCTTCTAATGACAAAGCAAGTGGGAGGCACGTGGAACTTGAAGCAGCTCAAAAACCATAGTCGAATGTAACAATTGTTGGCACTAGTTTCAACAAGGAATTTTTGAACATGAATAGTGGCTATTCATAAACACAAATTGGTCAAAATAATAGTACAAATCAAATGTGACTTGAGAAATGTGGAATCTCTCATCTATGACTTCTTGATGGTTTTTAGTTAAACCATCAACTACCAAAATATTATATCAGATCTTGGATCTGACAAATGACTTAGAGTCATCAACATTGATATGTAATCCATGTTTAATAATCAAGTATGGGCTTGATTAATCTTCCTCTCTATAACAAGGCTAGAACGAGTAAGAGATTCTTCTAGAAAGAATATATACATGGATATGATGGGTTTTGAGCATTCTAACACTTCCTAAGTGTACATGCAACCCTAATAACCTTGGATCTATGTTTGTCTAATAATCATGCAAAGTTGAATTCCAAGGTTATATTCCTATCTAGCATACATGGGGAACATTTTTAACTTGAATGAAAGATAGAATAACTTACCTTGTTGTTGATTATGATCCTTGAAACCTTGTGAGCCTAGCACCCCAAGTGTGATGCCTCAAATGCTTCACACAACACCAAATGCAAAGGAGTAAACTTTGAGAGAATCTTACACTTGCAAAATCGGCTCTAGCCCTCTTGTTTCTTATGTGTAGCCTATTTTGGTGGAGAATGGGTTTCTTATATAGTGTTGACACATCTAGGGTTACACCATGTAAACCCTAATATGTCATGACTCTTCATTTCCATGACCCATGGGTTTGTAACTCCCATGGAGCATCCATAGAGCATCCTATGGGTGGAACCCAACTTGATAATCCATGGAGCCTCTTAGCCCACTATATAAGATATGGAAGATTTACATAATCTACCCATATATTTAATTAGTTATCTTTTGATCACTTAATTAATTCTAAATTAATTCTTGATCAAACTAATTAAATAATATTATTAATATATTAGAACTTATAATATATTAATAAACCATAAGTGTTATTTCTCTCATTTTAGTTTATCCAATTGCATGGTGCCATGCAACCCAAATGGACCATGCCAGGTCGGGTCAAGTACATACCAGAAATAGTTATGGACTTAGACACCTTATCCAACAGTCTCCCACTTGGATAAGTCTAATAACTATAACTGCAATACTTCAGGAACCGATCGGCAATCGTAGCTCTTTCAAGGTCTCTCGGAACTGAGAAGATGATGATACGCCATTTAAGATAAGTGATCATATAATCCTCTGTTCTAGATATCAGCCGGACAAATACATGGAACAGTGTCTTACTTTGTGTCCAGCAGTTTGTTTCCCGATTTCCGATTTGTTTGACATAGAACTCAATTGAACACATCAACTTAGTTCTGACCGGGCCCGGTACATAGGTCAAAACAAAATCATCGAGGGGCCCAGATATCAGCTTCTAATCCAAGAAGGAACAGATAAACTTCGACTCATATGTTTGTTCTACCACTCATTGAATTATACACAAAAGCACGTTTTATAACATCGAGTTACCAATGCGTTAACGTACAATCAATGCATAACCAACTCATAAGTAACAAATCATATCTCTAGGTTTGAAGACTTATATGATATTACCGTCTCACGATCACTCGAGATAAATTCCATGAAGTGATTCCAGTGAGCGTGGGTTGAGTCCAATGCTCAGAACTTATGAGCACTCATGAGTGTTGTAGCCATGTCCAACAGCTTAGATCTCTGCAACCAATCATGACAGTCTTGATTCATACCTACTTCCGACATATGACCGACTGTGGAGGTTCGAATAATATGATATACCAAACATAATTATTCTGGAAGTCAAAACATGCAAAAGAAATATAGTAAACGATCGACAAGAGATAGCAACACTTTACTCATAAATAAAACACCTTTTATTCATCATCTAATGTCAATTACACTTTACAAATTTCAAGGTTATCTAACTACTAAGTCTAATATCATCCTTCAGCCCTATGCTCCGAGCATGCTGGAGATGCTTAACCCGAGTCAGTCCCTTCGTGAGGGGATATGCTGGATTCTCATCCGATGATACCCTCTTTGCCACGAGGAGTCCTTCTTCTATTCGATGTCTGATGAAATGGTATTTTCTGTCGATGTGTCTGGATCTCCCGTGATCCCTTGGTTCCTTGGCTAAGGCAACTGCACTTTCACTATCACATAAAATTTCCATTGGCTCTTTAATAGCTGGTACAACTCCAAGGTCTCCAATGAAGTTCTTCAGCCATATCGCCTCCTTTGCTGCCTCGCTAGCTGCTATATACTCTGATTCGCAAGTTGAATCAGCCATTGTCTCTTGCTTGGAACTCTTCCAAGAAATTGCTCCTCCATTTAAGGTAAAGACCCAGCCTGACTGAGAGCGGAAATTATCCCTATCAGTCTGAAAGCTAGCATCACTATACCCTACAACTCTCAAGTCTTCACTCCTACCGAGGGTAAGGACCCAGTCCTTAGTCCTCCGTAGGTACTTGAGGATATTCTTTACCGCAGTCCAGTGTGCCTTGCCAGGGTTCCCCTAATACCTGCTAACCATGCTCAAAGAAAAGGCTACATTAGGTCGAGTACACGTCATAGCATACATGATCGATCCTACAGCCGAAGCATAAGGTATTCGACTCATTTCTGCTATCTCAGCCTCAGTACTAGGGCTTTGTGTCTTACTCAATCTGGCATTACTCTGGATGGGTAACTCTCCTTTCTTGGAGTCCTGCATGCCGAATCTCTTCAACACCTTATCCAAGTAAGTACTCTGACTAAGTCCAATTAGTCTTTTACTCCGGTCTCTCAAGATCCTTATCCCTAGAATATAGGCAGCTTCTCCTAGGTCCCTCATAGAGAAACACTTCCCAAGCCAGGACTTAACTTCCTGCAGAGTTGGGATGTCATTTCCTATGAGTAGTATGTCATCCACATACAATACCAAAAAGCTAACTATACTCCCACTAGCCTTGACATATACACAAGATTCATCTTCACTCCTAGAAAAGCCAAATTCCTTGACTTTCTCATCAAAGCAAAGATTCCATCTGCGAGGTGCTTGCTTTAACCCATAAATGGATTTCTCAAGCTTACACACTCTATTAGGGTACTCTGTGTTGACAAAACCCTCTGGCTGACTAATGTAAACATCCTCAGCCAACTTTCCATTAAGGAAAGCGGTTTTGACATCCATTTGCCATATTTCATAGTCATGAAATGCGGCTATGGCTAACAGAACCCTAATAGACTTAATCTTGGCCACTGGAGAAAAGGTCTCATCATAATCAACTCCCGGAGTTTGTGAGAAACCCTTTGCAACCAGTCGTGCCTTATAAGTGTGTACATTACCATCCATGTCGGTCTTCTTCTTGAAGATCCATTTGCACCCTACAGTCTTACGACCTGGTACATTCTTAACCAAGTTCCAAACTTGATTGTCATACATGGACTGTATCTCGCTGTCCATTGTCTCTTTCCACTTGGCTGACTCAGGCCTGCCATGGCTTCCGCGTAACTGTTAGGTTCGTCCAGACCTATCAGCGTCTCATCACTGATAAGTGTATCACCTTCCGCAGTAATATGGAATCCATAGTAATGCTCAGGTGCATTCCTAACCCTTGTGGAACGCCTCAGAGGTACAAACTTGTCAATTGGCTCAACAGGAGTTTCCTCCTCAAGTTGAGTGCTAGGGTTTGAAGTTCCTTCACCACTTGACTCTTGAATTTCTTCAAGGTCAACTTGCCTCCCACTGTCTCCTTGGCTTATGAACTCTCTCTCTCGAAAGAAAGCTCTCCTAGCTACAAAGACCACATTCTCACTAGGTCTGTAGAAGAGGTAACCAAAGGATTTCGGTGGGTAGCCGATGAAAATACACCTCTCACTTCGAGGTTCAAGCTTATCATGAGTCTCGCGTCTCACGAAAGCCTCGCAACCCCAAATCTTAATGTGGTCTAGTTTGGGTACTTTACCAGTCCACATCTCATGAGGAGTTTTGGCAACTTTCTTTGTGGGAACTAGATTAAGGATATGGGCGGCAGTCTCTAAGGCATACCCCCAAAATGAGATTGGTAGCGAAGCTCGACTCATCATGGAACGAACCATATCCAACAAGGTTCAATTACGCCTCTCAGCTACACCATTCAACTGCGGTGTCCTGGGAGGTGTCAATTGTGAGACAATCCCACATTCCCTAAGATAGTCGAGGAACTCTGAACTAAGATACTTACCACCTCGATCGGATCAAAGCATCTTAATGTTCCTGCCCAATTGATTCTTGACTTCCTATTTAAACTCTTTAAACCTCTCAAAAGTCTCTGACTTATGCTTGATTAAGTAGACATATCCATATCTACTGTAATCATCAGTAAAAGTCAAATAATAACGATTAGCATCCTTTGTGGCATGTTTGAAGGGCCCACACACATCCATGTGTATAAGATCCAACAAACCTTCACCCCTCTCACAAGAACCTGTGAAGGGTGACTTTGTCATTTTTCCAAGTAAGCATGATTCGCAACTATCATCTGACTTTAGGTCAAATGACTCCAATACTCCATCCTTTTGGAGTTGGCCTATGCGTTTCTTGCTTATATGTCCAAGACGACAATGCCATAATGATGCTTTATCCAAGTTATTATCATTAACAGAATCAATACACAATACATTATTTCCTAAGTTATCAACCACAGATACAGTTTCATACACACCATCACAAGGTAATGCTTTAAAATAAAGAACATTATTAAAGAAAGCATTAATCGAACCAACTTCATTATCAAATGAAAAGGTGAAACCTTGTTTATACAATGCATGAAAGGAAATAATATTTCTTGCCATTTCTGGCGAATAACAACATTTATTCAAATCTAAACTAAACCCACTACTTAGCGATAAAGTATAAACTCCAATCTTGGTGACAGGTAAAGCTTTCCTATTCCCCATGATTAAGTTTATTCTTCCATGCTCCACATTCTCACTTCTTCTTAGTCCCTGCAAATCAGAACAGATATGAATACCACAACCGGTATCAAGGACCCAAGAGTTAGAATGGGGTGAGTTATTAGATAAGATAGTGTAAATACCTGCATGGTTGGGTTTAACTTTCCCATCCTTCACATCTTGCTGGTACTTTGGGCAGTTCCGCTTGCAATGTGACTTTTCATGGCAATAGAAGCATTCAGCCTCTTTAGGGTCAAAAGAATGTGTGACAAAACCTTTCTTGGTTCCACTTGAAGAAGAGCCATCAAGGGTCCTAGCCTTGGTACCCTTCGAAGAGCTCTTCCTCTTCTTCCCTCTACCTTTCCTGATTGCCAAAACCGGGGCGGAGTTTGGAGTAGGAGTGTTAACAACCGACTTACCCTTAAGACCTGTTTATGCGGTCTTGAGGAGTCCCTGAAGTTTGCTGAGTGTGACCTCTTCCTTATTCATGTGATATGTCATGCGGAATTGATCATAGCACGATGGTAAGGAGTGCAAAATGATATCTATTGCAAGCTCCTCAGGGAAGTTCACATTAAGCTTCAGCAACCGATCCACATACCTTTGCATTTTCTGCATGTGGCTCGTGACGGATTCCCCGTCCTTCATCATGGTTGTTATGATAGAGCATATGATTTCATACCTCTCTTGTCATGCACTTTGATGGTATCTTTCCATCAGATCTTGGTGCATTTCAAAAGGGTAGAAGTCCTCATAGGACTTTTGGAGTTCCGCTGTCATGGTGGCCAACATGATGCATGCCACTTTTGTAGCATCCCTTTCATGTGCCCGGAAGTCAGCGATCTCCTGGGGAGTTGCAGTGGTCTCATCAATCTCCTTAAGCTCCTTATCAAGGACATATTCTTTGTCCTCGTAGCAGGAAATCATCCTGATGTTTCTGATCCATTCATTGAAGTTGGATCCATCAAAAGTGACTTTCCCACACAAGTTCATAAGGGTAAAGGAGCCATTAGGATTAGAGCCAGAAGCAGCATTGTTTGAAGACATCTGAAAGAAGAGAACAAGATTAGTTTAGATATTAAGAGAGTCCTTAATAAAACACCCAAATGTAATATTAAGGCTAGAATCCAATCACGATATATTATAACTTAGAAGAGGTATGCCGTAATCCAAGCTATAACATATTTGAAAGGTAGGTGAATGACGATTCACCAATTTCCACCATGAAAAACGAAATATAAATATTAGGTTTTTAATTGGTTCTTAGAAATTCCTAGATTCTTTTGAGATTCAATGAACTTTTCAAAGGCATGTTTCAATCTCGAGTGTGCCCTCCAAGTTTTGTGACTGGGATACCGAGGATCACAAAACGAGGTGTGAAGTAACAATGCAAATCACTTGGTACACTCAATGTTTATTACTCAATCGATGTGCCGGTTAACCACACGAACTCCACCGACCTATAATAAAATTTAAGTCACCCTTTACCTACCTTGTTAAGTCCAAGTTAGTGTGCCGGTTAACCACACGAGCTCCACTAACGACTTAAACAAAGTGTAAAGTGTAATTTCATGGATTAGCACCTTATTCACATTTTCCTAAAGTAACTAAGATTGGGAATTTAATAAAAGCATTTAGTTACTTTATAATATTTATCATACTTTTAATGAGAATTTATAAGTCCTTGTCCTACCCGTTCGGCTAACGACCCTCCACCGATCAAGGAAGCGGTGGGTGAGAGTGGACACCCATTAAGTTGCCATTTTATAGGCAACAACCTTATACCCCCCTTATAGACCGGCTTCGTGAATGAGGCGTACTAGCGGTAAGACGACTTGACGTTATACATATATATTAGTAACTTATAATATTATAAAGTATAAGGGTTGAATTTTAACTTTTAAAATTCTAAGGGTTGGAACTAAAGTTTTAATCAAGACTTTACATGTTCCAAAACTTGAGGTCAAGTTTTGTAAACTTCCAAAACTTTTCATTTCTTATAACTTATGAATTAATTGAGTAATAAAAATGAAGACTCTTCATTTTTATAACTCTTGTGTTCTTTTAATGGCTTTAATAAAAGTGAGACTTTTGGTTTTCCATAACTTGAGGACAAGTTATGGACTCCATTAAAACACATTATGATCATGAATTAAACTACCATGAACGTTACAAACAATTCCTATGATCATCTAATCTTCATAAGTTCAAGAACATGAATATGAACACTTTCAAAAATCAAAAAATTACACTTAAAAAAAACTTGTAATTTTAATAATTGCCATTGTAAATGGATTAGCATAAACATTACACCATCTAAAACAAGCTTTAAAACATCAAAACAGTTTAGGGTAATGTTTCTAGTCCATTTCCAGCAACAAATGTGCAAACTTTCATACGAGCAGAAAACAGAAAAATGATTTTTTTTCAAGCTGTTTGCACACAAAAAAAAACAACAAACAAACCTAGGCTCTGATACCACTGATGGGTTTTGAGCATTCTAACACTTCGTAAGTGTACATGCAACCCTAATAACTTTGGATCTATGTTTGTCTAATAATCATGCAAAGTTGAATTCCAAGGTTATATTCCTATCTAGCATACATGGGGAACATTTTTAACTTGAATGAAAGATAGAATAACTTACCTTGTTGTTGATTATGATCCTTGAAACCTTGTGAGCCTAGCACCCCAAGTGTGATGCCTCAAATGCTTCACACAACACCAAATGCAAAGGAGTAAACTTTGATAGAATCTTACACTTGCAAAATCGGCTCTAGCCCTCTTGTTTCTTATGTGTAGCCTATTTTGGTGGAGAATGGGTTTCTTATATAGTGTTGACACATCTAGGGTTACACCATGTAAACCCTAATGTGTCATGACTCTTCATTTCCATGACCCATGGGTTTGTAACTCCCATGGAGCATCCATGGAGCATCCTATGGGTGGAACCCAACTTGATAATCCATGGAGCCTCTTAGCCCACTATATAAGATATGGAAGATTTACATAATCTACCCATATATTTAATTAGTTATCTTTTGATCACTTAATTAATTCTAAATTAATTCTTGATCAAACTAATTAAATAATATTATTAATATATTAGAACTTATAATATATTAATAAACCATAAGTGTTATTTCTCTCATTTTAGTTTATCCAATTGCATGGTGCCATGCAACCCAAGTGGACCATGCCGGGTCGGGTCAAGTACATACCAGAAATAGTTATGAACTTAGACACCTTATCCAACAGGATATATATACAGATTTAGTACTACTTGTTATATAAGGATTTTCTCATACTCATGTCATTGACTATAGTCTGTATCATACTCATGACATTGACTATGATCAAACTGTTAGATTAGTGTCTAAGTCCATAACTATTTTAGTATGTACTTGACCCGATGGTGCATGGTCCTTTTGGGTTGCCTTCACCATAGCAACTTGACAGGGTGATTTATGAAGAGAGAAGAGATATTATTATATTAATATATTATGAGAATAATATATTAAAGGAATAATAAGGTTGTTTGATTAATATTAGTCATAAATTAATTAGGAATTAATTTGGTGACTAAGAGAGGTTAATTGAATAAAGGGGCTTAAACTGTCAAATGTGTGATAGTTGAGTTTTTGGACTATGAGTCCTTATGGGATATAGGGTGGCCGAAATTAAGGAGTATGGGCTCCTTGAATTCGTCCAAGCCTTACTCTAGAAGGATCCTTGGATTGCTTAGGGCCTAAGTTATTCAATTAGGGTTAAGGATGTAACCCTAGTGGCTCATAGTATAAAGAGACCCCATAGGTGAGGGAAATTGGTTACCTTGTTGCATTGGAAACCCTAGAGCCGATTTTCTCATCCCTCCTCTCTCTCCAAATCATCTTCTTTCTATTTGGTGTTTGTAAGCCATTAGAGGAGTGACAATTGTGACTCTAAGCTCCAAGAACAAGAAGATTCAAGCAAGCAACTTAAGGTATTCATCTAGATCTGATTTCATGTGTTATGTTTCAATTGTATATTCTAGATCTAGGATTGTAAGCCTTGGATACATTGCATGTTCAATTAGAGAAACCTAGATCCAAGCATTAGGGTTTGCATGTGCACATAGGAAAGTTCTTATAGCCTAAACCCATCAGTGGTATCAGAGCTTAGATTGATTTCTATTGAATTGATGCATTGTTTGATTGTTCTTGCCATGAAAAATCGTTATTTGTGCCCCTAACTGTCAGACTCGGCGAGTCCCATTGTGAACTCGGCGAGTTCATGCTACTCGGCAAGTCCATGATGGTACTCGGCGAGTCCAAGCGTCTGTCAGAGTGATTTTCGGGATTTCTTGCTGTTTTGCTTGAGGATACTTGCCTTAATCGTTTTGGGTCAATAAAATCCGAATTTTATCATATATTTGACTATATCCTTGACAAAACAAAAAATAATTACCATTTAGTTAAATAATAATTTCCTTATGTGATAATAATTGACTATTTGAATTAATTGGTAGATTGTCTTGCAAGTAATATTGACTACGTCAAATTTAGATAATCATTAAATTAATTAGTTGATTTATATTATTTGCTATTTGATCCTTTATGTTTTGAAAAAGTTCAAAACTTGTCCTCAAGTTTTGAAATTTAAGTTTTGTGATTAAAAGTTTAATTTGATATATTTAAATTTCAAACCTTAGAATTTTACAAGTTTAAAATTCACCCTTATACTTATAATATTATAAGATTAATAAATATATATGTATAACTTAAATGCTAGTCTTACCGTTAGTAGGCCTCATTCACGAAGCCGATCTATAAGGGGGGTATAAGGTTATGGCCTATAAAATGGCCGTTTAATGGGTGTATATTCTCACCCACCGCTTCCTTGATTGGTGGAGGGTCGTTAGCCGAACGGGTAGGATAGGGAAAACCTTTCCTCATTAAAAGCATAATGAATCTATATAAAGTAACTAAATGCTTTTACAAAATTCTCAATCTTAGTTACTTTAGGCAAAAGTGAATTCGATGCAATTCCATGAAATTACACTTTGTACCCTTGCGAAGACATTAGTGGAGCGTGTGTGGTTAACCGGCACACTAATTGGTTCTAAGCAAAGGTGGCAAAGGGTGACTCAATGTTTGTCATAGTTCGGTGGAGCGTGTGTGGTTAACTGGCACATCGAATAGGTGATTGTAACATTGGGGACACCATGTAAGTTTGCATGGTTATTCACACCCTGTTTTGTGATCCTCGGCATCCCAGTCACAAATCGAGGGGCATATCGAGATTTAAACATGCCATTGAAAAGTTCAATAAATCTTAAAGGATCTAGGAGTTTTTCAGTACATTTAAAACCTAATCTCTTTTTCGTTTTTCATGGTGGAAATTTAGTGAATCGTCATTCACTTACCTTCAAATGTTCTGCGATTTGGGTTACGACATCCCTCTCCCAAGTTGTAGAGTATTTTGTTGGGTCCTACCCTTAATATCTCATTTTGGGTGATTTATTAAGGACTCAATCAACTAACTTGTTTTTCTCCCGTTTTGTAGATGTCTGAATCTAACCGTGGTCTTCCCAAATCCCATGGAAAATGTTTTCCCACTCAAAGTGAAAGTCTTTTACACAATGAAGGTGAAAGATCAATCCTTGCATTGTGGACTAGCTTGGTTTCACTTCCTCTACCTCCTCCTATTGTTCTCCCAAACCCACAAGACCGAAGAATTGAAAGGTTCAAAATCATTAAAGCCCAGTTGGCAATGAAACATGAAGATGGAAAATCTGTGTGTGCTCACGTCCTAGGGATGAAATCACACATCGATAGGCTGATAATGTTGGGTGCGACTTTCCCAAAGGAGTTGGCTGTAGACTGGGTCCTTAAGTCACTCCCTAAATCATATGATAAGTTCATAAGAGAGTATTATATGATGGATATTGACGCAACCCTCATTGACCTAACTTACATGCTAATTGCTGCTGAATCAGAAATAATTTGGCAAAGTAATGGAGCATATTTGTCTGGTAACTCATCCAACCATGCTTCCGTAGTCGCTCCAGGAGAAGCCACCTGTTTCTGCTTCCAAGAGAAGGGGCGTTGGATACGAAGCTGCCCAGAGGACCTGATGAATCTAAGAGATGGGAGAGTCAAGAAGTATGGCTCTGCTTCAGGTAAAATCCACTATCTAACTCCATTAAGTTCCTATTCATTGATTCTTAATACATAACGTGATAAGATTACATTTGAATGTTTTGCAAGATCAGAGAAAAGAGAAGAAGCTTGATGGAAGAGCAAGATGAGTCTGATCACGAAGAAATGGATTACGATCGCATGGATTCGAAGATCAGATTTTGAGCTTAGAAAGTTATGATAGATTTGTTAGGAACATTTGATTTCATAGTTTTCAGTTGATTTTGCATTGTAAGGACGTGTTTTTCCGCTGCTTTATGAATAAAATAAATTTGTGGTTTGACTTATTTATTTATATCCTTGCAATGAAATCGTTGTGGAAAATTGATGTTTGCGTGTTTCTATAATAAATGGATGTGATTCTTAGTTATATTATTTATGGAAATTTTCTAAGTAAGGAAAGATTCCCATCGCCCAAGTTTCAATTGGAAAGAATCTTGGAATCATATGATTTGAATCATGTGATGTATGGAAATCTTGATACTTAGAAATTTTAAGACTAATTCCTTGACAAAGAGTCAAGTGAAGGACTAGGAGAACGGGTTCACGATGTTGTGCACCAGTTAAGTCCGTCATAAATAAGAATTAGATTATTCATCATATTTACTAAAGGATTAGTGAATGTGGTTATGCTTATAGGATTAAGCATGATTCTGAACCATTGAAAAGTTTCAATGAATGACAGAACGAATGAGAAGAATCAATTAGGCAGAAAGATAAGAAGTTTCTCCAATCTAAGAAGAAGGGAGAGTACTTCTGTATCAGGTTTTATGATCGTCTTAATTGTAAAGAACCATATTACAATCCATCCTCTAAGGATACCTTAGTGCACTAGTTTGGCTAAGAAAAGGAATCAGGAATTGCTATAGTGGTTAAGTCGTTAAGATAAATCATACTTCGTTCCAATATCGAATATTAAAATTAAGATTGTGACATTGAGTGACACATCTTAAGTAGGTTTGTAACACTTATCAATTGTGAAATAGAGAAAGTTTTCTTATTCATACACATTTGGAATTTGTAAGTTGTGATGTCTTGAAGAAGACAAAGACCAACTAGAACAAATTAAATTAAGTGTTAGTCTTGATAGAATTTCGCACTAACTCTTGAATATTTGTTTTGTCAAGAAATGTTTCTTGACAAGAGAATCATATATATCAAGAAGTCAGTGGGAGCATAAATGATCTTGAAAAACTTCAAGAATAAGTCAAGAATAAACCTAATCAATGATCACTAGCACACGACTTGAGGTTTGTAACCTATCGTGTTGACAAAATTCTTTTCTGTGCCGATCCTGTTGAGTAATTATGCATATGAGTTCTACGAGTTCTCAATAGACCGCATAAAGCAAGCACCTTGTTCGATGAAAGTACATTGACTGGCATAGGTGAGCTGCTAGACAACTTGGAAGCAATGGTGGGACCCTTGGTGGCAAGAAATTAAGAATGAACAAGTTCTGTCCATAAGAGTTTGAATTTGTCACAAACATTATCGTTCGATTATGCTTATGGAAAATTCACATGGATAGGAACACATACACCATAAAATCTAAGTGTCATAAGGTTTCTCTCCTTCATGAAAATGATTGTGAGGAAGCGCTTTCACTAAGAGAGATTTTAAGGAGATAGCAATTATGTAAATTGCATTCTCAAATTCGATTATGATTACAGCATCCCTCTTCATAGTTCGAATTGAGAGGTTTGGTAGTTAGTCTGAACATTTGGGACTTAGTAAAATAAGTTCTAAATTAGTTTAGACACACATGTGAGCTGTCTCAGGAAAGGTGTGTGATTTTGAGAAGCTTAGATAAAGGCTTATCGAAGCATATCGTATTAGAAACAATGAACTTTGGAAGTCAATAAGTATTGTTTTCTAGAAGTTTAGCTGGTTTCTGAATACGTGTCAAAGCTAGTGGGAGCATAAATGTTATGTTGGAATGGATATAATCATCATGTTAGTGGGAGCATGGTTATTATTTAAGTATTGCAAGTTGGCAATATTAATTATAGAAAAACAAAAGTTTCATTTTGCAAAGTTGCATGGGTTGAAAAGTTGTTTTGCTATAAGTAAGGGAGAGAATGTTATAGTTTGTTTCCAATCTAAAAGCTTAGATCGAGAAATTTTAATTGAATTTAGTCAAGGGTATATTTATTATTTGCATTCTCAAAGTTCGATTATGATTACGGCATCCCTCTTCATAGTTCGAATTTTGAGAACACGGCAAATAGAAATATTATGACAATATTATAGCAAGAAACTGGTAAAGTATCACGTTTTCGCTGCGGATTGTATCCCATACGCTTCGGGTATAGGATCGATTGCATATGCTGTAATATTCGACCGTTCTAAAATTTTCCAAATGCCTAGGGCATTTAGAGGAAAAAAGGGAATAGAATCGGATTTGACTAAAATAATTAAACAACTGCCAAGGACAATCTAAGGTTCGCCAAGGATTGGTCGCTTGTGGATAGTTGAAAGTATAGTCATGGATGGACCATATTGACATTATTATGAATAGATAAGATTCTATTTATAATGAGTTGTCATATGGAAGATATGTAAATGTTTCCATATTGGGAGTTGGATATCGAGAATCTATGTCTAGATTAGAAGCTTTTATGCAAGAAGGATGTTCAAAGGAATATACTTTGAATATGAGATTTCATGACTATGCAATTGTCTTGTAACAATCTCCAATAGAGTATTTTGTGATTTTGTAATTTCATTGGCCGAGTCTTGGTGACTTTTGTGTCGTGACATTACGAAATGACTGTTGCATAAAATGTTAGAATCTAACATATTCTAGTAGTGGTGAGAATTTTGTATTCTTACACTAATGGATTAGGAATTGTGAAATGAGTGTGATTGAAAATGTTGTTTAATTATACTATTTCACAAAGTAAGGACCATAGGTAAACATAGTGTGCATGCTAAGAGCATGGGACAATTGTAGTTATAATTCAAGTAAGAAGTTGATTACCCGAAACAAAAAATAATGAGTAATCAATATGGTGATTAAGTAAAAAGTGTTTTTATTTATACTCAAAGGTTTGAGGCCATATAGTATTAGTATTATTATTGTGTTTTACTTTGCATGTTTTGACTTCCCGAATAATGAGGTTATTCAAACCCTCCACAGTCGCTCATTCTTTGGAAGTAGGAATGAAAGAAGACTGTCATGAATTTGACTGTAGATTGTCTAAAGTGTTTTAGACATAAGCAAAAGTTTGATGCAGGGTTCATGAGTGCTGCTATAAGATTAGAGTATTGGAATAAACCCACGCTCACTTGGATCGCTTCATGGATTTTATCACGAGTGATTAGTGAGACGATAATATCGTGTATTCTTGAAACCGAGATGTGTGAGTTGTATCTTGCGAGTCGGTTGCACATTGATAATACGTAAACGCACCAGTAACTTGGTGTTATAAAACGTATTGTTGTGTGTGATTCGGTGAGTGAGTGAAAGCGAGCATTGAGTCAAAGTTTATCCATTCCTTTTACCCAAAGTGGGATAAAAGCGATATATGTGGGCCCCTCGATGATTTAGTGATGACACCCTAAGCGCTTGGCCAAACCGGGACTAAGTTGATGTGTTCAATTGTAGTCCATTGTCAGTTGTCATAAATCGGAAGTCGGGAAACAATACATGAACAGAGAGTATGATTAAAATCCATGTCTCAGTTCATACGATATCTAGAATGGAGGAATATATGATCCGTTATCTAAAGGACGCGTTATTGATAAGATCAGAGTTTGACAGCGGTTTTTGAAAGCTACGATTGCAGATCAGGATCTGAATTCATACGCAGAATAGTTATTAGACTTATCCAAGTGGGAGACTGTTGGATTAGTGTCTAAGTCCATAACTATTTTAGTATGTACTTAACCTGATGGTGCATGGGCCTTTTGGGTTGCCTTCACCATAGCAACTTGACAGGGTGATTTATGAAGAGAGAAGAGATATTATTATATTAATATATTATCAGAATAATATATTAAAGGAATAATAATATTGTTTGATTAATATTAGTCATAAATTAATTAGGAATTAATTTGGTGACTAAGAGAGGTTAATTGAATAAAGGGGCTTAAACTGTCAAATGTGTGATAGTTGAGTTTTTGGGCTATGAATCCTTATGGGATATAGGGTGGCCGAAGTTAAGGAGTATGGGCTCCTTGAATTCGTCCAACCCTTACTCTAGAAGGATCCTTGGATTGCTTAGGGCCTAAGTTATTCAATTAGGGTTAAGGATGTAACCCTAGTGGCTCATAGTATAAAGAGACCCCATAGGTGAGGGAAATTGGTTACCTTGTTGCATTGGAAACCCTAGAGCCGATTTTCTCATCCCTCCTCTCTCTCCAAATCATCCTCTTGCTAGTTGGTGTTTGTAAGCCGTTAGAGGAGTGACAATTGTGACTCTAAGCTCCAAGAACAAGAAGATTCAAGCAAGCAACTTAAGGTATTCATCTAGATCTGATTTCATGTGTTATGTTTCAATTGTATTCTCTAGATCTAGGATTGTAAGCCTTGGATACATTGCATGTTCAATTAGAGAAACCTAGATCCAAGCATTAGGGTTTGCATGTGCACATAGGAAAGTTCTTATGGCCCAAACCCATCACAAACATTTTTACAAGTAGCTATGATTAGATCAACAAGGATATTATTTACTATAACTTCACATTCTTAATATGAGATATAGAAAATAGATTTCAAGAAAGACTGTTTTTCTTAATAGACATCTACTAGAAGATATCTATATAGCTTAGCTTGGAGGTTTTCTTAATCCATGTTATCCTAAGCAAATGTGTAAGGCTTAAGATCCACTTGTGGATATAAAGAAAACATCTCAAGGTTGGAATAGTCATTTTAATATAAAGATACAAGGTATGCTTTTATATCAAAATGAAAAAGAATGTGTGTGTGTTTACAAAGTGTTGGGTTGTAAAGTGTTGCGTCATGGGCTCGGTCCTTAGCCCAGTTTTGGTTGCCGGTTTGGGCCTGTCCAACCGTGCATTATTTTACTCTAGGGTTTTAGTATTTAAGGTGCATGCATGCATCCTTTGTTTGTAACGCTTTGATAAATTTTCTCATCGGTATTGTAAACCCTAGCTCGCCTCTACAGTGGAAGTTCTTCATCGAGCTCTGCTGAGGCGTGACTATATTTGAATCATAAGCTTTACATTGATTCCATACTGTGTTCATAATCGTGTTGTGTTTGAATTGATTGTTCTTCATCAATATTCATGTGAAAGATCTAAACGATCTGAGTTTTATTCTCATCAATTGGTATCAGAGCAGGAGACTGTGTAATTCATACACATCTCTTCTGTTGAAGAAGTTATTAGGGTTTTTCCACATTGATTGATATTAATTGAGCCGTCACTCCATATTGGCGTATCTCATTAATTGTCGATATTACTCTAACGATAAATTACAAGTCTGATCTTAAACAGTTTATCGATTGAACTTCATCACAATGTCCATGGATGATTCACAAACCAATCCAATCAACATCTCCAACAGTATCGGATCAACGACAAGGATTCGAATCTTATACACTCAGGATTATGAGGTTTGGACGCACCACTTCGAAGATTATGTGATCGGCTCAGAAGATAATGGGTACTTGATCTGGGAAGCCATCACAGTTGGCCCGTTTGCTCATTCAAACACCTCAAAGATTGTCAAAACTCAAAAGGAGTACAATCAGCTTGTGAATGATGTGAAAGACATTCCTCAAGACGAGAAAGAGAAGTTTCAATGCAACATCAAAGCCTTAAGAATGATTAGGTTTGCTTTGCAGTCAGATACGTTTCGTTTGGTGAATTCTTGTGCTACAGCTAAAGAGATATGGGACAGGTTGAAAGAATTGTATTCCATTGATGAAGATCTGGAACATTCGATACAGACTTTGCTGCTTTCTGAATTTGGTGATTTCAAACAGAAGCCCGAAGAGAAACGTGTTCAGGCTTTTGATCGGTTTAATCATCTTTTAAGTAAGATGATAAAGCACGGGATTGAAAGGAAGGTTATTAAACAGAAAGTTACCTTCATGAATGGTCTTAGACCCAAATGGATGGCAGTCGTGTTCACAGTAAAAGCACACGAACAGTTTAAATCATACTCTCTAGCGAAACTAGTGGGAATTCTGAAGTCCCATGAAAGTGCACTGTCAAAGGAAACGAACGTGGTTTCCAGTTTGGGTTCATTAGCCCTTGTTTCAAAAGGGAAAAGTGTTGTTGTAGAAGAAGAAGAATTGGATCTTGCTGACTATGATCTAACCGGTGAAGAGTACGCCCTGATGGTTTCCAACCCTAGAAAGTTCATCAAAAGAAAATTCCCAGCCAACAAGAACCGAAACTGGCAGGGAAGTTACAGTTCTGAAAAGGTGAAGGAGGAACCGAAGATAGGTTCAAAGTCAGAAGAATCGAAGAAAGAGGCGAAGATTGTTGGTGACTCAGGATTTGATTGCCATTATTGTGGAGGCAAGAATCACTTCGCCAAGGATTGTATGCTGAAGAAAAAGGCAGAAAAGATAGATGAAGATGATGAGGAAGCGAGCCTCCTGAGACGATTGGAGGAGATCAAGAAAGGAAAATCAGCAGCTAACAATAAAACCATGAATGCTTTGATTGTACAGGATACAGGTAACAATGATGAATTCGGTGGAGTAGAAGTGTGGTCTACAGATTCAGAGGACGAAGAAGTCAGAAAACCCACTCATGGCAAGGCGATGCTTGTGAAAGAACAACATGCTGCAGGAAGGTGTTTAATGGTGACAGAAGGAGTATCTCAGATGAGAGGATATACAACAGATGGTGGGATGGAAGATGAGAAAGAGCGAGAGGACAGGTGTTTTGCTGCGAAGGCTGTCAGTGCACAGATCAACGAATGTGATGAGTTGATCAAGAAGGTACAAAATATTCTTGCTTCTCTAAAAATACCTGTTACTAACTATGAAAAGGAACTGAATAGCTTAAAAATCTAAATTTTCTAGTATAAGTAGTAGTCTTACCCAAACCCGTGTCACAAACTCTAACCTGACTGATCAAATTAGCAGGATATCGTCAAAGAGTGAGGAAAGGAGGATGTGGATCGAGCAAAAGGAGAAGGAGTTAATTAGGTCTAAGGATGAATCAATCTATTTGCAACGAGACAATCTTAAGCTTTTAAAACAGCGAAATGTTTTTTGTTTAATTGCTAAAAGACTCTATTTTAATATCACTCAATTGCATCTCGATTGTGAAATAGGAAAGAAGATACATCGCATGATTTTACCCTTCCTTGAGTTAAAGGAGGATGAAGTCGATGCTGAAGCTTACAACTGTGAAAATGTTGTATCTTCTGATGAAGTCTCACCCACATATAAAATTGGTCTTGACAAAATAGAATCCTACATAAAGTCCAAAGACCATAAGGACATGCTCAAAAATCTATTAGATGAAAATGATAGATTGAACTTAAGAACCGAAACCGTACAGAAATTTGACTCATTGAATGCCAAACTAAGTTCAGAAAATAAAATTGATGTTGAAAATGCATCTGAACTTAATGAAGGTGATGATCTGAGTGAAATCTCTGTAGAGGATATGGTGGACTGTTCTGAATTTGTCAAAAGCGAACCTGAAACTCACAAAAATCTGATTTCTAAAAATTCTGTTGAGTTCGCTCGCTCGTCGACAGACAAGACCAAAACTCTCAAGGAAAAAGCTGTTGTGTATCAAAAGGTTCAAACTACTCCCAATCAGGTCTACACAGTTCAAGGAGTCACTCCTCAACAAACCGCAGAACTGACAGCTATGGTAGAAGAAGATAATGCAGCTGGGTGTGAAGAGTTCTTCTGGTCAGCGCCAATAGATAACGCTGATGAAACAAAAGGCCTGTCTCAGAAAACCTCATGGAGAGTGAAGGGTAGGTACGTGCCGGAACCACTCAATGAGCCCACAAGATATGATGTACCAAGCACAAGTGGCACCAAAACATCTTTGGGTGAACCAGTGATAACTTCCAGTGAGACATCTTCGTCAAAGAGAGAAAGCCATGCTCAAATTCCAAAGAAAAGGGCCAACATACATAAAAATCCAAAACAGGTGGCAGAACAAAAACACCAACGAAATCTGAGATACAAGAAGAATCTCTCAGAAAGAAAACAGTTTTGGAGATCTCAAAATCCTCATTATGTAAGCTATGAAAGGACACATAAGTCACGAGGAGAATCAAGTAGCAACCAACAGAAAGGTTTCGGTCCTTGGAATGAAAGGAACCGAAAGGAAAGCTTCGGTCTGTAGCAGGTAAGGAACCGAAAGGAAAGCTTCGGTCCGCAGCAGGTAAGGAACCAAAAGGAAAGCTTCGGTCCGCAGCAGGTAAGGAACCGAAAGGATAGTTTCGGTCCACAGCAAGTAAGCAACCGAAAGGAGAGCTTCGGTCCTCAGAGTGTAAACAACCGAAAGAATGGGTTCGGTCCCAAGTTCAATCGGAAGAACAGAAGGGAAGAGAGTTCCCATTCTCAACCAAGGAGCAGGAGGAGTAATAATCAACGATCAAATACCGCTTCAAAATCTCATTCTTTTCATTCTCATTCTAATTCTTATTCTTCGAAAATTTTAAAGGGAAAAGAAAAGCTCCTTCCAGAAGACAACAAATGCCCGATAGAGATCCAAAAGAAAGCTGACGTCAAAATCTCAAACCCTACAACTAATGAATCTAAACCAAACAAAATTAAAGTTTTCACAATAAAAAGAAAAGATGAAACAAATATAATTAAAAGAACTTATTTGGTTGATGTTTCTCTTACTAATCCCTGTCCTGTAAAAGGCTCACAAGGACCCAAGAAACTTTGGGTTCCTAAATCTGCTTAATGTTTTGCAGGTTATACGTGACGAGCAGTTTGACGAAGACTGGTATATTGATAGTGGCTGCTCGCGTCACATGACAGGAAGAAAGGAAGAACTGAGAGAGTTTCGGTCTCTCAAGGATGGTGGAATTGTGAAGTACGGTAACAATTCATATGGAACTATCAAAGGCTATGGAATGATTACGAATGGTGATTTCTCAATAAGAAAGGTCGCTTATGTTGAAGGACTGCAGCACAACCTTATCAGTGTATCACAACTGGTAGTTGGGACCGGATTGAAGGTATCGTTTGATGATGAAGGCTCCGAGATAGTCGAAAAGAAGTCAAATACCATTCTGTTGAAATCGAAGCAAAAGGGGGAAATGTACCCTTTAAACCTTAATCCAATTCGAGGGAAACCAGCAGTCTGCTTACTAACGAAGGCTCACTCAGACGAAAGCTGGTTATGGCATCGAAGACTCTCTCATCTTAATTTCAAGGATATCAACAAGCTAGTTTTAGGAGATCATGTTCGAGGTCTTCCAGTTCTCAAATTCGACAGAGAACATCAATGTGCAGCTTGTGAAATGCGAAAGCAAAGTCGACAAAGTCATCCTTCGATTATCAACACAAAGGTGATAGAACCATTGGAGCTGTTGCATATCGATCTGTGTGGTCCCTCCTCTATTGAAAGAATTGGTGGGAACAAGTACATTCTGGTCATCGTCGATGACTTCTCTCGCTTTACATGGGTGTTCTTCCTGAAGCAAAAAACAGAGGCTACTCCTAAGCTCAAGCTCTTCATAAAGCAAGTAGAAGTTCAACCGAGGAAAGTGGTTCGTAACGTGAGAAGTGACAATGGCTTGGAATTCAAGAAGAAGGATTTCGAAGATTTTCTAGCTGACAAGGGAACGACTCACAATTTTTCGGCCCCATATACTCCACAGCAGAATGGAATCGTCGAAAGGCGAAACCGATCTCTGTGCGAAGCAGCTCGCACTATGCTAAGCTTCGCTTCCTTGCCTCTGTATTTCTGGGCTGATGTTGTTGCTGCTGCTTGTTATACTCAGAACATATCATATCTAAACAAGCGATTCTCTATTACTCCTTACGAGATCTTGAACAATCGCAAGCCGAATGTGAAATTCTTTCATGTGTTCGGTTCAAGATGCTTCATCTTCAACTCAAAAGAAAATCGAAACAAGTTTGATGCTAAGGCTGATGAAGAAATATTTTTGGGCTACTCCTTGCACTCGAAGGCATATAGAGTTCTGAACAAGCGCTCTAAAATGATTGAAGAGACATACTATGTCACTTTTGATGATAGCTATGTCAAGAAGATGAAGACCAATGAAGGTGCATTGCAGGAAATCTTTCCAAAGACTAGTCAAGTTACAGCTCCTATCTCAAATCTTTTTGAGCAATATATGCTTCTTTTTGATGAACCTGAAAAGGCTATCAATTCTGAATCCAAGGCAGAAGATAACAAAGTTGACAGTCTAAAGCAAGTCATTGACGATGCTGCACGAAAGATGGCTGATGATCATCCAAAAACAACCGAAAGGCCTGGCTTAAGCGAACCTTCTGGTGACCGTCCTTTTGTCCAGGGGAGGGTTCTTCTATACCTCAGGATCAAGATCCCTCATTCTAGGGGGAGAATTCAATGTCACAATCATCTAGCTCAACCAAAAGTCCAAACGAAGGGGAACATTCTAATCCAGATATTGAACTCGTGTCATCATTCGAGGGGGAGAATACGTATGTCAATGATGATGATACTCTATCGGAATTAGAAGAAGAGATCAATGCAGAACTGGATCCCTCTTGTGATTCAAACTACCCACCTCTCGTTAAATGGACCAAAGACCATCCTCAAAGTCAAATTATTGGGCAATCTTCAGAAAAGGTATTAACTCGATCACAGATCAAAGCGAAACAAGATGCACTATTCTCTCAAGTAGAATTTTGCATGTTCAACTCTTTTGTCTCCAAAGTTGAACCGAAGACTGTTAATTCGGCTCTTGACCATTCTGATTGGGTCCAAGCCATGCAAGACGAGTTAAATGAGTTTGAAAGAAACAGAGTATGGCGTCTAATTCCAACTCCAAAGTATGCTTCGGTTGTCGGTCTCAAGTGGGTATTCAGAAATAAGATGGATAAGGAGGGGAATGTGATTCGTAACAAGGCTCGGTTGGTTGTTAAAGGCTACTGCCAAGAGGAAGGTATTGATTATGAAGAGACCTTCGCTCCAGTTGCAAGATTAGAGTCGGTTCGAATCTTTCTTGCTTATGCTGCACACAAAAACTTTGAAGTCTATCAGATGGACGTCAAGTGTGCCTTTCTCAACGGAGAACTTGAAGAAACCGTGTACGTTGAGCAACCGCCAGGTTTCGTGAATGAAAAGCATCCAGATCACTGCTACATCCTAGACAAAGCGGTATATGGCCTGAAACAGGCTCCCAGAGCTTGGTATGAAACTCTCACTTGATTCTTAAAAATGTCAAACATCAAACAAGGTTCGGTTGACCCAACCTTCTTTCGTAAGAGAGAGGGTAACCACCTTATGATAGTCCAAATTTATGTTGATGACATCATCTTCGGCTCCACGAATCCCAGCTTAACAGCTGAATTCAGGAAGTTGATGGAAACTAAATTTGAGATGAGCTCAATGGGTCCAATTAACTTTTTCCTTGGCTTAAATATTAGACAGGGACCCGAAGGCATTTTTATCAATCAGGAGGCATATACAAAGACATTGCTTGCTAAGTTTGGCTTGATGGGAGACTCCAAAGTTAAAGTTCCAATGGCTTTTGGGACAAAGCTTACACCTTCGTTGGAGAAGCCAGCCGCTGACATGACGCTTTATCGTCAAATGATTGGGTCACTAATGTATCTCACAGCCAGCAGACCCGACATCATGTTCTCAGTTTGTTATTGTGCCCGATTCCAAGCTAACCCACGCGAACCTCATATGCAAGCTGTGAAAAACATCTTTCGCTATCTAAAGAGAACCTCCTCCCTCGGTCTATGGTATCCAGCCAACTCAGGATTCTTTGTCCAAGCGTTCTCAGATGCTGACTTAGGTGGCTGTGGATTCGATCAAAAAACTACCACTGGAGGATGCCAATTTCTCGATAGTAAATTGGTTAGCTGGCAATCAAAGAAACAAACCTGTGTTTCTCTCTCCACGGCAGAAGCTGAATACATCACTGCTGCCTCATGCACATCTCAGGTCGTATGGATACCGAGTCATCTTAGAGACTATGGGCTGAACATGAAGAAAATCCCGCTATATTGCGACTCTGAAAGTGCAATTAGGATTTGTCATAACCCAGTGCAACACTCAAAGACAAAACACATAGCACTGAGGTATCGCTTCATCAAAGATCACGTGGAAGATGGCAACGTAGAAATTCACTTCGTAAGGACAACTGATCAACTGGCAGATATATTCACCAAAGCTCTACCTGAAGCAATTTTCAACAAAATTTTGCAAGGCCTTGGAATGATGGAAGCAGAATCAGTACCAAAATCGCCTTCACTTCAATAAAGGTAAGAAGCGAAATAGAGTGAACCGAAATGAACCAAACGCTCGGTCTATTTCGGGTTCGGCTAGACCAAGAACCGAAATAAACCGAACGTTCGGTCTATTTCGGGTTCGGTCCTTCTGAACTCGTTCGCTTCTTCATCCTATCAAGGCATTTTGATTGTATTCTTTTGTACACTCCTTTAAATTCTCCTTTTTTATGTTTTTTTTATAAAATCCAAAACTTATATATATATATATATATATATATATATATATATATATATATATATATATATATATATATAGATATATATATATATATATATACAAAAATATCTTTTATTTTATTTTTATCTAATGCTTTCTTTTGTATAAGTGTTACTCTCGATGATGAGGCTCCAGCAGGTATCACCTCTTTTCTATATCTTTCTTAAGTGTCCCTAGATGCATACTGCTGTATGTCGACTAAAGCCTCTACAGTTTTTGAGTGAAGACTTAATAACATGATATATATACAAATCATGTTTTCCCAATCTAGGCTGTTACATTCACTCTAATCATGAGCTACCTTACTCTTCTCATATTGAGCTTAGAGTTTTCTGCTTGGTCCTTCTTTTATAGCAGAGGTACATTTGCTTCTCATACCACCTATATCATTTTTCTTCATTACACTTCATCTCACCAATGTAACCCTTGAGACTCTCAGCATTTACCACTGAGGTTTATGGTTATACAAAAATCTGCGTTCATGATCTTAGTTTCGTGTCACTACATACTAAGTGAAACCCACAATTCAACACCATTCATGAATTGACGGTACACCATCACTATGATAATGCTATTAGATGAAATCTCTTCTTATTTTGAGTGTTCCTTCTGAAAATCTCTATTACCAAGATTTTTTCTTTTCCCCAAGGATCCAGTTAAGTTTTTTTTGAGATTTCTCATTTGTCCACAAGTCAGTGAATACGTTCCCTACCTACTTGTTTAACAGACCACATTGGTCTCACAAGTACTTCGTGTCAGTTTCGGTCTTATATCAAGTATCGAAATCATGAATTGAAGCGAAAGCCAACCTTTATAGCATTGATTCAAAAGATGCCTTTCAATACTTCTTAACAAGTACTTGATCGTTATTTAATGGGAAACCACACAAGCACTTTGAAGTCTCTCTTGACTTTGAAGGAAGAGATTCGTGCCCAGAATCAGTCGCTTTATGTCTCAACAAGACATCACAAATACCCACAGAAAGTTTGCTTTATTTCCTTATCCTTCATACTCTGTGCACGAAAATCTTTGATTTTCCAAAATCTGGTTCTATTCATGATAACCTAATTGTTACAGCTTTGTCTCTAAAAGTATTTCAATGCTCGATAACGTTAAAGGAGATGATGGTTCATGTAAAATATATGGGTGATGTTTGGGATAAAGTTAAGGCTGAGTCAGCAGTTATCCAATCCTTTTGACGATTTGAAAAAAGGCGCTTTTTATGGAAAGGCGTGTAAAAGGGAAACGTCATTTCTCTTTCCTGCGTCATCATCGGGCATGCCAACTGTTCACTCCGTCACATCAGGCGCGGTTTTAATTAATCCAAGATTTCAGCCGGATATTTCTCTCTCCTACTTGTACGTATAAAAGGATTTGGCACGCTCCTCTTTACCCTTTTATCACTTACAACTTCTCTCAAAGAAAAACGGCGATTTCTTTCACTGTTCATCTTCTTCTTCTCAAGCTTCATCAATGGCAGACTCATCTTCTGTTCACGATACATCTGCTCACTCCAACCTTCTCACCATCAAACCTCAACAAAACCTCATCATTGATCTTACACCCTCCATCTATGAACCCTACATGTTGTACATCGTTGAATGTCTCAAGTACTCCCCTCTTGTTGATGCTCTTACAAAGGTGGAAGTGGTTCCCATGTCTTGTCTCTCACACATCTATTCAACCGCTTATTATGACAAGGTTGCTGAAAGGATTCACTTTGATATTCACAACGAGAAGACCTCCATCTCTAAGAATCGCTTATGTGCCCTAATTGGTCTTGCTCACGAACCTACTCTGGTAAACCCTGACTCGATTACTACTGGTCAACTGTTCTCCATGTTCTACCAAATGGGGTACACAGAAACCCTAACCACAGTTACCAAATTCAAGAAGTCTTGCCTTCCTCCTCAATGGAACGGCCTTTTTACTCTTCTCTTCAAAGGACTATCAGAACGTAGCGCCGGCTCAGACGGAGTGAGCAAGTCGTTTATGACTGTGCTTTATGGGCTGTATCATGGGCTTACTTTGGACTATGGGACTGTCATATGGCAACAACTGGTTCAAAGCTTGTATTCTTCTTCACGACATTCAGAGATTTCCTGTGGTAGGTACTGGTCCATTATTACAAAGTGGGCAATGGATCGTCTCCACGTTCCAATCATGGCGGATTCTCTTCTTTCCTCTGTCGCCACTTTTCACACCACAAAGATCATCGTCACAGATCCTACAAAGTATTCCTTCATTGGATCGATCCCAGAAGCCATGTATGCCTGCGTGTTTGACGCAAGCAATATTCTTCAAGAATACAAGACGCATCCTTCTTCGGGCCCAAGGGAACTCACTCCAGCCGTGATTCGCTCTATTGAAGAAGCTGACAAACCAGCCAAAAGGGGAAAGAAACCAGAGACACAGAAGGAGGTGAAAGTCGCTAAACCAACCAAGGGTCAAACCCCCAAGAAGCGAAAGTCCGACAAGGCTGCTCCTTCACAGCCTAAGCGGAAGCAGCAGAAGAAGCCAGCACGGAGACTCATTCTTCAATCTTCAAGCGATTCGGACTCTGAGTATGTTCCTCCTCTTACCAAACCTTCTACTTACTCAGACTCAGAGAGCGAAAACTCTGACGAGGAGGTTTCGGGTCGTGGTAATACCCCGCCTCGCTCGCCTACCCCAGAGGTACCTGTTCGCTCGCAATCCCCTTCTCCTTCACCCGTTTCTGTACCTGTCTCTATCCCTCAAATTTTTCCTATCATTACTTCTCAACCATCCTCTACTATTCCCATTCCTATACCCATCTTCACTGAATCCACTACTACAACCACTACTGGAGTTCGAACCAACGTATCTGATACGGGGGCTCGTTCTTCAGCACCCGAACCTCCCATCACAACCGAACCCTCAGTCACAACCAAACCCCCAGTCACAACCGAACCTCCAGTAACAACCGAACCATAATCACCATCCCCATCTACCGAAACCAACACTGTTCTTGGAGGTGAGGACTTGGAGTTTGATTCTACTTACTTCAGTCCCTACCGTGTACAAAGTGATGACGACGAAGATGCTCCTGTAACCAAGCGCCATCTCAAGGCCGTTACTGACAAGCTTGATCAGCTGCTTTCTTCCTCTTCCACTGGTGCTTATTCTGATGCTGCTCTCAAAGCCTTGTTCTCTTCGGTTATCAAAGATCATGATGCTTCTCTCTCTACTGCTGCAAAGGCCATTGATGCCTCTACCTCCCAGTGCCAAAAGGCCTCTCTTGCTATTGAGGCCTCCACAAAGGAATGCAAAGAAGCGACCGCAAAAGTCAAAAAACTAATTTATGAGGCTAACTTATTTCTAGATTCCTTGCAGGCTGCCGCTCAAAAGAACGCTCAGACAGTGAATGATTCGGTTGAAAATCTACAGCGTTCTCTAGCAACCGAAAGGGCTAATCTTGAGGTCGCTCGCCAGGCCATTGAAGCTGCCAATGAGAATCTTCATGATAATGTCAATAATCGTTTGACTCAGCTGGAAGCTGAACTGGCTGTTGAAAATCGAATTATGGATGAGCTTGACAAACGCACATCTCAGCTCAAAATTCAAAATCTTAAGCTTCGTACTGCCACAACCGCGCTTAATGATTTGAAGTCTGAGAGGGAAATTATTCGAAGCTCTGTGGGAGACGTTCATTCCATCCTCTTACATCTTCTCGATGCTCACGACTCTATTTTGACCATATCCATTAGACGTCATTTGGCTGAAAAACTCCGACCTGCGTTGGAAATCCTCAGTCGGATAGAGGGTGTTTCGGTGACTTCTGTCCAGCCGAAACAAGGGGGAGAAAAAGACAAGGAAAAAGAAAAGGCGCATACTCAACCTCCTCCCGAACCCAAATCAACTGTTGCACCGAAGGATAATGTAGCTTCGGGCAGCAAAAAGGATAAAAAGAAAAAGAAAATTGGAGAAGATGATGAAATTGATGATGATGATGATATTGAAGATACTTTCAGGGCAGATCCCACTAACCCTTTTCAGAAAACAAAATCGACTGATAAGGAGCTTGAAGAAAAGCTTATGAGGGAATCGGTTGAGCTTGAACGTGAGCGGAAAGAAAAGGAGCTCTTGGAGAAAAAGAAGTCGCTCTTTCCTGAATGGACCATCACTTCGCTCCAGAGAGAAGCAATTGATGAACCGAGTACTCATTGGCTCGAACCTGTAATGTCGTTCGGCCTTGAAAACTCGAAGGACGCTCAGTTTGATATGCCAATCACTCGAAAGGCATTTGTCTTCCATTGCTTCAACTCCACTGTTCCTATTCCTTCTCCGGACCCGAAGGTAGATCGGGATCTGTTGGAATTTTATTTGGAATTTGCTCAGCCACAATACCTGACATGGAGCTTAAAGAAAATCACTACTGTCAAGGTGCTGAAGCCTTATTCAGCTGGGAAATTTGTTAACGTCAAATTCAAAGTGACTCGAGGCTCTGAAGGCTCGGTTCATATCTTTACCCTGGCTGATCTACCGAACCTTAACCCACACGACTGGATACTCCTCAACAACAAATGGCTGTCCAATCCTCAGGAGTATCAGCCGATAATAGACCATATCAAGCGAATGCTTGTTTGCTACATTCATGAAGTAGCGAAGATGGACCAAGAAATTGCCTCTGCCATTCACAAGCGTCCAACGATCAAACCTTCTGGCAGGATTGGCAATGTGAATGTTATGGTCAAGGGTAAAATCGATCCCTAATTTCACACTGTGATGTTCGTTAGGGGTGAAAAGCAAAAATGTATCTTTCGCTCTCTGTGATAAACATCTATTCTCAACTGCTTGCTTGGAGCATATTTTGGAGATAATCCACAAGTGTAATCAGAATTCTGCAGCCGACAAGAAGTTGTTTACAGACATGCTGAGATGGTACATTCAATTTCAACAGACACTTCTTGCTATCATTCCTCGGTTGTTCAAAGTGGTGAAGACGGTGAAGGCTACTCAACAGAAATAATCTCTCGCCTCATTCGACGCAAAGGGGGAGATTGTTGGGTTATAAAGTGTTGCATCATGGGCTCGGTCCTTAGCCCAGTTTTGGTTGCCGGTTTGGGCCTGTCCAACCGTGCATTATTTTACTCTAGGGTTTTAGTATTTAAGGTGCATGCATGCATCCTTTGTTTGTAACGCTTTGATAAATTTTCTCATCAGTATTGTAAACCCTAGCTCGCCTCTATAGTGGAAGTTCTTCATCGACCTCTGCTGAGGCGTGACTATATTTGAATCATAAGCTTTACATTGATTCCATACTGTGTTCATAATCGTGTTGTGTTTGAATTGATTGTTCTTCATCAATATTCCTGTGAAAGATCTAAACGATCTGAGTTTTATTCTCATCACCAAGAACTAGTGGGAGGATATTGATATTCCTAATCTTGTATGAAAGAGACATACTTAATCATTTGAAATGACATTCCGACTATGCAAGGTGGTTTTCACCTTGACTCGGAAAGTATTTCTAAAATGAAAGACTTAGGAATGACAAGATACATTCTTGGAATGTAAAATCTATAAGAGATAGATAAAGATGAATGTTAAAGGTTTTAAAATTCTTTTTGCATGAAATGACAATATCTTGAAAGAGGTCAAGATACAGGATTCCTTCTGATGATTCTTTTTATTGTTTCATGACACCTTTTGAGTCTGTCTCAAAGTACCTAGCACATAGGTTGAGCTAGATGAAATGATTTATATTCTATTTGCTTGGAAAATGAATCCATCATTTATGTCATATCATGAGATACAAAATTGAATACATGGTTAAGTCACTAGATGACTGTGAGAACATTCTAAAAGTACTTATGAAGAGCTAAGAGAATGTATATGAGATAACTAGTTTAGAACAAAATCTTAATGTAAAGAGCTACATATGATTTTGATTTCTAAATAAATATAGATAATTATGAATTATAATTGGATTATGACTTCATTTTGGATGAATGAGTTCATTGAAAAACTATGTTGATTTCTACCATTCAAGGATCACATAGAAATCTTTGTGACTTCGAGAGTTGACTTAATCAAGCTAAGGGACTCTATGTCACGAAAGAACACCAATCATATTCTCCAAGATATTTAACTATACCTAGAGTAAAAGTCAAATATGGAGATATAGGATTCGCGAAATTCACATAAATTAAATTTAGCCGAACCCATTAATAAAGTCTTTCCTTTTAAGCTAAGTATGAATGGTCACACTTAAGCCATAAGACTTTTATTATTCTAGTAATGGGATTTTGATTTGAATTTAGTATTTGGATATTGGAACATTGTAACAACAACTATAACATAATGTTTTGATATACTGGGATATGATCATTACATTAATACTTGTTGTGTTCTATATTAACATGTTTAATCCATGAATAATCTTATTATTCTAAAGGTTCATAGTCGGTCATGATCGTGGGAACAATTATGAAGTAAGACTAATATGAAATGGATTGGTTGACTCTCACTAGATGAAAGTAGGCAAGTGGTTGTAACCAAGTTTCATAGGTACTTGTTAGAGAACTAGTATTGAACGGACCCACATCAAGATCAACTTATAGATCACATTCGTGAGTGCCACTTGATTAAAAGGTATTATCTTTGTATCCTTAACACCTGAGACACATAGTGGGACTTAAGTATAGGGAGTGTTGTGTTTTGATATGACCAAATTTTGTTCCTTGACCGGGCAGTTATAAAAGTCATATTCGGGTATGGTGTGAACTATGTAAAAGGCTTATGTATTCAAGATGGGATTTGTTCCTCTTATGTGTTGAGAGTTAACATCTAACGTGCGTTACCCAAAGTTGAATTACAAATGAGATTGATTACAATCCAAGGCTCATGTTTAATAGGATGTCTGTAACAAAGGGATAATTGATAAATTTACCTTAATACATCAATTAAAGCTTAGAGCTTTTGGGAATTGGATGTTGATGAATGGCATTCTCCGTTATACGTTATTGGGGGCAGTGAAATGTTGCTAGACGTTCACCACTGTCTATAGCAATCTATGATGAGTCTTGTGCAAGTGGGAGATTGAAAGATCTTGTATGCCCAAGAGTCATTATAAAATGATATTGCTAATAATATATGATCCTATAGGGCCATGTAATATAGCAAGTTACCGTCAATTGATTATTATTAGTATAATTTGATTATTAATAAATATATCAACACTTGTATTTAATTGGAAAATTATTATTTCATGGAAATAATATTTTACTAATTGGGAATTTATTGTATGAGGAAATAATATTTATTGGAGAAATAATAACTTAGGAAATATATCATAAAGTATGATTATTTATAAGTTATATATATATATATATATATATATATATATATATCTTAAAGCTAGTAACTGTAACATCCCAAATTTCAGAAATATGATATAAGGGCTTAAAGTGTACATTGAAGAAGCTACTCGATGAGTAGGTGCGAGTACTCGTCGAGTCGGATCGGGTTTTGGTCGCGAATTAAGTGACCAACTCGCCGAGTCGGAAGCTGGACTCGACGAGTTGGTGCTGGGAAGAGAAAACCCTAATCTCAGGGCTTGCACCCTATTTAAAGGACCTTAAGTCCTCACCTCAGCCTCTTTGTCACCCCCCTTGAGAGTCAGAAAACCCTAGAATCGTGTGTGAGCCTATGGAGTGAACTTGGAAGCTTTGGAAGGAGATTCTAGCAAAGAAGGCTTGTAAATCAAAGTGTAGAGCATCAAGGGATTAGTGTAGATCCAGAATCTACTTCAGCTTGGGCACATTTTAGAGGTGTTGGAGTTTGGAGCAGTGCTTCGGGCCAGTGTTCTTGTGTTTCGGTTCGGCAGTTGCTAGGTGAGTTATCCTCACTATATCAACAGGGTCTACGGCACCAAGGCCGACCCTTTATCGGATTTGTATTCGGGTATTCGCATGATATACTTATGGGTTTGTTAGATCTGCGTCCTGGTATGTAGGATGATGTTATGCTAGTGACCGGTTAGGTCAGTATCCTGTTTAGGATGTTGCTATGCTATTATGATTCTGTTAGATCGGTATCCTGGTATATAGTATGATGTTATGCTAGTGACCGGTTAGGTCAGTATCCTGTTTAGGATGTTGCTATGCTATTATGATCTGTTAGATTGGTATCCTGGTATATAGGAGGATGCTATGTTAGTGACCTGGTTAGGTCGGTATCCTGGTTATAGGATGTTGCTATGATTGATGATCTGTTAGATCGGTATGACTGTTATATATATGCCAGTATATGTTATTTATGTGCACATGGTTATTATTGATGGGTGGGTTGAGGCAGGGTCCTGCTTCGTGCGGTTGAGGCCAACATACCCGACGAGCGGTCCGGATAGACTGTGAACCTGCATGACGGTCCAGTCATACCGAAGGCTCGAGATAGATCCAGGTAAACTGTAGGCCTTGCAAGGCGGTCCAGTCAAGCTGAGGGTTCAGTATGCATGTTGTTCTGTATTTGTTGATATGATATGATTATGGTTATATGAGGTTGGTATTTTGGGGGCAACTCACTAAGCTTTCGGGCTTACAGTTACAGTTTATTGTTTCAGGTTCAGTGGATGGCCGCAGGGAGGCGAATGCGTGACCGTACACTTTCTCGATTGATGATTATGATTTCTGGGAACTCTGATGTATAAACTATTTTGAAAACAAATTGTAATAACTGAATGGTTTCAAATGATTTAAAAAGTTTTAAATTGGCTCGAACTTCATGGGTGTGACAGTTACAATTTATATATAAAATGTAGTTTTATATATAAAATAAGATATTTATATATTCATATCTTAATATAAGCTAGTTTCCAATTTATATAAAAGGTAGTTTTATATAAAATAATATATTTATATATGACTAGTTTTATATATATATATATATATATATATATATATATATATATATATATATATATATATATATATGTTGGGAATTCTTTATAAAAAACGATTGATTTTTATAAAGATAACATATATATATATATATATATATATATATATATATATATATATATATATATATATATATATATATATATATGTAATCACTAGCCATGAGACAACTTTTGTCTCATGGGAGACATGCTTTTTCGAAAATTGATGGGTAGACTAAGCATGGCTCTCTTTTGAATTGTTTAATCAATTAATGTCATGCTTGGAACAAAGTTGTCCATGCTTTATGGTCTCCTTTCACTTTTTGGCCATTATATAAGGAAGGGCACGGAAGGCATTTGATAGAGTTCTTGCAAGTATTCTTTTTCCTCTTCTTAGAGCCAAAACCAAGAGCACATACTCTCTAAGAGGGATGCCAAATTTTCGAGATTTAGACTCTCCCTTCTCCTCCATTCTCTTGCATTTTGATGTCAAAGAATGTCCCTTTGTTGCTTCATCTTTGAACATATATTTGGGATATATTTCAAAGGCTTATGAACAACAAAGTACAAATGAATACTAGCATGTCTTGATGGTTCTACTCTTGCTTGGTGGATACTTGTAGAGAACTCTTGCTTTAGAGTTTCATGCCACACTTCATCAACTTCCAACCTCCCATGATGATCAAAGTCTTCAAAGGCTGTTATGCTTCCCCTTCTATGATTGTCTTAATCTTTCTAACTCTAGCAAAATGATCCTTAGTGGGTAAAATAGTTTTAGTTTTATTCAATATTTTTAAAGCATCTGTTGTCAATTTTACTGGTTGTGAAACCAGATTTTTGAATAAAACCCAACAATAACACCATAAAGTGGATCTAGTATAAAGGACCATCAAGATGAAAGCTTTTTATCTCAAAAAGCTTGCTAAGGTGAAGATAACTCTCGATCTACAAGCTCTATTAATTGGGTATGGTCATTATTACCCCTGGTATTATCTTAGGGAAATGAGTACTAATCTTTTCAAAGCCATGATCTATAATCAATACAATTTCTACTTGTATTTCATCTTTATGAGTTGTTTACTCCATATCAGTCATTAATATTATTATATAGCACTTGGGCATCAAAGCACACATATTAGTTGTTTACTAGTAGTTTTAAACTATATATCAGTTGTTAATTATAGCAATTAGCCTGAACATATCATAATTTCTCCATATACATTGTTCGAGTACAAACTTAACTTTTAAGGGAACCATCCTCTAAATTGAAGGACTTAATTTAATCTGTGTAACCCATCATAGAATTCTCTATCAAATTTTGCAAATGGTTCCTTTTTGGATCAATGAATTTAATTTTTTAATTTATAAGGCGACAACATCGAAGGACCATGTTCCTATTCGATTAATTTGTCACTTTAATTACTTTTTTATGAAATCTGTGAGTTTTTCGTGATAGAAAATAATGCAACAGAAGGTCTCTATCATTTTAATAAAGAACATTATGTATTGGGCATTTGATATTAAGAAACCATGTAAAAAACATATGCATCAATCCAATGTATATGTAAAATGAAAATTATGCATTGGTTAGATGCATAGAAATTGTCTTTGTACTGTAAAAGTCTTTTTACATAAAATCGCATGTTCATTAGAATACTAGAAATAATTCTCATCAATACCTAATCCAATATTTGTATTTAAATATTATGTTAGTTTTGAAATGCAAATTGAATCTAAAATATCATTTGGTGTTTCAAAATGTTCGTCTCAAATTTCGAATATAGAAGAGACAAAACTATGCATATGTTCCATGCATAAAAATTGTCTTTGTATTGTAAAAGTTGTTTTTATATAGAAATCGTATTTAAAAAACAATCAACTAAGAGCATGTAAATGATTAATAGAAATAAGATTAAATAATTAACTCCAATCATCTGAATTAGAAATTTCAATATAATCAATTTTTAACTCAATCTCTATGATCATCTGAACTGAGTCAATTGACAAATGTAATTGAAGACATCTTTGATATTTGCTTCGGTATGTATATATCTTTGCTAGTTTCCGATAATACCTCTTTAATTTTCAATTCATTAGGTTCAAGAGATGTAATTGTTTATATTGTCGACGTTCGCTCCAAAATCTGTAAATTGTTACGATTGATAATAATAATCTTATACGATTGAATGCTCAATGAATCAGAGGATTGTTACGGTAAGTTTTTTTGATGAAATCGACAAATCAATTAAATCCGAAGGATATTATTAGGTTCGTTGGTTCGCTCCTATAAATAGAGTTTGTTGTTGATCTTCATCTTAAATGCAAATATTCAAACATAATTAAAGTATCTTCAATATATTTATAAATTTAAAGATTAGGGTTAAACTTCAAATAAAAATTAAATATAATTTAAGAAGATTAGACTAATCTTGAGCGTTCGGAATAAAATAATCAATAACAAAAGATTTATATTAGAAACTCAATAAGATATTATCCAAAAATAAAATGTTTTATTTTTGAACGGTATTAATTGTACTTAATGTTGTTCAGAATCAACCACAATTGTTGATTATTCGTATCCGACACTACAGATTAGTTCTAACGTTTTCGTATCATATTTAATAATCAAAGTATATTTAGTTCTTTCTTTGATTTTACATCTTAAACTTTGGTTATTGGGTACTTCTTTTTAGTGTTATAAAATTAGTATATTAATAGCTAAAAGAAAATCTTGTAGGATAAAAGCCATATCATAAAGCAAAATTGTAAGAACTTTTTAGTTCAAGCCACCCTAAGTTAGGCTTGGTTCTATGTCAAATCATGTTGATGATACATATCAAAACCCGACACAATATATTACATATGTTGACGCGAAAACGATTTTTCATTATTGTATTAATACAAGACATTCATATGAATTTTAATATAACATCGGTATTTATGTGACAGTCGTTTTACAATTGTCCACTGTCTAATATAAAATCGAGTAGCATCTATATCCCATCTGTCCAACAACGGGCCAAAGACATTCCTATATTGTGAAGAGCTTTATATATGTTTTAAGGTGAAAATATTGGATTATTATGCAAAACTATTTTAACATAATTATTTATGTTCGCTACTTGTTTAATATCTTAATTTTATAGATTTGGATCAGCTGCATGGTCGCGGATTAGACGTTTAGTGTTGGCCGAATGTGTATGTATGCTTGACGTTATTTCATAAGCCTCTTATCCTTACAACCTATGCTTTTTGGTGGTGTAATATAAACAAGTTACAACATAACATATTTGTTATATTTTAAGAAGTTGCATATTATTACACTAGGTATAAGACCCATGTATTACATGAGTTTATTTAAAAGAAAAAACTAAATATAAAATTCTAAACATGTGAGAAGTTTGAATTTATAAGAAAATGAGAAAAACATTGAATTATAAAAATTAAAGTGTTTTTTTTTGTCTAAATTTAAATAAATAATTTAGATAAATAAATAAAGGAAATTAATGAAGTTTTAATTTAGTAATTTTGAAATTAAAATAAAAAATCATCAATATAAAGTGTTGTATGTGGTCTAGACATGCACGTTTTGGGAGAACAATAGTGTATGTGGTCTAGATATGCATATAAATCCCGATATCATTTTTTTTTTTACTTTGGAATAATATTATGGAATGACCGTATCTCCAAATTAAAACCATAATATCCAACACCTACTGTGGAAATTAGAATGACTTTTATTACTTTAGAATATTATATTCCGGATTCGTGGTAATTTTTCAAATGTTGAAAAATAACTTTTTTAGTAGTAGACTCATTTATATTGCTTAATGCATAGTGTAATTAATTTCCCTTAAAATTATATAGTTTCTCATGGTTTAATTATTTCTTGATGAAAAAGCATCATTATATATATATATATATATATATATATATATATATATATATATATATATATATATATTAAAGTTGTGGAAAAAGGAACAGTGAAGGCATACTTTGTCCAGGTTTGGTCCCTTGATTTTACATATCCGATCCCTGTAATTCTTTAATTAATTTATTCATGTCCTTTTATTTGTGTTCCATTCAACTTCCCATTTTTTTGGCAGAATTGATCCCTGTATTATTGTTGGAAGTTAGGAATACTAAATTTGGATGTTTTTTGGCAACTTTGCTCATTATTCTTTACCCATTTTGACACTTTTGGTCATTGCAATCAATATTTTTACACTTTTTTGGAACCTTTTAATATTTAAAGTTTGGCCACAAAATTTTAACGGTTTGACAACTTTGATCACTTTTCTAAAAAGTTGCTAATTCATACCCCTTTAATTCTTTAGCCATTTTCATACTTCTGGTCCTTGCAGTCAAAACTTTTACATTTTTTGTCTGGGACAAAGCCCGGACTTTTCATCCTTGCACTTTCTATGTCTGTCATATTTATCAATTCGGAAACAACATTGAAAGCTTCTGGCCCCCGCGTAGCGGGGTAACCTTTCTAGTTATTTTTTAATTTTGGAAATATAATTACTTATGACAATTATGTTTGATGCATGTCCTTGGCACTTCATAGCTCAGGCCTTCAGTGTACGATCAATTATAAGAAAGCATCTACCAAATAATATTCCGTTCACTTTAGAGGATCTTTTTTTACATATTCGAATATAAAATCTCAAATTATGTTTATATAGTAATATATAAAATTTCAAAGAAATTATGTTTAGATTGATATGGGTAGATTGTGACAACAAACATACCATATCTAATCAATCGTTTTCATTAAAAACGATTAACTTGAAAGCTCCTTGTTATCTTAAGAATACGAAACATTATTTAAAAATAAAGTTCAAATTAACAGCTAGCTATATAGCAAATCGTATATTAATGAAATATGAAAAGTATATAGACATGACTGAAACTTTTTAACAACGAAGAAAATTTTAAAATGATGCATACAATTTTTAATAATTTTACAGTGATTAATTTGACAGTTTCATCATATTTTTTTAATAGTAGTACCCCTTAACCAATTTTACCCCCTAACATCAATCAAATCAACTTTTTACTTTTGTTTTGACATTATTTTTTTCTTTTTTTTTCCTTTTTGTTTTTGATTTTTTTCCTTTTATTTTATATTTTAATATTATTATTACTATTATTATTATTATATATATATATTAAAGTTGTGGAAGAAAGGAATAGTAAACTTGGATACTTTGTCCAAGTTTGGTCCCTTGATTTATATATCCGGTCTCTGTACTTTTTTAATTAATTATTCATGTCCTTTTGTTTGTGTTCCATTCAACTTCCCATTTTTTTGACAGAATTGGTCCCTGTATTATTTTTGGAAGTTAGGAATACTAAATTTGGATTTTTTTGGCAACTTTAGTCATTATTTTTTACCCATTTTGACACTTTTGGTCCTTGCAATCAATATTTTTACACTTTTTTGGAACCTTTTAATATTTAAAGTTTGGCCACAAAACTTTAACGGTTTGACAACTTTGATCCCTTTTCTAAAAAGTTGCTAATTCCTACCCCTTTAATTCTTTAACCATTTTCACACTTCTGGTCCTTGCAGGAACTTTTACATTTTTTGTCTGGGACAAAGCCCAGACTTTTCATCCTTGCACTTTCTATGTCTGTCATATTTATCAATTCGGAAACAACATTGAAAGCTTCTAGCCCCCGCATAGCGGGGGTAACCTTTCTAGTTATTATTATTATTATTATTATAAATTTCAATAATCAAAAAAAATTCGGACAACATTTTAAAGTTCGGATGACATTTTAAAATTCGGTAAACATTATAAATTCGCAAGACATTATAAAATTCGAACGACTTTTTTGTCCGTAATTAAAAAATATAAAAAAATATTTAAAAACCGATTTTATATTGCCGTTTGAATTTATAATGTCGTCCGAATGTTAAAATTTTGTGCGAAAATAATAATAATAATAATAATAATAATAATAATAATAATAATAATAATAATCAAAATAATAATCAAAATATAATAATAATAATAATAATAATAATAATTAAAAAAGAATTAAAAACAACAAAAAACAAAATAGGAAAAAAACAAAAAAAACAACAAAAGACAAAAAATCAAAACAAGGGGGTGGAATTGGAAAATGAATGGGGTACTTATAGAAAACCCCTTTTTATTTTATTGTTTTTTTCTTATTTTGTTTTTTTTGTTATTTTTAATTCTTTTTTATTTATTTATTATTATTATTATTATTATTATTATTATTATTATTATTATTATTATTATTATTATTATTGTTATTATAAATATCGCACAAAATTTTAACATTCGGACGACATTATAAATTCGAACGGCTATATAAAATCGGTTATTAATATTTTTTTATATTTTAATATTAATATTATTATTGTTATTATTATTATAAATACGAACGGCTATATAAAATCGGAAACATAGTATAGTGCTTAACTAAAATATTTCAATTCGCATAACGCACCACGCAATTGTAATACCGTACCATATAATATCCGTAATTAATAGGGACAAACTTTGTTTTTGTTCCGATTTTATATAGTATTCAAATTTATAATGCCCGATTTATAAAATGTTATTCGAAATTTATAATAATATTATTATTAATATTAAAATATAAAAAAATATTTAAAAACCGACTTCATATAGCCGTTTGAATTTATAATTTCGTCCAAATGTTAAAATTTTGTGTGAAATTTATAACAATAATAATAATAATAATAAATTAAAAAATAATTAAAAAAAAAAAAAAAAAACAAAAAGTCAAATTAGGTGCAATTTTTAGAAAACACCTATCCTATTTATAAGACTAAAAATATGTAACTATTCAAATACCAAGAAAAAGTAACTGATGCGATTTAACCTGACACGTGGACAATCACACGGTGACCCGACAAAAAGCAGTAAAGAAGGCGAAGGAAGACGGTTGAGTGTTGACATTTGAGAGGCGGCAAACATACGCTGTGTTACGTGCCACGTGTCATGTCCTATAACTTCACACCTTGTCGATCTTCATATTGCTAATGCTGCCACCTCTTCATCGTTGCTTTTTGCCTTTTTCTTCTTCATATTATTTCATTTCTCCATTTTATTTTATAGATTATTTATTTAATTTAGTTTCTTTTAAAATTCATGAAGACTTTAAAAGAATTCAATAGATGGAAAAAGGATAAGATGTAACTTTCTCAAAACAACAACGTATTTCAAAAATATCAACTACCAAAAACGAAATGAACTTTGAGGCTGCAAAATGATGTAGAAGCAACCATAAAACTTTAAGGCTTTCGATTGATGTATAACCAAACAAATCAGCGAGCAGGGTCAAAACGCATAATCCAAACACACGAAAAATAGAACAAAACCATGAAACTCAACACCAATCACACAATGTACATTACACGAAAAAGTAATAATGCAAACCCCTAGAATAAGAACAATGCCTACAACCGAAGGAAAATATACATAGCCTTGAAATTGAGAAACTTGTGCTAAACTCACGTTGTATACAATCTTAATAGGTTTTCTGACATAATGTTTTGTAGACTCCACACTTGTTGATCAGAAAGAGAAAGAGTACTCGACATTGTTTTCATGATCTAGCATACTTTATGTAACATTCATCACCATAGTTGGACTTGACAACCTTAGTTTTCTTTTCGTATAAGGTTTGTCTCATTGTTATAGAAATGTTATGCACTTGGCTAAACATGTTTGATGTGGTATCAATAAAAATAAATTAAATCCATAAACAAAAGATAAAACAAATATGTATTATATTTTAAATTAATATCATGATACGGGCGCATCTCAAGCAACCTAATATAACATTAATACCAAATATTTGGACCAAGAAATTAAATATAATTGGTATACTTAACGCAATGACCTAATACTGAAAATAAGTTTTGTCAAATAATGGTTTGTCATTGGACTAACTCAAGTTCACATAAGCTATAATTTTCATGTAATTACCATCACATGTATGTTGTTATTCGGAGAAACTGTGATTTCCTTTGGGTCGATCACAGTTTGCATGAATAATTTCGTACAAACATCTATTAATTTTGTTAAACTAATCTACGCAATAGTGGTTACTTTGGCAACATTTTGTTTGGATCAATTTAACTAAAAAAAGTAGACATGTAAATAAAATATTTCCACAAGTTATTTATATTGATGTACATGCCCAAAAAAAATGGTAAACTCAACGAGTAGCAAAGTAGAATAATTTAATTCAAATTATTCAATATATTTCTCAATGAATTTAATTATGACTTGATTTTTGCTTAGTACTAATTATATTTTATATAAGTATTCATAAATCAAGCCAAAAAATATCTCGCAACTAATTATGACCAAAAAAATGTCATAATTAATGCAGATAACATACATAATCATTTATACAAGAACGTTATTATTTTGTCAAACTATAGCTAATTTTAGGTCGATCATAGTTTACATAATAATTTTGGTAAAACAAAACCAATACAATATTATTTGGACAAACTATGTCAACCTTTAGATCGAACATAGTCTGCATAAGTTATGTTCAATGCATAAACGTACTTTTGACCAAACTGATTAATACATATTACTTATGGTAATATTACGATACTAACACCCAACCGGAATAACCTGGATTCAAAAACCAAATGATTTAATGGAATCAAATATTATACCTTGAATAATATCAACCAAACATCTTTACTCTAATAAAAGAGTGTTTATTGCCACATGGCATCTTTTCCAAGCAAGAAATTTTCAAAGTAAAGTACATAATATGCCCTTGATCATTTAAAAATTGCGTTACACCTTAAAATCAAGATTACATTCAATTGGGTGCCATAAATCTCGGTAAATCACTGCTCCAATGGTCGCTGGTAATCTTTCTTCTTCTCTAACCTAGACATCCGCTAGATATGGTAAAGAGAAGGTGAACCTAAATTAATCTATCTATCAATGTAGAGAAGGTGAGCCTTAAATTAGTCTATGTATCAACGAATCTATATTCTTCTCCACCATATATCAATTTATTTTGATTTATATAAGATTTTTTTTAATTCCAATCGATTTGTGGGGTTGCAATTCAAAATACATCATCTACTGTTCATCATTTATCAAGGCCCCTAAACCAAAATTTATTTATGGGTGAAAAAGAAAAGGAAATAAAAAAGGAGTATGAATTCATTGAAATCGATGTCTTAGGAAAGAACGTAATCTTCTCCAAATCATTGCAACGGTCGTCTTTTTTATAACCAGGTTCGTGTTGTTTCTTTTTTTTCCTGGTTTTCCATCGATTTCTTGTAAGAACGATGTTTTGTGTAATTCATATTAGGGTTTTGAATATGTAAAGGTATTGATGTTTTTTTATAATGGAGAAAATAAAGTAGAGGCTTTTCCTAGGATATTGTTTCTTAGGTATTGTTTCTTGTTTTCTGATTTTTGATCAACAAATGTTTTCTTGAAGAACAGATTTCATAACTTCGAATGAACTCATTATTATCTTCTCATACTGATCAACTTGCAAGTAACAAACAGAATTTGAAGGTTTTGATTTCATTTTCGTCATTAAACTTTTTTAGCTCTTATTTGGGTCTCTACGTTTTGTGTATATCTATATGTTTTTTTATCATTAAGAATATAAGATAACCTTATATCAAAATAAGCATATCAAATGGCGGTAAGAGCATTACATATATTCAATTAATTTCCGGAAAGAAGCAATTTGAACTTTTTGGTGTTGCATTCCTTTACTCATTATGTAATTGCATCTTTGTGTTTTCTTCCCTTTTTTGTACTTTTGCCGGTTACCCATTGACTTTTCATCTTAATAAAATATTTGTTGTTAAATAAAATCATTTTTTTCTCAACTCTCTAGGACTAACCTATTTAGAAGTTGGATATTTTACTTCCTATATCAAACCCAATAAATGAGTTCGCTTTAATAGTCTTACGACACTAAAGACGTGACTCTATATGCTCCGTCTTCTCAAAAGCTGCGGGAGGTACCTTTCTACTGATTCCCTAAGAATACAAGCGGTTTTGAAAAGAGTATCAGCATTAAGCTGGTGAGTTCATAAGCATGTTTTTGTAATGAAATCCTGTTAATGAATCAGTGAAAAATGTTTACATATTTCCAAGAAAATCCAATATTCTTTAACATATGAGTTTGTTACAACGTTCCATAAAGTACTAGTTTGATTGTCTGTCTACCACCAGAGAAATTGTATAAAACTGTTTTGAATGTAAAATCTCTTTTTGTATGAATAACCCTGGCTATCACCAGTATATATAGAATGTTCTATTGGAAAACCCTGGTTACCACCGGTATATATAGTAGATTCATTAATTAAAATGAAACAATGTATTTTATTCCCTGGAATTCTCCAGTATAATGTATAGTAGTTCTATTAGTTAGAATAAAACTAATGAAAATGATATCCCGTAAACAAAAGGTTATTTTATACAATTGTGAGTCGTATAACCATGTTTGATATGACCTAGAGACCTTTACGGCGTTCTTCAAGTGTCGGATATATGACATTTGTCACCCCAGTCATGCCTGCCTAACTGTAGCTAGCAGTTCAGGTGTGGGATTGTCAGTCCCGAATAGATCTATTCACAAATCTCACGCTCTCCCTCCCAGAGACTCTGATTTTACTATGATAGGATTTAGTTTAGTACACCAAAGGGTACAAATTTGAAGTAGCGTCTCACAATTCTTTATAATCCAGTTTACATGTAGTTCTGTATTGATCTATTGTATTTAAACCCGTGTGCATACTTTATAGAGTAATAATTATAGTTAGATAATTATATAATAAAGTATCCTTGTTACCCGAGTATGTCATAAACTAAGTCTGTCATAGTTTATATGTTTACTAATGTATAAGCTCTGGAATTGATAAAATCATGTATTGGATCCCGAACTATACCTATTATAGTTTGCATGTATGTATGTATTCGATTCATGTCTTTTACTGAAAACTTTGCAATTATGGTTGTATGTTGAAAACTTCCATTATGTTCAGCATGTTACAAAAGGGATAAAATATCTAAATATTTGATAAGATGTAATGACCTCTTGGTTGTATCAATTGCATAAGTTTTTATCATGTTGAAATCCTTTATGTAAGAACATAAAATTTCTTTGTGTTTTGCTTGTATTCACCCCCTGAAAAACTTTTAAAAACAGTAAAAGTGTAGGGGTATGAACTCACTGTTGGTTGTGTAAAACGTCGGACAACGAAATTGTGAATGGAGAACCTCGGTTGTTGGTGTACGTGGCACTTAACGGAATTCTAATAACAATTAGATACATATATGTATTTTATTAGCAAAACCATTATTTATAGTGTTGGAAACACACTTGCTTTTGGTTTAGGAATGCTACCGGAACTTGATTGAATCGGAGAAAGCGAGTTTTCAGCCAAGTTCACCACTTAGGGAGGGTTTGCGGTCGTGAAGGGGATTACGGCCGTGAACTGTTCACGGTCGTGAACAGCCCCTCGAAGGGTTTACGGTCTTGAACGGTGTTCTTGAAGGGAATATGAACTTTTGAAGGGTATACGACCATAAATAGGTTGCGGCCCTTGAAGGTTTGAAGATTTGAAGGGTGTACGGCCGTAAACTCAAGAACAACAACACTTGATTTTGACGAAAAAAATGATGTTTTGATGCTCCCCAACGAGTTCTAAGGCGAGTAGAATGATAGATGAAGAGAAATCTTGAGTTTTCTTGTGTTTTCAGGTGGGGGTTTTTAGAGAGAGGGAGTGTGTTCGCGGTCAGAAAAGCTCAAATGAGGGTGGGAGTCTCGTATATATAGACTGGGGGGTATGGTCGGTGGTGGGGTCCAGCCGTGAATGGCCCACCAGCCGTGAACGATTTACGGCCGTGATCGGGTTCACGGCCGTGAACACTAGTCAGACCAGAATTTCGCTGATATTCGAAGGAAACTCGGGTTTTCGCATGATTTTGATTCCGACTCATAAAAGAAAATTCAATTATATAACTTAAATGATTTTCCAAATCATAAGAATTTGTCGGAATTAAATTTTATTAACGGAAAAATATTCGGTTGTCACACAAAGTTTTTTAGTTTCACTATAGAAGTCAACATTTACGAAAAATCTGTTTTTGCATTTTACCTTATAAGTCAACGTGTATCATTTAGTCATTGTATAACATGTTTAATTATTTCAGTTAAGTATCTAAAAACATATCAAAATTAATAAAATGCATTGTGTTTAGTTATTTCTACTATTAATGTACAAGAAAAACTAAAACCGAACCAATTTTGTTAATTATTTCAAATAGGGACCATCTTTGTTTATAGATTTTTTTTGGTTTTTTTGTCACCTTTAGATTTTGCATGAAAGGGAAACATATTTCAATTTCATACATAACTATAACATTGTACTTTCAAAGTGAAATGCTTATTAAATTAAATTAAAAAAAGAAAATAAAAGTATGGTGGTTGTCGAGGCCAACAAAATTAATAACCCTAAGTCTTTTACAGTAAAATAGTTTATAGTGGTAAAGGGGTCGAATCCACGTAGATTGGTTCAATTTTATAACTCTATGGAAATCTCTTTGTAAAAATACTTGTAAAATGACAATAAAAGTAAAAATGGGGGTTTTGGTCTTTTGAAATACTTGAATTAAACTAGAATTAGACTAAGATTTAAATAGACAATTTCAACAAAAACAAGGGTTTGATGTAAAATCAATAAGAGAAAGATGGTTGACTTAAGATTTCCTCACTTGAACATTTGGTGAACATATCATTAGAATCCAATGGTGCAATACTTGTTTTAAACCTTTAATTTGGCTATAGTTAATCCAAGAAGCTTGAGATTACCTAGACTTTTCTTAGTTGATAAAATGGTTAGAGAAGTTCATAACAATTTACTTAGTCAAAGTCACAATTTGCATTAAGCATGTAATTAGTGAAAGTCAACTAGCATTAAGAACCAAAAAGCCACCAAATCCAAGAGGAGTCAAATGCTTTCACTACCATGTTGGAGAAAATGTTTTTATGATTGTGTGAAGCAAAACTAACACAAAAATCATTTGTTGCTTGCTAATTTGAGGATCCTTTACTTAATCAAGAAATTAGCCAGTTAATCACCACAAACACATTTAAACTCATGAATAAAAACATACAAGTAGTGATAAGATATTAAAACACAAAACATTCCCATAAAGATTCAAGAACAAGTTCATGTAGTCTTCAACATTCAAAGGATTTCACCAAAGTCAACCAAGTTTTGTTTAGCCTAGCATGGCTAAACTCAAGAAACTAAAGCTAAAGTAAAATGTACCAAACATGAAGCAAGATTTAGAGATGAAAAGATGATGTTCTTTAAGTGTTCTTGCCCTTCAAAGTCTCCAAAAACTCCAGAGAAAGTGCTCTAAAATCGGATGTGCAAGTCTCCCAAAAGAATCCCACCAAACTTCCTCAAATAGGAGCCAAAAGTAAAATCACGAATTTGCCCCTACAGGAACTCACGCGGGGCGCCTGGAGATCTTACGCGGGCCGTGTGAACTGATGGAGAATGGGCCTTATGCATTTGTTGGGCCTGCACTGCTGAGTCCACTAGCCCATTGTGAGTCCGATCAGCTTCTAGCCCATTTTCATTCAAGTTTTCTTCAATTTGAGCCCAATTTGCCTTTTCCAAATCCTCCAAAGCTCTCGCAATCCCCCGATCACTAATTATCGCATGCTTGAAAAATTCTCCCATCTTCGTTTAATTAAGAGACAATCGTCTTCAATGCTCCATCCATCTAAAGCCCATTTTATGTATCACTTCCACTCGATATTAAGCCAAAAAAATCTTTCATTGTTCTCCAAATCGAATCGCCTCCTAAAGATCCCACTCTGCTAGTCTCCTTAAAATCTGCAATTATGCTCATGAAACTAGAAAATACTCGAAATGGTCATAAAATAACAAAAAAGAAAATATGCACATAAATTAACTAAATTATGAATGAAATATGCTAAAATAAACTATAAAAATAAGTAAATAAAATGAAACTATCAAAGTAAGATGTTATATTAGACATAATAATGAAAGTACATTGTTATTTATTGCATTTAGACCATGATTTGGCTAAATGCAAGAAATAAAACTCAAAGTAAGATGCTATATATCCAATGTTGTATACAAAAAGTGACTGTAAATTAATAAAATTTTAAAAATCTTTAATTAGTCATTACAATTTTAAATTATCGATAGTTTCTTTTTTAACCGTGATTAAGTTGGTGCGAAAACATGGTTAAAGGGTAATATGGACTTTTTTTTGTTTATTGTAACTGTGATAGGGCTACAAAAGAGTGTAAGAACTTTCGTAATTTTGACATACAGTGGAGAGAAGGAATCAATTTGATGTTTCGAAATAGGGGTGTAAACGAGCCGAGCCTAACCAAGCTCGAGCTCGGCTCGTTTAATTTTGAAGAAGCTCGAGCTCGATTCGAGCCTTAAAATGAAGCTCGAGCTCGGCTCGTGAACAATTTAGTTAGCTCGCGAGCCTAAACGAGCTTATACGAGCATATATATATATATATATATATATATATATATATATATATATATATATATATATATATATATATATATATATATACACACACACACACACACATATATATATATATATATATATATATATATATATATATATATATATATATATATATATAGGCTCGTTTAGGCTCATTTAGGCTCGCGAGCCCACTCACTGAAGCTCGGTTCGAGCTCGTTTAATAAACGAGCCTCATATTTAGGCTCGAGCTCGGATCGGGCTCGTTTAATTCGATCTTGAGTCGAGCTTTTAACGAGTCGATCCCGAGTAGCTCGCGAGTAGCTCGGCTCACTTACACCCCTATTTCGAAATTTGATGCCTTAAAGATCTGGTGCAGTAAAAAGACAAAAAGGTATTCCACACTCTTTTTGGGAATTTGAATGGTATGAAAAATGGGAGCAATGAAGGTTTAGAGAGATGTAGTGGTCTTTTTACTTTGATGAATAGAAGATTAATTTATGATGCCTCAAATTGGAGTTGTATTCTATGCCTTAGTGATTTATTTGCTAACTGGAAAATGATAAAAGTAGATTGGGTATTGTATGTTTTTGGGTCTCACACTCTCTTGAAATACAATGCATATTTTCTGAGTAAAAGACAATTTTTTGGAATTATGGTATGTATTTGCCATACTGCCATATATTTATCATTTCCTAAAATTGCTTATAAAAACGAAATGAAAGATATTTTCATTTGTTCGGTCTTTTGGTTTTATATATTTTTTCACAAAAAAATGAATAATATAACTCAAATAATTGAATTGACGTGAATCACTTATTTGTTTCAAATCCAGTTCTTTTAGTTGGTTGGTTTTACGTTTTTTTCCATATTATGTCGTCCAAATTTATAATGTCGTCAGAATTTTATAGGTTATAATAATAATAATAATAACTAGAAAGGTTACCCCCGCTACGCGGGGGCCAGAAGCTTTCAATGTTGTTTCCGAATCGATAAATATGACAGACGTAGAAAGTGCAAGGATGACAAGCCCGGGCTTTGCCCCGGACCGTTTTGTTCATGTTTTTATGACAAAATGTAAAATTTTTAACTGCAATGACCAGAAGTGTCAAAATGGCTAAAAAATTAAAGCGGTAGGAATTAGCAAGTTTTTAGAAAAGGGATCAAAGTTGTCGAACCGTTAAAGTTTTGTGGCCAAACTTTAAATATTAAAAGGTTCCTAAATAGAAAAGGGATCAAAGTTGTCAAACCGTTAAAGTTTTGTGGCCAAACTTTAAATATTAAAAGGTTCCTAAAAAATGTAAAAATATCGATTATAAGGACCAAAAGTGTCAAAATGGCTAAAAAATGAGGACCAAAGTTGTCAAACCGTTAAAGTTTTGTGGCCAAACTTTAAATATTAAAAGGTTCCTAAAAAATGTAAAAATATCGATTACAATGACCAAAAGTGTCAAAATGGCTAAAAAATGAGGACCAAAGTTGTCAAACTGTTAAAGTTTTGTGGCCAAACTTTAAATATTAAAAGGTTCCTAAATAGAAAAGGGATCAAAGTTGTCAAACCGTTAAAGTTTTGTGGCCAAACTTTAAATATTAAAAGGTTCCTAAAAAATGTAAAAATATCGATTACAAGGACCAAAAGTGTCAAAATAGCTAAAAATTGAGGACCAAAGTTGCCAAAGTATAGGGACCAATTCTGCCAAAAAAACAACATAAAGTCCAAGGACTAAAATAGACAAAAATTATGAAAGTTCACTATTCATAAGAAACAATTTCCATAATATATATATAATAATTAGAATGACCAAAAGTGTCAAAATGGCTAAAAATTGAGGACCAAAGTTGCCAAAGTATAGGGACCAATTCTGCCAAAAAAACAACATAAAGTCCAGGGACTAAAATAGACAAAAATTGTGGAAGTTCACTATTCATAAGAAACAATTTCCATAATATATAACTAGAAAGGTTACCCCCGCTACGCGGGGGCCAGAAGCATTCAATGTTGTTTCCGAATTGATAAATATGACAGACATAGAAAGTGCAATGATGAAAAGTCCGGGCTTTGCCCCGGACAAAAAATGTAAAAGTTTTGACTGCAAGGACCAGAAGTGTGAAAATGACTAAAGAATTAAAGGGGTAGGAATTAGCAACTTTTTAGAAAAGGGATCAAAGTTGTCAAACCGTTAAAGTTTTGTGGCCAAACTTTAAATATTAAAAGGTTCCAAAAAAGTGTAAAAATATTGATTGCAAGGACCAAAAGTGTCAAAATGGGTAAAGAATAATGACCAAAGTTGCCAAAAAAACATTCAAATTTAGTATTCCTAACTTCGAACAATAATACAGGGACCAATTCTGCCAAAAAAATGGAAAGTTGAATGGAACACAAACAAAAGGACATGAATAAATTAGTTAAAGAAGTACAGGGACCGGATATGTAAATCAAGGGACCAAACTTGGACAAAGTATCTCAAGTTTACTATTCCTTTCTTCCACAACTTTAATATATATATAATAATAATAATAATAATAATAATAATAATAATAATAATAATAAATTTAAAAGATTAAAAATAACAAAAAACAAAAAAAAAAAAAAAAAAAAAAACAACAACAAAAAACAAAGTTAGATATGGATGGTGGAATTGGAAAAGAATGGGTACTTATAACATTAGCTAATATTTACCTTAAGAATATATATTTTGTGGCTTAAGCATTATCCAAAACTAAATTCTAAAGTATCTTCAAATCAAATGACATATTGTGTGACAGAAGACTTTACGTCACATTTAAAACTATATTGATATATATTTTGTGGCTTAAGCATTATCCAAAACTAAATTCTAAAGTATCTTCAAATCAAATGACATATTGTGTGACAGAAGACTTTATGTCACATTTAAAACTTTATTGCTATCAAACTAATATCCATATGCAAGTGATGTCCAGCCTAGCTGGGTTGATGCACCGGGTTTTATATCCATGTGGGGCGTGAGGTCGGGAGTTTTATTCCCTTAAACTATCTCTTGTGGTGCCACATGTGGGGAATTTTTCCCTGGAAATCCCTATGGGGGCTGGGTTTGCCCTGTAAAGGAGCTCGAATCCGGGGTGCTCGTTGAAATATTGCGAGTAGGCTCCACTTAATTCGTTTACCGTTTCAAAAAAAAAAAAAACTAATATCCATATAAGTTTGATATCCTTAGAATATATATATATATATATATATATATATATATATATATATATATATATATATATATATATATATATATATATATATATATATATAAGGTCATTAATAAACCGAAGCAATGTTAACAAGGGGTAATAATAAACTGAAACATAGCAAGATTAGCAAATCATGAATCCACTAAATCAAAGTTAATGTGCAACTACCTTATTTTCCACTATCGGATAATCGTCCATCTTTTAAGGTAAAAAAAATTGTTACTCAAATCTTGAGGTACCTTTAACATATTAAACTAAATGAACCGGAGAACCTGTATGTGATGGTCGAAACCATATTATTCAATCATCAAGATGTGTCTTTAAAATATGGTAGTTCTGATATCACTTATTAGCATGATACTTTATAAAACAAAGATCGAGTCGAAACCATATTATTGAATCACCAAGATGTAAACGAAGTTCATACCATAATTCATTGATGTGTCGTCTTCTTGATATGAACTTTGGCCTGATATAGAACTTTTAGTATTTCTTCAACCAATCTTAGATGATTGGGGATGAAGATTGTATAAAATAAGTTTTTGTTTCTTTGTGTGTTGTGGACAATTCAATATTTATACACAAGGTTTAAAGACTCATTAAGCTCTAATTTATGACATTTGAATATCAAGTATATAATGTCTACTTAAAAGACTATTAATTTCTAATATATATTATTAACAACTGGATATTAAAAATTGCGAATGATCGATTTTGTTGTTACATCGTTTAACTTCAACCGATAAAGACATTTTTTCTATTTTTTTATAACCTGATCTAATTACGAATGACCGATTTGATTTCTGCAGAACACTTAATAACTATTTATAATTTCTCAAACTAATCACCATATAATTCTCAAAATTATTATTTACTTTTAGGCTAAAGGGAGTGGTGACACTTCTAACACCATGTCACATCATTTTTTTTGCTGTCATGTCATTTTTTGGCATGCCACCTTGCTAGCATCTTTTCCTTAATATTTTATAGGGAGTGGTAGTATCCCTAACATTCCTTGATTTTTTTTATAATTTTTTTACCAAAATTAAATAAATTATATTTTTTAATACACACACATTTAATATTAAATAAATTATATTTTTATAAAACATAAAAATTTAATATTAAATAAAAAGGTTTCTATTTTTGGACAAAAAATACTAAGTGGTTGAAGCTTTGGGGACCAAATGTGTAACTTTTATTTCTTCCTCAATAATTCACTGTTAAAGGCACGCATCTTCTTCCCCAATTTGTTGATTTGAAAAAAAAAGAAAAAAGAGAAAAAAACACAAAAGGAAAAGAGCCAATCATGTATCTTTTTTTCTCCAACTTCTCTTTCCTCTCGCTAACCAAGTAGCGATCTTAGCATGACGAGTCTTGTGGCAAAACTAAGGGAGTGGTCCTGACGAGCTGCTGGCCTCTCTTGGCGAGCTGGAGGCGATGGCCACTCCCTCCAGCCTTACAATCATCACGCCTCTTCTTTGTCGTTAATTTTCGGGTTGTGCTATAAGTACCCCCTTAACTATATTTATCCCCTAAAATCAATCAAATCAAAAGTTTGACATGTGATTTGACATCATTTTTTTTCTTTTTTGTCTTTTGTGTTTTTTTCCTATGTTGTTTTTTTTTGTTGTTTTTAATTCTTTTTTCATTTAAATTATTATTATTATTATTATTATTATTATTACTACTATTATATTTTAATATTATTATTATTATTCTTGTTATAAATTTCGCACAAAATTTTAAAATTCGGACGACATTATAAATTCGAACGACTATATAAAATCGGTTTTTAAATACTTTTTATATTTAATATTAATATTATTATTATAAATTTCGAACAACATTTTAGAAATCGGACATTATAAATTCGAACGAGTATATAAAATCGGACAAATTTTGTTTCGATTTTATATAGCCGTTCGAATTTATAATGTCCGATTTATAAAAGGTTGTTCGAAATTTATAATAATAATAACAATAATAATATTAATATGAAAATATAAAAAATATTTAAAAACCGATTTTATATAGCTGTTCGAATTTATAATGTCTCCCGAATTTAAAAATTTTGTACGAAATTTATAACAATAATAATAATAATAATAAATTAAAAAAGAATTGAAAACAACAAAAAAACAGAATAAGAAAAAAAAACAACAAAAGACAAAAAATCAAATCATGAGGTTGGGATTGGAAAAAGATGGGTGCTTGTATCTTTTCAATAAAGAAGATAAACAACGTTTCAGTGTTTATGGCAAAATCATGTAACGTAACATCGAATATTAATGAAAGGGAACAAGACAAAGTATTGAAAGAGATGGGTGGAAAATTGCAGCGACGGTGCGCTGCACCACACTAAATTTAATCATTATCTTTTTTATTTTATTTTTTTATACCTTTGTTATTATCCATACCCGTTTGAATACAAATGTAGTCCAACTATTTAACAAATTCTCATTTTGCTAATCTACTCTGTCCTCGATTTTACTTTATATATATATATATATATATATATATATATATATATATATATATATATATATATATATATATATATATATATTTTGCCACAAAACACTTACGCGTACCGTCGGAAATGGACAACGGATAAACATGTGTTTTCCAACCAAACATGTTTCCTTAAACTATCCTAATCATTACCTTAATATACAAAAAAACATACTTTTTTTTTTCGTTTTTTTATTTTTAGAAGGCCATTATTATCGAAAAATTATTTTAAATATATCAAAATTCATAATTTTTTATTCTCTATAAATATGCATCCATATTGATATAATTTTAAGATAAAATAAAAAATTTATTTTTTTAGAGTTTCAGCTTTCGTTATTCATAAGCGAATAAAAATCTATCAGATTTTTATTACAGTACATTCGTTATTCACTTATGAATAAAACGTATGCGTAACTTTTTTTTATAGTTTAACTATCGTTCATATATGAATATAACACGCAATAAAGTTTTCTTACTTAAAATATATTTTTTTACATCATCTATCATCATATATTATATTTATATATGAATAAAACGTGTATTAGTTGTCGTCATATTTTATATTCATATATTAATAAAACATTTATAAGATTTTTGTTACAGTTAATTTGTTATTCATATATGAATAAGTAGTATAAATGATACTTAAACTGTAAAAAAAATTAATTATATATTTTTATTCATAAGTGAATAACGAATGTACTGTAGCAAAAATCTGATGCATTTTTATTCACTTATGAATAACGATAGCTGAAAATATAAAAAAAATAAATTTTTTATTTTATCTTAAAAGTATATCAATATGGATGTCTATTTGTAGAGAATAAAAAATCATGAATTTTGGTATATTTAAAATCATTTTTCGATATAAATAGCTTCTTAAAAATTAAAAAAACGAAAAAAAACTATGTTTTTGTATATATTAAGGTAATGATTAACATAGTTTAAGGAAACATGTTTTGTTGGAAACACATGTGTATTCATTATCCATTTCCGTTGGTACAACAGAAGCTTTTGCGGCAAAAATAAATGAGTGAGTGAAAATGATTCCTTTATTCTTAACCTTTTTTTATTTTTCTCAATTGAAATTACCTCTCTCTCTCTCTCTCTATATATATATATATATATATATATATATATATATATATACTAGTTAGGTTAACAGGGTTGTGCCAAGCACGACCCACAAAGGGTCTTTTGACTCTTTTCAGCATTTCCTTTGTTATCGCTATAAAAAGAAAAGTGAAAGTACCATACCATAATTGGTTAGGTTTTTTAAAGTATGATGCGTTAATGATAAAAAAAAATGAGAATCATAGGCTTGTAATAAAAAGAACACAGGAAGTTTTAAGCTCTTTGAAAAGTACAAATTATCCTTATTTCAAAGTCTTGGCAGCAAAGAATATATATGAGTTGACTCAATTGAAGAATGTGTTTTATAATTGAAAAGTATTGTTTATTAATTATGTTTGAATTTATATATACTACAAAAGAACAATATGCACCGATCTATTTATCTGTTTGTTTTTCTATCATCATCTAGCAAAAGACAGTATTTGTAGGTCCTACTTTTACCTTTTAAGCCAACACATTTTTGGTTTTTAACCGTTATTTGGCATCTGCAATGACTATTTCTTCCAGCCATGCATTCAACCAACTCCTTATTTTGATTTTCCTCATGAATGCAAATTTAAAAGTGAACTTAAGTACTAAATCATAAAATAATAAAAGAACTTAAACAATAACTTTCTGAATTTATAATGAAGTACATTAAATAGACCAGATACACCTCTTTGGTCCAAGGTCCTTTACCAAGTGCAAGGTTTTAGAACTTTTTGCCAATGACGCAAGTACCAAACATCTGATCCTCCTCGAATAGATTCAACTTCACTACTTTCATCCACTTTAATATATGATTCAAAGTGACATCATACTGGCAAGTTCACCTATTTCTTTCCGGTTTCTCTGGTGATACTTCTTCACTACTTCATTGAACTTAGTGTCCTATGATGCAAAACATAAGAAATTCACTTATTTGTAGTGAAGAAAAACTACATTAATGATCTACACCAATATTAGACCACACTCTCTACTCATATTGGACATGGGTTAATATGAAATTTGAGAAGATCCCTAACACGAAGGTCGTTGGCATTGTGAAAATTTAGCATATATCATATCTATTTATGCTTCTTTGTGTGTTGTCTCATAATAGTTAAGGAGCTTAAAACAATAATAGAAATACTGGTTTATTTTCATTCTTATATTCCCAAAATCAAAAGTGTGGTTAAGAGATATGAATTCAATATATGATAAGATTAAAGACCAAATGAAGAATTTGACATATCAGAGTATATTACCTCATAAATGGTTTGTATATAGCAAAATTAGATATATAAATAAACCAACAAACTGGTCGATCAAATTTGAGGAAAATAGATATAAATAATAATTATTTCAAACTGCATGCTAAAAAGGAATCAACAAATTGGTCGTTTGATGAAAAGTTGGTGAACTTGATTGTATTAATGTTAAAAGAATGTATTTGAATCTTGGATTCTGATATAACCAATTTAGTCATAAAAGTCAAAACTATAAACAAATAATGGTAATTTAGTATTAACCTGCAATTAAATTACATCTTGCATTTTGGCTTAAAACTATAAACAAAGAATGGTAATCTAGTCTTAACCTGCAATTAAATTACATCTTGCATTTTGGCCAATAATTCCAAAATAAAGGCCTTGATTAGCTTCTTCAAGTTTCTTGTGCCAACTGCCAAGAACACATTTACCCAAAATCATTGGTTCTTCAAGTAAAAACTGATATGGAATATTTGAAAATAATCAAAGTATCAACTTTCATGATTATTGAGAAATACACACAACAATAGGGAATAGAGATGGTGAAACCATAGCATAAGTTTTGATGACTCCAAGGTGACTACATTTTTTGTCTCATGGTGCTTCTAGTTTTCATAAAAAAATGCAAACAAAGAACCATATAGGATTACTTCTTGTACTTTTTAGATGCTTTCAAAAATGAGTAGTCTTTTAAATAACCCAAACAAACTGAAAATTCATGAAGACATTTAACAAACCTTGAAATGTAATCTCTCATATGTTTTTGTTTCAAAGGAATCTCAACTGCACCTTTTATAACCTTGACAACAAAAAGAAAAAAAAATATTGCAATCAGTTAGGTCTTTTGAAAAAGAGTGCCCCTTTTATATCCTTGAATCTTAATGATCTACGATTTACCAGCAACCAATCAAATAAAACTCTCAAATTAATCGAACTCCAATCTTTGTCTAGTCTCAACTTGCAATTGCACAATATTAGTGAATTACCAAGATAATTAACATGGATTCTTCCATGTGAGATGATGCTTCCAGGAAACGATGTCGGGTCCTCCTGGTAGTGGATTTGGTGTGCAATCACGTGGAGGAAAAACAGGAAGACCGTGGACCAGATTTAAGGGGGGTTCTTTAACGCTTATCAGCACAACAGAAAACTCAAACAAAATAACAGTCTGTTTTCTCCAACTGCAATCCGAATCAAACTTAGAATTGAAAAGGATGTTTTTGGTAAAAAAGATATTGAAATTAGAACATGCAACAACGTTAAATTCCTGAATGGAAACCTCTAAACTCAAATTGAATTTGCAAGATTGGAGAAAAATGGACAATTTCGAATAGATTTGAAACTTTTAATAATCAAGGCAACGATGAACGTGAGATATTTGTTTCGTTTTGATCTACAACAAGCATGGGAAAAAATCGTAACCAGTATATTGTGTGTACGCGTGTGTAAAAACAAAGGATAACGGGGAAGGAGGGCATAAATCCGGTCGATTAAAAAATATTTAAGTAGGGGAATGAAAGAAGATACCATTCACGCACACCATTACGAACAGGTGTGCCGATTCAGTAGAGGACCCACCCGTTAAGTGGAATGCGATTCAAGTACATCTTCCACGAAGACTTCACGAGAACCCTAACCCCTATTTAAGGAATGGAAAAACTGATAAAGGATATATGATTAACGAAAATGAAATAGATTACCTATATCGCTGCTTAATCGATACGACACAGTGGAAATTGACGCGGTCTGCATGGAAAATGATGTACATGGCGTCGTTTGAGCAGGTTACGTGTCAATCTTAGGATCGTGCTAATCTGATTTTGGAGGCACAAGAATAAAAAGGTCTTTATATATAATAATGATATATATATATATATATATATATATATATATATATATATATATATATATATATTTATATATATATTCATGTGAAACGACCTAATTTTGTTAGACTGTGAGACGCAATCCTATTCACTCATTTAGTAGATAAAAAAACATTTTTAAAATGCAAAATAAATGAAAATTTTCAAAATTTTTTTTTTCAAATATATTTTCGGAATTTATATTTTCCAAAAAAAAAATACCAAAAAATATTAAAAAAAATACATTTTTTTTACATATTCTAGTAGAATATTAGAATATTCTACATATCTGACAAATTTAGTACAATATTCTAACATTCTAAAAATCACATTAGAATATTTACAATGTAATATTCTATTAGAATATTTAACGTATTTTTCAAAAAAAAAAACTGTAATTTTTTTTATTATTTTTTAATTTTTTTAGGTAATTAAAGCTCCGAAAATAATAATTAAAAAAAGAATTTTTGGATTTTTCCTTTTATTTTGCATTTTAAAATTATTTTTAAATTTGGTCTCACGGTCTCACAAAATTAGCATAGTCTCAAATGAACCTGAATATATATATATATATATATATATATATATATATATATATATATATATATATATATATATATATATATATATATATATATATATATATATATATATATATATAGGAAAAGGGAATATACATTACAGCCCCACCTAAGCTTAGGTACTAAACCTCTTGAAAATACATTGTTTTACTATATAAAGATTACGGTTAATGGATTCACGATTAATACATCAAGATGTAAATTCAAGATCGACACAATATGGTTTAGGGTTTATGGTTTAGGGTTTAGGGTTTAGGTTTAGGCTTAGGGTTTAGGGTTTAGGGTTTTGGGTTTAGGGTTTAGGTTTAGGGTTTAGGGTTTAAGGTTTAGGTTTAGGTTTAGGGTTTAGGGTTTAGGGTTTAGGGTTTAGGTTTAGGGTTTAGGGTTTATGGGTTTAGGGTTTAGGGGTTTAGGGTTTAGGGTTTAGGTTTAGGGTTTAGTAATGTTCACTTGGGTGAAGTAATAAACGATAATGGAGGAAAGAAAACAGAGATGGTAAAACGATAATGAAAGAAAGAAATGTTATGGAGGATGATATATGTATTAAGTGAAACCAAACCGGGTATATTTAGCAAGTTAAAACGATATATTTTAGAGGTTTAGTACCTAACCTTAGGTGGGGCTGTAATGTATATTCCCTATCCCCTATATATATATATATATATATATATATATATATATATATATATATATATAATCGAATGAGTACTAAAAAATGAGGACTGTAGGGACAAATTTTTGCCACAGGATTGAAACGATAAAAGGTGAGGATTTTATTTTATTTATCGTCAATATCTCGCAAGACAATATTGCAAGTTTGTAATTATATGCGATATTTTGACATTTTTCGTAAAAGTTTAATTGTTTGGAGATTTTGACTTTTTTTTTTCTTAGAAAAAAAATCTGAAAAACAAAATTTATTAAAATTTAATTCTCTACAAAATGAGCACAATTATGAAAATTTGAAAAAAAAATATTTTTTTATAAGAATACCTAGAAAAAAATTCACAAAAAATCATAAAAATTTAACAGATACTTTTACTAACTATACTAATGACTTTGTAAAAAGAATTTTTGAAAAACAAGTTTTTGAAGTATTTATTTTTAATTCTAAGAAATATTAATTTTTTTTAAAAAAAATGTTGAACATAATACGATTCAAAATATTTATGATAAAAAAAACTTTTGATTCAACTTGTTTATGATCTTTAATTTGTTATGATCTAAAAATATTTAGACTAAAATATTTTATAATCCTTAATTACATATTTTATTATTCATAATTAAATGATTTAAAATATATAATGATGCATAATATTTTTTGAACAAAAACTATATTAATTGAATATATTATTAATCCAAAATCATAATATTCAAAAATGATTTGACTTAAAATATTATGATTCAAAATAATTTGATTCAAAATTTTATGATCCAAAAATAATATGATTCAAAAAAAGGATGAACGAGAAAAATATTATGATACTTAATATTCTTATTTAAAATTTTATAATTGTTAAACATTAAAAACTCAAACCGATATTTAGTTTAAAAAATAATATATATATATATATATATATATATATATATATATATATATATATATATATATAAATAAATAAAAACAAAAATAAATAAAAACACTAATACCTTCAAGCATGTAGTAAAGATATTAAAAAACGGAAAAAATAAAAAAAATATATATTTTAAAAAATAAAAAAAATGAAAAAAAATAAATATAAATAAAAACGTTAAAACCAAGTATATATATATATGTTTTATTTTTATTTTATTTGAATTTTTTAATAAAAAAATAAAAATAAACCAAAATAAATGAAAATAAATAATAAAACCCACTTAAAAAAAGTTCCATGAACGTTCGCCAGACGTGATCAAATCCTCGGGTCCGTATTAGTTACCACGGACGTGGGTCGCATGCGAACGCACCATGGCCAAGTATTTGGGTTTGACGTTTGTGCCTTTGACGAAATGGGTGGTGAATAATTGTCCTTACAATTCTCACCATTTTTTGAGTTTTCACCGGTTCCAGACCTTATATATATATATATATATATATATATATATATATATATATATATATATATATATATATATATATATATATATATATATATGGGAAAAGTGAATATACCTTTAAGTGTATATAAGCTTAGGTACCCAAACTCAACATACTACGTCGTTTTGTATCATATAATACATTATAATTGTCCAATGTTCTTATAATTGAACTTCTAACTTGATTTACTTTCATGATTTTTATAAATTAAACATTTATCTTCCTCTTACATAATTATCATTTTCAACTACAATATATATAGCGTAGAAGGTGTTCAGCAGAAAGATGTGATGTAAGAGAAAGATAATAGTGAAATTTTGAAAATCTTGAAAGTAAATCAAGTTAGGGTTGAAGTTTAAGAACATTATAATGAATATATCAAACAAAACGATGTATTATGGTGTGTTTGAGTACCTAAGCTTATATACCGTTAAGGGTATATTCACTTTTCTATATATATATATATATATATATATATATATATATATATATATATATATATATATATAAAAGACATATGGAAAATATCTATTTATATTTTACAAAGCCCATTATAAATCGTGTAAAGTTGATTATAAATCACCAATATTGATATAATATAGGTTGTAATAACATGTGTACGATCTATACATTAAAATAACGTAAATAATAACATGTTAGAAAAACTTAAGAATGTTAGGATAAATTTGAGGAACTTGTCAAAGAAATAGCAACATATTTTGACTTATTATTATTGCAACATTGTATTTTAAGATTTTAATCATTTTATGCAAGTACATTGCAATCAAACACTGGAATGGAATGAAATTTAATTTTAATTATGGCGAAGTGATTCACAGTGTAAGAGGGAGTGATCCTTATGTAAGTAAAAGAAGCTATTTGTTAGGCAGAAAGAAGGGCTCTAATAATTCCCTTAATTCTTGAGGACTCCATTGACCCTACAATCAAAAATATATTTATTCATTTTGCTAACTTGATATTCACAGAAGGAATTAATAGAAAAACAAAAAATTAGTGCCTTGATCTTACCTCATGCAAATGGGATGCTACTTGGTCTAGTGACAAAGTTTATATCAATGGTAATATAAGTGTAGGCTTCAAAATATCACTCAATCCTAAACCTATAATTTTTTTCTTCATAAAACCTAATCATAATTAAAATAAAATTATACTCTAGGTTTCAATTTTGGGTCAAAACTAACTTACCTAAATCCTAACCAAGTAATTCATATTGGGTCTTTATTTTGGATTAATGTGTCTAAGCTCATAACTAAATTGGTATAAACTTGAAAATAGAAGCAAAGTCCTTTTTGGGTTTCCCTCATAACTAGAAAATAGCTAGAAATAATATTAGGACAGAGATAGAGATCGAGAGAGAGAGAGAGAGAGAGAGAGAGAGAAGTGATTTGTTGATATATTATGTGATTAATATATTAATTGGAAATAGATAATATATCTGTTAATTTTTTATGTGATTAATAAATTAACATGAGATTAATAGTTAAATGATTGATTTATTAATTGATAAATTAATGAGAAATCAATAAGAATTAATTAATTTTTAATCAGAATTAATCAAAGATTAATTTGGGATTAATTGGAATTAACTAAAGGTGCAAGGGTGAATTGTAATTATTTAATAGTTGAACCTGTTGGATTAATGTCTAAGTCCAAAACTATAATTGGTATGTATTCGACCCGACTTGGCATGGTCCATTTGGGTTGCAAGGCATCAGAACGATTTGGATAGACATTTGTGTGAAAATGATATTTATGATTTATTAATATATTATAAGTTCTAATATATTAATATGAAATCATATTATTTAATTAGTATTGATCAAGAATTAATTTGGAATTAATTCTGTGATCAAAAGACACTAATTAAATATATGAGGATTGATTGTGTAAATCATTCATTCTTATATATGTGGGCTTATGATCCATAGTTCTTCATGTTGGGCTAAACCCATGGAGTAACCCATGGATACTCCATGGAGGTTTTAACCCATGGAGCATGAAGAATATGGAAAAACATGAGTTACATGGTGTAACCCTAATAGCCACAATATATAAAGACCCCATGGCTCAAGAAATCGGCGCTAAGGAAAACTAAGGAAAAAAGAAGGTTTCATATGAGAGGGCTAGCCGATTTGAGCACAAGGAATTTTTTCTCAAGTTATTCCAAGTTGTTGTTGGTGTTGTGTGAACCATTTAAGGTGTCACACTTGAGGCACTCGGCTCTTAAGCTCCATGGAATAAAGCTACAACACAAAAGGTATGTTACTCTAACTAGTATCTTATTTGGTATATGAGAATGGATGCTAGTTATAGGTTTTATGCCTTGGAAACCATTTGCATGTATAATTAGTGAAAACATAGATCCAAGACATTTAGGGTTGTATGTGCACCATAGGATGTTGTAGTATACTAAAACCCTTCAGTGGTATCAGAGCCAAGGCTTGTTTTCAAGTTATACTTGCTGAAATAGCTTAAAAATCGAAAACTCTGGCTTCCAGGGCACTGGACTCGCCGAGTCCACTGATGGACTCGCCAAGTCCATGAAGAAATTCGTCCTACTTGTCGAGTAGGTTCATACACTCGACGCGTAGAAGCCCCTGACAACATATTTTCGACTTTTAAGGCTGGAATTGGACTAGGAACATTACCTTAAGCTGTTTTTGAACTTATAAACCTGTTTTTGATGTCGTAATGTTCATGCTAATCCAATTTCAAAGATAATTGTCATATTTCAAGATTTGTATTAGTTTTATGTTCATGCTAATTTCTTGAAGATTGATGATTTGAATTATCTTGTTCTTATGAGTTAGCTTAGATTAATAAAAAGTTATGAGATAATGTGTTTTCAATCCATATTGATCTAAAAGTTATTCATAAAATGTGTTTTTGTAACTTGTCCTCAAGTTATATGAAAAGTCACATTTATGTTTTTTTTTTTGTGTAAAAAACTCGTAAGATTTCCATAAGTTATGAAAATGAAGAGTCCAATTTTTTAAATGCTTTAAAGTCTTCCATAACTTGTCCTCAAGTTCTGGAACTTGAAGAGTTTTTCATTAAAAACTACTTTAAACACATAAGTTATGGAATTGAAAAGTTTTTGAATTGTTCAAAACTTGCCCTCAAGTTTTGGAAATTTGTAAAGTTTCCCCATGAATACTTTAATTCCATGTTAAACCCTTAGAGTTTTAAAAGTTAAAATTCATCCCTTATACTATTATAATATTAATAGTTAATAGTTATATATATATATATATATATATATATATATATATATATATAAGAACAAAGTCAGTCTTGCCGTTAGTAGGCCTCATTCACGAAGCCGGTCTATAAGGGGTGTATAAGGCTACTGTCTATAAAATGGCAGTTTAATGGGTGTCCACTCTCACCCACCGCTTCCTTGACTGGTGGAGGGTCGTTAGCCGAACGGGTTTGACAAGACTCTAATTCTCCCTTCATTATAAGTATAATGATAAATATAAAGTAACTAAAGCTTTTATAAATTCCCAATCTTAGTTACTCTAGGAAAATGTGAATTTGGTGCTAATCCATGAAATTACACTTTGCACTTTGCTTAAGTCGGTAGTGGAGCGCGTGTGGTTAACCGACACACTAGCTTGGATTTAACAAGATAAGCAAAGGGTAACTTAATGTTTATCATAGGATCGGTAGAGCGCGTGTGGTTAACCGACACATCGATTAAGTGAAACATATTAAGGGTACCAAGTATATTTGCATGGTTATTCACACCTTGTTTGTGATCCTCGGCATCCCAGTCACAAACTTGAGAGGGCACACTTGAGATTTAAACATGCCATTGAATAGTTCAATGAGTCTCAAAAGATCTAGGAGTTTCAAACCAATTAAAACCTAATTCCTATTTCGTTGTTCATGGTGGAAATTGGTGAATCGTCATTCGCCTACCTTCAAATATTTTATAGCTTGGATTACGGCATCCCTCTTCCAAGTTATAAAAGTATTGTGTTGGGTCCTAGCCTTAATATTTCATATTGGGTGTTATATTAAGGACTTAAATCAACTAACTTGAATTTCTCCCATTGTAGATGTCTGGTTCAGACAACTATGATCTTCCCAAATCTCTTGGAACAAGCTTTCCTAATGAAGATGATGTCCCGTGGTTGGATCATGGAAATCATACTTCTCTTCCTCCACCTCCTCCAATTAATTCTCCCTAACCCACAAGTTCAAGGTCAATCAAGCCCTTTTGGCAAGCAAAGTCTATGTATGCTCACATCTTGGAGATAAAGTCACATATTGACAAGCCGGGAGAGTTGGGTGTCAAGGTCTTGAGGAAGTTGGTTGTTTACCAGGTTTTGCAGTCACTTCCTACGTCACATAGTGAGTTCCTTTAGGACTACTATATGACAGACCATGACATGACCCTTATTGATCTTACCTATTTGCTTGTTGCTGCTGAATCAGCAATGATTTAGGGCACTGGTAAAGCAAATTTGATTGGAAGATCTACTTCCCAAACTTCCATGGACATTGACAATGGTAACATTGAAAATACAGAAAAGCTTTCTCTTCCCAATGGAAAGGGATCGGCCATAGTCAACTCGGTTGACCAAATGGTAAAGAGAAAGGCTAAGTCTGAGATAGTCCCGTGTACCATTCCCAAAGGGTCCATATGTTTCCATTGCCAATGGAAGGGGCATTGGTTGCGAAGCTGCCCTATTTACCTGAAATATCATGAGGATGGTAAAAGTCAAAAGTTTGACTCTATTTCGGGTAAAGTCCACTATCTGACTCTATTACGTTACTACTTGGAGATTCTTATACATGATGTGACTAGGTCACATGTTGATGTTTAAGAATCAAAGAAAAGAGGAAGCTTAAAGGAAGAATATGTTGATTCTGATCGTGAGGATGGATTTCGATCGCATGGTTCGGTGATCAGAATTTTTGAGCTGCTGCTTAAGAGTTGCGATAGATTGCTTAGGAATAGATAACAACATGTTTTTCATATGCATTTGCATTGTAAGGATAAGTTTTTCCGCAAGTTTTAAATAAAAGAAAATTTTTGATTTTATTTATTTATTTTAAATTTCCTTACAATGGCATTTGTGAAAATTGTTGTTTATATGATTCCATTAATAGCAATATTGGAAAAATGGATTTAATTCTTTCGTTTATAGTAGTGTCATAATTTACCAAATAAGGAAAGATTCTCATCACCCAAGTTTCAGTTGGAGAGAAACTTGGAATCATGCAAGTTGTATTGTATGATGAATGAGAATTTTCATCTTTTGAAAAATTAAGACTAATTCCTTGTTCACATGTATATTTGAGTCAAGTGAAGGACTAAGGGATCGAGTACACATTCTTGTGCACTGGTCAAGTCCAAAGATCGATAAGATTATTCGTCATGATTTACTGAAGTTCAGTAAATATGGTTATACTTACAAGTTTAAGTATAATTCTGAAACATTGGAAAAGTTTCAATGTATGGAAGAACGAATGAGAAGAATCAAATTAGGCAGAGAGATAAAAGTTTATCCAATCTGAAAAGATGGGAGAGTACTTTAGTATCGTGTTTTGTGATTATCTTAGTGATTATGAAACCATATCACAATTGATTCTCTAAGGACATCTTAGTGCATTTGTTTGACTAAGAAGAGGAATCGTGAATTGTTGAATTGATTAAATCAAAAGATGAATCATACTTCGTTCCAAAATTAAGTCTTAGAGTAATACTCCAAGATTGTAACTTCAGTGACATAATCTTAAGAAGGTTTATAATACTTGTCAAATGTAAGAGTAAAATGTGTTCTACTCTTGTACATTTGAAATTGGTAAGTTGTGATGTTTTGGATAAAACAGAGACCAACTAAGGCTAATTGTGTGAAGTGTTTGTCTTGATAAGAATCCACACTAACTCCTGATTATTTGCTTTGTCAAGGAATGGTTCTTGACAAGAGAATCTTATATGTCAAGAGGTCAGTGGGAGTCTTAAAGATCTTGAAAAAGTTTCAAGAACTAATCAAGAATAAAACCTGTAGTTTATCACTAGCGCACGACTTGAGGTTTGTAACCTATCGTGTTGACATACTCTTATTTCTGTGCCCATTCCAGTTAAAGTTGACTATACATCTGAGTTCTACAAGTTCTCATTGTTTGGACAACTAGTTGGAAGCAATGGCAGACCCTTGAGGTGCCAGGTGGCAAGAAGTTCAGATTGCATAAGTTCGGTCCATATGAGTTTGGATTTGTCACTAACCTACCCTTGTGGTTATGACAAATTCACATGGATAGGAACACATACACCATAAAATCTAAGTGTCATAAGGTTTCTCTCCGATTCATAAAAATGATGGTGAGGAAACGCTTTCACTAAGTAGATTTTAAATAGATAGCAATTGTGATATTTGCATTCTCAAAGTCGTTAGTGGAGCGTGTGTGGTTAACCGGCACACTAACATGGACTTGTGAGAAATGGAAAAGGTCTAAACAATTGAGACTATGATTACGGAATCCCTTTTCATAGTTTTAAAATTGTTTAGACACACATATGAGCTATCTAAGGGAAGGTGTATGACTTTGATAAAGTTTTATCAAAGCATCTCATATCAGAAATCTGAACTTTGGTAAGAAAGTCAATAAAGTATTGATTTCTAGAAGTCCAGTTGATTTCTGAGTACATGTCAAAGCTAGTGGGAGCATAAGTGTTATGCTAATAATCATCATGTTAGTGGGAGCATGATAATTATAATAAGTGTTGCAAGTTAGCAATGTTAATTATAGAAAACAAAAGTTTCAATTGGGGAAAAATTGTTTTGCTATAATTATGGGAGAGGAAATTATACTTCATTTCGAATAAAAAAGCTTAGATCGTGAGATTTTAATCAAATTTAGTCAAGTATATATGTGAATGTTATGTTGGAATGGTTCAACATAAAGAAATTCCATATATGGGAACATTATTTGCGTTCTAAAATTCGATTGTGATTACGACATCCCTTTTCATAATCTGAATTTTGAGAACATGGCAAATAGAAATAGAAATATTATAGCAAAAGACTGGTCTAGTATCATGTATTTATATGAGACATCATGAATCTTGTCCCATATGCTTTGGATATAGGATCGATTGCATGTGCTATAATATTCATCTGTTCTAAATTTTTCCAAATGCCTATGGCATTAAGAGGGAAAAAGTACTAGAACTGGATATGACTAAAGTGATTAAGCAATTGTCGAGGATAATCTATGGTTTACCAAAGATTAGTTGCTCAGGGACAGTTGGAAGTATGGTGTAAATTTTTGGAGAGGACCATATTAACATATTCTAAAAAGAGGCAACTCTTGTTCAGAAGTGATGTTCATTAGATATGTGTAAGATTAGGAAACTTAATGCAAGAAGGATGTTCGAAGCAACGTACTTTGAATTTGAGACTTCGTTTCCATGGAATTGATCTTCATTGGAATACTTTGTAATGTCTGATGACAAGTCTTTGTGACTTTTGTGCATAGTCATTACAAGAGGATCAATGCATATAAGTTTAGAATCTAACAGATTTCGGTAAATGGTAGGAATTTGGAATTCTTACATTTACGGTAAGGATTTCGGATTGTGAATTGAGAATCATTGGAATCATGTTCGATTGGTCTATTTCACAATTTAAGGATCATAGACAAACATAATGTGCATACTTGGAGTATGGCATAACTGTTGTTTGGACAAAACATAGTGTGCATGCTTGGAGCATGGCATGACTATTGTTTTGATTCAAGTATAAAGTTGATTATTTGAAACATTATACAATGAATAATGAGTAATCAATATGGTGTTTAAATAAAAGGTGTTTTATTTACTCTCAAAGGTGCTTGGGACCATAGAGGATTAATATTATTCTTGTGTTTCACTTTGCATGTTTTGACTTCCAGAATAGCTAGGCTATTCTTTCCGAATGACTAAGTTATTTAAATTCTCCACAGTCGGTCATATGTTGGAAGTAGATATGAATCAAGACTGTCATGAAGTTGGCTTGTAGATGTCTAAGGTGTTGGACATAGCAAGAGCTGCTACAACATTCATGAGTGCTCATAAGCTCTGAGTATTGGATTAAACCCACGCTCATTTGAATCACTTCATGGATTTTATCACGAGTGATCATGAGACGATAATATCTTATATTCTTCAAACCTAGAGATATGAGTTGTTGAGTATGAGTTGGTTATACATTGATTGTACGAAAACGCATTGGTAACTTGATGTTATAAAACATACCTTTGTGTATAATTCAAAAAGTAGTAGAACAAGCATATGAGTCAAAGTTTATCCATTCCTTTTACCCTTGTAGGGATAAAAGCGATATCTGTGGGCCCCTCGGTGATTTTGTGATGACACCCTAAGTGCTTGGCCAATCCTGGACTGATTTGATTTGTTCAATTAGTCGGTCGTCATAAATTGAAAACCGGGAAACAACCAAATGGACAGAGAGAATGATTATAATCCATGTCTCAGTCCATATGATATCTAGAATGGAGGAATATATGATCCCTTATCCAATGGACGCGTCAGTAATTTGTTCAGAGTTCGACAACGGCTTTAAGAGCTACGATTGCTAGTCGGGTTTTGGAGTCATACACAATAATAGTTTTAGACTTATCCAAGTGGGAGAATGTTGGATTAATGTCTAAGTCCATAACTATAATTGGTATGTATTCGACCCGACTTGGCATGGTCCATTTGGGTTTTTGAAAGCCTCCTAGATGCATATAAGGAAATGATTTGAATTTAGATTAAATTTGTTATTTAATTAATTTAAATATGGTTTTACCTGCAAGTTATCTAAACTATAAATAGGACCCCTAGACCAACACATTTCGTTCCTATATTTACCTACAAGCTTAGAAACGAGATTTCTATCCCTCTCCTTTCTCTCCTTTTAATTTTGGGGTTTCTGGGATTTTGGGTGTGAGCCATTAGAGGCATCAAGCTTTTGATGCTTGCTTTCTAAAGACACAAAAAAAATGATAAAATGTTTATTTGCTATAATAAATCTAAACGTATGTAAACTCTAATTCATGAATTTCGGTTTTAATAGAGCTCCTTTATGGTTCTTGAAGTTCATAGGATGTTGCTATCAATTAGAGAAAACATAGATCCTTTATAGGTTGAATGTGAACTTAAGTGTTAAGATTTTCCACTTTACATGTTTTTGATAATGTAACACCCCGACTCCCAGGTATATAACTTTACAGTTTTATGTCTATCTCATAAGATCTACTCGACGAGTTGGTGCCTAGATTCTTCGAGTAGGGACGCGTTTGGCCACGTGGCTTAAGTGACCAACTCGACGAGTCGGTGAACCCAACTTGACGAGTTGGAGCTGGAATGAGAAACCCTAATCCCTGGGGTTTTGCACCCTATTTAAGGGTCACTTGCCCCCTTAGCCTCCCTTACAACCCCCTCGTGAGTCCAAAAATCCTAAATCGCTGCTTACACTTCATTTTGGTGTGATATTAAGCTTGGAAGGTGGATTGTGGTGGGAAGAGCTTGAAGTGCAAGAAGTTGGAGCAAAGAGAGGTTGTGGATCCGAGTTCTACTTCATCTCATCATCACTTTGAAGGTAACAAGTTGTTACCTTGGCTCTCCATTAGATAGATCTCTTATTTCATGGGTTTAGAACTCTTTTTAGGGTATTGTGGTGGTATTTCAGATTTGGGTCAAGATCTGAGGTTGCAACTTCAGATCTGGACCCCTTTAGCCCCTTATTGTCATAAAGTCTCAGCCTTTGTCAAGCTATGGCCCTTCCATTGTCTTAAGCTTCTTCTTTAGCTTGGTTTTGACTCTTGAGACTTTGCATGCACGTAATGTTTGCAACTTTACGCGATAACTAGGCCCTAGAAGGCTAGATCTACCATTTGGAGCTTTGGAATGGCTCAAAATCATCTGGACAAGAAATGGACTTTATGAACTCAACGATTCGGATAAGGGACTCGACGAGTTAGGAAGGGTTTTCCCGTTGTTTGGTTTCTGCATGGACTCGGCGAGTCAACAGAGGACTCAACGAGTTAGTTAGGGTTTCCCCGACTTCTGGACACGCATAGACTTGACGAGTTGGTCGGAAACTCAGCGAGTCAGTGAGGGTTTGATGACCTTATGAACTCTTAAGGAACTCGATGATTTGCTAGCTGCACTCGACGAGTTGGGCCAACATGGACTGTTGACTTTGACTTGGACCAAGGGTTGACCAGTTTGACCTCTAGGGGTATTTTGGTAATTTGGGAATTTATGGAAGTAAGTCATTGGTGGATGTAGGTGTTGGATTTGGACTTGCATTTGGTTGAGTTGACTATATTGATTCGAGCTACTTGAGAGGTGACTATATCTCCTCACTATATCAACAGGGTCTATGGTACCAAGGCCGACCCTTTATGATTTGCATCCTAGTTTTAGGATGGTTGCTATGTTATTGATCTGTTAGATTTCATCCTGGTTTTAGGATGGTTGCTATGTTAGTAATCTGTTAGATTGATATCCTAGTTATAAGATGGTTGCTATGTTAGAGATCAGTTAGATCGGTATCCTGGTTATAGGATGGTTGCTATGTTATTGATCGGTTAGATCGATATCCTGGTCATAGGATGGTTGCCATGTTAGTGATCTGTTAGATCTGTATGACTATCTGTTATTGCATGCGAGCGTATGATATTATGTACACATATTTGATGGGATTAGGATTGGGTTGAGGCAGGTCCTGCTTTGTGCTGTAGGCCAAGACACCCAGGGTGGACCGGATAGACTACATGCCCGGGCTGAGCAAATTAGTCAGAGGCCGAAGGCCTGAAGAGCGGTCCGGATAGGCTGTAGGCCCCGAGGAGGGCGGTCCAAACATGCCGAGGGCTCGGAGACCGGTCCAGATAGACTGAGGACCGGGAGGCGGTCCAGTTAGACTGATTTTTATGCATTTTGTATTTGTTATAAGTTATTGATATGTATTATGGCATTGGTATTTTGGGGGTAACTCACTAAGCCTTCGAGCTTACATTTATCGATTATTGTTTCAAGTACTTTTGATGATCGCGGGAGGGCGAAGCCGTGATCGTACCGCTCCTCACACTTTATGATTTTATGATTTGATTCTGGGATACTCTGACAATATACTATTTTTAAAACAAGTTTTGTAATAATCATGGGTTTTGAAATGTTTTAAAAAGTTTAAATTTGGCATGATTTTTATGGGTGTTACAAGTTGGTATCAGAGCCTTGGTTTGAGTGAATTGGAGGAAACACTCGCGTGTCTCCAGTCTCAAACTGAGGACAAGATTTTAAAATGATTTTCTTAAAATGTTTTCAAAATAATAAAGGAGGATGAAAGTGTACGATCAGCCGGAGGTCGCGGATAGACCCCAAAATACCTTACGGATTATTTGATTTATGTGATGTGTTATAACAACATGCTAGTACTAGGCCAGGGATCTTCAGGAATTGCATGATAGAATTGCCTGATTATATGATGCCTGATAGCCTAGGGTTTTCCATATATGAAATTGACATCATTACTGTAGTTTCTTAGTGTATGCATTACGGCTGTACATAATTAAGATCTTATAGCCTGAGAATGTTTGGTTTGGCCTTATTTCCTGTTCTTGTTTGATGAAGGGCTTAGGGTAGGATCAGGTATTCGAAAATCTATAGGGTCCAGCGTTATGTATGGCTAGCATACACGAGTGCTGCAGGGTTGGTGGAAGTTTCATGCAAGGTTTGTTTGGATGAGTCCGTCGGTTATGAGATATTTAGCCTTCCTCTAGGAGTGAGGACTGAGTGCATGCCATGATTATGTATAGTTTTAGGGCGTTGTGATGATACTTGAGACAAATATGGGGAGGTGTGGAAGGTAGTATGGGCCCGTACTTCTGAAAGCACAGGACCCATACGCGTTGCATGGAAGTCACAACCCCTAGGATTTTGGTTGGGAGTTGGTTCCCAGATTGTTATGTGGAATATCTTATATCTTTTTGGTATGTTTCATGCAGGGGTTGTGGAAGTTTCATGCAGGGGTTGTTTGGATGAGTCCGCCGGTTATGAGATATTTAGCCTTCCTCTAGGAGTGAGGACTGAGTGCATGCCATGCTTATGTATAGTTTTAGGGCGTTGTGATGATACTTGAGACAAATATGGGTAGGTGTGGAAGGTAGTATGAGCCCGTACTACTAAAAGCACAGGACACACACACGTTGCAAGGAAGTCACAACCCCTAGGGTTTTGGTTGGGAGTTGGTTCCCAGATTGTTATGTGGAATATTTTATATCTTTTTGGTATGTTTTCAGCATGGTGGTTACACCACGATTCGTTACTGGATTCGGGTCAGGATCAGGAGAGGGCGGACAGGAGGCACCGACAGCGCCCGAGACTATTGGCCAGATGAGATGGATGACTGGATCCAGGAGATCCTGCATGATGAGGTTGCTACTATGTTCCGGGCTCAGTTGCCGGAGACGTTTGGGTCTATCAAGACCACTATGGTGGAGTATTTCGATGATCGCTATGAAGCCCTCACTGAGGCGGTTGCCGCAGTAGCCACAACAGCTGTATCGGCGGCAGGGTTGGGAGCCAGTCGGGCTTTTCAGTATCGGGACTTCGACAACACGAAGCCCCCTACTTTTGATGGGACTCAGGACCCCATCAAATCCATGAGGTGGCTGTCTGACGTGGAGGGGTGTTTCTTCACGTGCTCATGTCCTACTGACCAGAAGGTCAGATGTGCGTTGAAATTGCTAAGGTACGGGGCGAAGGACTGGTGGAGACTGATGACTAGATCCTATTCGGATGATCAGAGAGCTGCGGTTACTTGGGATCAGTTCAGGGATATGTTCCGCCCTCGCTACATTTCGCGAGTCGAGCGGGAATGGTTGGCTTAGGAGTTTCTGGATTTGAGACAGGATCGGGAGACGGTGACGGAGGTCACCCGCATGTTCACGGAGAGGGCAATGTTCTGCCCGGAGTTTGCTTCTGAGCAGGCCTAGATGACACGTTATCTGAGCATGCTCAAGACTGATATTCGACAGTTTGTGCCAGGCCAGCGTTCTGACACGCTTCTGGATTTACAGGAGGCCGCCAGGAGGCGGGAGCTTGAGATTGAGCTACAGCTGAGAGAGCAGGTTCGGGCCCCGACACAGACACAGCCGGCGCCGAAGCGGTCTAAGACCACTGATTCCAGGTGCGGGGGACATTAGGGCTGCACTTGGGGCAAGTGCGGGAAGGGATACTCGGGGGTTTGTAGATCTGGTAGCGGGTGCCGCAAATGCGGCCAGGAGGGGCATTTTGCAAGGGATTGTTGACAGACGGCCCCAGTTCAGGATATGAGGTTCTGCTACCACTGTCATCAGGTTGGTCACGTGAAGACCAACTATCCACAGCTTGCAGCCAGGAAGCGTCGACTACACTGAGGATTATTGACGGGAGTCAGGGTCGAGCAGCACCCTCGAGGGCCCAGGGACACGCCTTCCAGCTTACAGCAGAGGAGGCCAGAGTAGCACCGGATGTGGTTGCTGGTATGTTTCTATCCCTTATCTTACTGATTATACCTGTTTTATGCTTATATGTTTGTACCTGTGATTAGGTACGTTTTTAGTGAACTCCTTACCTGCTTTGGTCTTATTTGACTCGGGGGCGAGTCGGTCGTTTGTATCTTAGTAGGGAGTTCAGTGTGCCAGTAAGAGAGCTAGAGTGTCCGTTGTCTGTATCGCCAACGAACACAGGGTTTCTGCTTCTTCAGTCTACCGGGGATGTGAGTTGGAGATTTTCGGGTGTCTTTCCCGATAGACTTGATTTCGATTCCCATGGGGGATGTATGTGTGATTGTGGGTATGGACTGGCTTAGTCGCTTCGGTGCCATGATCGACTGCGAGGGTCAGCGAGTGGTAGTTCGAACCCTAAGTGGGGGAGAACTGATTGTTTATGGCGAGGGCACTAGATTGGGGTCAGGGTTTTGTTCGGCTGCCAGGGCTCGGCAGTACATTCAGCACGGGTGTGCGGGTTATCTAGCGTATGTGGTGGATATGCGGGTCAGGGATCAGGTTTCAGTATCGGAGGTTCCAATGGTCAGGGAGTTTTCTGATGTGTTTTCGGAGGAGTTACCCGGAGTGCCTCCGGAGAGGCAGGTTGAGTTAGACTCGACCAAGTTCCAGGTGCGGCCCCTATCGCCAAGGTGCCGTACCGGTTGGCACCACCAGAGATGCAGGAGCTGTCATCACAGCTGCAGGAACTGCTGGGCAAGCAGTTCATTCGTCCGAGCAGTTCTCCATGGGGAGCGCCGATACTCTTCGTCGGGAAGAAGGATGGTTCACACCGGATGTGTATCGACTATCGGGAGTTGAACAAGTTGATGGTGAAAAACCGTTATCCACTCCCGAGGATACATGATCTTTTCGATCAGTTATAGGGAGCATCTTGGTTCTCCAAGATAGACTTGAGGGCCGGGTACCATCAGGTCAGGGTCAGGGAGGAGTACGTGGAGAAGACCGCGTTCCGAACTTGTTATGGACATTACGAGTTCGTTGTGATGCCGTTTGGGGTCACCAACGCGCCATCAGTGGTTATGGACCTGATGAATCGGGTCTGCAGAACGATGCTCGATCGCTCGGTCATAGTATTCATCGACGATATCTTGGTGTATTCCAAGACCCGAGAGTTGCACGAGGAGCATCTGCGGGTGTTATTGGGAGTTCTGAGGCGGGAATGGCTTTATGCCAAGTTCTCGAAGTGCGAGTTGTGGTTACGAGAGGTCTAGTTCCTAGGACACCTCCTTAACTAGGAGGGGATTTTGGTCGATCCGGCCAAAATCGAGGCAGTTATGCAGGGGGAGGTTCCGAAATCTCCCTCAGACACCAGGAGCTTTTTGGGATTGGTAGGGTACTACCGGAGATTCATACATGATTTCTCCAAGGTTGCAGTACCCCTCACTCGTCTGACGAGGATGGGGTTGGATTTCTGACGTGGCCCCGAGCAACAAAGGGCATTTGAGACCCTCCGCCAGCGCCTATGCGAGGCTCCAGTCTTGACTCTCCCAGAGGGAGTGGAAGATTTTGTGGTGTTCTATGATACATCCATCATGGGACTTGGAGCGGTCCTCATGTAGAGAGGATGGGTGATAGCCTATGCATCGCCGCAGTTGAAGCCGCATGAGATGAGATACCCTACTCATTATCTGGAGTTAGGAGCGGTGGTATTCGCTCACAAGTTTTGGAGACATTACCTCTATGGGGTCCGCTGTACCATCTACACGGACCAGAAGAGCTTGAGACACATCATGGATCAGCCGAACCTGAACATGAGACAGCGCAGGTGGCTGGACGTAGTCAAGGACTACGACTGTGAGATCCTTTACCACCCAGGTAAAGCGAACGTGATGGCGGACGCTCTGAGCCGCAAGTCAGCTGGATCATCCACTCCAGTGGCATGTATGAGGATTTCAGTGGATTCTCCACTTGTGGGTTTGATCAGGGAAGCCCAGGCAGAGGGTATGCGTCAGGAAAATTGGAAGCTGGAGAGGATTAGGGGTGAGAACACCCGGTTTGTTCAGGATAGTCGGGGATTATTGACCCGTTGCGGTCGGGTCTGGATTCCGATGTCTGGTGGGGTCAGACAAACAATATTGGAGGAGGCTCTTAAGTCTTGCTTCTCTATTCACCCGGGGCCACCCAGATTTATCGGGACTTGCGATTAAGTTACTGGTGGCCGTGCATGAAGCGAGAAATCGCTTGGTATGTTGAGAGGTGCTTGACCTGCCGGATGATCAAGGCCAAGCACCAGAGGCCGCATGGAAAGCTGCAGCCTATGGAGATTCCCATGTGGAAATGGGAGCGGATCACGATGGACTTCATCACCAAGCTGCCGAGAATGGCGATGGGGTTTGAAACTATTTGGGTCATCGTGGATCGATTGACCAAGAGTGCGCATTTTCTGCCCATTCGGGAGAGCTCATCGGCCGAGAAGCTGGCTGATGTGTATATACGCGAGATTTTCCCTCGTCATGGGGTTCCGGTCTCTATCGTCTCAGACCGTGATGTTCGGTTTACCACCCGATTTTGGCAGACGTTCCACGAGGAACTGGGCACACGGCGGCACTTCGGTACAGCCTATCATCCGCAGACGGACGGCCAGAGCGAGCGGACTATACAGACTCTTAAGGACAGATTGAGAGCCTGTGTTATTGACTTCGGTGGGAGCTGGGACTCCTACCTACCCCTTGAAGAGTTCTCCTACAGCAACAACTTTCATTCCAGTATTGGAGCTCCACCATATGATATGTTGTACGGGCGGAGATGCCGCACCCCAGTCTGTTGGGGTGAGGTGGGTCACAGGGCGATGGGTCGGACCGAGGTAGTCCTGAAGACTACCGATATGATTCAGTAGATTAGACAGCGTCTGCAGACCGCACAAAGTCGACAGAAGAGCTACGCCGACCGATGCCGATATGAGTTGGAGTTTCAGGTCGGTGACATGGTACACCTGAAGGTCTCACCCTGGAAGGGTGTGATCCGCTTCAGGAAGAGGGTTGGCAAGGTGTCATATAGACTCGAGCTACCAGAAGAGCTTAGTCAGATCCACAACCCTTTCCATGTTTTGTAGTTGCGAAAGTGCAATTTGGATGAGGAGGCAGTAGTATCATTGGATGATATTCAGGTCGATGAACGTCTGAATTATGTGGAGAGGCCCGTGGCCATTCCAGAGAGGAAGGTGAAGGTTCTGTGGAAAAAGGAGATACCTTTGGTAAAGGTATAGTGGGAGCATCAAAGAGGATCCGATTGGACTTGGGAGTCGGAGGCTGAGATGCGGGAGCATTACTCGGAGATTTTTGCCACATCCGAATTTGGGGACGAAGTCTATTACAAGTGGGGGAGAGTTGTAACACCCCGAATCCCAGGTATATAACTTTACAGTTTTATGTCTATCTCATAAGATCTACTCGACGAGTTGGTGCCAAGAGTCGTCGAGTAGGGACGCGTTTGGCCACGTGGCTTAAGTGACCAACTCGACGAGTCGATAAACCCGACTCGACGAGTTGGAGCTGGAATGAGAAACCCTAATCCCTGGGGTTTTGCACCCTATTTAAGGGTCACTTGCCCCCTTAGACTCCCTTACAGCCCCCTTGTGAGTCCATAAACCCTAAATCACTGCTTACACTTCATTTTGGTGTGATATTAAGCTTAAAAGGTGGATTGTGGTGGGAAGAGCTTGAAGTGAAAGAAGTTGGAGCAAATAGAGGCTGTGGATCCGAGTTCTACTTCATCTCAACATCACTTTGAAGGTAACAAGTTGTTACCTTGGCTCTCCATTAGATAGATCTCTTGTTTCATGGGTTTAGAACCCTTTTTAGGGTATTGTGGTGGTATTTGGGATTTGGGGCAAGATCTGAGGTTGCAACTTCAGATCTGGACCCCTTTAGCCCCTTATTGTCATAAAGTCTCAGCCTTTTCAAGCTATGGCCCTACCCTTGTCTTAAGCTTCTTCTTTAGCTTGGTTTTGACTCTTGAGACTTTGCACGCACGTAAATTTTGCAACTTTACGTGATAACTATGCCCTAGGAGGCTAGATCTACCATTTGGAGCTTTGGAATGGCTCAAAATCATCTGGACAAGAAATGGACTTTATGAACTCGACGATTCGGATAAGGGACTCGACGAGTTAGGAAGGGTTTTCCCGTTGTTTGGTTTCTGCATGGACATGGCGAGTCAATAGAGGACTCGACGAGTCCGTCAGGGTTTCCCCAACTTCTGGACATGCATAGATTCGACGAGTTGGTCGGAAACTCAGTGAGTCAGTGAGGGTTTTTATGACCTTCTAAGCTATTCAGGAACTCGATGAATTGCTAGCTGCACTCGATGAGTTGGGTCAACATGGAGTGTTGACTTGGAGTTGGACCAAGGGTTGACCAGTTTGACCTCTGGGAGTATTTTGGTAATTTGCGAATTTATGGAAGTAAGTCATCGGTGGATGTGGGTGTTGGATTTGGACTTGCATTTGGTTGAGTTGACTATATCGATTCGAGCTACTTGAGAGGTGAGTTATCCTCACTATATCAACAGGGTCTACGGCACCAAGGCCGACCCTCTATGATTTGCATCTTGGTTTTAGGATGGTTGCTATGTTATTGATCTGTTAGATTTCATCCTGGTTTTAGGATGGTTTCTATGTTAGTAATCTATTAGATTGATATCCTGGTTATAGGATGGTTGCTATGTTAGAGATCGGTTAGATCGATATCCTGGTTATAGGATGGTTGCTATGTTATTGATCAGTTAGATCGGTATCTTGGTCATAGGATGGTTGCCATGTTAGTGAATTGTTAGATCTGTATGAATATCTGTTATTGCATGCTAGCGTATGATATTATGTGCACATGTTTGATGGGATTGGGATTGGGTTGAGGCAGGTCCTGCTTTGTGCTGTAGTCCAAGACACCCAGGGTGGACCGGATAGACTGCAGGCCCGGGCTGGGCAAATTAGTTAGAGGCCGAAGGCCCGACGAGCGGTCCGGATAGGCTGTAGGCCCCAAGGTGGGCGGTCCAGACGTGCCGAGGGCTCGGAGAGCAGTCCAGATAGACCGAGGAACGGGAGGCGGTCCAGTCAGACTGATTTTTATGTATTTTGTATTTGTTATAAGTTATTGATATGTATTATGGCGTTGGTATTTTGGGGGTAACTCACTAAGCCTTCGAGCTTACATTTATCGATTATTGTTTCAGGTACTTTTGATGATCGCGGGAAGGCGAAGGCGTGATCGTACCGCTCCTCACACTTTATGATTTTATGATTTGATTCTGGGATACTTTGACAATATACTATTTTTAAAACAAGTTTAGTAATAATCATGGGTTTTGAAATGTTTTAAAAAGTTTAAATTTGGCATGATTTTTATGGGTGTTACAAGTTGGTATCAAAGCCTTGGTTTGAGTGAATTGAAGGAAACACTCGCGTGTCTCCAGTCTCAAACTGAGGACAAGATTTTAAAATGATTTTCTTAAAATGTTTTCAAAATAATAAAGGAGGATGAAAGTGTACGATCAGCCGGAGGTCGCGGATAGACCCCAAAATACCTTACGAATTATTTGATTTATGTGATGTGTTAGAACAACATGCTATTACTAGGCCAGGGATCTTCAGGAATTGCATCATAGAATTGCCTGATTATATGATGCCTGATAGCCTAGGGTTTTCCTTACATGAAATTGACATCATTACTGTAGTTTCTTAGTGTATGAATTACGGCTGTACATAATTAAGATCTTATAGCCTGAGAATGTTTGGTTTGGCCTTATTTCCTGTTCTTGTTTGATGAAGGGCTTAGGGTAGGATCAGGTATTCGAAAATCTATAGGGTCCAGCGTTATGTATGGCTAGCATACACGAGTGCTGCAGGGTTGGTGGAAGTTTCATGCAGGGGTTGTTTGGATGAGTCCGCCGGTTATGAGATAATTAGCCTTCCTTTAGGAGTGAGGACTGAGTGCATGCCATGCTTATGTATAGTTTTAGGGCGTTGTGATGATACTTGAGACAAATATGGGTAGGTGTGGAAGGTAGTATGAGCCCGTACTACTGAAAGCACAGGACCCATACGCGTTGAAAGGAAGTCACAACCCCTAGGGTTTTGGTTGGGAGTTGGTTCCCAGATTGTTATGTGGAATATCTTATATCTTTTTGGTATGTTTTCAGCATGGTGGTTACACCACGATTCGTTACTGGATACGGTTCAGGATCAGGAGAGGTCGTACAGGAGGCACCGACAGCCCCCGAGACTATTGGCCAAATGAGATGGATGACTGGATCCAGGAGATCCTGCATGATGAGGTTGCTACTATGTTCCGGGCTCCGTTGCCGGAGATGTTTGGATCTATCCAGACCACTATGGTGGAGTATCTCGATGATCGCTATGAAGCCCTCACTGAGGCGGTTGCCGCAGTAGCCACAACAGCTGTATCGGCGGCAGGGTTGGGAGCCAGTCGGTCTTTTCAGTATTCGGACTTCGACAACACGAAGTCCCCTACTTTTGATGGGACTCAGGACCCCATCAAATCCATGAGGTGGCTGTCTGATGTGGAGGGGTGTTTCTTCACATGTTGATGTCCTACTGACCAGAAGGTCAGATGTGCCTTGAAATTGCTAAGGTCTGGGGCGAAGGACTGGTGGAGACTGATGACTAGATCCTATTCGGATGATCAGAGAGCTGCGGTTACTTCGGAGCAGTTCAGGGATATGTTCTGCGCTCGCTACATTCCGCGAGTCGAGCGGAAATGGTTGGCTTAGGAGTTTCTGGATTTGAGACAGGATCGGGAGACGGTGACGGAGGTCACCTGCATGTTCACAGAGAGGGCAATGTTCTGCCCGGAGTTTGCTTCTGAGCAGGCCCAAATGACACGTTATCTGAGCATGCTCAAGACTGATATTCGACAGTTTGTGCCAGGCCAGCGTTCTGACACGCTTCTGGATTTACAGGAGGCCGCCAGGAGGCGGGAGCTTGAGATTGAGCTACAGCTGAGAGAGCAGGTTCGGGCCCCGACACAGACACAGCCGGCGCCGAAGCGGTCTAAGCCCACTGATTCCAGGTGCGGGGGACATTAGGGCTGCACTTGGGGCAAGTGCGGGAAGGGATACTCGGGGGTTTGTAGATCTGGTAGCGGGTGTCGCAAATGCGGCCAGGAGGGGCATTTTGCAAGGGATTGTTGACAGACGGCCCCGGTTCAGGATATGAGGATCTGCTACCACTGTCATCAGGTTGGTCACGTGAAGACCAACTATCCACAGCTTGCAGCCAGGAAGCGTCGACTACACTGAGGATTATTGACGGGAGTCAGGGTCGAGCAGCACCCTCGAGGGCCCAGGGACACGCCTTCCATCTTACAGCAGAGGAGGCCAGAGTAGCACCGGATGTGGTTGCTGGTATGTTTCTATCCCTTATCTTACTGATTATACCTGTTTTATGCTTATATGTTTGTACCTGTGATTAGGTACGTTTTTAGTGAACTCCTTACCTGCTTTGGTCTTATTTGACTCGGGGGCGAGTCGGTCGTTTGTATCTTAGTAGGGAGTTCAGTGTGCCAGTAGGAGAGCTAGAGTGTCCGTTGCGAGTCTGTATCGCCAACGAACACAGGGTTTCTGCTTCTTCAGTCTACCGGGGATGTGAGTTGGAGATTTTCGGGGTGTGTTTCCCGATAGAATTGATTTCGATTCCCATGGGGGATGTATGTGTGATTGTGGGTATGGACTGGCTTAGTCGCTTCGGTGCCATGATCGACTGCGAGGGTCAGCGAGTGGTAGTTCGAACCCTAAGTGGGGGATAACTGATTGTTTATGGCGAGGGCACCAGATTGGGGTCAGGGTTTTGTTCGGCTGCCAGGGCTCGGCAGTACATTCAGCACGGGTGTGCGGGTTATCTAGCGTATGTGGTGGATATGAGGGTCAGGGATCAGGTTTCAGTATCGGAGGTTCCAATGGTCAGGGAGTTTGCTGATGTGTTTTCGGAGGAGTTACCCGGAGTGCCTCCGGAGACGCAGGTTGAGTTTAGGATCGACCAAGTTCCAGGTGCGGCCCCTATCGCCAAGGTGCCGTACCGGTTGGCACCACCAGAGATGTAGGAGCTGTCATCACAGCTGCAGGAACTGCTGGGCAAGCAGTTCATTCGTCCGAGCAGTTCTCCATGGGGAGCGCTGATACTCTTCGTCGGGAAGAAGGATGGTTCACCCCGGATGTGCATCGACTATCGGGAGTTGAACAAGTTGATGGTGAAAAACCATTATCCACTCCCGAGGATAGATGATCTTTTCGATCAGCTACAGGGAGCATCTTGGTTCTCCAAGATAGACCTGAGGTCCGGGTACCATCAGGTCAGGGTCAGGGAAGAGTACGTGGAGAAGACCGCGTTCCGAACTCATTATGGACATTACGAGTTCGTTGTGATTCCGTTTGGGCTCACCAACGCGCCATCAGTGTTTATGGACCTGATGAATCGGGTCTGCAGACCGATGCTCGATCGCTCGGTCATAGTATTCATCGACGATATCTTGGTATATTCCAAGACCCAAGAGTTGCACGAGGAGCATCTGCGGGAGTTATTGGGCATTCTGAGGCGAGAACGGCTTTATCCTAAGTTCTCGAAGTGCGAGTTTTGGTTACGAGAGGTCCAGTTCCTGGGACACCTCCTTAACTAGGAGGGGATTTTGGTCGATTCGGCCAAAATCGAGGCAGTTATGCAGGGGGAGGTTCCGAAATCTCCCTCAGACACCATGAGCTTTTTGGGATTGGCAGGGTACTACCGGAGATTCATACATGATTTCTCCAAGGTTGCAGTACCCCTCACTCGTCTGACGAGGAAGGGGTTGGATTTCCAACATGGCCCCGAGCAGTAAAGGGCGTTTGAGACCCTCCGACAACGACTATGCGAGGCTCCAGTCTTGAATCTCCCAGATGGAGTGGAGGATTTTGTGGTGTTCTGTGATACATCCATCACGGGACTGGGAGCGGTCCTCATGTAGAGAGGACGGGTGATAGCCTATGCATCGCCGTAGTTGAAGCCGCATGAGACGAGATACCCTACTCATGATCTGGAGTTGGGAGCGGTGGTATTCGCTCACAAGATTTGGAGACATTACCTCTATGGGGTCCACTGTACCATCTACATGGACCACAAGAGCTTGAGACACATCATGGATCAGCCGAACCTGAACATGAGATAGCGCAGGTGGCTGGACGTAGTCAAGGACTACGACTGTGAGATCCTTTACCACCCAGGTAAAGCGAACGCGATGGCGGACGCTCTGAGCCGCAAGTCAGCTGGATCATCCACTCCAGTGACATGTATGAGGATTTCAGTGGATTCTCCACTTGTGGGTTTGATCAGGGAAGCCCAGGCAGAGGGTATGCGTCAGGAAAATTGGAAGCTGGAGAGGATTAGGGGTGAGAACACCCGGTTTGTTCAGGATAGTCGGGGATTATTGACCCGTTGCGGTCGGGTCTGGGTTCCGATGTCTGGTGGGGTCAGACAGACAATATTGGAGGAGGCTCATAAGTCTTGCTTCTCTATTCACCCGGGGGCCACCAAGATGTATCGGGACTTGAGATTAAGTTACTGGTGGCCGTGCATGAAGCGAGAAATCGCTTGGTATGTTGAGAGGTGCTTGACCTGCCGGATGGTCAAGGCCGAGCAACAGAGGCCGCATGGAAAGCTGCAGCCTATGGAGATTCCCATGTGGAAATGGGAGCGGATCACAATGGACTTCATCACCAAACTGCCGAGAATGGCGAAGGGGTTCGACACTATTTGGGTCATCGTGGATCGATTCACCAAGAGTGCTCATTTTCTGCCCATTCGGGAGAGCTCATCAGCCGAGAAGCTAGCTGATGTGTATATACGTGAGATTTTCCCTCGTCATGGGGTTCCTGTCTCTATCGTCTCAAACCATGATGTTCGGTTTACCTCCCGATTTTGGCAGACGTTCCACGAGGAACTGGGCACACGGCTGCACTTCAGTACATCCTATCATCCGCAGACGGACGGCCAGAGCGAGCGGACTATACAGACTCTTGAGGACACGTTGAGAGCCTGTGTTATTGACTTCGGTGGGAGCTGGGACTCCTACCTACCCCTTGAAGAGTTCTCATACAACAACAACTTTCACTCCAGTATTGGAGCTCCACCATATGATATGTTGTACGGGCGGAGATGCCGCACCCTAGTCTGTTGGGGTGAGGTTGGTCACAGGGTGATGGGTCTGACCGAGGTAGTCCTGCAGACTACCGATATGATTCAACAGATTAGACAGCGTCTGCAGACCGCACAGAGTCGACAGAAGAGCTACGCCGACCGATGCCGATCTGAGTTGGAGTTTCAGGTCGGTGACATGGTACTCCTGAAGGTCTCACCCTGGAAGGGTGTGATCCGCTTCAGGAAGAGGGTTGGCAAGGTGGCATATAGACTCGAGCTACCAGAAGAGCTTAGTCAGATCCACAACACTTTCCAAGTTTCGTAGTTGCGAAAGTGCATTATGGATGAGGAGGCAGTAGTATCATTGGATGATATTCAGGTCGATGAACGCCTGAATTATGTGGAGAGGCTCGTGGCCATTCCAGAGAGGAAGGTGAAGGTTCTGTGGAAAAAGGAGATACCTTTGGTAAAGGTACAGTAGGAGCATCAGAGAGGATCCGATTGGACTTGGGAGCATTACCCGGAGTTGTTTGCCACATCCGAATTTAGGGACGAAGTCTAGTACAAGTGGGGGAGAGTTGTAACACCCGAATCCCAGGTATAAAACTTTACAGTTTTATGTCTATCTCATAAGATCTACTCGACGAGTTGGTTCCTAGAGTCGTCGAGTAGGGACGTGTTTGGCCACGTGGCTTAAGTGACTAACTCGACGAGTCGGTGAACCCGACTCGACTAGTTTGAGCTGGAATGAGAAACCCTAATCCCTAGGGTTTTGCACACTATTTAAGGGTCACTTGCCCCCTTAGCCTCCCTTACAGCCCCCTTATGAGTCCAGAAACCCTAAATCACTGCTTACACTTCATTTTGGTGTGATATTGAGCTTAGAAGGTGGATTGTGGTGGGAAGAGCTTGAAGTGAAAGAAGTTGGAGCAAATAGATGCTGTGGATCCGAGTTCTACTTCATCTCAACATCACTTTGAAGGTAACAAGTTGTTACCTTGGCTCTCCATTAGATAGATCTCTTGTTTCATGGGTTTAGAACCCTTTTTAGGGTATTGTGGTGGTATTTGGGATTTGGGGCAAGATCTGAGGTTGCAACTTCAGATCTGGACCCCTTTAACCCCTTATTGTCATAAAGTCTCAGCCTTTTCAAGCTATGGCCCTTCCCTTGTCTTAAGCTTCTTCTTAAGCTTGGTTTTGACTCTTGAGACTTTGCACGCACGTAAATTTTGCAACTTTACGTGATAATTAGGCCCTAGGAGGCTAGATATACCATTTGGAGCTTTGGAATGGCTCAAAATCATCTGGACAAGAAGTGGACTTTATGAACTCGACGATTCGGATAAGGGACTCGACGAGTTAGGAAGGGTTTTCCCGTTGTTTGGTTTCTGCATGGACTTTGCGAGTCAACAGAGGACTCGACGAGTCCGTTAGGGTTTCTCTGACTTTTGGACACTCATAGACTCGACGAGTTGGTCGGAAACTCGGTGAGTCAGTGAGGGTTTTATGACCTTCTGAACTCTTAAGGAACTCGATGAATTGCTAGCTGCACTCGATGAGTTGGGTCAACGTGGAGTGTTGACTTGGACTTGGACCAAGGGTTGACCAGTTTGACCTCTGGGGGTATTTTGGTAATTTGGGAATTTATGGAAGAAAGTCATCGGTGGATGTAGGTGTTGGATTTGGACTTGCATTTGGTTGAGTTGACTATATCGATTCGAGCTACTTGAGAGGTGAGTTCTCCTCACTATATCAACAGGGTCTACGGCACCAAGCCCGACCCTCTATGATTTGCATCTTGGTTTTAGGATGGTTGCTATGTTATTGATCTGTTAGATTTCATCCTGGTTTTAGGATGGTTTCTATGTTAGTAATCTATTAGATTGATATCCTGGTTATAGGATGGTTGCTATGTTAGAGATCGGTTAGATCGATATCCTAGTTATAGGATGGTTGCTATGTTATTGATTGGTTAGATCGGTATCTTGGTCATAGGATGGTTGCCATGTTAGTGATTTGTTAGATATGTATGACTATCTGTTATTGCAAGCTAGCGTATGATATTATGTGCACATGTTTGATGGGATTGGGATTGGGTTGAGGCAGGTCCTGCTTTGTGCTGTAGTCCAAGACACCCAGGGTGGACTGGATAGACTGCAGGCCCGGGCTGGGCAAATTAGTTAGAGGCTGAAAGCCCGACGAGCGGTCCGGATAGGCTGTAGGCCCCGAGGAGGGAGGTCCAGACGTGCCGAGGGCTCGGAGAGTGGTCCAGACGTGCCGAGGGCTCGGAGAGTGGTCCAGATAGACTGAGGACTGGGAGGCGGTCCAGTCAGACTGATTTTTATGCATTTTGTATTTGTTATAAGTTATTGATATGTATTATGGCGTTGGTATTTTGGGGGTAACTCACTAAGCCTTCGAGCTTACATTTATCGATTATTGTTTTAAGTGCTTTTGATGATTGCAGGAAGGCGAAGGCGTGATCATACCGCTCCTCACACTTTATGATTTTCTGATTTGATTCTGGGATACTCTGACAATATACTATTTTGAAAACAAGTTTTGTAATAATAATGGGTTTTGAAATGTTATAAAAAGTTTAAATTTGGCATGATTTTTATGGTTGTTACAGCTAACCTAAAAAATCCATTAGTGGAATCAGATTAGGGGTTTCAATTGACTAGTGCATGAGATGAATTGATCTTGATTAGGGTTTATCGAAATAAACCCTCGCTATTGCAAATTTTGAATTTTGCTAGGGTTTTTTATTAAACCCTAGCCTCATTCCCCTTATTTTCAAAAATAGCGTTAGGGTTTCCTTAGGGTTTCTAGTTTCCTTAGTTATTATTTTAATTGTCTTAAAATTTGAATAATTAAAACTTGGTAACCCTTAACCCTAATTTCAAAAATTAGAAGGTAGGGATTAAATTTGAATTAATATTTAATAGTTTAATTAAAGATAGTTATTTAATTCCTAAATGATTATATTAAATTAACTAATTCTTTAATTAAAAGATAATGATAAATCATAAATAATTTAATATTAATTAATTAAATGTTTAATTTAGATAATTAATATTTAAACCTTGTGTTTTAGACAGTTTTAAATAAACCTTATATATATATATATATATATATATATATATATATATATATATATATATATATATATATATATATATATATATATATATTAACGTATCCCACTGAGAATACGTCAAACATAACGGGGCCCACGTCTGATAACCGTTGTAGTCAAGGATCGACGTACGTCTAGTGCCGAGGTCGCGTCCTCGCCCTTACGATCCCGTGATTGTTCCTTGGCGACCAAGCACTGAAGCCCACTCAGAGACAAAACAATACTAGTCGTCTCCCAGAGCGACATGCGTAGTACTTAGGGCCATGCCTACTCAGAGTTATGAACCAACGGCAGCTAACCACTAGTGGAGCACGATCTACCAATGAGATGCCTGCATATCCTGTCGGCCCAACAGAGACCAAAAGGTATTGTCAGGACCTTGTCCTCGCCATGATAGGTATAAATAGAACCCTTCTCCTTCAGGAGAAAGGGGACCTCTCACTCACTATTCTGCTAAACATATACTCTCTCAACTGGACACTGACTTGACCGTCGGAGCTTTGTTTCGGGAGCCCATCCCGGACAACAATCCAAGACCTTTTTCTCTATGTTTTGGTTCTTAGGCTTAACTCCATTGGGACCACCAGAGGCGACGTTAAGTCCGAGGAACATATCACAACATCTGGCAGCATCTGGACGTGTAATCAGAGCTACACAACCTGTGAAACAAAACTAGACTTCGGCAATGGCGGATAAAGATGTCACGCTACCAGATTGCCGGCAAACCTAGTATACACAAGTTGAAGCAACCCACTGACGGCTCTAGGTTCGCCCACACCGAAACACAATCTTCTCTTATCACGAGTTGCGTCGTATTACAGTCTCGCGTTAGGCTATACATCCGACCCGTGACCGTGGTTATCCGCTACAACGATCTCCTCAACCATAACAATCAACAGCGCCGTTTGATCGACCAAACCCAAGACCAGTATGAAGAACGTTAAACCGCAGCAAAACTCAGGCAAAGACCGACAAAAGCAGGACACCTTAACAATCAAAAGGACGCGGAACGAGCACACACGCCGTCACAAGAACGACATAGATGAGCTATCACGGAGCGTCGAAAACATCAACTTCTCGTCAGCAGACCCGCATCCCCACAACTGGGACCCCACGGGCCCACTCCTCATTACAGCATGCATACGCCAAAAGTTGATCCACCGCTTCTATATAGACAATGTCAGCAACACCGGCATCTTATACGAACACTACTTCAGGAAACTACCAACCTACTGGAAAGAAGACCTAAAAACACCAACAGAGGGGGGCATTGAAGGGCTTCACAGGGCATAATCTATGGCCACTAAGCACCATCCAACTCCCGCTCATGCTAGTTAGGCATGACGGGAGTGAGAGTGTAACACGAGCAATCGAGTTTTATGTAATACGTTACTCGGAAGAACAAAACATCCTGCTAGGACGGCCGACACTGTTCCAACTAAAAGCCATACCGTTAACCATCCACGGAACAGTCAAATTTAGCACGCGTACGGGCTCAGCCACGATCGTCGCTAGCATGCCATGTCGGCAAATCTACCACCAAATCCTCACAACCCCGGAGTTGATTTGCACTACCAAAAAATCCAAGGAGGACCACCCAACGGAAAACCACACCATACACCCATATCACTTGGAGAAAGCAGTACATATTGGTGTCGATTTATCGGAAGAAACCAAAGTCAAATTAATTGGGCTCTTAAAGAAATTCTCCAACATATTTTCCTGGCAGCCATCAGATATGACCGAGGTAGACCACAGGATAATTGAGCATAGTCTGCACTTCGTGCTAGGTAGTGCCCCGATAAAACAAAAGAAGAGGGGACAGGCGGGCGATAGGAGCAACGCAATCAATGAGGAACTAGAAAAGTTAGTAAGAGCAGGACTCCTCAGAGAGGCAATTTTCCTAACATGGATAGCAAACCCAGTGATGGTAAAGAATCATGATGGATCATGGCGGATGTGTATCGACTTCTCATACATAAAAACACGTTCCCAAAATATTATTACCCCTTAGAAGAAATAAACCAAAAGGTCGAATTCTTAGAAGGCTTCCAGATCAAATATATCCTCGATGCCTATAAAGGATACCACCAAATTCAGATGCACAGGGAAGACGAAGATCAAACAACCTTCCATACCGACCGCGAGACATTCTGTTACTAGAAAATTGTAACATCCCGACTCCCAGGTATAATATTTATACATATTTATTTTCAAGTTAACTGAGCGAATCGACGAGTGGGTGCCCCAACTCGTCGAGTAGAGTCGAATTGGCCACGTGGGTTTAATAACCAACTCGACGAGTCAGAGAGCCGACTCGCCGAGTTGGCGCTGTGTGAGGAAACCCTAAATCTTCAGTTTTGTGTCCTATTTAAAGGTCCTTAAGCCCTCATTTCCGCCTCCCTCATCAACCTTTATCACTATGAAGAACCCTAATCGAGTTTTAGCTTGTTGTGTGAGAAGGAGAGGCTATCTTGAGTATTTTGGTGCAACTTGAGAGAAGAAGAGGAAAGCATTAAGGCTTGGAGCAAGGAGGGACATTTGGATCTAGAGGTTCTCAGTGGATAGCTTATGTTTGAGGTAAAAAGATGCTATCTTGATCATTTTTCTTATGAGATCTTAGTTTGGGGAGTTCTAGGGCTTTTCCCCATCCTTCTTGTGTTATGGAGCCCCTTGAGCATATCTTGAGGTTGAAACCTCAGATCTGGATTGTAGGAGGTCTTGTGAGTCCAAAGACACAAGCTTTATGGAGCTAGAGGCAAGCCTATGAGCACCAAACCCTTGTTGGAGCTTGTATTGGCATTATGGAGCAAATATGCCATGCATGAACGTAAAGATCGAAGCTTTACGTGAAATTCGAGCCTTGGGAGACTAGATCTAGAGTTTGGAGTGGTAGATCTTCCTTAAAACGTCTAAATAGGAATACAGATTGAATGGACTCGCCGAGTCAATGAGCTGACTCGATGAGTCGGCTAGGGTTTTCCCCGATGAGTCTGGACATGGGTAACTCGACGAGTTGACGAGACAACTCGACGAGTTAAGTTGGGTTTTCGCGTCATCTCAGAGGAAAAAAGGGGACTCGACGAGTCACATAGGTGCACTCGGCGATTCAGTTCAACATGGACTGTTGACTCGAGTATTGACTTCTGTTGACTTTAGGGTTTGGTCAAACTTGAGGGATAGAGGTCATGGAGGGGTAAAATGGTCTGTTACCCATACCAAGAGTTAAAGAGGGTCTATCATGAGTTTATTTAGAGTTGTGGTCTTTAAGTGTTAATTAGAGATGCTTATTACATGTAGGCGAGGATTAGACTGTTTGAGGGGTATTCAGTTTCCTTGCTTGCTTATGAGGTGAGTCTTCTCACTATACTTACCTTGTAACCTTTGTGTGACCGGAGGGTCTTATGTGCTTATATTGAGTATTTGTCAAACCCCCAAACCAGAATAGAGGAAACGTCCGGGGGTGGGTGACTTCATGTCAAGTATCACAACACATGCATTATAGAAATCAAAGTACAACAACCATTGCATTAATAATGTATAAGTTTTTACATAGGTGTTCAAACATTTAATCTTTGACATCTAAAGTAGATAAAGAAAAAGGCAAAAGACGTAGCATGATGCTAAGCTGTCTTCTCAAAAGCTCCGAGAGTGTACCTGTCTACTGGATTCCCTGAGAATACAAGTTATTTTGAAAGAGAGTATCAAAATTTAAGTTGGTGAGTTCATAAGTGTTGGGTCAAAAATATGGTTTATACTTTACTTTTCTAGGAAAACGTATTTTTCTGTTAAGTAATATGTGTTTACGGTTGTGTTTATGGCCGTGAACCTGTTCACGGCCCATGTCTCATATATATAGGGTGAGGAGTGCATGTGAGAGCATATGGTAGAGAGAGAAAGTTAGAGAGAAGAGAAGAGCTTAAGTGTGTGTAAGTTGTATGTGAATCTTGTATTTGGATCTTCATTCTAATCAAATCATACAAGATTCATCATCTTCTTCTTCTCCTTCTTCTTCATTAGATCTAGCATCATCCGTTTGATTGAGATTCCGCACCATCAAACGGATCTGATTGATACACAAGCAGATTTGGGACTTATAAGTGGTATTAGAGCTTGGATTGTATTAATCAATTTTGTCAGATCTGGAGCTTATTTGATCTTATATTTGAAGCATTTTTGCGTTTTTGGATAGATCTCTGAAAATTAAGGAGGGGGGGGGGGGTTTGTTCTTTGCATTTTTTATAAAAACGAGTTTTGGATCGAGTTTTGGAGCAAAAGGGGCAAAAATCGCTGTTTTTTTCGTATCTGAAGCTGGTTTACGGCCTTTGAAGGGTGTACGGCCGTAGACCCGTGTACGGTAGTAATCAGTTTACGGCCTGAAGTTTACGACCCAAAGAGTCTTTGATCATTAGCAGTGTACACTTAAAAAAAGGAAAGGAAAAGTTAGGGGTGTCGTGGATCGAACCCGGGTCTCTTGCCCCATTGCTTCGCCGCCTTACCACTTGATCTAGCAAGGAACACATTACTAGCCTTCACAATTTAAATCATATAGCTGTTGGATTAATGTCTAAGTCCATAACTATATTTGGTATGTACTTGACCCGACCCGGCATGGTCCATTTGGGTTGCACTTCACCGACACAATTTATATGGATAGTCTTTTGAGAATAGTATATTTATGATTTATATTAATATATTATAAGTTCTAATATATTAATATATAATCATATTATTTAATTAGTATTGATCAAGAATTAATTTATAATTAATTAAGTGATCAAAAGGAACTAATTAAATATGGACTCTTAGATATATATATGTGTAGTGGGCCAAGTTCATTTAGGTTGGGCTAAGTCTTCATGGATAGTCCATGGAGCTTTAACCCATGGATCCTAGGAAATGAAAGGTCATGGGTATTAGGGTTTAACCCTAATCCTCCACACTATATAAAGGGTCTTATGGTTCATGAAATTATGCTAGTGGCTAGTGTGGATACACTAAAGAGGGCAATAACCGATTTCATAGTGTGAGCCAAGTATCCATATTCTCTAAAGGTTTTCCAAGGTGTTTTGGTGATTTGTGATTCCACTTGAGGCTTCCACACTATTGGGGCTAAGCTCTTAAAGCTTGAAGACATCAAGCTACATCAAAAGGTATGTCATCTAACTAGAACTTTATAGTATAGGTGCTTCATAATATGCTAGTTACGATGAAACCTTGGATATTTAATATTTGCATGTATAATAGAGAAAACATAGATCCAAGGTTTATAGGGTTGCATGTGTTGGATTAGTGTCTAAGGCTATAACTATATTTGGTAAGTACTTGACCCGGTTATGCATGGTCCTTTTGGGTTGCCTTCACCATAGCAACTTGACAGGATGATTTGTTAAGAGAGAAGAGATATTATTGTTAATATATTATGAGAATAATATATTAAAGAAATAATAATGTTATTTGATTAATATAAGTCATATATTAATTGAGAATTAATTTGGTGACTTAAAGAGGTTAATTGAATAAAGGGGCATAAACTGTCAAATGTGTGATAGTTGTATTTTGGGCTATGTATCCTTATGGATACGAGGGTGGACGAAATTTAGGGTTTGGGAACCTTAAATTCGTCCAAGCCTTGTATCTAGAAGGATCTTGGATTGCTTAGGGCCTAAGTCATTCAATTAGGGTTAAAGGAGAAACCCTAATAGCTCATAGTATAAATAGAACCCTTGGGGTGAAGAAATCGACACTCTTGCAAGCCAAGGAACCCTAGGGCCGATTTCTATCCCTCCTCCCTCTCTCTCAAGATCATCTTCTTGCTAGTTGGTGTTTGTAAGCCATTAGAGGAGTGACAATTGTGACTCTAAGCTCCAAGAAGAAGAAGTATCAAGCAAGTAATTCAAGGTATTCTTTCAGATCTGATTTCATATGATTAGATTCAATATATTACATTAGATCTAGTATTGCAAGTCTTGGATTCAATGCATGTTCAATTAGAGAAACCTAGATCCAAGCAATTAGGGTTTGCATGTGCACATAGGAAAGTTCTTATGGCTCAAACCCATCAGTGGTATCAGAGCTTTGATTGATTTCTATTGAATTGATGCATTGGTTGATTGCTTGTTGCTTGAAAAATTCGATTTTGTGATTCTGACTGCTGTACTCGGCGAGTTCCCTTGTGGACTCGGCGAGTCCATTGAGGCACTCGGCGAGTTCGAGCGTCAGAAGGAGCAAGTTTCGGGATTTATTGCTGTTTTACTTGAGGATACTTGCCTTAACTGTTTTGGGTCATTAAAATCCGATTTTAATCATATATATGAGTATATTCTTGACCTAACAAAAGATAATTACCAATTAGTTGAATAATAATTTCCTTATATGATAATTGTTGATTATTTGAATTGAATTGGTAAATTGTTTTGCAAGTAACATTAAATAAGATCAAATTGAGATAATCTAATTAGATGATTTATATTATTTGCTATTTGATCCTTATGCTTTGAAAAGATTCAAGACTTGTCCTCAAGCTTTGAAATTTTAAATTTTGTGATTAAAAGTTTAATTTGGATAATTTTAAATTTAAATCCCTAGAATTTTACAAGTTTAAAATTCAACCCTATACAATTATATTATTACAAGCTTAATATATATATATATATATATATATATATATATATATATATATATATATATATATGTATGTATGATTTACAATGCTAGTCTTACCGTTAGTAGGCCTCATTCACGAAGCTGGTCTATAAGGTGGGTATAAGGTTGCTGCCTATAAAATGGCGCTTAATGGGTGTACATTCACACCCACCGCTTGCTTGACTGGTGGAGGGTCGTTAGCCGAACGGGTAGGATAGGGCAAACCTCCTCTCATTAATAAGTATAATGAATCTATATAAAGTAACTAAACATGTTTTATAAAATTCCCAATCTTAGTTACTTTAGGAAAAGTGAATTGATGCAATCCCATGAAATTACACTTTGTACCCTCGCTAAGACATTAATGGAGCGCGTGTGGTTAACCGGCACATTAATTGGGTTCTAAGCAAAGGTGGCAAAGGGTGACTCATTGTTTGTTATAGTTTAATGGAGCGTGTGTGGTTAACCAGCACATTGAATAGGTAACTGTAACAGTGGGGGCACCTTGTACATTTGCATGGTTATTCACACCCACTTTGTGATCCTCGGCATCCCAGTCACAAACGAGAGGGGCATATCGAGATTTAAACATGTCATTGAAAGGTTCAATGAATCTCAATGAAATCTAGGAATTCTCAATACATTTAAAACTTAAAGCTTATGTTTTTCATGGTGAAGAATTAGTGAATCGTCATTCACTTACCTCCAAATTATTTGCATGTTGGATTACGACATCCCTTTTCTAATGTGTAAATAATGTTGTTGGGTCCTAGCCCTAATTTTCTTTTTGGGTGTTAATTAGGGACTTAATCTAATCAAACTTTGTTCCTTCTATTTGTAGATGTCTAACGCAAACAACGCAGTTGCTAGCTCATTTCCTCTAATGAGCCTTTGTCAAAAAGTGACATTCGATGGAACGAACTTTAGCGAATGGATAAGATACATTCGCACAATCGCGCGTTACGAAGACAAAGAGTATGTTCTCGATGAGAAGCTCGAAAAGATCAATCCAGAAACTGCTACTCCTGAAGAAATGGCTGTCTTTGAGAACCATGAGCGTGATGCAACGAAGGTCCATTGCATCATGATAGCCACAATGAACTAAGAATTCCAAAAGTCCTATGAGGACATGTATCCTTATGAGATGCATCTAGACTTGATGGAGAGGTATCACCAAAGCGCGAGGCAAGAGCGCTATGAAATCATAACGAATATGATTACTGCTAAAATGGGAAGTGGAGAGTCTCTTACTGTGCACTTGCAAAAGATGCAAAGGTATGTTGATCGTCTTCGCAAGTTGAATGTCAACTTTGGGGAAGATTTGGCTATCGATATTGTTCTTCACTCCTTGCCCTCATGCTACAACCAATTTAGGATGACCTACCACATGAACAAGGAAGAGGTCACCCTAAGCAAACTCCGAGGGCTCCTGAGGACTGCTGAGAGCAACCTCAAGGACAAGTCTGTTGCACCAACTCCCAATCCACCCGTTGCTCCTGTTTTGGCTATTGGACAGGGAAGGGGCAAGAAGAGGAATGCTTTTTCAAAGAACCACCACAAAGGAAAGTCCCAAAATGGTTCCTCTTCTAGTGGGACCAAGGTTGATCCTGCTAAGCCCAACCCAAACCCAAAGGAGGCAGAGTGCCACCATTGCCACAAAATAGGGCATTAGAAGAGAAGCTGCCCAGAAATCTGCAAGCCATCAAGGATGGGAAGATCAAGCCATCTTTCGCAAGTATTTACACAATTAAATCTAATGATTCATCTCATGCTATTTCTTAGGTTCTTGATACAGGGTGTGGTTACCACATTTGTTCTGATTTGCAGGGACTAGGAAGAAATAGGGATGTGGAGCTTGGAAGAATAAATCTAATCATGGGAAACAGAAGAACGTCGCCTGTCACCAAGATTGGAGTGTATTCTTTAGTGCTTAGAAATGGATTAAATTTAGATTTAAATAATTGTTGCTACTCGCCAGATATGGCAAGAAACATCATTTCTTTTCATGGTTTATTTAGACAAGGATTTAGATATTCGTTTAAGAATGAGAATGGTTCGATTTATGCTTATCTAAATGGTGTTTTATATTTTGAAGCAATGCCTTGCAATGGAATTTATGAAACTGTTATGGTTGTAGATAACCTAGGAAATGATGTGTTGTGTATGGATTCTTCCAATGGTATGGATAAAGCATCCTTGTGGCATTGTCGTCTTGGACATGTCAATAAGAAGCGCATATCCAAACTCCAAAAGGATGGAGTGTTGGAGTCGTTCGACCTTAGGGAAGATGACACGTGCGAATCTTGTTTACTTGGAAAGATGACCAAGTCACCCTTCACTGGCACTTGTGCGAGGGGTGAGGGTTTATTGGATCTCATACATACAGATGTATGTGGACCCTTTAGATCCACCACAAGGGATGCAAATCGCTTCTATGTGACTTTCACAGATGATTATAGCAGATATGGGTATATCTACTTAATCAAGCACAAGTCAGAAACTTTTGAAAAGTTCAAAGAGTATAAACAAGAAGTGGAGAATCAATTGGGCAGGAAAATCAAGATGCTTCGATCTGATCGAGGTGGAGAGTACCTAAGTCTTGAATTGCACGACTACCTCAAGGAATGTGGAATAGTTTCACAATTGACGCCACCTAGGAAACCACAATTGAATGGTGTAGCTGAGAGGCGTAATCGAACCTTGCTAGACATGGTTCGTTCCATGATGAGTCGTGCTTCACTACCTATCTCATTCTGGGGGTATGCCTTAGAGACTGCCGCCCATATCCTTAATTTAGTACCCACAAAGAAGGTTGCCAAAACACCTCACGAGATGTGGACAGGGAAAGCTCCCTCGTTGGTACATATTAAGGTTTGGGGCTGTGAAGTTTTCGTAAGACAAGAAACTCACGACAAGCTCGAACCTCGTAGTGAGTGATGTATATTCATCGGCTACCCACATAAATCCTTTGGATATCTCTTCTATAGGCCGAGTGACAATGTTGTCTTCGTTGCAAGGAGAGGGGTTTTCCGAGAGCGGGAAATCATAAGCCAAGGAGACAGTGGGAGGCAAGTCGATCTTGAAGAGATTCAAGAGTCGAGCGATGAAGGAACCTCTAACGCTGACGCTCAAACCGAGGAGAAAAATCCGGTTGAACCAATTGACGAGTCCTTACCTCTTAGATGTTCCGAAAGAGTTAGAGTTCATCCCCAGTTTTATGGTTTTCATATTACTACCGAAGGGGACACGTATATTAGTGATGGTACACTAAAAAATCTAGATGAACCTAATAGCTATAAGGAAGCCATGGCAGGCCCAGAGTCTGTAAAATGGAAAGAGGCGATGGACAGCGAGATTCAGTCCATGTATGACAACCAAGTTTGGAATTTGGTTGACAATGTACCAGGTCGTAAGACGGTCGGGTGCAAGTGGATCTTCAAGAAGAAGACCGACGTGGATGGGAACGTGCACACTTATAAGGCGCTATTGGTTGCGAAGGGTTTCACTCAGACTCCTGGAATTGACTACGACGAAACCTTCTCACCAGTTGCGAAGATAAAATCTATTAGGGTGATGATAGCCATTGCTGCATTTCATGACTATGAAATATGGCAAATGGATGTAAAAACCGCTTTCCTTAATGGGAAGTTGGCTGAGGATGTTTACATGGCTCAGCCAGAGGGTTTTGTCGATCCAAAGCATCCCAATAGAGTGTGTAAGCTTGAGAAGTCCATTTATGGGCTAAAGCAAGCGTCTCGCAGATGGAATCTTTGCTTCGATGAGAAAGTCAAAGACTTTGGATTTGTACGAAGTGAAGATGAATCATGTGTATATGTCAAGGCCAGTGGGAGTATAGTTAGCTTTCTCGTTTTGTATGTCGATGACATACTGCTCATAGGAAACAACGTCCCGACTCTGCAGAAGGTTAAGTCTTGGCTCGGGAAGTGTTTCGCTATGAAGGACCTCGGAGAGGCTTCCTATATTTTAGGAATAAGGATAGTGAGAGAACGAAGTAAGAGACTAATAGGACTTAGTCAGAATACTTACTTGGATAAGGTACTAAAACGTTTTAGTATGGAAAACTCGAAAAAGGGAGAACTACCGATACAGAGTAATGCCAAATTGAGTAAGACTCAAAGCCCGAGTACAGAAGCCGAGATAGCTGAGATGAGCCGAATACCCTATGCTTCCGCAGTTGGCTCAATCATGTACGCTATGACTTGTACTCGCCCTGATGTGGCCTTTGCTTTGAGCATGGTCAGTAGATATCAAGGGAACCCGGGCAGAGCTCATTGGATTGCGGTCAAGAATATACTTAAGTACCTTCGGAGGACCAATGAATGGTTTTTAGTCCTCGGAGGGAGTGATGACTTAAAGGTGCGAGGGTATAGTGATGCCAGTTTTCAGACCGACAGGGACAACTACCGTTCGCAGTCGGGCTGGGTCTTTACCCTTAATGGGGGAGCGGTGACTTGGAAAAGTTTCAAGCAAGAAACAGTAGCTGATTCAACGTGCGAATCAGAGTACATTGCAGCGAGCGAAGCGTCAAAGGAGGCTATGTGATTGAAGAACTTCATTGGTGATCTTGGAGTTGTGCCTACCATAAAGGAGCCTATGGAAATTTTATGTGATAATGAAGGAGCGGTTGCCTTGACCAAGGAACCGAGGGATCATGGTAGATCTCGACATATCGACAGAAAATATCATTTTATTATACATCGAGTAGAAGAAGGACACCTCGTGGTAAAGAGGGTATCGTCAGAGGATAACCCAGCAGATCCGCTTACGAAGGGACTTAGCAGGGTTAAGCATTTGAGCCACACTAGGAGCATTGGGCTAAAGGACGATATTAGTTTAGATTAGATAGTTTGGAAACGTGTAATAGATAAATGTAATTGACATTTGATGATTAAATAAAGGAGTATTATTTATAAGTAAAGCTACTGTCTTATGTTAATTGTTTAACTATTGTTTCATTTTGCATGTTTTGACTTCCTGAGTAATTAATTATTTGATAATAATCTAATTATTCGAATAGTCCACAGTCGTTCATATGTTGGAAGTAGATATGAATGAAGACTGTCATGAATTGGTGTGTAGATTGTCTAAAGTGTATTAGACATAGCAAAGGTTTGCTACAACGTTCATGAGTGCTTATGAACTTGATTTGAGCATTGGAATAAACCCGCACTTGTTGGAATCACTTCATGGAATTTATCACGAGTGATCACAAGATGGTAATATCATATAGTCTTAAAACCTAAATATATGGTTTATTGTTTGTTAATTGGTTATGCATTGATAATACGCAAACGCATCAGTAGCTTGATGTTATAAAACGTATTATTGTGTGTAATTTGATTAGTGGATAATAAATGCATATAAGTCGAAGTTTATCTGTTCCTTTTATCCTAAGAGGGTAAAAGCGATATCAGGGCCCCTCGATGATTTGATTTGACTTATGTGCCGGGCCCGGTCAGAACTAAATTGATGTGTTCGATTAAGTTCTATGTCAAATGAATCTGAGATCGAGAAACAAATTGCAGGACAATAAGTATGACCATGTTCCATGTAATTGTCCGCACGATATGTAGAACAGAGGATTATACGATCCCTTATCTAAAGGACAGGATACTGATAAGATCAGAGTTGACAGCGTCTTTGAGAGCTACGATTGCTAATCGGATTATATTTGCATATATAGTTACTAGACTTATCCAAGTGGGAGACTGTTGGATTAGTGTCTAAGGCTATAACTATATTTGGTAAGTACTTGACCCGGTTATGCATGGTCCTTTTGGGTTGCCTTCACCATAGCAACTTGACAGGATGATTTGTTAAGAGAGAAGAGATATTATTGTTAATATATTATGAGAATAATATATTAAAGAAATAATAATGTTATTTGATTAATATAAGTCATATATTAATTGAGAATTAATTTGGTGACTTAAAGAGGTTAATTGAATAAAGGGGCATAAACTGTCAAATGTGTGATAGTTGTATTTTGGGCTATGTATCCTTATGGATACGAGGGTGGACGAAATTTAGGGTTTGGGAACCTTAAATTCGTCCAAGCCTTGTATCTAGAAGGATCTTGGATTGCTTAGGGCCTAAGTCATTCAATTAGGGTTAAAGGAGAAACCCTAATAGCTCATAGTATAAATAGAACCCTTGGGGTGAAGAAATCGGCACTCTTGCAAGCCAAGGAACCCTAGGGCCGATTTCTATCCCTCCTCCCTCTCTCTCAAGATCATCTTCTTGCTAGTTGGTGTTTGTAAGCCATTAGAGGAGTGACAATTGTGACTCTAAGCTCCAAGAAGAAGAAGTATCAAGCAAGTAATTCAAGGTATTCTTTCAGATCTGATTTCATATGATTAGATTCAATATATTACATTAGATCTAGTATTGCAAGTCTTGGATTCAATGCATGTTCAATTAGAGAAACCTAGATCCAAGCAATTAGGGTTTGCATGTGCACATAGGAAAGTTCTTATGGCTCAAACCCATCAGCATGTACACCATAGGAGTGTTAGAATGCTCAAAACCCAACAGTGGTATCAGAGGCATGGGTTGTTTTCTGTTATATTCATGCAAATGTTTTATTTTCAAAAGTTGGAAAAAAAAGAAAAAAAACATGACGTTTGTCAAATTTTAAGATAATTACTTGTTTTTGCGAAAAACTAATTATTTGTAAAATTTGAATCATTTGTTATATGAGTTGAATTAGGTCAAATTTAGTAAAAGATAAAATGATATGATTATTTTATTAGTTTTAAAAGTTTGATCTAAAGAGTTTTTTGAAACCTCCATAAGTTATGGATATGAAAAGGTTTTTAAAAAAAATTGATTCAAAGTTTTTTATGGAGTTACAAAACTTGGTCTTAATGTTTTAAAGATTTCCATAACTTGTTCTTAAGTTATGGAACATGAAAAGTTTCATCATAAAACAAGTATTTAACTCCATAAGTTATGGAATCCAAAAGTTTTCAAGAGTTACAAAACTTGCCCTCAAGTTTTGGAATTTGGAAAAAGTTTTTTTATGATAAAAAAAGAATTGAATTCTAAAACTCTTGGGTTCATAACTTAAACAATTAATTAAAGGGTTTTAATTTTGAATTTAATAATTGGAATTATGATGTTTTTATTGAATAATTCAATTAACTCTTATGGACTTTATTAATAGATAATTAAAGTGTTTAATTCAAAGAGAATTAATAATTCCATAATGACATGGTTTAAATTTAATTAAATTAAGAGTATAGTTTAATTAATAGATTAAACGACCAAGTATTTTAAATGTCTAAAATACACCCTTATACTATTATAATATTAAAAGTTTAATATATTATATGTATAAGAGTAAGTCGTCTTACCATTAGTAGGCCTCATTCATGAAGCCAGTCTATAAGGGTGGTATAAGGTTACTGCCTATAAAATGGCAGTTTAATGGGTGTCCACTCTCACCCACCGCTTACTTGACTGGTGGAGGGTCATTAGCCGAACAGGTAGGACAAGGACTATAATTCTCCCTTCATTAAAAGTATTAATGATAAATACTAAGTAACTAAACTTTTTATAAATTCCCAATCTTAGTTACTTAGGAAAATATGAATAAGGTGCTAATCCATGAAATTACACTTTGCACTTTGTTTAAGTTGTTAGTGGAGGGTGTGTGGTTAACCGGCACACTAACCTGGACTTAACAAGGTAGGCAAAGGGTAACTTAATGTTTATCATAGTATCGTTGGAGCGTGTGTGGTTAACCGGCACATCGATTGAGGGGTAAATATTAAGGGTACCAAGTATATTTGCATGGTTACTTCACACCTTGTTTTGTGATCCTCGGCATCCCAGTAACAAAACCTGAAGGGCACACTCGAGATTGAAACATGCCATTGAAAATTTCAATGAATCTCAAAAGAATCTAGGAGTTTCAAAACCAATTAAAACCTAATAATACATTTCGCTTATCTTGGTGGAAATTGGTGAATCGTCATTCACCTACCTTCAAATATTTTATAGCTTGGATTACGGCATCCCTCTTCCAAGTTATAAAATAGTTTGTTGGGTCCTAGCCTTAATATATCATATTGGGTGTTATATTAAGGACTTAAATCAACTTTACGTGAATTTCTCCCATTGTTGATGTCTGGTTTAGACAACAATGATCTTCCCAAACCAAGCTTTCCTAATGAATATGACTTCCCGAGTTTGGCTCATGGAAGTCATACTTCTCTTCCTCCACCTCCTCCAATTATTCTCCCTAACCCACAAGTTCAAGGTCACTCAAGCCCTAATGGCAAACAAGGTCTATGTGTGATCACATCTTGGAGATGAAGTCACATATTGACAAGCCGGGAGAGTTGGGTGTCAAAGTCTTGAGAAAGTTGGATGTTCAATCACTTTCTAAGTCACATAGTGAGTTCCTTTGGGACTACTATGAAACAGACTATGACATGAACCTTAATGATCATATCTATTTGCTTGGTGCTGCTGAATCAGCAATGATTTGGAACGATAGTAAAGCAAATTTGATTAGAAGATCAACTTCCCAAAAACTTTATGGACAGTGACAATGGTGACACTGGAAATCCAGAAAAAGCATTCTCTTCCCAATGGAAAGGGATTGACCATAGTCAACCCGGTTGACCAAATGGTAAAGAGAAAGGCTAAGTCTGAGATAGTCCCATTACCAAAGGGTCCATATGTTTATTTTGCCAAAGGAAGGGGCGTTGATTGCAAAGCTGCCAAATTTACCTAAGGATGTTAAAGTCAATAAGTTTGACTCTACATCAGGTAGAGCCCATTATATAACTCTGTTAAGTTCTATTCTGAGATCCTCATTACATGATGTGACTAGGTCACATGTTGATGTTTTAAGAATAAAAGAATAGAGAGAAATCTTAAAGGAAGTATCTGCTGATTCTGATCGAGAAGGTGGATTTCGATCGCATCAGAATTTTGAGCAGTTGCTTAAGAAGTTATGATATATTGCTAAGGAATAGATAACAACAATTTTCTATGTGGATTGTAAGGATAAGTTTTTCCGCAAAGTTTTAAAATAAAAGAAAATTGTTTAATTTTATTTATTTGAAGTATCCTTACAATGGCATTTGTGGAAAATTGTTGCTTATATGATTCCACTGACAACAATATTGGAAAATGGATTTGATTCTTTCATTTGTGGTAGTGTCTAAATTTACCAAATCAGGAAAGTTCCTCATCACCCAAGTTTCAATTGGACCGAAACTTGGAATCATGCAAGTTGAATAGTATGATGAATGAGAACTTTCAAGCATTGGAAAATCAAGACTAATTACTTGTTCATATGGATGTGTGAGTCAAGTGAAGGACTAAAGGGATCGAGTACACATTCTTGTGCACTGGTCATGTCCACCACAAAGCTCGTTAAGACTATTTGATTTACTAAAGTTTAGTAAATATGGTTATACTTACAAGTTTAAGTATAATTCTGAAACATTGGAAAAGTCTCAATGTATGGCAGAACGAATGGGAAGAATCAAATTAGGCAGAAAGATAAAAGTTTCTCAAATCTGAAAAGATGGAAGAGTACTTTAGTATCATGTTTGTGATCATCTTAATGATTTAGAAATCATATCACAATTAGTCCTCTAAAGGTCATCTTAGTGCATTTTTACGACTAAGAAGAGGAGTCATGAATTGTTGAAATGGTTAGATCAGGAAGATGAGTTATACTTCGTTCCAAAACAATTCTTAAAGTCATACTCCAAGATTGTAACTTGAGTGACATATCTTAAAGAAAGGTTTAAAACACTTGTCAAATGTAAGAGTAAAAGTGTCCTACTCTTGTACATTTGAAATTGGTAAGTTGTGATGTTTTGGATAAAACAAAGACCAACTAAGGCTAATTGTGTGAAGTGTTTGTCTTGATAAAGAATCCGCACTATCTCTTGAATATTGGGCAAGATAGTTGTTGGGTTATGAGCATTCTAACACTCCTAAGTGTACATGCAACCCTAAATACCTTGGATCTATGTTTTCTCTATTATACATACAATTATGAACATCCATGGTATTATCCTAATCTAGCATACAAAATAATAAATACAACTAGATAGAATACATACCTCTTTGATGTAGAATGTCTTCATGAAGCTTGAGTGCCTAGTGCCCCAAGTGTGACACCTCAAATGGTTCACACAACACCAAATACACTTGGAATAACTTGAGAGAAACTTGAACACTCCTTGAAATCGTCTAGCCCTCACACTCACACATTAGTGCACGATTTCTTGAGCCATGGGATTCTTTTATATGGTGGCTATTAGGGTTACACCATGTAACTCATAACTTTACTCATTCCTTATGCTCCATGGATTTTAACCTCCATGGAGTATCCATGGGTCACCCCATGGACTTAGTCCAACATAAGGAATCTTGGATCACAAGCCCACATATATAAGAATGAATGATTTACACAATCAACCCATATATTTAATTAGTCTCCTTTTGATCACTTAATTAATTCCAAATTAATTCTTGATCAATACTAATTAAATAACCTTATTAATATATTAGAACTTATAATATATTAACCAACCGTAAGTGTTATTTCTCTCATTATAGTCTATCCAAATGCATGATGCCATGCAACCCAAATGGACCATGCCGGGTCGGGTCAAGTCTTACCAATTATAGTTATGGACTTAGACATTAGTCCAACAGTCTCCCACTTGGATAAGTCTAAAACTATTATTGCGTATGACTTCAGGAACCGATCAGCAATCGTAGCTCTTAAAAGCTTCTGTCGAACTCTGACCTTGTCGACGAACTCTGACCTTTGTCAATGACTTGTCCATTAGATAAGGGATCATATATTCCTCCATTCTAGATATCATATGGACTGAGACATGGATTATCAATCATTCTCTCTGTCCATTTGTTGTTTCCCGATTTCCGATTCATGATGACTGACTGATTGAACAAATCAAATCAGTCCTGGCTTGGCCAAGCACTCACATGTATCATCTTTAAATCATCGAGGGGCCCACATATATCGCTTTTATCCCGAAGGTAAAAGGAATGGATAAACTTCGACTCATATGGCTTGTTCTACTACTTGTTGAATCATACACAAATGCACGTTTTATAACATCGAGTTACCAATGCGTTTTCGTGCAATCAATGTATAACCAACTCATAGTAACAACTCATATCTCTAGGTTTGAAGAATATAAGATATTATCGTCTCATGATCACTCGTGATAAAATCCAGGAAGTGATTCAAATGAGCGCGGGTTGAATCCAATACTCAGAACTTATGAGCACTCATGAGTGTTGTAGCACCACTTTGTCCACCAACTTGGACCTCTACAAACCAACCCATGACAGTCTTGATTCATATCTACTTCCAACATATGACCGACTGTGGATGGTTTGAATAACTTAATCATTCAGGAAGAGCGACTTAGTTATTCTGGAAGTCAAAACATGCAAAGTGAAACACAAGAATAAATGAATCAAATATGGTATCAAACCCTATGAATATAAATAAACACTTTTATTTATCACCATACTGATTACTCATTATTCATTGTTTCGGTTTTATCAACTTTATACTTGAATTTAAAACAATAGTTGTCCCATGCTCCAAGCATGTACACTATGTTTTCTAAACACTAGTCATGCCATACACCAAGTATGCATACTATGTTTGTCTATGATCTTTACTTTGTAAAATAGATCAATTGAACATCACTCCAATGATCCTCTTTTCACAGTCCCAAATCCTTACTGCAAATGCAAGAATTCCAAATTCATGCCATTTACTGAAATATGTTAGATTCTAAACTTATATGCATTGATCCTCTTAATGATTATGCACGAAGTCAGAAAGACTTGACAACAATCATTACAGAGCATTCCAAAGGAGATCAGCTCCTTGGAAACATCCTTCTTTCATTAAGTTTCCTAATCTTACACAAATTGAATAATTTCTAACTTTGAAACATTTCCATATTCCATTTTGACTATCACTTCTAAACAAGAGTTGCCTCCTTACAGATTATGTCAATATGGTCCTTCCAGAATTAACATTATACTTCCAACTGTCCTTGAGCAACCAATCTTTGGTAAACCTTAGATTGTCCTCGACAATTGCTTAATCATTTTAGTCATATCCAATTCTAGACCTTTTCCCTTCATAATGCCCTAGGCATTTGGAAAATTTTAGAAAGGATGAATATAGCACATGTAATCGATCCTATATCCGAAGCATATGGGACACGATTCATGATGTCTCACATAAAGACTAAACCAGTCTTTTACTATAATATTTTCATTTCAATTTGCCAAGTTCTCAAAATTCAGATTATGAAAAGGGATGCCGTAATCATTAAGGGGTAAATATTAAGTTACCCTTTGCCTACCTTGTTAAGTCCAGGTTAGTGTGCCGGTTAACCACACACGCTCCACTAACGACTTAAGCAAAGTGCAAAGTGTAATTTCATGGGTTAGCACAAAATTCACATTTTCCTAAGTAACTAAGATTGGGTATTAATAAGAGTTTAGTTACTTAGTATTTATCATTAATACTTTTAATGAAAGGAGAATTATAGTCCTTGTCCTACCCGTTCGGCTAACGACCCTCCACCAGTCAAGGAAATGGTGGGTGTGAGTGGACACCCATTAAACTGCCATTTTATAGGCAGTAACCTTATACCCCCTTATAGACCGGCTTTGTGAATGAGGCCTACTAACGGTAAGACTGACTTTACTCTTATACATATATATAAATATTATTAACTTATAATATTATAAAGTATAAGGGTTGAATTTTAACTTTTAAAATTCTAAGGGCTAACTTGGAATTAAAGTATTCATAAGTGAAAACTTTTCAAATTCCAAAACTTGAGGGCAAGTTTTGAAACTATTCAAAACTAATTAATTCCATAACTTATGAGTTTAAAGTAGTTATAATTAAAAAAAAAAAAAAAAAAAAAACTCTTCAAGTTCCATAACTTGAGGACAAGTTATGGAAGACTTTAAACTAATTAATAAAAAAAATAACTTTTTTTATTGTAACTTATGGAACTAATTAAGGTTACACTTTTTTTTTTAATTTAATGAAGAGACTCTTGAACCTCCATAACTTAAGGACAAGTTATGGAGTCATAAAACCATTTAATTAGAACTAGACTCTTCATTTTGTAACCTTTGCCAACTTTTATGAGTTTATGATTCTTAAATGTGACTTTTCATATAACTTGTGGACAAGTTACAAAAACACACTTTGGAATCAACTCTTAGATTAAAATGGATTGAAAACAACTATTTCACACAACTTTTCTATTAATCTAAGAACCTTATAAGAACAAGATAATTCAAATCATCAATCTTCAAGAAATTAGCATGAACATACAAACTAATACAAATCTTGAAATTATGACAATTATCTTAGAAATTGGATTAGCATGAACATTACCACATCAAAAACAAGTTTATAAGTCCAAAAACATCTTAGGGTAATGTTCCTAGTCCAATTCCAGCCAAAACAATCGAATATATGCATCCAACTCGATTTTTCAGCTACTTTTGCAAGTATAACAAGAAAACAAGCCTAGGCTCTGATACCACTGTTGGGTTATGAGCATTCTAACACTCCTAAGTGTACATGCAACCCTAAATACATTGGATCTATGTTTTCTCTATTATACATACAATTATGAACATCCAAGGTATTATCCTAATCTAGCATACAAAATAATAAATATAACAAGATAGAATACATACCTCTTTGATGTAGAATGTATTCATGAAGCTTGAGTGCCTAGTGCCCCAAGTGTGACACCTCAAATGGTTCACACAACACCAAATACACTTGGAATAACTTGAGAGAAACTTGAACACTCCTTGAAATCGTCTAGCCCTCACACTCACACATTAGTGCACGATTTCTTGAGCCATGAGATTCTTTTATATGGTGGCTATTAGGGTTACACCATGTAACTCATAACTTTACCCATTCCTTATGCTCCATGGATTTTAACCTCCATGGAGTATCCATGGGTCACCCCATGGACTTAGTCCAACATAAGGAATCTTGGATCACAAGCCCACATATATAAGAATGAATGATTTACACAATCAACCCATATATTTAATTAGTCTCCTTTTGATCACTTAATTAATTCCAAATTAATTCTTGATCAATACTAATTAAATAACCTTATTAATATATTAGAACTTATAATATATTAACCAACCTTAAGTGTTATTTCTCTCATTATAGTCTATCCAAATGCATGATGCCATGCAACCCAAATGGACCATGCCGGGTCGGGTCAAGTCTTACCAATTATAGTTATGGACTTAGACATTAATCCAACAATAGTCTTATATGTCAAGAGGATAGTGGGAGTCTTAAAGATCCTAAAAAGAATTTCAAAAACTAATCAAGAATAAAACCTGAGGTTCTTCACTAGCACACGACTTGAGGTTTATAACCTATCATGTTGACATATTCTGTGCCCATTCCAGTTAAAGTAGGCTTTACATATGAGTTCTGAAAGTTCTCAATTGGTTGCATAACAACTTGGAAGCAATGGCAGGCCCTGTACTGCCAGGTGGCAAGAAGTTAAGATTGCATAAGTTCAGTCCATATGAGTTTGGATTTGTCATTATCCTTGTCTTGTGACTATGGTTTTGACGATTCACATGGATAAGAACACATACACCATAAAATCTAAGGGTCATAAGGTTTCTCTCCGATTCATGAAAATGATGGTGAGGAAACACTTCCACCAAGTAGATTTGAAGCAGATGGCAAAAGTTCTAAACAATTGAGACTATGATTACGACATCCCTTTTCATAGTTCTGAAATTGTTTAGACACACATGCATGCTATCTAAGGAAAGGTGTATGATTTTGATAAAGTTTTATCAAAGCATCTCGTATCAGAAATCTGAACTTTGGTAAGAAAGTCAATAAAGTATTGATTTCTAGAAGTCCAGCTGATTTCTGAGTACATGTCAAAGCTAGTGGGAGCATAAGTGTTATGCTAATAATCATCATGTTAGTGGGAGCATGATAATTATTGTTAGTGTTGCAAGTTAGCAATGTTAATTATAGAAAACAAAAGTTTCAATTCGTGAGGCTACAGGGATTGAAAAAGTTGTTTTGCTATAATTAAGGGAGAGGATATACTTCATTTCAGTTCTAAAGGCTTAGATTGAGACCTTAATCATCTTTAGTCAAGAATATATATATGAATTTCATGTTGGATTGGTTCAACTTAAGGAAATTCTATATATTGCGTTCTCAAAATTCGATTATGATTACGGCATCCCTCTTCATAGTCAAATTTTGAAAACATGGCAAATAAAAATATTGTAGCAAAAGACTGGTCTAGAATCATGTCTATATGTGAGACATCATGAATCGTGTACCATTTGCTTTGGGTACAGGATCGATTGCATGTGCTATAATATTTGTCATTTCTAAATTTTTCCAAATGGCCAGAGGCATTAAGAAGGGAAAAGGTCTAGAATTGGATATGACTAAAATGATTAAGCAATTGTCGAGGACAATTTGAGGTTTACCAAATATTGGTTGCTCAGGGACAGTTGGAAGTATAGTGCTAATTTTGGAAGGACCATATTGACATGTTCTGAAAAGAGGCATCTCTTATTCAGAAGTGATAGTCAAAATGAGAATATGGAGTTATGTCCATAGGTGGAAGTTATCTGTGTAAGATTAGAAAACTTAATGCAAGAAGCATGTCCAAAGCAATGTACTTTGAATATGAGACTTAGTTTCCATGGAGTTGATCTCCATTGGAATACCTTATAATGACTGTTGACAAGTCTTTGTGAATTTGTACATATTCATTACAGGAGGGTCAGTGCATATAAGTTTAAAATCTAAACAGATTTCGATAAATGATAGGAATTTGAAATTCTCACATTTTTCGATAAGGATTTGGGAGTGTGAAATTTGAATCATTGAAATTATGTTCAATTGGTTTATTTCACAAAGTAAGGATCATAGACAAACATAGAGTGCATACTTGGTGTATGGCAAAGCTATTGTTTAAGAAAAACATAGTGTACATGCTTGGAGCATGGGACAACTAGTGTTTTTAATTCAAGTATAAAGTTGATAAAACCGAAACAATGAATAATGAGTAATCAATATGGTGATAAATAAAAGTGTTTATTTATATTCATAGGGTTTGATACCATATTTGATTCATTTATTCTTGTGTTTCACTTTGCATGTTTTGACTTCCAGAATAACTAAGTCGCTCTTCCTGAATGATTAAGTTATTCAAACCATCCACAGTCGGTCATATGTTGGAAGTAGATATGAATCAAGACTGTCATGGGTTGGTTTGTAGAGGTCCAAGTTGGTGGACAAAGTGGTGCTACAACACTCATGAGTGCTCATAAGTTCTGAGTATTGGATTCAACCCACGCTCATTTGAATCACTTCATGGATTTTATCACGAGTGATCATGAGACGATAATATCTTATATTCTTAAAACCTAGAGATATGAGTTGTTACTATGAGTTGGTTATACATTGATTGCACGAAAACACATTGGTAACTCGATGTTATAAAACGTGCCTTTGTGTATGATTCAACAAGTAGTAGAACAAGCCATATGAGTCGAAGTTTATCCATTCCTTTTACCTTCGGGATAAAAGCGATATCTGTGGGCCCCTCGATGATTTAGCGATGACACATGTGAGTGCTTGGCCAAGCCAGGACTGATTTGATTTGTTCAATCAGTCAGTCATCATAAATCGGAAATCGGGAAACAACAAATGGACAGAGAGAATGATTGATAATCCATGTCTCAGTCCATATGATATCTAGAATGGAGGAATATATGATCCCTTATCTAATGGACAAGTCATTGACAAAGGTCAGAGTTCATTGACAAGATCAGAGTTCGACAGCGGCTTTAAGAGCTACGATTGCCAGTTGGTTTTTGAAGTCATACTCAATAATAGTTTTAGACTTATCCAAGTGGGAGGCTGTTGGATTAATGTCTAAGTCCATAACTATATTTGGTATGTACTTGACCCGACCCGGCATGGTCCATTTGGGTTGCACTTCACCGACACAATTTATATGGATAGTCTTTTGAGAATAGTATATTTATGATTTATATTAATATATTATAAGTTCTAATATATTAATATATAATCATATTATTTAATTAGTATTGATCAAGAATTAAATTATAATTAATTAAGTGATCAAAAGGAACTAATTAAATATGGACTCTTAGATATATATATATGTGTAGTGGGCCAAATTCATTTAGGTTGGGCTAAGTCTTCATGGATAGTCTATGGAGCTTTAACCCATGGATCCTAGGAAATGAAAGGTCATGGGTATTAGGGTTTAACCCTAGTCCTCCACACTATATAAAGGGTCTTATGGTTCATGAAATTATGCTAGTGGCTAGTGTGGATACACTAAAGAGGGCAATAACCAATTTCATAGTGTGAGACAAGTATCCATATTCTCTAAAGGTTTTCCAAGGTGTTTTGGAGATTTGTGATTCCACTTGAGGCTTCCACACTATTGGGGCTAAGCTCTTAAAGCTTGAAGACATCAAGCTACATCAAAATGTATGTCATCTAACTAGAACTTTGTAGTATAGGTGCTTCATAATATGCTAGTTACGATGAAACCTTGGAATATTTAATATTTGCATGTATAATAGAAAAAACATAGATCCAAGGTTTATAGGGTTGCATGTACACCATAGGAGTGTTAGAATGCTCAAAACCCAACAATAGCTTCATTCTCGGACAAGCAGTGAATAAATCAAAAATTCTGGGGCTTGCTAAGATTTAAACTCGCGACACTCCCTTCCTCAAACAAGCGCCTTACCAGCTGATCTAACATGCCACACGCTTCATTACTTTGAAATTTAATTCAAAAGGAGTCCTTTCTCGGTTCCTAATTTCGCAAATTTGTCACTTTTCGCCCAAAAATCAATTTCTTTTTATTTTAAAATTTCATTTTCAACCAAAAAATTTAGCTTTTAATTTTTGACTTTTGACCTCAAATTTTGACTTTGACTTTCAAGTTTGACCTTTGACTTTAAACTTTGACTTTCTCGTTTAACCTTTAAATTTTCAATTTTAGCTTTTCGGTTTGACTTATAAGTTTGACTTTTCAAGTTTGACTTTTAAGTTTGATTTTTTAAATTTGACTTTTAAGGTTGACTTTTGAGTTTTTTGTCAAAGAGCATTTTTGATAAAACAATGAGTTCTTCAAACACCAAATTCAATGAAATTTCTTTTTCTCAAACATGCATTGATAATGTTAAAAATTACTTGAGCATATCGAATTATTACGTAGAGAGAATGAGGACCTAAAATACGAAGGATATCAACTCAGGAAAGGACAGAAACCTCTAAAAGCACAACTAGAAGCCAAAACAAAAGATTGTAGGAGACTTCAGGAAGAGTATAGCAATAAATGTGCAAACTATAGATTTGTAGCAGAACAACTTGCTGAGTTAACTGCTGAACTTGACACATTGAAAAATAAGTTTGAAAATGCAGATTTTAATTTCAGAAAATTTTATGTGTCAAGTGAAGTAGTCGCGTCAATGATGGAAAATAGTTTGAGATTTAAAAATAACTAGCAAAAGGGTTTAGGGTATGATAAAGTGCCTCCTCCTTTTAATCACACCTATCAGTATAACCCTTTGACAAAATAGGAAATGGACAGAGAGGCACATCTCAAATATGGCAAACTTGTTGTATTTGTGTCGGGATATGGTCCTCAGGTTGCAAGTACTAATGTTTCTACTTCTTATGCAGATCAACCACTAAGTCATTGCAAGCAAGCAGCTGAAGAGAGTCTGTCTGATAATATAATTGTATCAAAGTCTGATGACTCAAAATTTTTCGATATATTTGATGATATCTTTGATAATTCTGCCGTGGTTGTGTCTGAAAGTATTGAGCTGAACGATTTTAATACTTCTACTTCTTGTGCAGGTAAAGTAGTGGAAGATGAGAACAAGGAGAACACTATTGAACAATCAAATGACTCCTTGAACTCTGAATCTGTTGCTTCTAACTCAGCTACTTCTGATAAATCAAAATCACAAAGGTAAGAAGGGAATGTCGGCCAAGAAGTCCAATCCAAGAGATGCTCCAGTGAAATCAAGACCAGTTAGGTCAAAGTCATCTCGACGATCGGCTTCAAGTTCAAAATCAAGTACCGAGGCACCCATCGAATCGAAAAAGAAATGGGTTAAACCCAACTACAGATGGGTACCAAAGGTTCAATATCACAAATCATCTAATGCGTCTAATATTTCTTCATCTTATGTTTGTGATAAACATGATATGTCATGGGAGAGGGTACCTTGCGTTGATGATAAAGGTCAACCCAGTTTCAAAATGGACTGGGTTCCAAAGACCAACTGATCCCGCTCTGTGCTGGAGCAGCTATGGAGGCATATCATCAGACTTCAGTTTGTTGATAGTAGCTTGTGACAACCCGACATTTCCATTTGAACAAACTCTACCGTCTAGCACTTCAATTAAAAGTCAAATTCTTTTCTGCTACTTTTTAGCTCGGTTTAAAGTCCGGTTGGGTATTTTTAATATTTATTTTCTTGAGAGAACAAATTAGAGGAAGTATACTTTAGGATTAATTGTGCAAGATTTAAGTCACAAAACTCCAAGAGTTTGTGGTTTACGGCCCAAAATAGTGTTAGGGTCGAAAACCCTAAAGGGTATATAAATGACACTTAGTCATTTTTAGTCATTTTTTCCATTTCCAAGTCAAGAACAATTCTCTCTCAAGTATCATCCGAATTTTTGTCAAGATCTTCAAGATTGTAAGTGTTTCCTTTCTAGTTTAGTTGATCTCTTCCATTATCTAGTGATCTTACATGATTTCATCCATGAAATCATTCCATTTTCTTAGATCTTCAAGTGTTCTTCATTTCACCAAGAACACCAAGAACACACACTAGTGTTTTGGGCCGAAAACACCCTTCTTTGCTTCCATATTGTAAGTATCTATCTCCTATACTTGTTATCTAGTAAGGATACTTGATTTAGGGCCTTGAAATCGTCATTTATCCAAGAACAAAAGGCGTTTTCGGTCTAGTGCATCTCCTTAGACCGAAAACCCTTATTGAGGGTGCAATATGACTTTAAACCTTTCCTAAAGCTTAGTCATGAATCTAGAACACTTCATTGGTTGTTGAAAGCCCTTGGAAATCACCTTATGCATCAAAGACCATGGGTTTTCGGTCAAAAGCATTTGGACTGAAAACCATATGGACCGAAAACCATATGGACTGAAAACCTACTTGGACCGAAAACTCCAATGAGAGGCCATACTCCCCTTAGATGCAAACCTAATGTACTCCTAGCACTTGAATCAAAGTGTTATACAAGTTTTAGGGTGTCTTTACTTAATTAATTAGTTGTTAAGTGACTAATTGGATACATATATGTGTCAATATATGTTAGATAGGATCCGTGTGTGTGCTCAAGTTTCCACTTGACACTTAGCATCCTATACCATCCGTTCATCCAAACCACTCACTACAGGTGAGTTCATACCCCTTAATCAACGTTTTAAATGAATTTTAAATGCTTTTATGGGGGGGGGGGATACAAGTTAAACTATTATAGTTATTATATCAATCACATGTGATTAATAACTACCAAACAAGTGAATTTCTTACTTTTCAAACCGTGTTATCAAACAAACTACTTCAAACTGTTTTACAAACTCTTTTACATGTTAAATACTTTCATTAAACTCTTTTAAACTTATACTTTGTCAAATGTGTATCTATATAGATATAGTTATATAAGTAGGATTGAAAGGACTTAGGACTGATAGCTCGCCTTGCTTCCTGTTCCTTGTTTGGTTGTGGACTTAGGGTATCGGTTATTTGTCCGAAGGTCGTTTGAATCCTAGTTATTTATTATGTATATGCATATAGATATAAAAGTTACTTCTTTCATTTCAATACCTTTGGGTAGCAAAGGTATACAAACATGTTCATACATGCAAACAACATTACTAGTAAACTATAATAGGTATAGTTTAGGAAGTTGCAATACTATTACTAGAATAGTGAAACATTCAATGAGTCAGTTGATACATGAATCAATACATACTATGATGGGAAACAAACATAACATACAGATAGAGAATACTATGATGAGAAACAAACATAACATACAGATAGAGAATACTATAACGAGAAACAAACGATAACATACAGAGAGAACATACATACATACTAGACAGAGAGAACATACAATACATCTAGTACATACAATACATATACAAGTACATTACAACAGTTATGTGAGCCACGTAACGGGGCATGGCATCACATGTCATGGCCCGTTTTGTATCCAAAATCTCCTTAAGTGGAGAGCGTTGAGTTTGTGTATAGATCTATACTGGATTGACAATCCTACACCTTGCTGCTCGCTACAGTGGGACTTGGAAGTCTACAGGTGCCAAATGTCATTTCTTCCGACGTTTTTCATCTTCGTGTTTATAGTCGGTAGTATGGTACAGGCATATCACATGTTACTTTAAATAACATATTGGTTTAAGGTAATTAGTACAACAGTAGTTACTTAATACAACACTACAATACTTTATTATTTCCCCATTGCATTCACTTTGTGATCTTCATACAATGAACGGTAATGTAAAACTATATTTTTGGTTAATGATAGTCATACTTGGGAAAATACACGCTTTTACAAGAAACAGACATACAAACATTTGATGCCTTGGTAGAAGGCTACTTTTAGTAGAAAACATATAGTTTTCTAGGAGAGTTCAAACATTTACAAACAATTACAAACATTTTGTAACGCCCCGATTCTCAGGTATGGATTTATGTAAAAGGTTATTTGGTTTTATGTCCTACTTGACGAGTTGGTTGCCCTACTCGTCGAGTAGCACCGGGGTGGGATCGTATGTTTAGTGACCTACTCGCCGAGTCCATGAAGGGACTCGACGAGTAGGAGCTGGCAGATGAAACCCTAAATCCCGGGGTTTGGCACCCTATTTAAAGGAGCCTCAGCCTCCTTTGGCCTCTTTACAGTCTTTGAGAGCTAAGTGAAACCCTAATTCATGTGGTACTCTTCTTGGTGTGATTTAAGCCTTGGAAAGAAGGTTGGCTAGGAGGGAAAAGCTTGAAGAGCAAAGGAGTTGAAGCAAGGAAGGTGTGGGAAGCAGAACTTACCTCAGCTAGTATCTTCTGGAGGTATCAAGTTGCAATCTTTACTTCCCTTCCCGTCTAGATCTCTTTTCTTTTGGATGAGTTTTAGGGTTTTATGGATTTTGAGTTGATATGACGAGCTATGGGCTAGATCTGAAGTTGTAACTTCAGATCTGGACCCTTCCTAAGTCCTAGAGTTATAAAGTTGCGGGTTTGGGGGTGATTGAGACCCTCCTTGTGCATGAAAGCCCATTAAGAGCTTAGAATTGCCATTAAGAGCCTTTTTAGCCATGCATACACGTAAAGTTTGCAACTTTACGTGAAATGCACGCTCTAGAAGCTTGGATTTGTAATTTGGAGCCATTGCATGGCTTAGATAAGTCTGTATGGCTTACGGGCTGAAGGAACTCGGCGAGTCGCAAGGTTGACTCGGCGAGTCGTATGAAGATTGCCTTGAACTCGACGAGTTGGATGAGCAACTTGGCGAGTCCGATGAAGATTGCCATGGACTCGGCGAGTTGTATGAACAACTTGGCGAGTCGGATGAGTTTTCTCCAGGATATGTATGCGTGTGTATCCGTCGAGTTGCAAGAAGGAAACTCGACGGGTGGCCTTAAAGTTTGACCGAGAATCGGAGGAACTCGACAAGTCACCTCGATGACTCGGCGAGTTGGAAAGTGCTTCAAGGAACTCGGCGAGTAGCCGAGGGTACTCGGCGAGTTAAGGTCAACATGGACTGTTGACCTTGACTGAGGACTTTGACTTTGACCAGAGGTTGACTAGTCGGTTTATGGAGTACCTTATAAGGTTAAGGACTTATGAGTATATTGTTCTATCGTATTAGGTGGTGGAGCCTGTGTCAAGTGATTCGAGAGTGGGGATTTATCTACCGAGTCGACATCTGCGAGGTGAGTTATCCTCACTATATCGATAGGGTCTAAGGCACCAAGGCCGACCCTTTAGTTGTTATCGTTATGGTACATTACATGTGGATATGATATGTTATATCGGAATCAGGATAGACAGTATGTTATGCTCTTTTGATCCGTAGGGATTAATATGTTAGTAACCTGCTAGGTCAGTGCTCTAGTTATGAGTGATTGCTATGTTTGGTGATCAGTAAGATAGATATGTTTGATGATTGTATATGCCAGTATATGATAGTTATGCGCACATGATTAATTGCTTGTTGCTTGGATTGAGGCGGTCCTGCTCTGTGCTGAAGGCCAACACATCCTATGAGCGGTCCGGGGAGACTGTAGGCCCACGTGGCGGTCCAGTCATGCCGAAGGCTCAGTATAGATTTAGTTGGACTGTAGGCCCTGTAGGGCGGTCCAGTCAGGCCGATGGCCCAGTATGCTCGTTGATTGATTGATTATTACGGACATGGTATTATCAGTGTGGCATTGGTATTTTGGGGGTAGCTCACTAAGCCCTCGGGCTTACAGTTTTCAGTTTATTGTTTCAGGTACTTCAGGAGTTCATGGCAAGGTTAAGGCGTGACCGTACCGCTCCTCATCCTTATGATCTGGCTTTTGGGACACTCTAATTGAATAATGAATTGAAAACACTTTTGTAAACAATTACTATTTGGTTTTATTTATGCTTGAAAAGTTTAAATTTGGCGTAAAATTTATAGATGTTCCAAGTTGGTATCAGAGCCTTGGTTTGAGCGAATTGGAGGAACACTCGTGTGAATCCAGTCTCAAATCAAGGAGATTCTCGGAAAGTAAAATTTTTAAAATGGTTTTCAAAATAAAGGATGGAGGATGCAGAGGGTACGATCAGCCGGAGCCTGTAAGTAAACCCCAAAACACCATACAGTTATTTGATATTTTGATATGTTAAGAACAGCATGCTAGTGCTAGGCTAGGGATCTTCAGGAATCGCATGATAGACTTGCCTGATTATATGATGCGCATTAGCCTAGGGTTTCTTGTATATGGAATTGACATCATAACTGTAGATATATAGTGTATGCATCACGGCTGTGCATAATAAAGACCTCATAGCCTGAGAATGTTGATTCGGCCTTCGGGTAGGATCGGACATTCGAAAGTCTATTGGGTCCAGCGTTATGTGCAGTTAGCATACACTAGCGCTGCAGGGGATGATGAAAGTTTCATGGATGTGTGAGTTGTGAAAAGCGGTAAGACCCGTTGCGAGATAGTTGATATTCCTCTAGGGGTGAGGGTTGAGCGCATTTTTGTTGATGCTAGTGTTAGGGTGTTGTGGTGATACTTGAGACAAATATGGGTAGGTGTGGAAGGTAGTATGGGCCCGTACTACTGAAAGCACAGGACCCATACGCGTAGCAAGGAAGTCACAACCCCTAGGGTTTGTGGGTTTTGGTCTCCCGATACTATGTTATTTATCTGATGTTTGAGTATATCTTTCAGTACGGTGGTGACGAGACGTGTTGCTACTGGATCCGGATCAGGATCAGGATCAGGATCGGGAGATGGAGGGTTGGAGGTGCCGATAGCACCTGAGCCCGTGGTACAGATAGGGACCGAGGAGTTGGATGCCAGGATCCGGGAGATTATGCACGACGAGATTGCTGCAGCGTTCCGAGCGCAGCTGCCAGAGATGTTTGGGTCGATTAAGACCGCGATGGTCGAGTACTTTGATGAGCGATATGCAGCTCTAGCAGAGACAGCTGCCGCTGCAGCCACTTCGGCTGTACCTGCGGCAGGGGTTGGAGGAGGAGCCAGCAGGGCTTTCCAGTACCGGGACTTCGATAATACGAAGCCCCCGACATTTGATGGTACACAGGATGCGATCAGAGCTATGAGGTGGTTATCAGACGTAGAGGGATGTTTCTTCACGTGTTCATGTCCTGCTGACCAAAAGGTCAGGTGTGCCCTGAACCTGCTGAGGCTTGGGGCAAAGGACTGGTGGAGATTGACGACAGGGTCGTACACGGATGATCAGCGAGCTGCTGTTACTTGGGAGCAGTTCCGGGATATGTTCCGCACCCGCTACGTTCCACATGTTGAGCGGGAGCGGCTTGCTCAGGAGTTTTTGACATTGAGACAGGATGGGGAGTCAGTGATGGAGATTACCCATATGTTCACGGAGAGGGCTATGTTTTTCCTGGAGTTTGCTTCAGAGCAGTCTCAGATGACTCGTTATCTGAGTATGCTCAAGGCTGATATTCGACAGTTTGTGTCTACACAGCGATGTGATACCCTTCTGGATCTTCAGGAAGCCGCAAGGCGGCGTGAGTTGGAGATAGAACTGCAGTTGAAGGAGCAGCGTCAGGCACCGGCACAGTCTCAGCCGGCGCCTAAGTGGTCTAAGACCGCTGATACTCGGACTGGGAGTCAGCAGAGCCGCACTTGTGGAAAGTGTGGCAGGGGTCATTCGGGGGTTTGTCGAGCAGGAGGTGGATGCCACAAATGTGGCAAGGAGGTGCACTATGCCAGGGACTGCCGTCAGTCCGCCCCTCCAGCAGATATGAGGATTTGCTACCATTGTCATCAGGTTGGTCACGTGAAGACCAACTGTCCGCAGCTCGCCGCCAAGCCGGCGCAGGGTCCCGCGTCAGCTACTGTGAGGATTGGGGATGGGAGGCCAGTCAAGGTGGAGCCTCCGAAGGCTTAGGGTCGCGCCTTCCAGCTCACGGCCGAGGAGGCCAAGGCAGCACCGGATGTGGTTGTTGGTGCGTTTCTTTTCTCTGTCTCAGTTATTGTATTTGTGTTATGCTTATTGGTTGTACCTGTGAATAGGTACGTTTTTAGTGAATTCTTTGCCTGGTTTAGTTTTATTTGACTCAGGGGCGAGTCGGTCGTTCGTATATCAGACTTTCAGTAGAGGGTTTAGCGTACCGGTAGATGAGCTTGAGTGTCCGTTGCGAGTTTCGATCGCCAACGAACACGAGGTTTCTGCTTCTTCGGTCTACCGGGGATGCGAGTTAGAGACTTTCGGGGTGCCCTTCCCGATAGATTTGATTCCTATTCCCATGGGGGAAGTGTGCGTGATCGTAGGGATGGATTGGCTCAGTCGATTTGGCGCCATGATCGACTGTGAGGGACAGCGAGTGGTAGTTCGAACCCCAAGTGGGGGAGAACTGGTGGTATATGGCGAGGGCACCAGGATGGGATCAGGGTTTTGTTCAGCGGCCAGGGCTCGACAGTATATTCAGCATGGGTGTGCCGGTTATTTGGCGTATGTGGTAGATACGCGGGTTAGGGATCAGCCCTCGGTTTCGGAGGTCCCAGTAGTTAGAGAGTTTGCTGACGTGTTTCCGGAGGAGTTACCCGGAGTGCCTCCGGAGAGGCAGTTCGAGTTTAGGATTGATCTAGTGCCGGGTGCGGCCCCTATCGCTAAGACGCCATACCGGCTGGCACCGCCAGAGATGCAGGAGTTGTCATCTCAGTTGCAGGAGCTGCTGGGTAAGCAGTTTATTCGTCCGAGTAGTTCCCCATGGGGAGCACCGATCGTTTTTGTCAGGAAGAAGGACGGTTCGCACAGGATGTGCATTGACTATAGGGAGTTGAATAAGTTAACGGTGAAGAACCGTTATCCACTCCCGAGGATAGATGATCTTTTCGATCAACTGCAGGGTGCATCTTGGTTCTCCAAGATCGATTTGAGGTCCGGTTATCACCAAGTCAGGGTGAGGGATAAAGACGTGGAGAAGACCGCGTTTCGGACTCGTTATGGTCATTACGAGTTCGTGGTGATGCCGTTTGGGCTCACCAACGCGCCAACAGTGTTCATGGATTTGATGAACCGAGTCTGCAGACCGATGCTCGATCGCCCGGTCATTGTGTTCATAGACGATATATTGGTGTATTCCAAGACACGAGAGCAGCACGAGGAGCACCTCAGGGAGCTGGAGGTTCTGCGACGAGAACGGCTGTATGCCAAGTTCTCGAAGTGTGAGTTTTGGTTACGAGAGGTCCAGTTCCTCGGGCATCTCGTTAACCAGGAGGGGATTTTGGTCGACCCGGCCAAAGTCGAGGCCGTTATGCAGTGGGAGATTCTGAAATCTCCCTCCGACATCAGTAGTTTCTTGGGATTAGCAGGGTACTACTGGAGATTTATTCGAGATTTTTCCAAGATTGCAGTACCCTTCACTCGTCTAACGAGGAAGGGGGTGGATTTCCGGTGGGGCCCTGAGCAGCAGAGGGCGTTTGAGACCCTCCGATAATGTTTGTGCGAGGCGCCAGTGTTGACGCTCTCCGAGGTAGTCGAGGATTTTGTGGTATTTTGTGATGCATCCATCACAGGTCTGGGGGCGGTCCTCATGCAGAGGGGACGGGTGATAGCCTATGCATCGTGGCAGCTGAAGCCGCATGAGACGAGATACCCTACGCACGATCTTGAGTTGGGAGCGGTGGTTTTCGCTCTCAAGATTTGGAGGCATTATCTATACGGGGTCCGATGTACTATATACACAGATCACAAGAGTTTGAGGCACATCATGGATCAGCCGAACCTGAACATGAGGTAGCGCAGGTGGCTGGATGTAGTTAAGGACTATGATTGTGAGATCCTTTACCATCCTGGTAAAGCGAATGTGGTTGCGGACGCTTTGAGCCGCAAGCCAGCTGGGTCTTCAACCTCGGCGAGATGTATGAGGATAGCGGTGGATTACCCGCTTGTGAGCTTGATTAGGGATGCTCAGGTCGATGGCATGAGACCAGGGAACTGAAAGATGGAGCGGATTAAGGGTGAGAACGCCCGGTTTGTTCAGGATAGCCGCGGGTTATTGACCCGACACGGTCGGGTTAGGGTTCCGATGACCGGAGGAATCCGGCAGACAGTGATGGAGGAGGCTCATAAGTCTCACTTTTCTATACACCAGGGGGCGACCAAGATGTACCGGGATCTGAGTTTGAGCTACTGGTGGCCGTTCATAAAGCGAGAAATCAGTGGGTATGTTGAGAGGTGCTTGACCTGTAGGATGGTCAAGGCCGAGCATCAGAGGCCGCATGGCAAGCTGCAGCCTCTGGAGATTCCCATGTGGAAATGGGAGCAGATCACGATGGATTTCATTACAAAGTTGCCGAGGACGACGAAGGGGTTTGATGCTATATGGGTCATCGTGGATCGGTTGACCAAGAGTGCCCATTTCTTGGCATGCGGGAGAGTTCGTCGGCTGAGAAATTGGCCGACATGTATGTCAGCGAGATTGTCTCTCACCATGGGGTTCCAGTTTCCATCGTTTCCGATAGGGATGTCAGGTTTACTTCCCGTTTCTGGCAAAAGTTCCATGAGGAACTGGGTACGCGACTGCATTTTAGTACAGCTTTCCATCCACAGACAGATGGGCAGAGTGAGCGGACCATCTAAACCCTCGAGGATATGTTGAGGGCGTACGTTATTGACTTTGGTGGGAGTTGGGATTCCCACCTGCCGCTTGCAGAGTTCGCCTACAACAACAGCTATCATTCCAGTATTGGCGCCCCGCCTTTTGAGTTGTTGTATGGTCGGAAGTGTAGAACCCCAGTCTGCTGGGGTGAGATCGGGCACAGGGTTATGGGGCGGACAGAGGAAGTTCTGCAGACTACCGAAAAGATACAGCAGGTTAGACAACGTTTGCAGACCGCTCAGAGTCGGCAGAAGAGCTATGCCGACAGACGCTGGTCTGAGTTGGAATTTCAGGTGGGTGACATGGTACTCCTGAAAGTCTCACCCTGGAAGGGTGTGATCCGTTTCAGGAAGAGGGGAAAACTGGGTCCCCGTTTTATTGGGCCGTTCAGGATCGTTGCCAGGGTTGAAGGAACTCGGCGAGTCGCAAGGTTGACTCGGCGAGTCGTATGAAGATTGCCTTGAACTCGACGAGTTGGATGAGCAACTCGGCGAGTCCGATGAAGATTGCCATAGACTCGGCGAGTTTTATGAACAACTCGGTGAGTCGGATAAGTTTTCTCCAGGATATGTATGCGTGTGTATCCGTCGAGTTGCAAGAAGGAAACTCGACGGGTGGCCTTAAAGTTTGATCGAGAATCGGAGGAACTCGACGAGTCACCTCGATGACTCGGCGAGTTGGAAAGTGCTTCAAGGAACTCGACGAGTAGCCGAGGGTACTCGGCGAGTTAAGGTCAACATGGACTGTTGACCTTGACTGAGGACTTTGACTTTGACCAGGGGTTGACTAGTCGGTTTATGGAGTACCTTATAAGGTTAAGGACTTATGAGTATATTGTGCTATGGTATTAGGTGGTGGAGCCTGTGTCAAGTGATTCGAGAGTGGGGATTTATCTACCGAGTCGACATCTGCGAGGTGAGTTATCCTCACTATATCGATAGGGTCTAAGGCACCAAGGCCGGCCCTTTAGTTGTTATCGTTATGGTATGTTACATGTGGATATGATCGGTTAGATCGGAATCAGGATAGACAGTATGTTATGCTCTTATGATCCGTAGGGATTAATATGTTAGTGACCTGCTAGGTCAGTGCTCTAGTTATGAGTGATTGCTCTGTTTGGTAATCAGTAAGATAGATATGTTTGATGATTGTATATGCCAATATATGATAGTTATGCGCACATGATTAATTGCTTGTTGCTTGGGTTGAGGCGGTCCTGCTCTGTGCTGAAGGCCAACACACCCTATGAGCGGTCCGGGAAGACTGTAGGCCCACGTGGCGGTCCAGTCATGCCGAAGGCTCGGTATAGATTTAGTTGGACTGTAGGCCCTGTAGGGCGGTCCAGTCAGGCCGATGGCCCAATATGCACGTTGATTGATTGATTATTACGAACATGGTATTATCAGTGTGGTATTGGTATTTTGGGGGTAGCTCACTAAGCCCTCGGGCTTACAGTTTTCAGTTTATTGTTTTAGGTACTTCAGAAGTTCATGGCAAGGCGAATGCATGACCGTACCGCTCCTCATCCTTATGATCTGGCTTTTGGGACACTCTGATTGAATAATGAATTGAAAACACTTTTGTAAACAATTACTATTTGGTTTTATTTATGCTTGAAAAGTTTAAATTTGGCGTAAAATTTATGGATGTTACACATTTACAAACTTATACATCAAGTACTTACAAACACTTTCATACAAGCAATGACACTAAAATACTTATGATCTCACCAGCTTTAAAGCTGATAAACTCTTTCAAAATAACTTGTATTCTCAGGTCAGCAGTAGACAGGTACCGGTGCCAGGTTTTGAGAAGATGGAGCTCGTTCAAGACTCATCTTATATTTTGTTTCATATTTTTGGTGTCTATTAAACTTGACAGAACATCCTTGTATTAAAATTATATTATTAATGTAATGGATGATGTTGTTGCTTGTTTACTACTATTCATTGTTGTGATACTGTACATGACGTCCTCCACCCCTGAACGTTTCCGCCGTTCTGGTTTTGGGGTGTGATAGATTAGTATCAGAGCATTGTTTATAGTGAATCGAGTATATCAACCCATAAAAGATATACAAACTATAAACACAACGGGATTAAAATACTTTGACCAAGAGTTTATACTTTTAAATAATAAAATATTTAACCAAGTATATATACCTGCATTCATACTAAAATCAGTTTCACTAGGACAGAACAAAAGTATTACGATTGTTGGACAACACAATCAGACTTAGAGACATATAGTCAACCCTGGGAAGATATAGCCTGATCAACTATATTATCCGAGGAGTGACTAGCATGTGCCTAAGGGTGGTTGTGAGGTTGCAACAAGTCTAAAAACTTACCAACAATACTACAATGAAAACATTAGAATAGAACATAAACTTAAAATACTATAGGAGTATTTTGTGTTACTATAATTACTTATCTGTGAATTAAAGGTTTTTATTAGTAGGTCAATAATAGCTAAGTGGATACGCTAAGGTTATATGTGATTAGGATGTCATAGACTTAGAATCTGTGATCTTTGCTTTTCTTCCTGTTCCTTGTTTGGTTGTAGATTTGGAATTAGGATCACTTATTCGAAGGTCTATCCTGTTTTGCTTTCATATAACTGGTATACATTAAGCAAGTATTGAAGTAACTAATAAAGATCATCTTATAATTATCTAGTTAGTTCGTCTATTAATTATTTCTTTACCCCTTTTCTCGCGTAGATATCATGGCTGGATTCCATCTTCCCGGAGACCCGTACTATCCCAACAACGGCAATGCAGGATGGCTGGGAGAAAAGCCAGAAGATGATCACCCAATCCCTTTGGATGATCACCAAGCTGAAGGTTTTTCTGATGGTTCTGACTCAGAGCCAGAAGTCAACAACCTACCCCCAGTAGCTCAAAACCCAAACCCAAATCCTAACCCTCGTCCAGGATTTCAAGGCCCCACACCTCTGTGGGCAACAAACTTGAACAAATGGTGTCACGAGCAAGGTCAGCCGTTACCTTACAACGGAGACCGAAGCTTCTATGACTTAAGCGAGGGAGGCTTAGCGGACAGAATCTTGCCTATTCTAGTCCGTAGGGTTGCTCGTACTGATGAGCAGGGTAGAGCGGCTATCCATCAAATTCTGTAGGTTGATGCTGACACTGGAGTCAACACAGTCCGCATTCATCAGCTGGAGTCTGCTCGTGAAAGGACTCAGAACCAGAATGCAGCTCTGCAGAGAGAACTTACTGAAACCCGAGCTGAAGTCAGGGAACTTCGAGCTCATCAGGCAATGACAGAAAGGCGCATGAGAGACATGGAGCGCCGTCTGTCCGAATCAAGAACTCACTCTAGTAGTTCTCATCGCAGATAGAGTCTCCTCGACTTCTCTTTTGGATATAACTTAGTTTATGTAAAAACTCTAGTCTAATTTCCTATATTTGTTAAAACTTGGACCTGTTATGTAGCACATGGTTCCTGGTATGTATTCCAATTAAGTAATTTTGCATTTTTGGCCTGGGACTCGGCGAGTTGAAGGCCCAACTCGCCGAGTAGAAGCGGGATGAGACGCGGGACTTAAGTGATGGACTCGTCGAGTCGGCGGCCAGACTCGACGAGTAGGCTCTGACTGGACAAAACCCTAATTTGAGGGTTTGCACCACTCGCCCCTATTGCTCCCAAAGACCCTCCATAGCAAACCCTAGCCGAGTGTGTGAAGATCTAAAGGCATTTGTGGTGATTTTGGTGGTTTTGTTCACAAGGAAGAAGGAAGAGCATAGAAGGATCAAGAGGAGACTGAAGGATTCGATTTTGGTTCATCATTTGCAGTCTTTGAAAGGTATAAAGTCTGTACTTTGCTTACTTGTTTATTAGATCCCTTTTGAGGAGGATTTAGGGCTTTTAAGCAATATAAGGTGACCAATCATGATTTGCAAACATGGTTGGGGGTCAAGACTTCGGATCTAGCACTTGGGGAGAGTCACAAGGCAAATTTTGGTTGCTTTTGCACCCAAGGAAGGCCCCATGCAACAAAAGAGCCATTTTAGAGCCTTTTTGGCTCAAAAGTCCCATGCATGCACGTAAAGTTCGAAACTTTACGTGCTAGATCGAGCTTAGGGGCTTGGATCTATCTTTCGGTCAAAGGTTGTACATCAGAAATCGAGGATTTAGGGGGTGGACGTTATCGACTCAGCGAGTCCGTTCTTGGGACTCGACGAGTCCAAGGCATAAAGTCCCATGTCTGTTGAGGGTCAAAAGAACTCAGTTGGGTGTTAGAAAGGTTGTATAAGGTCCGAAGGAGTGACCCAATGTATTGGACTTAGCCTTAGACCTGGAGTTCATGGGACTCGACGAGTGCTAGAACAGACTCGGCGAGTCCAAGGCAATCTCCTTATGGTTGAAGATGAACTCGACGAGTTGTTCATACAACTCGGCGAGTCAAGGTCAGAACTTGTTCATCAGATGAAGGTGAACTCGACGAGTTGTTCATACAACTCGGCGAGTCGGATGAAGGTTCATTCGATGTTCATATCTAAGAGGAACTCATCGAGTCGTCGCTAAACTCGACGAGTAGAGTCGTGGATGAGGACAATTGAAGAGATAGGGACTCGACGAGTTGGCGGCCCAACTCGGCGAGTCGGGTCAACTGGAAGTTGACTTTGACCTTGACTTGGACTTGGTCAGGGGTAAAATGGTCATTTTACCCTAAGAATAGATTTCAGACTCTGATTAAGTGTTTTGTGGGGATTATAGCCGGAGGATTTCCGGAGCAGCAGCAGACAGAGATTCCCCGCACAGATTACCAGCAGCTACTCGTTCGAGGTGAGTTACCTTCCAGTAGGGGTGGGTCTAAGGCCATAATGTCGGCCCACCAAAGAGGGGTATTTAGAAGATGATTGTCTTTGTGATAATTATCTTGGTTCGGTTACGTGCTTTGGTCAGGAGTTTTATCTGTATGATATGTCACATGTATAATAGGGATTAATTTCCCTGACAGCGGTCCTTAGGACCGAAGGTTAGGTCAGTACCCGGATATGCCTGACTGTATGTTTATATCTTGTTGTTGTATGCTAGTGGTAGGGGGTGGAATAGTCCCCAGTTACTGGTTGAAAGATACCGATGACAGTTACCGGTTGAAAGATACCGATGATGATTACCGGTTGAAAGATACCGATGATGATTACCGGTTGAAAGATATCGACGATGATTACCGGTTGAAAGATACCGATGATATTGTATGGTATGTGGCATGATGGGGGGACTCACTAAGCTTTGTGCTTACGGTTTCGGTTTTGGTTTCAGGTACCTCTTCGTCTAAGGGGAAGGAGCCGGCGGCGTAGCATCGCATCACACACACACATGATTCCGCATCGGACTTTCTGGGATTGTACTCTGATTTTCCTTATTTTGATGTCATGGTTTGGGACACAACATTATGATTTTGTAATGTGTTGCTTTGTTGACAGTGTTATGGTAAAATGTTTTAAAGATTATTAATTTAAAAATGAAATTTTCGGGCTTGAATTTTGGGATGTTACAAGTTGGTATCAGAGCCCTGGTTTGAGGGATTCGGACACACCCTCGGGGGTGTCTGGAATCAAACCGAGGGACTAAAAGATTTTTACAAGGAAAAATGGTTTTCTAAAATCTAAATGGAAGGATTTTAAGAAAGGCGAAGTGTATGATGCATGCGACCGGTCGGGCTCAAGTAAGTTTTCCCCAAGATACCCATACTTGCTATGTTATGCTATATGGTTTTGATTCAGAAACTGCATGCTAGAATAGGACTAAGGATCTAGGAGGATGCCTTGTGTTCCTGATATATGATTCTGAGAATTGCATGCTAGTTAGGGCTAAGGGTCTAGGGAGAATGCCTTATATGCCTGTTGTATGAACTGTATGCTAGGACTGTTTAGTCAGCAGTGGGATGACCTGTATAGGTTATGCCTGATTTGGTTACCCAATGCACGAATGCTGCTTGCTTTGTGCTATAGGGGTTCGGGTCATCTTCAACTAGCTAAGGAACGGATATGTAACAGTATCTGCAAGTTAGTTAGGGGGAAGTGGTGGGGACTCCTAGTGCAACTGATGGCAGAGGGTAGGTCGGAGAGTGCCCCAGGAAAGCCTGGGATGAGACTAGATGGAAAGGGATATTGGTTAAGGGACCTGCTGAAGTCGAGACAGTCCTTGAGGAAAGTACGGATAGATGTGGAAGGTAGTATGGGCCCGTACTACTGGAAGCAGAGGATCCGTACTCGAATCAAGGAAGGTTGAGACAGAACCGGGAACCTTGGAGAGTGTGTTAGACCTCTCGAGAGTATGTATGATCCTGACATTTATGCATGTATTTTTCAGCATGGTGACCACGCGACATGGAGCAGGAGGTTCCGGATCAGGATCAGGATTAGGCTCGGGTGCAGGATCCGAGCAGGTTGATGACGGGCTGCTCGAGTTCATCGCGTCTGAGATCACGAGAGGCATTCTTGAGTCGACCCCGGTCATTTTCGGGTCGATCAAGGAAGGGATTGTTGAGCTGATGGAGGATCGCCTCCGGGCATTCAGGAGTGATATGGCATCTAGCCAGACGAGTACGCGCACACTGTCCTTTAAGGACTTCCGTGGGAGTGGTGCGCTGGATTATCACGGGGTGAAAGACCAGATCGCTGCCAGGAGATGGATCACATACATTGAGTCTGCGCAGCTGACGAGCTTCTGCCCGGAAGGGTCGAAGGTCCGTTTCGCTGCAGGGTGTTTGAGAGACAGGGCCAGAGATTGGTGGGAGTCGGTTGGCGACTCTCTGGGAGCCTCGGCTGTTGAGGCTATGACCTGGTCAGACTTTGTGACCAGATTCAGGGCGGAGTTTACGCCAGCTGTGGAGCTTCAACAGCTGGCCAGGGAGTTCTTGGACATGAGACAGACTACGGAGACTGTGGCGGAGATCACCGCCAAGTTCCGGGAGAGGGCATTGCTGGTGCCCCAGTATGCGGGTGAAGAGGACATGAAGAGGACCCGCTACCATGACATGCTACGAGCTGGCATCCGAGATCATGTCAGTTTCTCAGCTTCCCCTACCCTGGATTCCATGATCTCCAGGGCTAGGGAGAGGGAGATTGATCCGGAGCACATCCGGAAGAGGAAGGCAGGGGGGGGGGGTTCGGGGAAGAAGCCCAAGGGATCCGATTTTAGGCCGAAAGGCCAGTCAGGGCGGGACCGCTGTGGGAAATGCGGTCGGTCACACGAGGGAGCTTGTCGCACTGGGTCGGGTTCAGGCTGCTATAAGTGTGGCAAGGTTGGGCATTTCGGCAGAGATTGTACTGCCCCTACTCCTGCGATTCAGATATCAGACCTGATTTGCTTTCATTGCAATCAGAAGGGCCATAAAAAGGCCAATTGCCCTAGATTGACAGCAGCAGCGGCGCCGGCAGTGGCGCCGACTCCAGCGACAACACGGGTTGTGGATGGCCGGAAGGCCAAGTTGGAGGCTCCAGTGGTTCGGAGCCGAGCATTTCAGCTGACAGCCGAGGAGGCACGCGCTGCACCCGATGTGGTGACGGGTATGACTTCTTGTTTATGCTTTTATGATATGCTGCTGTGATTTTAATATGTTATGTATGTGCTCTGTTTAGGATCGTTCCATGTGAACGGTATTCCAGTTTAGGTATTGTTTGATTCGGGTGCTACCTGATCAATTGTCTCTCTTGCGCTTAGCAAGAAGTTTCCGAAGTCGTCGGGCACGTTGGATTTCCCTCTAGAGGTCGAGATTGCGGACGACCGGTCAGTGCGAGCATCAGAGGTCTACCGAGATTGCGTCCTGCGACTGTTTGAGGAGCGTTATCTGGTAGATGTGGTTCCCATACCTTTGCGGGGGAACAAGGTTATTATCGGTATGGACTGGCTAAGCCCCAATGGGGCAGTGATTGACTGTACGCAGCAGTTGGTGCGGATCAGGACCCCAATTGGGGGAGAGCTGGTGATTCAGGGCGAGAGGCCACAGCAAGGACCAGCTTTATGTTCAGCAGCGAGAGCTAGGCGTTACCTTCAGTAGGGTCGCGCAGGATTTGTTGCCTATGTGATGGATACCCGGGAGATGGGTAAGGCAACGGTGAGCGATGTGCCCGTGGTACGAGAGTTTGCGGACGTATTCCGTGAGGAGTTGCCTGGGATACCTCCGGTGAGGCAGGTAGAGTTCAGGATTGAACTAGTCCCTGGTGCGGCTCCGATAGCCAAGGCACCGTATCGGTTGGCTCCTCCTGAGATGCAGGAGTTGTCTACACAGCTGCAGGAGCTGTTAGACAAGGGGTTCATTAGACCGAGCAGTTCACCCTGGGGAGCCCCGATTCTGTTTGTGAAAAAGAAAGACGGGTCGCATCAGATGTGTATAGATTATAGGGATCTGAATAAGGTAACGGTGAAGAACCGTTACCTACTCCTGAGGATTGATGACCTCTTTGACCAGCTACAGGGAGCATCTTGGTTCTCCAAGATTGATTTGCGATCAGGGTATCATCAGATGAGGGTCAGAGAGGAGGATGTACAGAAGACTGTGTTCCAGACGCGCTATGGCCAATATGAGTTTGTGGCGATGCCTTTCGGGCTCACCAGTGCTCCTGCCGCGTTCATGGACCTCATGAACCGCGTGTGTAGACCGATGTTAGACCGGTCTATGATAATGTTTATTGATGATATCTTGGTTTACTCTGATTTTCCTTATTTTGATGTCAAGGTTTGGGACACAACATTATGATTTTGTAATGTGTTGCTTTGTTGACAGTGTTATGGTAAAATGCTTTAAAGATTATTAATTTAAAAATGAAATTTTCGGGCTTGAATTTTGGGATGTTACATGTTAGGTCTTGATTAGGTCGTAGTTCTGTCCAAATTCTCCCATCTTGGTTGATGTAAGACCTATTTCTAGGTTATTTTTCCCGAACTTGTTACTTCTGTAATTCTAATTTTGTTGACATATATCTAATCTCATGGAAATTATTATCCAAATGCTTTCATCTTTTAGAACTAGATCTACATTCAATCATACTATTAAATTGTGTTGTTGGGCTGTGGAGAGTTAGTCCATGAGTCACTCTCATCAATTTCTCTATTCTTACCAGTATCGTCATCTTTGTAAACTTTTAGTTAAAAGATGCCTCCGGGCCGATCAACGAGACGTGATCCTCCGATAACTGCAACACCACCGACTCCTCACATTGATACGGCTGCTCTAAATGCTGCAGTAGCTGCGGCTGTGGCAACAGCCATGGCTCAGTATCATTCTTGAAGTACCACCGGAGGTGGAACTCCCGTTCATTCTACTCACGGTGAAGCCCCTGTGTGCTTGAGAGAGTGCTCCTACAAGGACTTCACCAACTGCAAGCCATTGTCCTTTAAAGGGAATGGCGGAGTCATTGCCCTCTCGCAATGGTTCGAAAAGACAGAGTCGATCTTCGAGATCTGCTCATGCCCGGAAGGAAGCAAAGTCAAATTTGCTGCATGCACCTTCGAGGCAAAAGCCCTGACATGGTGGAATAGCCATGTCAAGTCACTATCTCTAATAGTGGCAAATGCCATGGGCTGGGAAGCTCTGAGGGAGCTAATGATTGAAGAATACTGCCCGAGGGGCGAAATCCAGAAACTAGAGCAGGAACTGTGGAGCCTAACCATGAAAGGCTCCGACATAGTCACCTACACCGCCAGATTCTGCGAGCTGGTGGCCCTCTGTCCCAATATGGTTCATACAGAGGGAAATAAAATAGAGAGGTACATCTGGGGGCTGGTGCCTCCATTTCAGGGGAATGTTTTAGCCTCAAACCCCACTACGTTCGATAGTGCTAAGAGGTTGGCACAACGGCTCATTGACCATGGGGTCCATACCCCATCAGCAACAACAACCCTAGCCATCTCGGAACCCTCCAAATCCGCCGACAACAAGCGGAAGTTCTGGGATGACAAGAAGAAGAAGAAGGCTGCTAAAAAGAAGCAGGTCGTGGCAGTACATGCTGCGATAGCACCTGCCGCTGCTGCTCCGGTAAAGCAGTACGCTGGAAGTTTGCCAAAGTGCAACAAATGCAACTTCCACCACATTGGAGCCTGCCGGGAAATGTAGTGTTGAAACTGCAACAGGAAGGGGCACACTGCCCGTTTCTGCAAAGCTCCGGCGAGGCCAATCAACCAAGTCCCCGGCGCTGCAGTGGGCCAATCTTGCTACAATTGTGCCGAAACGGGCGACTACAAAAGGAACTGCCCAAAGGCAGGGATCGCCGGCGGAGTGGGAAGAGTTCTGGCTATAGGCAATGAGGAAGCGGTTGCCGACCCCACAGTGGTCACTGGTACGTTTCTCCTCGATAACTCTTATGTATGCATACCGTTTGATAGTGGAGCGGAGAGGAGTTTCGTGAACCAAAAACTTGCTCATTTACTTAAGCAAAAATCACGAGCACTTAAAGAACCGTTCACTGTAGAAATGACTAATGGGAAGACAGAGAGCACTAGCAGTATATTCACAGGATGTACTCTAACTCTAGATAGCCATTCATTTTCGATCGACCTCATGCCGGTCTTAATTAAAAGTTTCGACGTCATTATCGGCATGGATTGGTTGAGTCTACATCGTGCCGACATAATGTGTTATGAAAAGGTTGTTCTCCTTAATCAGCCGTCTGGTGAAACTCTAGTAATCTACGGCGACAAACCGGGCACTAATCTTCGCCTCATCTCGAGCATTCAAGCCCATAAATTCTTGCGAAAGGAGTGTCGCGCATTCCTTGCTCATATTGTCGATGTGAGTCATGAAACGAAATCTATTAAGAACATTCCAGTAGTACGTGATTTTCCTGACATCTTTCCAGAAGAACTCCCGGGATTACCTCCACAACGTCAAGTCGAGTTCAGAATCGACTTAGTTCCACGGGCTACCCCAGTAGCCAAATCGCCCTATCATCTAGCACCTGCAGAGGTGCAAGAACTATCCTGTCAACTTAACGAACTGCTCAGCAAGGGCTTTATAAGACCAAGCTTCTCACCCTGGGGAGCTCTGGTCTTGTTCGTTAAGAAGAAAGACGGATCGTTTCGCATGTGCATCGACTACAGGGAGCTCAACAAACTAACCGTCAAAAATCGTTATCCTCTGCCTCGCATAGACGATTTATTCGACCAACTTCAAGGGGCGAACTTCTTTTCAAAAATCGATCTAAGATCCGGATATCACCAACTACGAGTGCTAGGGGAGGATGTCCCGAAGACAGCCTTCCGAACTCGTTATGGGCACTACGAATTCGTAGTAATGCCGTTCGGATTAACCAACGCGCCCGCAACATTCATGGATTTAATGAATAGGGTGTGTCGTCCTTACTTGGATCAGTTCGTCATCGTCTTCATCGATGACATACTTATCTACTCTCATAGTAAGGAGGAGCATAGTCAACATCTGCGACTAGTCTTAGAAACTCTGCGATCGGAGAAGCTCTATGCGAAGTTCTCGAAATGCGAATTTTGGATCCGAAGAGTCGAATTCTTAGGACACGTGATTAGCGAAGAAGGAATACACGTGGACCCTTCCAAAATCAAAGCCATTGAGAACTGGTCAGCACTGATGACGCCTACTGAAATTCGTCAATTTCTAGGCCTTGCTGGCTACTATCGTAGGTTCATACAGAACTTCTCCCGAATTGCGAAACCTTTTACCACTTTGACCCAGAAGGGCGTGGCCTATGACTAGGAAGAGAAGCAGGAGAAAGCGTTCCAAACTCTCAAGCGAGCCTTATGCACCGCACCTATGCTATCCCTCCCCGAAGGGATAGAAGACTTTGTAGTCTATGGCGATGCATCAAATCAAGGGCTCGGATGTGTTCTGATGCAACGAGGTAAGGTCATCGCCTATGCCTCCAGACAGCTGAAGACACACGAGGTCAACTACACCACCCACGATCTTGTGCTAGGAGTAGTTGTGTTTGCTGTGAAGATCTGGAGACACTACCTGTATGGTACAAAAAGCACTATCTTTACAGACCACAAAAGCCTACAACATATATTCGACCAGAAGGAGCTCAACATGAGACAACGACGGTGGGTCGAGCTACTCAGTGATTACAAATGCGAAATTCATTATCATCCGGGTAAAGCCAACGTAGTAGCTGACGCCCTAAGTCAGAAAGAATACTCTGGTCGTAGAGTCAAATCATTGACTATGACTATCCATTCACACTTGTCCACGCAAATTAAGGAGGCTCAGCTCGACGCTTTGAAACCTGAAAATGTGGCGAGTGAATCCCTGAGAGGGATGGATAAGAACTTGGAAGTCAAAGGTGGCGGAGCCTTATATTTCATGGATCGGATCTGGACACCGAAACACGGTGGTTTCAGAGACTTGGTCATGACCGAGGCGCATAACACTCGTTATTCCGTCCACCCAGGTTCAGATAAGATGTATCTGGATCTTAAGAAGCTATACTGGTGGCCTAACATGAAAGCAGAGATTGCTACCTTCATGAGTAAATGCCTTACTTGCGCCAAGGTCAAGGTCGAATACCAGAAACCCTTAGGTATACAACAACAACCGGAGATACCAGAATGGAAGTGGGAGCGGATCACTATGGACTTCATAACCAAGCTGCCCAAGACAACGGGTGGACTTGATACCATATGGGTCATCATCGACAGATTGACCAAGTCCGCACACTTCCTGCCTATCAAAGAAACAGACAAGATGGAGAAGCTTACAAGAACCTACATACGGGAGATTGTACAACTGCACGGTGTCCCCATATCCATTATCTCAAACAGAGATAGTAGATTCACTTCGAGGTTCTGGCAGTCGCTACAAAGTTCCCTAGGAACTAGGCTGGACATGAGTACATCCTATCATCCACAGACCGGCGGACAAAGTGAGAGGACTATCCAAACCTTGGAGGATATGTTGCGAGCCTGTGTGATCGACTTTTGGAAGGCATGGGATACTCATTTACCCCTTGTCGAATTATCATACAATAATAGTTATCACACAAGCATAAAGGCGGCTCCATTTGAAGCCCTCTATGGCCGAAAGTGCAGATCCCCTCTGTGCTGGGCTGAAGTGGGTGACACACAGTTAGCTAAAGGACGAGTTCCTGAAAGCGCTCTCACAGGTCCGGAAATCATTCGGGAAACGACAGAGAAGATCGTTCAGATTCGTGAGCGATTAAAAACCTCTAGAGACCGACATAAAAGCTACGCTGACAAAAGAAGGAAACCGTTGGAATTCCAGGTGGGAGACCGTGTTTTATTGAAGGTCTCACCCTGGAAAGGCTTGATACGCTTCGGAAAGTGTGGAAAGCTAAATCCAAGATACATAGGGCCTTTCGAGATTCTCGCTAGAATCGGCCCTGTAGCTTACAAACTTAACTTACCTCGTGAACTCAGTAACGTACATTCTACTTTCCACGTATCGAACTTGAAAAAGTGTCTGTCCGACGAGACTCTTGTGATCCCACTCGACGAGATCGAAATCAACGAGAGCCTCAACTTCGTGGAAGAACCAGTAGAGATCATGGACCGAGAGGTCAAACGAACCAAGCAAAGCCGTATCCTGATAGTGAAGGTTCGCTGGAACGCCAAGCGAGGACCGGAATTCACTTGGGAGCGCGAGGATCAGTTTAAGCTGAAATATCCTCATCTTTTTACTTAGTTATTTGTAATAACTTAGTTGCTTGAACTCTAATTTCGGGATGAAATTCCCTCTAACGGGGGGATGATGTGACAACCCGAAATTTCCATTTGAACAAACTCTACCGTCTAGCACTTCAATTAAAAGTCAAATTCTTTTCTGCTAATTTTTAGCTCGGTTTAAAGTCCGGTTGGGTATTTTTAATATTTATTTTCTTGAGAGAACAAATTAGAGGAAGTATACTTTAGGATTAATTGTGCAACATTTAAGTCACAAAACTCCAAGAGTTTGGGGTTTACGGCCCAAAATAGTGTTAGGGACGAAAACCCTAAAGGGTATACAAATGACACTTAGTCATTTTTAGTCATTTTTCCCATTTCCAAGTCAAGAACAATTCTCTCTCAAGTATCATCCGAATTTTTGTCAAGATCTTCAAGATTGTAAGTGTTTCCTTTCTTGTTTAGTTGATCTCTTCCATTATCTAGTGATCTTACATGATTTCATCCATGAAATCATTCCATTTTCTTAGATCTTCAAGTGTTCTTCATTTCACCAAGAACACCAAGAACACACACTAGTGTTTTGGGCCGAAAACACCCTTCTTTGCTTCCATATTGTAAGTATCTATCTCCTATACTTGTTATCTAGTAAGGATACTTGATTTAGGGCCTTGAAATCGTCATTTATCCAAGAACAAAAGGCGTTTTCGGTCTAGTGCATCTCCTTAGACCGAAAACCCTTATGAAGGGTGCAATATGACTTTAAACCTTTCCTAAAGCTTAGTCATGAATCTAGAACACTTCATTGGTTGTTGAAAGCCCTTGGAAAATCACCTTATGCATCAAAGACCATGGGTTTTCGGTTAAAACCATTTGGACCGAAAACCATATGGACCGAAAACCATATGGACCGAAAACCTACTTGGACCGAAAACTCGAATGAGAGGCCATACTCCCCTTAGATGCAACCCTAATGTACTCCTAGCACTTGAATCAAAGTGTTATACATGTTTTTGGGTGTCTTTACTTAATTAATTAGTTGTTAAGTGACAAATTGGATACATATATGTGTCAATATATGTTAAATAGGATCCGTGTGTGTGCTCAAGTCTCCACTTGACACTTGGCATCCTATACCATCCGTTCATCCAAACCACTCACTACAGGTGAGTTCATACCCCTTAATCAACCTTTTAAATGATTTTTAAATGCTTTTATGGGGGGGGGATACAAGTTGAACTGTTATAGTTATTATATCAATCACATGTGATTAATAACTACCAAACAAGTGGATTTCTTACTTTTCAAACTGTGTTATCAAACAAACTACTTCAAACTGTTTTACAAACTCTTTTACATGTTAAATACTTTTATGAAACTCTTTTAAACTTATACTTTGTCAAATGTGTATCTATATAGATATAGTTATATAAGTAGGATTGAAAGGACTTAGGACTGATAGCTCGCCTTGCTTCCTGTTCCTTGTTTGGTTGTGGACTTAGGGTATCGGTTATTTATCTGAAGGTCGTTTGAATCCTAGTTATTTATTATGTATATGTATATAGATATAAAAGTTACTTCTCTCATTTCAATACCTTTGGGTAGCAAAGGTATACAAACATGTTCATACATGCAAACAACATTACTAGTAAACTATAATAGGTATAATTTAGGAAGTTGCAATACTATTACTAGAATAGTGAAACATTCAATGAGTCAGTTCATACATGAGTCAATACATACTATGATGGGAAACAAACATAACATACAGATAGAGAATACTATGATGAGAAACAAACATAACATACAGATAGAGAATACTATAACGAGAAACAAACAATAACATACAGAGAGAAGATACATACATACTAGACAGAGAGAACATACAATACAACTAGTACATACAATACATATACAAGTACATTACAACAGTTATGTGAGCCACGTAACGGGACATGGCATCACCTGTCATGGCTCGTTTTGTATCCAGAATCTCCTTAAGTGGAGATCGTTGAGTTTGTGTATAGATCTATACTGGATTGACTATCCTACACCTTGTTGCTCGCTACAGTGGGACTTGCAAGTCTACGGGTGCCAAATGTCATTTCTTCCGACGTCTTTCATCGTCGTGTTTATAGTCGGTAGTATGGTACAGGCATATCACATGTTACTTTAAATAATATATTGGTTTAAGGTAATTAGTACAACAGTAGTTACTTAATACAACACTACAGTACTTTATTATTTCCCAATTGCATTCACTTTGTGATCTTCACACAATGAGCGGTAATGTAAAACTATATTTTTGGTTAAGGATAGTCATACTTGGGAATATACACGCTTTTACAAGAAACAGACATACAAACATTTGATGCCTTGGTAGAAGGCTACTTTTAGTAGAAAACATAGGGTTTTCTAGGAGAGTTCAAACATTTACAAACAATTACAAACATTTACAAACTTATACATCAAGTACTTACAAACACTTTCATACAAGCAATGACACTAAAATACTTATGATCTCACCAGCTTTAAAGCTGATAAACTCTTTCAAAATAACTTGTATTCTTAGGTCACCAGCAGACAGGTACCGGTGCCAGGTTTTGAGAAGATGGAGCTCGTTCAAGACTCATCTTTTATTTTGATTTACATTTTTGGTGTCTATTAAACTTGACAGAACACACTTGTATTAAAATTATATTATTAATGCAATGGATGATGTTGTTGCTTGTTTACTACTATTCATTGTTGTGATACTGTACATGACGTCCTCCACCCCTGAACGTTTCCGCCGTTCCGGTTTTGGGGTGTGACATAACTGTTCCAAGAACATGATAGGAGGCATCTCTCAACTGTACAACACTCAGAACTTTGTTTGAGAGTATGTGTCCTTTGCGGGAAAGGAAGAAAGGAGAGGATCACACAAGGGGTCACTCATTGGTTTTGTGCTTAACGATGTGAAGAATTTTCGGATCTGTTCTGAGATTATGTGTGATGTTCTCAGACCTTCTGGATGCAAATTCAATCGGTGACTTACGGTTTGAGTTTTCTTCTCGATACTCCTGAGTTTATCTTAAACTGATTCGTTTTGAAGACAAATTTTAGTTTCTTATATGTCTATTGGGAAGTGATATCAAGAAAGTGATAACAGGCAGTCTAAACTAGTGTAAGGGACTGAAGCCGAATTGTCTAGACTCTGTATTCAATGTGCTGGTAGGCACAAAGGATTCAAAAGGACTAGACATTAATTGACCATGAAAGGACTAGACAATATAGACTTAGATAGTTTCATTTGGACTGACCATACGACGCTCGGGTAGATTGAGCAGTGAGATAAACACGGGAACCCACGAGATACACTAAATTAATACACATCTAGAACTGTGGCTTAACTCTTCCTTGATGTACGGACTTATGTCCTTAATTCTGGTTCTGATAGGGTGACTGGGGGGTTCTGATAAAGTAGGTCTGTAGGAAATTATTTTCTTGCTTTCTATCTGTCAGTCATATGTTGCTTCCTCTGCGTGATTGGAAGAGATCCGACCTGGATTGCAACATATGCAACTCTAATACTACGCACCTCCTTGTCTATGAAATTCTTTCTATCTGTTAGCCATATGCTTTCCCCTCTGCGTGATCGGAAGATCCGACCTGGGACACACCATATGCAACATTCTACCTCTCAATCCCTCTATCTCTGTTAGTCATATGTTGTTCCCTTTGTGTGATTGGACGACATCCGACCTGGGATACAACATATGCACTTCTATATCTGTTTTCTTTCTTAATGATTGAATACTCACCTAAAGTAAGGAGTTCTTTGTAAGTTCTTGATTACCGGGGTATATCGGGAAGTGGGAAACATGTTCTAGTACATCTAAAATTGAACCATTTAATACGTTGTCTGTAGATCTTGCTGCTTAATTTAAGTGGACAACAATATCCTTGGTCGTCGTCAGCTAAATGTCCATTTAGGAATATATATCACAATGACTTGTCACTTATAATCTGTCCAAATTGTCAACATCCTTTGTGTTTAAGTGGACCACAATACCGGGAATTGACCAGATCTATTCATGAAGGTGAAGGTACTGAAAAACAAGTTAAGACTGTTTCACAACTTTGATCCCAAATATTTTTGTTTTTGTTAAATTTGTTCATAGTTTTCCTCTATGCACAAATTTAGGGGGAGAATTAAAAAAAATTAAAAAAAAAACAAAAAAACAAAAATCAGTAAATTCAAAAAAAAAATCAGAAAATTAAAAATCCAAAAATAGTGTTATTTCTGTTTTATTTTTTGTTCAGAAAAAATCAAAAATCCAAAAATATTTTTGTTTCTGTTTTATTTTTTTCAGAAAATATGAAAAATACAAAAATATTGTGTGCTAACTTTGTTTTTAGTTTTATTTTTATCTTTTAGTTTTGTTTTGTCTTGAAAAGTGAATTCAGATGTAGATGAGACTCATGGAGACTGTATCGAGATTTCTGAGCCAAAGCTTCATTCGTGATCATCGAAGAATTATCATTCGAAGGAGCAAGAAATGAAGACTATTCTTTCAACATTCAATCTTTCAACCCCAGAAGCAAGGTGAAGCTGACTTGAAGATTATGTGACAGATTGCATTGAAGCCTCCTCAATCAATTTGCCGCTATCTGTGAACTTGCTGAAGTGATCCATAAGATTAGATCTCTCTGTTGTTCTCTCTGAAGATTCTCAAGCAGAAAGCGCAAATTTTCAAGAATCTCTACATGAAGCCTCCTCACCCAACATGCGTTCAATGTCAAATTCTGAAGAAAAGCCCAACTGCTCAAGATGAAGTCATTTATTGAAGATTTATCAAGTTCATCTTGAAGTTGTGAAGAATTTGAAGATTAACGCTGAAGCTAAGCTCCAAATGAAGATTGACAAGAAAAGCCAGCTACTTTTTAGAGGGAGATTGTTTGGTCAGTTAGAAAAGAAAGCTATAAACCAAGGGGGAGATTGTTGGGTCATAATTTGGTTTATACTTTACTTTTCTAGGAAAATGTATTTTTCTGTTAAGTAATATGTGTTTACGGCCGTGAACAGGTTTACGGCCGTGAACCTGTTCACGGCCCATATCTCATATATATATATATATATATATATATATATATATATATATATATATATATATATATATATATATATATATATATATATAGGGTGAGGAGTGCATGTGAGAGCATATGGTAGAGAGAGAAAGTTAGAGAGAAGAGAGGAGCTTAAGTGTGTGTAAGTTGTATGTGAATCTTGTATTTGGATCTTCATTCTAATCAAATCATACGAGATTCATCATTCTCTTCTTCTCCTTCTTCTTCATTAGATCTGGCATCATCCGTTTGATTGGGATTCCGCACCATCAAACGGATCTGATTGATACACAAGCAGATTTGGGACTTACGATAAGTATTAGTTTCATTTATGGTTGCCCTAGTTTTAAGAATGAGTTCCAGAAAATCTCCTTATTTTCTATTACAACTGAAAAGTAGTTTTAATACCATAAACCGTTTCGTTTAAGTGTTATTATACTTATATCCTATTATAACATAATTTTAACTTACCATAAAAGTATAAGAAAAATGTGTTATATATTGATATGTTTTATTTGTTATAAACCGGTACTTTGTAGATGTACCCTTTTAAATAAAACTCGGTACTTTGCAGATGTACCCTATATATAACTCGGTACTTTGCAGATGTACCCCATATAAAACCCGGTACTTTCCAGATGTTCCCCATATAAAACACGGTACTTTGTAGATGCACCCCATATAAAGCCCGGTACTTTGCAGATGTACCCCATATAAAACTCGGTACTTTGTAGATGTACCCCATATATATATATATATATATATATATATATATATATATATTACCATATACTAAATGTATTATTATATCTTGTTGTAAATAAATGAATTGATGGAACGTTCCTTTCCTAGTTTACTCGGAGTGTAAAGTATATGAATGCGAATCATGTATTGATCCTCTGTTCTAGAATATAATGTGCATTGATCCCCTAAACTATACCTATCAGAGTTTACTAGAATGTTGGTCTGAACTGTAACCGATTTGAGGAAAAGACTCTATTGATCAATGTTTGCAACTGAGTTAAGCATATACTTTAAAAATGGGGGTTTTATATTCATGTATATATTTAGCAAGTATAACTATGATTTAGCCGACTGTCGGACTAGTGATCCTACCCTAAGCCCGCAACCAAACAAGGAACAGGAGTCTAGGTATTTAGCATTAGTCCTAAGTCCATTAAAGCATACTTATACATAAATGTATAAATGAATATGATTTTGATAATATACAACAATCTAAAATATTTCTAGTAAAAATAGATTTCTCGTTTGTTTCATAAATCATACCTATTATAATTTATATGTTCTATCTGATTAGCATGATCTCTCTGTTGGATATAGTGTCTAAGTCCATGACCATATTTGGTATGTACTTGACCCGACCCGACATGGTCTATTTGGGTTGCATGGCATTGCAATGCTTGGATAGACCAAAATGAGAGAAAGGACACTTAAGGTTATTAATATATTATAAGTTCTAATATATTAATAATATTATTTAATTAGTATTGATCAAAGAATTAATTTGGAATTAATTAAGTGATCAAAAAGAGACTAATTAAATATATGGGGTTGATTGTGTAAACCATCTATTCTTGTATAGTGGGCTAATGATCCATGGTTTGTTGGATTGGGCTAAAACCCATAAGGTGCTCCATTGATAGTCCATGGAGGTTACAAACCCATGGATCATGGAATATGGAAAGCCATGACAAGTAGGGTTTACATGGTGTAACAATAATTGTGCCACAACTATAAAAGGATCCCTAGACTAGCAAAATCGGCACTTGTACAAGCAAGAAAGAGGGCTAGCCTATTTTGAGGTGCTAGTGAACTTCTCTCAAGGTTATTCCAAGTATTGTGGTGTTGTGTGATACATTTGAGGCATCATACTTGAGGTGCTAGGCTCACAAGGTTTTCAAAGGAGTCCAAACAACATAAGGTATGTCCTACAACTAGCATTTATGTTTAAAAGTTCCCCATTCTATGCTAGATAGGTTATGAACCTTGGAAATCAAATTTGCATGTATCATAGTAAAACAGAGATCCAAGGTTTATAGGGTTGCATGTACACCATAGGAGTGTTAGTATGCTCAAAGCCCATCAGTGGTATCAGAGCCTAGGCTTGTTTGTATGATACTTGATGCTACATGTTTTTTGAAAAGTTGAAATTCTATATTTTTTGCATCTGACTGCTCACCACGACGTGGCTGTCTTTACCACGACGTGGTGACGCCCCTGTATGCAGAATTTCGGGGTTTTGCTTGGTATTGGATGATGATCATTACCCTAAACTGGTTTTTAAACCTTAAAACCTGTTTTTGATGTGGTAATGATTATGCTAATCCATTTACAATGGCAAATATCAAAATTCCATGTTTTATATGTGTTAATATGATTCTTGAAATTTTGATACGAATGTTCATGTTCTTATGAGTTTTAGAAGATCATAGAAATTATGTGTAACTTGCTTGTTAAGATGATTCTTGATCTTAATGCCTAATTATGGAGTCCATAACTTGTCCTCAAGTTATGGATAACCAAAAGTCTCTTCCTTAAAAGTGTTATTAAAGAATAAGAGGTTACATAAAATGAAGAGTCTTCATTTTAATGGACCATTAAACTCATAAGTTATGAAATGAAAGGTCTTGAATAGTTTCAATACTTTCCCTCATGTTTTGGAATTTGTAAAGTCTTACACCTTAATACTTTAATTTCCAAATTAAACCTTAGAGTTTTAAAAGTTTAAAATTCAACCCTTATACTATTATTATATTAAAAGCTTAAATATATAGAAATGTATAAGAATAAGTCAGTCTTACCGTTAGTAGGCCTCATTCACGAAGCCGGTCTATAAGGGGGGTATAAGGTTGTTGCCTATAAAGTGGCAGCTTAATGGGCGTCCACTCTCACCCACCGCTTCCTTGACTGGTGGAGGGTCGTTAGCCGAACGGGTAGGATAGGACATTAATCCTCATTAAAAGTATAATGAAATTATAAAGTAACTAAACCTTTATTAATTCCCAATCTTAGTTACTTTAGGAATATGTGAAGTAGGTGCAAACCCATGAAATTACACTTTGTACCTTACCAAGTCGTTAGTGGAGCATGCGTGGTTAACTGGCACACTAACAAGGACTAGTAAGAGTGGCACAAGGTGACTTAAGTTTTATCATAGATCGGTGGAGCGCGTGTGGTTAACCGCCACATCAATTGGGTGATAAAATTAAGGGTACCAAGTCAATTTGCATGGTTATTCACACCTTGTTTGTGATCCTCAACATCTCAATCACAAACTTGAGAGGGCACAATCGAGACTTAAACATGCCATTGAAAGTTCAATGTATCTCAAAAGATCTAGGAGTTTCAAATCCAACTAAAACTTAATTATTTATTTTTTTTATGATGGTGGAAATTGGTAAATCGTCATTTACCTACCTTCAAATATTTTATAGCTTGGATTACGACATCCCTCTTCCAAGTTATGAAATAGTTTGTAGGATCCTAGCCATAATATTTCATTTGGGTGACTTATTATGGACTCTTTATCTAATAAAACTTGTATTTCTTTCTTTCAGATGTCTTCTAACACTGCTATTGGCTCAAATCCTACAACCTACTTTTCCCTAATGAACTTGTATGGGAAAGTCACTTTTGATGGTTCCAATTTCAATGAATGGATTAGAAACATCAGAATGATTACTCGCTTTGAGAGCAAAGAGTATGTCCTCGATAAGGAGCTAGAGGATATCGATGAGTCGACTGCTACTCCTGAGGAGATTGCTAAGTACACTACCCATGAGAAAGATGCCACTAAGGTGTCTTGCATCATGTTGGCCACAATGACAGCAGAACTCCAGAAATCCTATGAAGATTTCTACCCTTTTGGGATGCACCAGGATCTGATGGATAGGTACCATCAGAGTGCTCGTCAGGAAAGGTATGAAATCATTTCCTCCATGATAACAGCTAGGATGAAGGAGGGAGAATCCCTCACCGGTCACTTGCAGAAAATGCAAAGGTTTGTGGACCGGTTATTGAAGCTTAATGTGGACTTCCCTGAGGACATGGCGATTGACATCATTCTCCATTCCTTACCTCCAAGTTATGATCAGTTTCGTATGACTTATCATTTGAACAAGGAGGAAGTCACACTAAGTAAGCTTCAAGGTCTTTTAAGGACCGCTAAAAGCGGTCTTAAAAGTAAATCAGCTGTTACTCCTACTCCTACTACTGCTCCCGTCCTGGCAATTGGGCAAGGAAAGGGGAAAAAGAGGAAGATCCCTTCGAAGGGTACCAAGGGAAAGTCTCTTGATGGCTCCTCTTCAAGTGGAACCAAGAAAGGTTCCATTCCTCCTTCTTCAAACCCAAAGGATGCACAATACTTCTACTACCAGGAAAAAGGGCACTGGAAGCGAAGCTGCCCCAAATACTTGCAGGATGTAAAGGATGGGAAAGTTAAACCCACCCATGCAGGTATTTACACTATATTGTGTAATAACTTTTTGAATACCAACTCTAGGGTGCTTGATACAGGTTGTGGTATTCACATTTGTACTGATTTGCAGGGCCTAAGAAGAAGTGAGAAAGTGGAGCACGGGAAGATAAACTTAATCATGGGGAATAGGAAAGCATCACTTGTTACCAAGATAGGAGTTTATTCTTTATTACTGAATAATGGGTTAATGTTAGATTTGAATAAATGTTGTTACTAATCTGAAATGGCGAGAAATATTATTTCCTTTCATGGCTTGTACAAACAAGGGTTTACTTTTTCATTTGATAATGATAATGGTGCTATTAATGTTTATTACAATGATGTATTTTACTAGGAAATAATCTAGGAAATAATGTATTGTGTATTGATTCTTCAAATAATTTGGATAAGGCATCCTTGTGGCATTTTCGTCTTGAACATGTTAACAAGAAGCGCATAGGCCAACTCCAAAAGGCTGGAGTTTTGGAATCATTTGACCTAAAGTCGGATAATAGTTGTGAGTCTTGTTTACTTGGAAAAATGACAAAGTCACCCTTCACTGGTACGTGTGAGAGGGGTGAGGGTTTGTTGGACCTCATACACACTGATGTGTGTGGTCCCTTCAAAACCGCCACAAGAGATGCTAGTCGCTATTATGTGACTTTTACTGATGATTATATTAGATATGGATATATCTACTTAATCAAGCATAAGTCAGAAACCTTTGAAAAGTTCAAAGATTTTAAGCAGGAAGTGGAGAATCAACTGGGCAGGAACATCAAGATGCTCCGATCCGATCGGGGAGGAGAGTATCTTAGTATCGAGTTCCTTGACTATCTTAAGGAATGTGGGATTGTCTCACAGTTGACACCTCATAGGACACCACAGCTGAATGGTGTGGTTAAGAGGCGGAATCGAACCTTGTTGGACATGGTTCGTTCCATGATGAGTTGAGCTTCGTTACCAATCTCATTCTGGGGGTATGCCTTAGAGACTGCCGCCCATATCGTGAATCTAGTCCCTACTAAAAAGGTTACCAAAACACCTCATGAGATGTGGACTGGAAAAGTTCCCAATCCAGATCACATCAAGATTTGGGGTTGCAAGGATTTCGTGAGGCGCGAGAATCACGATAAGCTTGAAGCTCGAAGTGAGAGGTGTATTTTCATCGGCTACCCACAAAGATCCTTTGGTTACCTCTTCTACAGACCCAGTGATAATGTGGTCTTTGTAGCAAGGAGAGGAGTCTTTCGAGAGAGAGAACTCATAAGCCAAGGAAACAGTGGGAGGCAAATTAACCTTGAAGAAATTCAAGAGTTAAGTGGTGAAGGAACCTCAAACCCGAGCAATCAACCTGAGGAGGAAACTCCTGTTGATCCTACTGACGAGCCCATACCTCTAAGGCGTTCCACGAGAGTTAGGAATGCACCTGAGCATTACTATGGTTTCCATATTAGTGCGGAAGGTGATACGCTTATCAGTGATAGTACACTAGTAAGTCTGAATGAACCTAACAGCTACACGGAAGCCATGGCAGGCCCTGAGGCTGCTAAACGGAAAGAGGGTATGGACAGCGAGATACAGTCCATGTATGACAATCAAGTTTGGAACATGGTTGACAATGTACCAGGTCGTAAGACAGTCGGGTGCAAATGGATCTTAAAGAAGAAGACCGACATGGATGGTAATGTACATACGTATAAGGCGCGGCTGGTTACAAAGGGTTTTTCACAAACTTCGGGAGTTGATTATGATGAGACCTTTTCACCAGTAGCAAAGATTAAGTCTATTAGGGTGATGCTAGCCATTGCTGCATTTCATGACTATGAAATATGGAAAATAGATGTCAAAACCGCTTTCCTTAATGGAAAGTTGGCTGAGGATGTTTACATGAGTCAGCCAGAGGGTTTTGTCAGTGCAGAGTACCCTAATAGAGTGTGTAAGCTTGAGAAATCCATCTATGGATTAAAGCAAGCACTTCGCAGATGGAATCTTTGCTTTGATGAGAAAGTCAAAGAGTTTGGCTTTTCGAGGAGCGAGGATGAGTCCTGTGTATATGTTAGGGATAGTGGGAGTATAGTTAGCTTTTTGGTGTTGTATGTGGATGTCATACTACTCATATGAAATGACATCCCAACCTTGCAGAAGGTTAAGTCCTGGCTTGGGAAGTGTTTTGCTATGAAGGACCTTGGGGAAGCTGCCTATATCCTAGGGATAAGGATTTTGAGAGACAAGAGTAAGAGACTAATTGGACTTAGTCAGAGTACCTACTTGGATAAGGTGCTGAATAGGTTCAGCATGCAGAATTCCAAGAAAGGGGAATTACCGATCCAGAGTAACGCCAAACTAAGTAAGACTCAGAATCTGAGTACAGAGGCTGAGATAGCTAAGATAAGTCATGTACCATATGCTTTCGCTGTGGGCTTGATCATGTATGCTATGACTTGTACTCACCCTGATGTGGCCTTTGCCTTGAGCATGGTCAGCAGATATCAAGGGAACCCTGACAAGGCTCACTGGACTGCGGTAAAGAATATTCTCAAGTACATACGGAGGACTAAGGACTGGGTTCTTTCCCTCGGTGGGAGTGATGACATGAGAGTAGTAGGGTATAGCGATGCTTGTTTTCAGACTGATAGGGATAATTTCCGCTCAAAGTCAGGCTAGGTATTTACCCTAAATGGAGGAGAAATTACTTGGAAAAGTCCAAGCAGGAGACAGTAGCTGATTCTACTTGTGAATCAGAGTACATAGCAGCAAGTGAAGCAGCAAAAGAGGCGATATGGCTAAATAACTTCATTGGAGACCTTGGAGTTGTACCAGCTATAAAAGAGCCAGTACAAGCATACGAGTCGAAGTTTATCTGTTCCTTCTAGGATTAGAAGCGATATCTGGGCCCCTCGATGATTTTGTTTTGACCTATGTACCGGGCCTGGTCAGAACCTAATTGATGTGTTCAATTTAGTTCTATGTCAAACAGATCAGAGATCGAGAAACAAATGCTGGACAATAAGTAAGACCCTGTTCCATGTATTTGTCCGGCTGATATCTTGAGAGCAGAGGATTATATGATCACTTATCTTAAATAGCATATCATTATCATCTCAGTTCCGCGAGATCTTGAAAGAGCTACAATTGCTAGTCGGGTTCTGAAGTCATATCTGCAACAATAGTTATTAGACTTATCCAAGTGGGAGACTGTTGGATATAGTGTCTAAGTCTATAACTATATTTGGTATGTACTTGACCTGACCCGGCATGGTCCATTTGGGTTGCATGGCATTGCAATGCTTGGATAGACCAAAATGAGAGAAAGGACACTTAAGGTTATTAATATATTACAAGTTCTAATATATTAATAATATTATTTAATTAGTATCGATCAAAGAATTAATTTGGAATTAATTAAGTGAGCAAAAGAGACTAATTAAATATATGGGGTTGATTGTGTAAATCATCTATTCTTGTATAGTGGGCTAATGATCCATGGTTTGTTGGATTGGGCTAAAACCCATAAGGTGCTCCATGGATAGTCCATGGAGGTTACAAACCCATGGATCATGGAATATGGAAAGCCATGACAATTAGGGTTTACATGGTGTAACCCTAATTGTGCCACAACTATAAAAGGATCCCTAGACTAGCAAAATCGGCACTTGTACAAGAAATAAAGAGGGCTAGCCGATTTTGAGGTGTTAGCGAACTTCTCTCAAGATTATTCCAAGTATTGTGGTGTTGTGTGAGACATTTGAGGCATCACACTTGAGGTGCTAGGCTCACAAGGTTTTCAAAGGAATCCAAACAACATAAGGTATGTTCTACAACTAGCATTTATGTTTAAAAGTTCCCCATGCTATCCTAGATAGGTTATGAACCTTGGAAATCAAATTTGCATGTATCATAGTAAAACATAGATCCAAGGTTTTTAGGGTTGCATGTACACCATAGGAGTGTTAGTATGCTCAAAACCCATCACTCTCATGTATGTACCCCTTTGCTCAGTGTGATACAAACGTAACACTATTGATGGAAGTAACCTTTTATATTACTATATGTATAATATATATAATTAAGAAGGAAACGACCTTCTGAAAAATAACCCCACCTTAAGCCCACATCCAAACAAGGAAAAGGAAATAAGGCAATTCATTATTCCTAAGCTCTTTTAAGTCTTATTTATATACCTTTACATACATAAACATGATTTTGACAAATATAAGCTTAAAGAGTTTATAAAACATTTTAAAAGAGTTTAACAGTGTTTAAAAAGAGTTTAAATGACCTTAAGTCATTTTGGAAGTATTTGGTAATCTTTTATGGTAAATACAATATTTAAAAACATAAGAAACCTTTTGTGTGATTGTTATTGTAGGTAAATATTAACACGATTTAATTGTGTTCAACTTGTATCCCCCCCCCCTAAAAAGCATTTAAAACCATTTAAACAGGTATATTATAGGGGTATGAACTCACCTTATGTTGGGGATTTGATTGAAGATTTGATATAGGACGTTAGCTCCACTAGTGAAGTCTTGCTAACAAAACGAGTCCTAAACACGATTCATATAATATATATGTATACTATTAATGAATATACTCATAACAATGACAGGGAATCGAACTAATTTGCAAGTTTAACTTACAAATAAGGGTGTTAGAAGCAAAGATGGAGGGTTGCCTGCTCTTCACGACCAGGCTGTGTGTTCACGGCCCAAGAATACTTGGTGTTCTTGAGTTCACGACCCAATCTGGGTGTTCACGGCCCAAGAACCTTGATGAAGTATGAACACTTGATGTTCTAATTCGATTCTAAGTTGAATCCAAGAGGATTTCACAAGAAAAGCAAGAAAATAAGGCGTTTCTCTTGATCTAGAGGAGAGAGAGAGGAGGGTTTTTGGCTGATGATACTTGAGAGAGAATGGTCGAGTTCACGGCCAGAAGTCAAGAAGTGAGGTTAAAATCAGCCAAACACTTATATATACAGAGAGTGTACGGTCCGAAGAGTTTACGACCAAGAACCCTCGTTTGCGGTCGTGAACCTCGCATGTAGACGTTTACGGTCCGAAGTGTTCACGGCCCGAAAGCTCGTTCACGGCCAGAAGGTTTGCGGCTCGGATGAAGTGGGTTGAAAAGGTTCCCGGTTTCAACATGTTTTACATCTTAATCATTCAACACCTTTAATACAAGGTTCATACACTCCTCAGGACATTAATCTACTATAGATATGTTTGACTTTTACAAGATAGAAATTACGGGTTGTCACAGTATTGTGATATCCTGCATTATGTCTTTGTGATTTATGTTGTGTATTATTCTGAGCTTACTGAGTTAGGACCGTAGGGTCCACCCGAGTTGTGGGACCAGAGGGTTCCACTGAGACACATTGACCGGAGGGTCTTATTTGAGTATAGCCATGAGAGGCTAATGACATGTGTGTGGTATTTTGAGGAACTCACTATGCTTCATGCTTACCGTGTTATGTGTTATGTGTTTCAGGTACTTCTCAGGATCAGGGGAACGCACCTGTTTGATTGTACACACACACGAGTTGGAGATATTTTTGGAGGATCCTAGATTGTGTTATAAACAACTTTTGAACATGTGTTTTTGATAACTTGATATTGTGGGGATTTTTGGTGCTAGTGCTAATGAGAATTATGTGATTTTTAAACGAAAAATTTGTTTGAAAATTTACGGTGTTACAAAAATGCTTTTTGGTCTCAAGAATGCCGGAGCGACATACCAACGCCTGATGGACAAAATTTTCATAAATCAGATCGGAAGGAACGTCGAGGTCTATATCAACGACATGGTCATCAACAGTCGGGACGAAGCAATGCTGCTTCGTGATATCGAAGAAACCTTTCGCACCCTAGCCCATGCATAGATGAAACTCAACCCAGGAAAGTGCACCTTTGAGGTGGAAGAGGGCCAGTTCCTGGGATACCATTTTACCAAAGAGGGGATCACCCTGAACCAAGACAAGGTTCAAGAATTCCTCGACTCCAAGACTCCCCATTACATAAAGGGGGTCCAGGAGATAAACGGAAGACTAACAACGCTCGGCAGATTCATCACCAGGTCGGCAGAAAAACCCCTTCTACTTTTCCACACCTTAAAAGGGTGCGTCGATAAAAACCAATTCAGATGGAGGGTGGAGGCCGACAAAGCTCTACAAAGTCTGAAGGAATCCCTCCATCAACTACCATTCATGGCAAGCCCACTGCCACGAGTAACCCTCCAAGTGTACCTCATAGCATCCGATGAAGCGATATCGTCCGTAGTAACGGTTGAAAGAAACAAAAAACAACTCCCAATACATTTCGTAAGCAAAGCGTTGCAAATCCCTGAGATCAATTACCCGATTTTAGAGAAATTGGTCCTCACGCTGGTCTACACAGCCAGACGTCTCAGACGCTACTTCCAAGCCCACAAAATCGAGGTCCCGACCAGTTTCCTGGTGAAACAAATCTTGGTAAGCCAGAAAAGTCACGAAGAATAGCGAAATGGGCCATTGAGCTAGGCGAGCACGACATAGAATACCGGCCTCGGATCAGCATCAAGGCCCAGGCCTTGGTGGAATTTCTAGTGGAAATTTCCGGATACGCTCAGAAGCACGACAACTTTTGTAGCCATAGACCCAAACGGAACCAGAGGGAAGCAATGATGTATGGGAATTGCACACGGATGCCGTTGCGAGTAAAGAGGGATCCGGGGCAGGACTGATCCTCAAAAACCCCAACGGGGATGAAATCACGCACGCCCTGAGATTCAATTTCCAAGTTTCTAACAACAAAGTTGAGTACGAAGTCCTGCTCGCAGGCCTTCGCCTAGCACAAGAGGTCGGAGCGAAACACCTTTCAGCCCTCAGCGATTCTGTGCTCATTACCAACCAGGACAACGACACATACGAGGGCAAAGACTAGAGAATGAAAAAGTATCTAGATGCAACACGAAAATTAACACAATCAATCAAGAGGTTCCAGATCAAACAGATTCCTCGGTGGGAGAACACGAAGGCGGGCGCTCTCAGCAAGCTAGCTTCAATATCCTTCGACCACCTGACTAAAAAGGTGTTGGTAGAAGTTCTCGAAGAAAGGAGCATTGATAACAAGCATATCGATACTATAACGGAAACCCAGGACTGAACCAGGTCATACTTAGACTACCTTCAACATGGAGTCCTACTTGATGATATCGAAGAACCAAGAAGAATAAAGATCAAGGACCTACAGTTCAAAGTAAAGGGGCACAACTGTATAAGAGAGGATACCTGGCGTTGTGGATCAGATGCGTTGCCCATGAGGAAGGGAAAACGCTCATGGGGGTATGCCACACATACGAGGCTGGAGCACACGAAGGCATGTGAGCACTCACCGTGAAGACACTCCGCCTAGGAGTATACTGTCCCAACGTATATAAAGATGCTGCCGACATCACAAAAAATGCCTAGCATACTAGGCCTTCGCCTCCTTCTAGAATAAGGCCTCCACGACCTTGCCCAACATCATTAGCCCTTGGCCTTTCCGTCAGTGGGGCATAGATATTGTCGGGCCATTCCCAGTAGCCCCGGGGGGACTGAAATTCCTGATAGTCGTTGTCAATTACTTTACCAAGAAGATTGAAGTTGAGCCCTTATCCACGATCACGGGAAGACAGATGATAAAATTTATGTGGAAAAACATCCTAGCGAGATTCGGCACACTCGAAGTCCTTATAAGCAACAAGGGTACACAGTTTGAGGGCAACCCCTTCAAAAAATGGTGTGAGGAAAAACGGTTACGCCGCCGGTTTACCTCCGTATCACACCCACAGGCCAACGGCCAGACTAAGATATCAAACAAGATTATTGTCAATGGCCTAAAGAAATGCTTGATGAGATCAAAAACGGGTCCGTGTCGAAGAGCTACCGACTGTACTCTAGTGATACCGGACCATCTTGAGGTCCAGCACATGGGAAACACCCTTTAGCCTAACATATGGAACCGAGGCCATACTCCCACTTGAAATTCTGAGCAAATCACTGCGGGTGACAAGCTTCAACGCAAACACCAACGATTAAGAGCGATGCCAGGATCTTGACACATTCCATGATAAATGGAAGCTGTCCAGCTTCGGCAAGTGGCACACAAGGCTTGCATCGAAAACTTCTACAACAAGCGGGCACAAACAAAAAATTTCAAGATTGAAGAATGGGTATTAAGGAAAAATGAATCTAGTTGCTCGAAGCTGCAGGGCAGGATAAGTGTTGTCTGGGAAGGACCCTACAAGGTCACCAGCATACACCAGAACGAAGCCTATTCTTTGGAAGCCCAAGACAGAAGATCAATTCCATGGACCTGGAACGCTTAGAAGCTCCACTATTTCTACTCTTAAGTAGTAGAAACAAGCTGGCACAACAAGAACCAAAGCGGATGGTCACATCCCAATGGGAAAGTGGGTGAATGCCACAGTGTAGCCGACCGTCAGCTCTTGTTGGGTAGCGTCACCATCCCACGAGGATGTTGTCGACCGAGGAACGAAAGCTGGAAATTCCCAAAGGAAATACACACATATATATATGTACGTATGTGTGTGTGTGTGTGTATATATATATATATATATATATATATATATATATATATATATATATATATATATATATATATATATATATATATATATATATATATATATGTGTTTCTGTGACAACCGTCAAATTCTGGTTAAGTCAAAGTCAACAAGTCAAACCGATCAACTAAATTAACCCTTGTATATTAGGGTTCACGTTAGGTAATTACTATTCAATGCACTATTTTAATGAGAAAACATCATTTGGAAAATTCGTGTGTTCGAATTTCCGTAGCCTTAATAATGCTAAACATTGAACCAAAACGATAACACACCATTGCACACTCATCGGGAGTGTGTACGACACTAGAACAACACTTAACATAGTGTAAGAACCTTGTGTTGCGAAGCCAAACACTCAAAAAGGTCACAAAAGAAATCTCTCCCAAATCTCTCTCTGTATGAGAAATCTCTCCAAGAATGTCAAATCTCCCCCAAATCTCTCCAAGAATGTGAAATCTCTCTCAAAATCTCTCTTAACTTTTTATAGTCTTTCGGGTCATCCCGACCCTTAACCGGGTCAAAAGCCACTTAAAACGGGGTAAAAACGGGTAAAATACCCTTAAGGACCCGAAACCTACCTTATAGGGCCGAAGCCTCTTAGGGCCGAAAGTCCTCTTAGGGACCAAACCGTGCTGAACCGAAAGCTAGAAGACCGAACCCGAAGCCCCGGAACCGAACCTCCCTTTCAGGCCTGAACCTCGCATGAAGAACCGAAGCTACCTTTCGGTCCATTTCGCCTTCGCCCCATTTCGCTTCCTAGCCTACCTTCGCCTTCGGGCCCAGCAGCATCAAGGACCGAACCTCGGCCAGGACCGAGAGGTCTCGCAGAAAAGCCTTTTCTTCCCAGTTTTCGACTACGACTTCATTTTAGCTTCGTTTTTCATCGTTTTAACGCGGGATTTTCAACCGAAACTTTATTTTAACATTTAGGGACCCATATCTACTAATTTCCCACGTTTTTGGGGATAAATCTTATCCAAGATTTAGTGGGTGAAGTACAAGAGGTGGAGTGTTGACTTTCCTTTAGTTTATGACACAAGCAACCACCCACACCCACTCTATGACCAACCACTCCTCCCCACCATCCCTAGTCACTTCCTTGTACTTTTCCATCAATCACCAGCCCCTCCCACGTTCTAAGAGCTGGAACAACTCATCCTCTCTCCTCATTTTCACTCACTTGCTCTCATTTCACCAAAAATCAAACACAACTTTTCTCTCAAACTTTTCTCTCTATTTCGAGACTCCAAGGCTGATCATCAAGCTTTATTCTACTCTTGGTAAGTATAATTCACCCTCCTTGTGATTATTACACTTCATTCTACTCCAATCATAGATTGCTTACACAAATTCCATCACTTTGGTGTTAGATTCTCGAAAATCTTCTAGGCATCTTCAAGTGTTCTTGAGTTGAACACTTCTCATCTCCAACACTCATCTACTGAAATCACTTAAGGTGAGTTCATACCCCTACATTTTCATGTTTTCTTACGTTTTAAGGGGGGAATACAAGTTAAAACACCAAGAACACAACTAAATTCTTCTAACAGCTTTCATCAGAAAAGTTGGACTCCATTCACAGACTGTTTTGGTCAACTTAAACATTTTTATTCTAAAAACTGTACAAGTTGCAAGTAGTCCAAGTTCTTAGCTTTAAAATGGCTACTTGTACATCACCATAAGATTTTTCTGCAATTTATGGTGATTTTTACAAAACTGCCTATCATTTCAAACATCAAACCGGACCAGTCTGTGATTATGAACTTTTTCACACAAGTTGGAGGTCATTAAAAATCATAATAAAATTTATGAACAAACTAGACTCATTTCCCAAACTCTCAGAATTTACAGATTCTGATTTGGACCTTTGATAATTTTTCTACAAATTTTCTAAGAACAGTAATAGAAATTGTTAACAACAGAAAAATGCTATCAATTTTATTACACCTTGTAACATGTTGAGCGAGGTGTATATCTTTATGTGATTATATGATATTGCATTATATGACATTTTGTCTTAGTATAAGGACATACAACAGTTAACAAATGGATTTTGCTAGATAAAGCATAGAAATAACAAATTATTATAATCAAAGTACATCCATTACATACAAACATTTGGATAAACTATGTTAAGTATAGTTTACATACATTACTACTACTACCCTTGTTTTGATAAACTATAATAGGTATGGTTTATGTTTCCATCAACACAACAAACACATTTCAGAAGGTTTTATTCCCACAGAAAAAGGTTTTACGCTCACGCACACCACATGTAAACTTGTTAACTTAAATTGTGAGACATTCTTCTCAGTACTCCTAGAGTACGGGTTGAAATTCCTGGTAGTTATAACCAGAGTCTCTTGTAGGGAGAACGTGATAGTTGTGTATAGATCTATATTGGGTTTGACACCCCACACCTTGCTGCTAGCTACAGTGGGACCTGCAGGTCTACGGGTGACAAATGTCATAACAATTTTCGGCGCCTGAGAAACGCCGTGGCAGGTTCATTCAGTCATAGTATGGTTATAGCGACTCACATAGGGAGTTAACAACACATAAAGTTTACGGGAATTTTTATAAATCAAAAGGGGTTTTATGTCGATTTAAAATCACTTTTATTATCAATAAGTACGGATATTACTATACACTTTCAGTCTTGGTATTTAAGACTACACAACATCCATTACGGATTTTCTCAACTTAAAAAGGGTTTTATGCCGATTTAAAACCACTTTTATATCTTTAAGTATGACAAATACTTGTTTATTCTCGGTCCTGGTATTTAGGACCACATAACTTTTATAAGGAAAATATTGGATTTTTCTTGGTAACATACAACTCATTACAAAGATCGGTTTTCAAACTCTTACTATCAAAAGCTTATGAACTCACCAACTTAATTGTTGACATTTTTTCAAAACTACTTGTATTCTCAGGAATTCAGTGAAACAGGAAATCAACAGCTTTTGAGGATGGGACGATAAATCGTCAAACAGTTCATTTTGTCATCATAATGTAATTAATTTGAATCATGTAAACCTATGCTTTAGTGTAACTTTTTCAATTATATTTATGATTGGTTGTAATTACTTTGAGCACTATTATACTCGTTGTTGTGATACTATACATGAAGTCCTCCACCCCCGGACGTTTCCGCCATCCTTGGTTTGGGGGTGTGACAGTTTCCTTCTCTAAAAAAAAGAGGAAAGATAATGATAAGGGTTCCCTTTACCAAAGCTTGATATACGTAAAAAAAGAAGGTTGCGCACATTTACCGAATGACAACAAGGACTGATCATCCATGTCATTCGAGAGAAACTGTTGCAAGAACACGAACATAGGTTTAAAAGGCTCATAACCTTTCCGTAAGAATATGTCAATAAAATCGAAAGAGCCACGGCTCTTGATCGCAACTAAATAGAGGCTTCAAAGGGTCATAACCTTTCCCTTGAAACATATAATACCTAAGTCCTCGGGCCTCGAGGTGACGATCTCAGACTGGATGAGATAACTGAGGCTGGAGTAAGACACTACTAGGCCCAGGACTTAAAGCAAAACCCTGCAAAGCGGACCAGCTAAAAGTTCATGTCCCAAGGTAGGTCGATGCCTCATCCCTACGAAGTCAAACCCATGACTCAAACGGGAGCCATACTTAAGGCACTCCTAGTACAAAGCCAAAAAACAAAGAGCACACGCACCAAAAAGACCAACATTAACCTTTGTTCTAAACTGCCCAGGAAGACAGGAAAAATCACGATAAACAAGAAATAACCATTGCAACCAATGTTAAAATTGGGAAATTATCCACCGGACATGCCCAAATTTCAAGGCAACACAGGGCCATAAACAAAAAAACAGCAAAATAACGCTAGCCATAAGATAAGAAAGTTCAAATATCACGAGTAGAGGAGGACATGTCATGGTCATCGGAGTCTGAGTCACAACACTACTAGAAAAGTCTGACAAGATCCAATTCGCTTAAGCGAATATATGAGACGAAATCCGTCTCGGCGAAGGCCTTCACAGACGCATGCATGGCATCAGCAGACTGCACCACAAAACTTGGCTCCGATGGATCATACTTACTGGCAGCCACCTGCTTCTGCACCATCTCCTTACCACTCTCCACACCAGCGGCCATACACTCGACCTTCACACACCCAACCCCAAGGGAAAACTCACCGCTTTCAATAATGTGGTCCACCACACGAACCACACCCTTCTGAAGGACCCATGCCAGATTCTCTTCCAAAGCTTTCCTCATCAACACCTCAACCTCTAACTCCCCACCATGTTGTTACATACGCTCCTCTAAAGCATGCTTTTCCACTTCTATGCTCTGCACCTGCTGAGACAAGCAACCCACCTCCCCGTCCACGAACGACACCTGGTCCTCGGCGGCGGACTTCTCCCCGATAACACGGGGTAGCGCTCATCGAATTTAAATATCTCCTCTTCTAAGAGTGATGTCCTCTCCCTGAGCTCATCGCGCTCAGCATTGAAAATAGCCGACTCCGCCAAATTGGCCTCGATATAATGAAGACGACCATTTGTAGCCACTAAGCAAGGAGCGACCTGGGCGGCGGCGTATTGAAGCTCGTTCTACATATGGGAATAAGACTGAGGGTCAAGCGACTCCAATGTAGCCGGGGGACACGCGTTTCGACACCACATATAGGCTTCAGCCTGATCCGTCAAAAAAACCCATGGGCAAGGTTCCAACCATGAAGATACACTCTAGAGGAACCCGACATCGGTGAACCATCCTCAGAGGATCGACCCACCGACGCTCCCGACGGAGCGGGCAACCCCGTTGTTCCCGGTCTCACTCCCTCTGACGACCGAGGGACATTATCGTCAATAATATCAACCACCAAGGGAGACTCTACAAGCAAAGAATCAACGTGACGTCGCTTATATAGTCATTTTCCAATTGAATCGACACCACTACCCTCCGGAAATTGGGATATAGCTCCGGAATGCTAAGAAGAGCTTCAGAATTCGCATAAGGGCTCCGGATTTCACCTTTTAGCTCCAGATGTTTGCCATTTCTGGACCTTTTTATCATTTTAAGGCATTTTGACGCCGGAAATTACACTAAACTCGTATTTTTCCTATCCTAAACCCCTTAGACCCCTATTTTATGCTAAAATTAATTATTTTAAGAATATTCTTCATAAAAATAAATGGTTGGGATTTAGGAAAACCTTATCCTAAATCAAGAAAAGGACAAAGGGATTGACTTTGTGATTTGATGAAATTCCTCATTTCCCATGCAAATCACAGTATCCCATGCTTTACCCACCAAATATCCATGCATGGACCACCACATCCCCATGCACCAAAGATTCCTCCCTTTTCGTATACTCCAAAGCAACGACAGTGAAGGAGTTTAGACTCCACTTTCTCTCTCACTTTTCCCATTTTCTCTCAAAACTCATCTTCAAGGCTAGAACAATGATCTTGCTGGAAGGGAAAATATTCTCAATTTCTCCCTGGAGTTGAAAGGTAAATTCCTCCACCCACCTAATATTTTATTATATTTCAAGATGAATCCACATTATTTTATTCATAATAATATGTGATGATCATCCTTAGGAAAACATCCCCCCCAGGGAAGTTCCTCATCTCAGCAAGAGTTTAAGCTTGAGATCTTCGCTCCATAACTCCAAACAACTCCTCAACCAACTCAAGGTGAGCTTCATACCCCACCTTGTTCAATGTTTTAATGTTTTGGGGGAGAGTACAAGTCAAATCTTGCCTAAATTCTTAAATGATTGCATATATATGTATGATTGTATGTGTGTGTGAAATATTATTAAATTAATATTTTAGTAATATACTCATGAACGTAAGAATTCTCAATTTCATAAAGAACAAAGGATACTTTGTACAAAAGAGCCTCCCAACTATTGGGTGTGTCCAACTTAACCCCTTTATCTATGCTCTCATGTCTGGAGATATAAGTTATAAAAAGGGATCTTGATAAGTGGACACCATTTCTAGAAATTTTCGAAAAAGGAAACTTTGTGACTATCTGCAAACTGTCAGGGGTATTTTATAAATATTCGATATAAAAGTTTGCGTCAAGAAAATATCAAATAAAGCCTTTATGACAGAAATATTTGCATGTCATAAGCTGTTGTCATAGAACCTCCAAGAACATAAGTAATGTTCTCTATGTCATAAAACAGAAAATGCTTGTCATAACCGGCAGTTATAAATTTATATAAATTATAACTTGACACTTTTTCTCTTGACTAAAATGACTCACTTTTCAATAAACGAAAAGGAACGAACACGAGCACCCAGTTAACGAGCACAATCAACGATATGGAACGAGAACGATACTTCTATTCAATGAGTACGAATTTCATTATTTATCTAACAAATAATGGATCTCTAACGATTGCTCAAAAGGTTATTAATATTCTAGTCAGACAAATCTCAAAAGTACCTAAATATAAAAATTATAGTGTACGTCTAAGTCCTGTAAGGAGTTATAGCCAGAGTCTCCTGGAGGGAGAGCGAGAATTAGTGTATAGATCTATACGGGGTTGACACCCCGCACCTTCGCTGTTCGCTACAGCTAGACAGGCCAGTCTAGGGTGACAAATGTCTTTTCCAAACCGAGGGCGCCTGAGAAACGCCAAAACAGGCACTCTGTCAGATTAGTATGGTTATAACGACTCACTAGAATATGCTCTATTAACTAGAAATTTATGTAAGGAAAACCTCATAAATAAATTTTGGCACGTTGTGTTGACTGTCCTACACGTGATAGGTGATGGTCTGCATTTGTTGTGTTGACTGTCCTTCTTCATCGCGTAGAATGTCACAAATAGCCATGTTGATTCTTTCTCCTAACAAGTATAGAGTCGTACTACTGCTATTTTTACAAATTAAAAAGCGTAGGACTCTATGGAAAACGTTTGTAAACGGTTTTGATAACGATAAACTAGCCCACACATATACATAGTTTGTGACATCCCCATTTTCACGGCTAAGACCGATTTTGTTTATGCTTTATAAAGATCAGAGTACTTCTTTTGATAAAAATGTTGCGGAATTTGTTCCCCATAAAACATGATAAATACGTTATCAAAGCATTTCCGACGAAATTTGTTTTTATTCATTTTAAAACATTTGGGATGTCATTGTCAATACAGAAACATAAGCGTAAACAGAACTTACATTCATTTACACTAGTGATCTACACCTCTTTAATCTCTCAGTGTAATGTAACTTCGTATCGGCACCTGTGATTCAAATAAGCTTGAGTGGGTCAGGTTGGGAAACCTGGTGAGTACATAGGGTTTTCAACCCACAATAATATAATTATTATGTTTAAACATCAAACAATCAACCCAATTACCCATCCCCATTATCTTCCTCACTCTTAAGGGTCTACCCTAAGATTCGTCTATCCTGCATTCATTCATTTCGAAGTCCCTTGCTTCCAGGGTTTATAAGACAGGCACTAAGTCCATAGCTGCCAATGCTCATTCGTAAAGCACTAAATCCATAGCTGCTAAAGTTCATTCATCGGGTACTAAATTCATAGCTACCAGTGTTCATCTAATAGGTACTAAGTCCATAGCTACCCACGTTTATCTATCAGGTACTAAGTCCATAGCTACCAACGTTTATCTATCAGGTACTAAGTCCATAGCTACCGACGTTTATCCAATAGGCACTAAGTCCAGAGCTGCCGATGTTATTTATTAGGCACTAAGTCTATAGCTACCAATGTTCACCTATATCATCTTTCATCTCTCATCATTCATCTACCCATGTTTTACCCAACATATTCGTAGATATAAAATACATATACAGTTTAAATTATTTAAAACATGTATAAAATCATTCATCCAGCATACATAGCAAGTATACAGGTTATATGCACACATAGCACGTAATTTATATAAAATACTGCATATCTATGTGTAAGATGAAAGTAACTATACACTCACTTGATAAGGTGGTGGGTCGGTACTCGGACAACGCTTCGTTTACTTTAAAATAATTTACTTCGACGAAACCTAGTATTATTACCACTAGATTTTAGTCTAATATTTACTGTGACTAATTATTAGTCTTATTATTATTATTATTATTATTATTATATAAGCGTTTAAACAATATTTTTCCAACCACTATGTACAGACAGGGGCCAGACATAAAACACCGGAGGCCAAGATCATTTTGGCATATAGCACTTTTGAAATCCAACAACCTAGGCCGCCCTTCAAACCGGATTCCCCGTACCGCGAGTGGTTAAAAAGATATTATAACGACACTTATATAACCCATAATAATAGCTCAAATAATTATTATAAGGTTCTAATAACGTTACTATATTTAAATAAAAGCTGTATTAAAAATTAGGTAGGCGTATCTTACCTACGAGGGAGTTTGGCTAGAAGTCGTGCTCTGCAGGGGCAGAACTTCCGAGCCGAAAGTTGTTCTTCTCGGAGCCGTCGAGCGCTCCGGGGCTTTCTTCTAACGCTAGGGGAGTTTTGGAACGTTTAGAGAGAGAGATAGTAGAGAGAGAAGGGTGGAGGTGTGAAGAAATGAGGGTGGAAAGGGTTGTATTTATAGGGTGAAGTATGGCTGAAGTTGGTGCCACATGTCACCATCTAGTGACAAGCCTTGGGGAGAAAGCAATGGCCAAGATTGTGCAAAGTCACCCCTTTTGCAGCAGCACCCTGCCGACTTCTAAACCCCGTAACTTTCGCATACGAGCTCCGTTTTCGACGTTCTTTATATTCATGCGTAGGTAAAAATAAGATCGATAACTTTACTTTTGACTCCGTCGGCTAATTCTTGACAGATCTTAAATTTAACAGTACGAGGAGATTATACTGTTAAATGTATGCGTAAAATTCATAACTTCTACATACGGACTCTGTTTTCGTCTGTCTTTTTACCGTTGAGTTCCTATTAATGAGATATTCAATTCTCGTTTAGGTCGTGTAGGCTAAAAACTGCTCGATCTAAAATTTGAGTTTTGGGCCGTGTACTGCTATGCCAAATCTTAGAAAATTCATAACTTCCTCATACGAAGTCAGATTTGGGCGTTCTTTTTTTGTATGTTCTCAGTTTAACATATACTACAACTTTTGCTTAGATTTATAATTCTAAAAAGTCCTCCATCGTAAATTCACTATTTACGTCTCCCGGTGCCATGCCGGTTTTGCCGAAAACTTCGACGGGCCATAACTTCTTCGTTATAACTCGGATTTCGGCGTTCTTTATATGTACGGAACCCTTGTAACATATACTACAATTTGGTTAAGATTAATCCTTATAAATAATCTTCCATCAAAACTCATTTTTGATGCTTATTGTCTCTAAATTGACTAGTCCGAATCTGCGGGCGCTACAATTATCTCCCCCTTAGGATGATTACGTCCCGGAATCATCAACGAAACAGGGCTGTATAATGACTCCATACGTTATCTCTTCATACTAGGTAATAACCGTAACTTCTATGTTTCTTCGAATGCGTATCTAACTTCTGGTCTTCTTGACTGCAAGCGGTGCTTGATCTTGCACCCGTTCTCTATGTCTTGTTACACTTTCAATCATGACCTTCATGTCACAAAATCGCTCTTTATCAGAGACTTATTCTTCTTCTTAACAAACATAAGATAAGTTTATTTGGTTTCCACGAGAGACCGATGGGTCACGTTCTAATGAATTTTCATCGTATGTTGCAACGCTCAGACTCAGGTCTTTTAGAGTAAAATTCCGGAATTGGATATACTTTCCTTCATGTTCTAATGTGATATAATCACATTTTAACATGCATCATTTCTAGCTACCAAATTCTTCAACAACGAGCACGATACTTCTATTGATCGCTTCGATTTCAATCTTCTAGTTTAAGTCGGACGCTACATCAAACATAGTTCTCTGAACCACGTAACATATTTGTCTTAGTCGGACTCGATTTGATATGACCACTAGGGTCGGAATAACAACAATCTTCTTATTTATTACCGAAACGATGGTAATGACATACTTTGAACAAAACGGAATCAATTACTAGCTTCTTGGTAACCTTGTGACTTTCCCTGATCCAAGTGTGAGTCCTGTGTTTCCGGTAGTATAGGCCTCTACTACCATTCACAACTACTCATACTTGTCCCAAGTATTGTCTCGCAGTTTTCCAAGTCACCATACAAGAAAATCACATAACAGTTTAACACACCAGATAACAAAACGAAGGTTTTATTATTATTTCTTGAAACTATTACATAGGTGTTCAAGTTCACCCTAGATTATGCCTCTGATAGGCTACATCATATGATTCTATACCCTTGGCTACTTCATCACTCGATCTTCGGGTATTAATTCCTCATCCTCGATTCCTTGCATTGTTTTCTGCTTCGTCGAGGATAATGTGGAATGCCCTTGGCTTTGGCGGTGCCTCTGGCCTTGCTGCTTCATTTTTCTTTGGGCAGTCTCTAGACATGTGCCCCTTGCTTCCGCATCCGTAGCATACCTTATCATTTTGTGTACAATCCTTGGAATAGTGACCGATCATCCCACACTTGTAACAGGTTACTTCTCCACCGCATCTTCCGAAGTGCTTCTTCTTACACTTTTCACACCACTTGGCTCCATAACTTTGGTTATCCGGGTTAGAATTCGGGAACTTTCCTTTCTTATCAGGTCTTGAGGATTCTTCAAGCTTCCTCTTCTCACCAACTTCAGATTTTTCCAGACCCTTTTCCCTTATTTGGGTCTCAACATTCTTGGCTGCCCAGATGACGGCTTTCAAAGTGGTTGCTTGCTTGACCGTTGGACCAAAATCTGCTGGTAATCTATGGGCGAACTTGTTGACCTTGGAGAATTTAGTTGGAACTAAGTAAGGAACAAGCTTCATTTTCTCCGTAAAACTTGCAGCATACTCGGTAACGCTCATTCTTCCTTTCTTTAGGTTCTGAAACACGTTGTTGATCTCTAGTAGATCATGCTAAGAGCAGTACTGCATTTTTAGTTGCACTAGGAAATCTTCCCAATACATCTTGCTTGCTTCTCCTTTGGGCATCATATATGCCAATAACTTCCACCAGCTCAAGACTCCGGTCTTCAGTTGTCTGACCGCAAAGATGGTTTTCTGCTTGTTGCTACAGTCGCAGCTCTCAAACACCATCTCCATTTCGGAGATCCAGTCCATAATCTCTACATGCTTCAGGCTTCCTGAGAGACTCGGTGGTTTTTCACTCAAGAAGTTCTTATACATTCGCCCATCCTTGTTGTTTCCCCTCTCTGGGCCATTTCTTCTCTCTCCTTTAGTCCCAGCTTGACTCACATGGCGGGTGTAGTTCCCTTCCTCTGATTGCTCGGGGACCAGTTCAGGTTGTACGATCGGTATTGTAGCTTCCTCTCAGTTCTGTTGAAGTAAGCGTCTGGTCTCCTCCATTTGACGATCCAACATCATTTGGATCATCGCTTGTATTCCGGCCATAGTGATTGGCTCAGGAGCGGCTACCACAACAGGTATTTGCTCAATCACTGGGGGTTGATTCCTGTTTCCGTTCACGTTTCCGGCTCCGCTTTGGGTTCTTGTCATTTCGATCTTATTCACCAAATTAGGCATTTGGTGTGAAATGACGAGAATTAAGATAGGAAAGATTTTATTTACGATTGACGTGTAAACCTCCCCATCACTCCAAAAAGTTACATGCCAGTTCTAATACCGTATTTAAACGTTTAGAAATCTGAACACATAAAGTTTCCAGATCCGATCGACAACAGACCATAGATCCGATCATACATTTAGCATCATAAAGCATCATAAATCATTTAGCACATAAAAGCATGTTAGGCATTTTCCCTAAATTAGCTAGTGAATGTGTCTATTCAGGTGTATTACCTAAATTTTATTAGGCACACTCCTCACGATCATCGCTTAGCATTCTAAGTTTAAGTCTAGAAATAAATCCATATTCCTAGTTCGCTTAAACTAATGCTCTGATATCAACTGTGGCATCCCCATTTTCACGGCTAAGACCGATTTTGTTTATGCTTTATAAAGATCAGAGTACTTCTTTTGATAAAAATGTTGCGGAATTTGTTCCCAGTAAAACATGATAAATACGTTATCAAAGCATTTCCGAAGAAATGTATATTTATTCATTTTAAAACATTTGGGATGTCATTGTCAATACAGAAACATAAGCATAAATAAAACTTACATTCATTTACACTAGTGATCTGCACCTCTTTAATCTCTCAGTGTAATGTAAGTTCGTATCGGCACCTGTGATTCAAATAAGCTTGAGTGGGTCAGGTTGGGAAACCTGGTGAGTACATAGGGTTTTCAACCCACAATAATATAATTATTATGTTTAAACATCAAACAATCAACCCAATTACCCATCCCCATTATCTTCCTCACTCTTAAGGGTCTACCCTAAGATTCGTCTATCCTGCATTTATTCATTCCGAAGTCCCTTGCTTCCAGGGTTTATAAGACAGGCACTAAGTCCATAGCTGCCAATGCTCATTCGTAAACCACTAAATCCATAGCTGCTAAAGTTTATTCATCGGGTACTAAATCCATAGCTACCAGTGTTCATCTAATAGGTACTAAGTCCATAGCTACCCACGTTTATCTATCAGGTACTAAGTTCATAGCTACCAACGTTTATCTATCAGGTACTAAGTCCATAGCTACCGACGTTTATCCAATAGGCACTAAGTCCAGAGCTGCTGATGTTATTTATTAGGCACTAAGTCTAGAGCTGCCAATGTTCACTCATATCATCTTTCATCTCTCATCATTCATCTACCCATGTTTTACCCAACATATTCGTAGATATAAAATACATATACAGTTTAAATTATTTAAAACATATATAAAATCATTCATCCAGCATAGATAGCAAGTATACAGGTTATATGCACACATAGCACGTAATTTATATAAAATAATGCATATCTATGTGTAAGATGAAAGTAACTATGCACTCACTTGATAATGTGGTGGGTCGGTACTCGGACAACGCTTCGTTTACTATAAAATAATTTCCTTCGACGAAACCTAGTATTATTACCACTAGATTTTAGTCTAATATTTACCGTGACTAATTATTAGTCTTATTATTATTATTATTATTATTATTATTATTATTATTATTATTATTATTATTATTATTATATAAGCGTTTAAACAATATTTTTCCAACCACTATATACAAACAGGGGCCATACATAAAACACCGGAGGGCAAGATCATTTTGGCATATAGCACTTTTGAAATCCAACAACCCAGGCGGCCCTTCAAACCGGATTCCCCGTACCGCGAGTGGTTAAAAAGATATTATAACGACACTTATATAACCCATAATAATAGCTCAAATAATTATTATAAGGTCCTAATAACGTTACTATATTTAAAAAAAAAAGCTATATTAAAAATTAGGTAGGCGTATCTTACCTACGAGGGGGTTTGGCTAGAAGTCGTGCTCTGCAGGGGCAGAACTTCCGAGCCGAAAGCTGTTCTTCTCGGAGCCGTCGAGCGCTACGGGGCTTTCTTCTAGCGCTAGGGGAGTTTTGCGACGTTTAGAGAGAGAGTAGAGAGAGAAGGTTGGAGGTGTGAAGAAATGAGGGTGGAAAGGGTTGTATTTATAGGGTGAAGTATGGCTGAAGTTGGTGCCACATGTCACCATCTAGTGACAAGCCTTGGGGAGAAAGCAATGGCCAAGATTGTGCAAAGTCACCCCTTTTGCAGCAGCACCCTGCCGACTTCTAAACCCCGTAACTTTCGCATACGAGCTCCGTTTTCGACGTTCTTTATATTCATGCGTAGGTAAAAATAAGATCGATAACTTTACTTTTGACTCCGTCGGCTAATTCTTGACAGATCTTAAATTTAACAGTACGAGGAGATTATACTGTTAAATGTATGCGTAAAATTCATAACTTCTACATACGGACTCTGTTTTCGTCTGTCTTTTTACCGTTGAGTTCCTATTAATGAGATATTCAATTCTCGTTTAGGTCGTGTAGGCTAAAAACTGCTCGATCTAAAATTTGAGTTTTGGGCCGTGTACTGCTATGCCAAATCTTAGAAAATTCATAACTTCCTCATACGAAGTCAGATTTGGGCGTTCTTTTTTTGTATGTTCTCAGTTTAACATATACTACAACTTTTGCTTAGATTTATAATTCTAAAAAGTCCTCCATCGTAAATTCACTATTTACGTCTCCCGGTGCCATGCCGGTTTTGCCGAAAACTTCGACGGGCCATAACTTCTTCGTTATAACTCGGATTTCGGCGTTCTTTATATGTACGGAACCCTTGTAACATATACTACAATTTGGTTAAGATTAATCCTTATAAATAATCTTCCATCAAAACTCATTTTTGATGCTTATTGTCTCTAAATTGACTAGTCCGAATCTACGGGCGCTACATAGTTGGAAACTAGAACTTACGATTATTTTATAGCAGAAAATATAGGATTTTCTGGGGAAAACGATTTTCTACGATTTCGATAACGATAAACTAGAACTTACGAATATTTTATAGTAGAAAATTTAGGATTTTCTGGAGAGAACGATTTTTCTACGATTTCGATAACGATAAAGTAGAACGCACATTCAATTTTACTCGATAAGAGGAACAAGATTTTCAACCATATTTCCTTTTTGAAAATAAGAGATTTTTCTGGAAACGGTTGATTTTTACTATTCAAAAGAAATATTCTCGGACACAACTCGCTTTCACAAATTACAATACTTTTCAAAGAGCACTCCTTATAAGGATGAACAAAAGTAATGACATACACACATATATCCATGATTTTCAAGGCAAGACTCCAAACGATTTCATAGAAAATATCTGATTTTCTGAAAGTAGAATGAGAACGATTCTAAACAAGTGTAAACGATTTTATACAAAAATGCTTATGAACTCACCAACTTTTAGTTGACCCTTTTCAAAACGACTTGTATTCTCAGGGATCTAGTAAGCAGGTAACAAGGGATGCTGATGCAAGACCAGTTAGCTGTAGTTTGGATTCTTTCCTACGTATGTATCTTTTGTGTAACTCGAAGAACAAATACAATATGTAAACAATGTAAGTTTGTTATCTCAATATATGATGTTTGGATTGCTCTGTTTCATTTATATTCAATTGTTATGATACTGTACAATGAAGTCACCCGCCTCCGGACGTGTCCGCCGTCTGGTCCGGGGGTGTGACAAGCATAGTTCACCACAGGTAGTCCATAAGAAGAAAACAATAGACCAGGGATAAGAGAAGGTGTGAACCTTCTTCCCCTGGTGGCAGTTGGAGCCGGAAGATCATCCACCAAAGGCACTTCGTGGTGCTGCAACTCAATCTTGAACTGACCACACAACACCCTCTTAAAGGATAAAATCTCCTCAGAACCTGCGATCAGAGGAACAACACAAAACGATTGCTCTCATAATCAAAAGAATCACCAAAAAAAGAAAGAAGAAAGGAGGGGGGCAGAGAAGTTATACTTACCATCCTTCACCATATAAAATCGGGGCATCATCCCTTAGGCCCACCAAGCATCACTCATCCTTTCCGCCGCCAATATGCAGTCTGGCCATTCCTCCCTGTTGAAGCAAATCCTATTCAATTCTTGAGCAGTACACAAATTGGCGCCCGACAGTCGAGGGGCCCGTTCTGAAGAGATCGACACGCATGGATAACCAGGACCAACTAGGTTGTTGTTAACCCACAACCACCAGTCTTGCCAATTCTTATGAGGGGCCTTTTGGTTAACGATGAACACGTGCATATTGTGATGCTGAGAGAAAGTATGGATGCCGAATTGGGTGGAGGAGTTGAAAAAGGCCTGGAAGTCCCGAAAATGGGGAAGCGCACCTAAGGTTCGACATGCTAACTCAAAACCGACAATTTTATTAACAACATTAGGCGTAAGATCATGGATGGAGAAACCATACTCCCTCATAACTTCATCAAAAAAATTCGAGTCCAGAAGACGGAGCCCCTTCTTTTGGAAACTGCACTCCATGATCGGGCATAAATCGAATACACGTTGAGTCATTCCCTGATCTAGCGAACGCCATAATAAACAGAGGATAAGAACGTAACATAAGAAAATGGACAAGAGAGAGAAGCCAAAGATACGAAGAAGCGTGAAAGATGCAAGAGAATCCAACCACTCTTAAATAGGAAAAGTTCGAAATGTGAAGCGGGAGAATTGAACGGTTTCCACATTATAAACTGCCTATACATGGCGGCCCTGCCATGCCAGTAGTTGTGAGGACAATCCCACACCAAATACATGTCCATGTCTAAGCTAGAACAACTCAACTATCCTAAGCAAACACTGATGTCTACTAGCCTAGGGACTTATTAACGTATCGCACTGAGAATACATCAAACATAATGGCACCCATGTCTGATAAGCGTGGTAGTCAAGGATCAACGTACGCCTAGCGCTGAGACCGCGCCCTCGCCCTCGCGATCCATGACTATTCCTTGGCGCCCAAGCACTGAAGCCTACTCAGAGACAAAATAGTAACAAATGTCTCCCAGAGCGACATGTGTAGTAGTCAGGGCCACGCCTACTGTGAGTTCTGCACAAACAACAGCTAACCAATAATGGAGCACGATCCACCAATGAGATGCATGCATATCATCTCAGCCCAACAAAGACTAAAAGCTATCGCCAGGACGTTGTCCCCGCCATGACAGGTATAAATTGAACCCTTCTTCTTCAGGAGAATGGGGACCTCTCACTCATTCTTCTACTAAACCTATACTCTCTCAATTGGACACTGACTTGACTATCGGAGCTTTGTTCCGGGAGCCCATCCTGGACGGCGACTGACAGCCTTTTTCTCTATGTTGTGATTCTTAGACTTAACTCCATTAGGACCACAAGAAGCGACGTTAAGTTCGAGGAACATATCGTATATATATATATATATATATATATATATATATATATAATGATTGATTGCTATATATATATATATATATATATATATATATATATATATATATATATATATATATATATATATAAAGTCAATTGAATCAATACTAAGCCTCATTCATGAAGCTATACTATAAAAGGGGTATAAGGAAATGACCTATAAAATGACCGTTGAATGGGTGTCTTTTTCACTCACCGCTACTTTATATGGTGGAGCGTCGTTAAACAAAGGGGTTGATAAGACATAATCTCACTAAACGTATAATGATATAACGTACTAGAACATTCTATTAAAATACCACTGTAGATATTTTAGGAAAAATGTGAAATTATATGCTAACCCACAAAAACGCACATCGTTTCTTTATGAGTCGTTAGTGGAGCGTGTGTGGTTAACCGACGCAGTGATATGGGACTATAAAGTTGAAATGATGGCACAACTCAAAAATTATAGTTGTTGATGGAGCGTGTGTGATTAACCGACACATAAATGTGAGATGATAAATAACCTTGAGGTTGTCATATGGGTTTGTATGGTTATTCACATCTCGTTTGTGATCCTCGACATCCTAGTCACAAAAGTGAGAGCATAATCCAAGATTAAACATGCCATTGATAAGATTCAATGAATCTCAAAAGATCTAGGGGTTTCATAAGATTGAAATTGGTAAAAGCCTTACTACCTAAAATAGATTCGAATTTGATTACGACATCCTTCTTCCAAGTTCCAATTGAAAATATGGATCCTAACCTTGATTTAAATTTGGGTTAATACTTAGGTGTTAAAATCAACTAAATTGAATTTTATTTTTCCACTTTTAGATGTCTTATGAAGATAGAAATGGACTTCCATATTCTTATGGAAATGTTTTTCCTCTAACTTTTGGAGATGGTCTTCCAATTTCAAGTCAAGGTGAAATTGTTTTCCCTTCCTTAGGAAATTATGGAACTAGACATCATCTTTCTTCAACTCCTCCACCTCCTCTTCCGATGACTCTCCCAACGTCACGTTTTCCTCAAGTCAAAAGATATGAATCTACTAAAGCCTTATTGGCATGTAAACACAAAGATGGAATTTTTGTGTGTGTGCATGTTCTGAAAATAAAATCGGACGTTGACATACTAGGAAGAATAGGTATCGAATTTCCGAAGGAGTAAGCCAATGATTTGGTGTTTATCTCGCTTCCTAAGTGATATGGTCAGTTTGTTGAATCCTTTCATATGAGGAATCTTGATGTGACCCTAGATGATCTGACCGAGATGTTGATAACTATAGAAGCAGAAGTGCTTAAGAGTAGAGCTAAAACAGAAATGCTTGAAGGATATAATCCCAAGAATTCATTGGACGTTGACAATAGTAATCAAGAAAAGGTTTCTCTTCCTAAGGGAAATAGATCGGCCAAGCTCAAACAGTTTGATCGCATGGTAAAGAGAAAGGCTCATTCTGAGATCATTCCATGTGTTGACCTAGTGAGTCCATTTGGTTTTTATTTCCAATTGAAGGGACATTGGAAACGAAGCTGCCCAAAATACCTAAAAGATCTTAGAGATAGTAAAGTCAAGTTGTGTGACTCTACTTCAGGTACTGTCGTTATCTAACTCCATTGCTTTATAAGTTTCTATTCATAGACTCTTAATAATTGATGTGGTGATCACATTTTGATGCTATTACAAGATCGAAGAGAAAAAAGGAAGCTTGAGCATAGCAAGCTAAATTTGATCATGAGAAATGGACTTTTGTCGCATGGTTCAATGGTTATAACTTTGAGCTACTGCTAAGCAGTTAGGATAACTTGAATAGTTTTCTATTATTCATCGAAGATGTATAGAAACATAGTTTTCTTTTATGAATTGTATGGACAAGTTCCAATTTCTTTTATCAATAAAATGAAGTTTTGTTATCTTATTTTATAGTTCCTTGCAAGGACATTAGTGAGTGTGGTTCTAATAATACCAATATTAATTGTGGATGTTATTCTTATAATATCGTGCTTGTGGTATTGTTAAATTTGACCAAGTGAAAATGAAATCTCATCACCAAGTTTCAATTGGACAGAAACTTGGAGTCATACAATTCAAATTGGGTGATGCATGAGAGTTTTGTTCTTTGGAGAAATTATGACAGAGTCATTTTTCACATGTTTATGTGAGGAAAGTGATGGATTAGTGACATTAATGACATTAATGAAATTAATTAGTGTGTTTCTAATAATACCAATATTTATTATGGATGTGATTCTTATTATATCGTGCTTGTGGTATTATCAAATTTGACCAAGTGAAAGGAAATCTCATCACCAAACTTCAATTGGATAGAAACTTGGAGTGATACAATTTGAATTGGATAATGCGTGAGAGTTTTGTTCTTTGGAGAAATTATGACAGAGTCATTTTTCACATGTTTATGTGTGGCAAGTGATGGATTAATGGATCTTGTAAATGTTATTATGAATTTTTCAGATCCACCGCAAGGGATGATAACTCTATTTGTCATGATTTACTTATGCTTTAGTAAATATGTTTGTGTTAATAATATTAAGCATCATTCTAATACTTTGAAAAAAATTCAAAGAGTAGCAGAACGAATAGAAGAATCTATTAGGCAGAAAAATAAAAGATTCTACAATCTGAGAGGAAAGGAGAGTACTTTAGTATAATGTTTTATGATCATTATAGTGATTGTGGAATTATATCACAATTGATCCTTGAAGAGCAACGTAGTGCAATTGTATGACTAAGAAGAGGAATCAAATATTTTTGGACATGGTTCGATCAAGAGATGAGTCATACTTCATTCCCAATCGAGTTTTCAAGATATGCTTTACTAACTCTAAGTCATATATACAAATTCATTTGAAACTAAGAAGGTTGATAACACCTCGTAATATGTGGAGTAAGAATGCTTTCTTGCTCAATCACATTATGAATTGGAGTTATGATGTTTTTTCGGCAGTCAAGAAACAAAAGATGAACTGAATCTAATTTTGAAGAATGTTATCATGTCAGAAATCTGCACAAATTTTTGCGTATTTGTTTTAGCTCATCAAGGAATGTTTCTTGAGAGAAAACTAATATATCAAGAAGTCAGTGGGATTCGTATTGATCTTAAGAGTTTCAACAGTCAACTGTCACACCCCCGACCGTCGGGCTGTGCGACTTATGGACAATTGGATCAAGGCAAACATATATATTGAACTTTACACAGAAATATAACACAAACGATACTTTAGGGGTAAGCATTTGGACCGAACCAAACCAGACCGGACCGAATCTTGGACCGGACCGGTTATGGAGAATATTGTGGACCGTGGACCGGACCGTATGAGTAGTGTCCGTGTCCGTGTCCGGGTCCGGGTTCAGGTCCAGGTCCGGGTTTTCCGGTTCTTGGACCCGTTTGGACTGGTACAACTTTAATTGCATAGAGTATAAGTCGTTAAAATAAGTTTTTGGGCTTGATAGAAGTCGTTAAAACGAATATGTTGTTGGGTTTGATACGATACATCTTGTAAAAATGATTACGTTTCCGTTTCATGCATAACTAATCTACCTTGATGTTATAATATTATAACTTGCAAAATTAATTTTCCAAATAAAATCAACTAACATATAAATCAAGTTCACCAAGATCCCTTTCATACGATTTATCTGTCAAAGATACATAAAACTCATAATTATAGTCTAAAATAATAGTTAAAAAGCTGAAATATTTCAACTTAGATAGCTCAACTTTGAAGCATTGTAACTCATAGAATATAATACCAAAATCAACAAAATTGTAGTCTAAATTTATCTACAAACTGTAAACTAATCCTACTTAAAAAGAATGAGTTATGGTTGTTTAAAAAAATTCACAGATTACAAAATTTTAAAAATCTTGCTGAAAAGATGAAAATTTTCAGCTTTGATAGATCAACTTTGAAAGACTGTAATTCATTGAATATAATACCAAAATCAACAAAATTATAGTCAAAGTTTATCTACAAACTATAAATTAAACATTAGAAGAAACCACGTGTCAATCCGACATAAAACGAATGAGTTATGGTTGTTTAAAAATTTTCATAGATTACAAAATTTTAAAAATGTTGCTAAAAAGCTGAAAATTTTCAGCTTTGATAGTTCATCTTTGAAAGTCTATAACTCATTGAATATAATACCAAAATCAACAAAAATTATAGTCTAAATTCATCTACAACTTGTAAGTTAAACTTTGTAAAAAACCGCGTGTCAATCTGACTTAAAACGAATGAGTTATGGTTGTTTAAAAAATTTCACAGATTACAAATATTTTTTTTTAAATCAGGTCCAACCGGTTCTAAACCTAGTAAAAACCGGATCGGACCGGTTTTGATGGATTCCTAGAACCGAGAACCGGCCCAGGGGTCCAAAAAACGGTCTGGTCCGGTTCACCGGTCCAAATGCTCATCCCTAAACGAAGTTGGGATTTTTGGATCTCCAGAAATGCTTTCTTTCCTTCAGATTTTTATTATATCTCATATTTCTTTGACGTTTTTGAGCTGCGGATTTCTCAGAGGATTTGTGAATATTTGCCCTAGATTTTGGCTTTCTAAGAGGAGTTTCGGTCTATACCGATGAAGTATCGCTTGGAACATTCTTGGTTCCATTGGGACTCCCCTTTTCGTAGCTCGAGTTGACTTTGTTCAGCGGTTCTGCTACGTATCTGCTCTTTGTTTTCCAAGAGGTTATTTCAGATAGACCTTTTGTTTCATCTGTATTGTCGATTGGAGCTGACCAGAAAAACTCATCGCAACCATCTTTATTGTCGTCTTCGACCATGGACGTTAGTTATGCTCTTCGTTTTTTATTCAGTCCCTTGGTTGCAAAAACTTGATTGGGAACAGTTTGAACCCTTGGAAAAACGATTGCTTTTTCTCTTAAAACTTTTGATTTAACTTTAGAAAAACGTGCAAACTCAACTGAACTTTTAGAAATTAAGACTTTCGTAGGTTCATGTTCGCTTTTAACAAATTCAGAGCAATCAACCTCACCCTCCATATAGATTTCACTCATATCACTATCATCGTCGAATTCAGATGTATTTTCGACATTTAGTTTGTTTTCTGAACTTAACTTAGTGTTTAATGAGTCAAACTTCTACACAGTATCAGATTTGATTTTCTCTTTGTCATTTTCATCCAAAAGTTGTTTCAACATGTTCTTATGATCTTTGGACTTTATGAAAGATTCAATTTTGTCCAGTCCTATTCTGTAGGCATCCGAGACTTCGTCAAATGAGACGATGGATTCACACCTGTAACAATCTGCATCGATTTTGTCCTCTTTCAATTCGAGAAATGGCAAAATCATCTTATGGATTTTCTTTCCAATTTCACAATCAAGATGAAACTGGGTAACATTGAAATAAAGTCTTTTAGCAATCAAACAAAAAATGTTTTGCTGTTTTGAAAGCCCTAAATTATCTCTATGCAAATAAATCAGCTCGTCCCTAGACTTAGACAAATCTGACTCCAACTTTTCAATCCACATGCGTCTCTGTTCACTTTTGTTCGAAACCCTGCCGAGTTGATCGGTTAAGTTAGAATTATTCAGATGGGTTCTTTTTAAACTTTCACTGAAACTAGATATTGGATATTTTAGATCATCTAATTTAGTTTCTTATTTAGACATAGTAATATTTAGAGATTTAAGAATGGTGTGTACCTTGTTAATCACCCTCTCGCATTCGTTAATCTGCTCAGGGACGGGTTTTGTTGTGAAACAGCTGTCGGAGACACGGCCGCCTTTAGTAGCGTATCCTCTAAGCTTTGAACCTTCATTTGTCACCACAAAGCACCTTCCTCCGAACTGCGAATCATCACCTTTCACCACAAAGCTTCTTCCATGAGTTGGTCTACGAACCTCTTCATCTTGAGAGTCAGTCGACCACACTTCGACTCTACCAAACTCGTCATCATTTTCCTGCAAAATTAGAGTAGGTTTAGCATTATCAGTACTTTTCGTCTTCTTGATTTCTTCCAGATTTTTGAGGAAATAAGCCTCATCATCCTCCTCTTCTTTCTTATCATTCTTCCTTCGCAACATGCACTCCTTTGCCAGATATTTTTGCCATGACAATAGTTACAGTCATAGCCGGAGTCACCAACAAGCTTCTTCTCTTTCTTTTTTCTTCCTTTTGAGAGTTTTTTGCACTCTCATCCTTCACTTTCTCAGAACTATAACTCACCTGTCAGTTTCAGTTTTTGCTGCGACCGAAATTCTTCTTTGCGAACCTCCTTGGGTTGGACACCATGAAAGCATAATCTTCCTTGGAGTGTTCACAATCGGAGAGATCTGACTCCGAACCATCATCATCGACCTTTTTTCCCTTTTCCACAAGCACTAAAGAACCCATGCTCGAAACAACTTTCCCTTCACTGGTCACTTCGTCTTCATGTGACCTTAGAATACCGATGAGCTTTGCCAATGAGTAATTTTTGAACTGCTCGTGTGCTTTAACTGTCAACACCACAACTTTCCACTTGGACCTCAACCCATTCATAAACGTCACCTTCTGCTCATTCAGTTCTCACATGATCTTGTGATTTACCATCCTGCTCAATAGATGGTTGTAGCGGTTGAACGTTTGGTCAAGCTTCTCCTCAGGCTTCTGAACGAAGTCTCCAAACTCAATGTCTGGATGGAGTGTTCAATATCAACGTCTCTTAAATACAGTTCCCTAAGCCTGTCCCATATTTCTTTCACAGTTTCGTAGGAGCTCATTAAGCGAAACGTGTCTGCCGGTAAAGCAAGGAGAATAATCCTCATCGCATTGATGTTGCTGATTAGCTTGTCCTTTTCATCTTTAGGTATATCAGTAACTTCAAGAAGATGATCGTTGTGCTCTGCTTGAGTCTTGATGACTATTTTTTTACCTGTGTGAGCAAACGTCTCCTTGGTTACTGCGTCCCATATAAATGACTCATTGTCTTCAAGCGCTAGCACGTAATCTTGAAAGTGTAGTGCCCACACTTCATAGTCGTTTGGAAACATAATAGGGATCCTTGTTGTAGACCCAATACCGCTGGAAAGATTGATTGAGTTAGCGTGAGAATCGTCAGATTGCATGTTGTCAATTTGATGAAAACCTGTATGAACCAGATGTGTAAAACTAAAATCGAGTTTAGGGTAGAATAAAGATCAAGATTCAACGTCTGTAATCGATGAACTCGAAGAAGACGACAGATTCCAGATCCTATTAAAGCGGAAACCCTAATAGCTCTTTTAACAGAACAGATGCGTATGGATTATACAGTCTCTTGCTCTGATACCAATTGTTGAGAATAAATGTCTAATGATTGATAGATTCAAATAGGTAAACAAATTAAGAACACAGAATAAATATCAAATATGTTGAATGATTTATTATCATAGCCTTAGAAGAGCTCGATAAACAACTGCTACTGTAAAGGCGTGTAGGGTTTACAAGATTGACAAAACAACGATTTGACGATTACATAAAAAAGTGCATGCATGCACCTTAAATAGCTAAACCCTAATTAATAAAAAACGGGCGGACTGGCCCAAACCGGATACAAAATAGATTAATCTAAAAGCCCACAATGACGCAACACTAAATACCCAACATGTCTGTATCTTCCGCTCACTTTGGTCGTCGGTCTGCGGATGATAAGCAATGCTCAAGTGTAGCCTCGTGCCCAGTTCCTCATGAAATTTCTGCCAAAACGGGAGGTGAACCGAACATCATGGTCCGAAACAATGGTGACCGGAACCCCATGGCGAGCAACGATCTCGCGAACATACACATCGGCCAACTTCTCGGCCGAAGAACTCTCCCGGATAGCCAAAAAGCGAGCACTCTTGGTCAATCGATCGTTGATAACCCAGATAGCATCAAAACCCTTTGTCGTCTTTAGAAACTTGGTGATAAAATCCATCGAAATCTGCTCCCATTTCGACATGGGAGCCTCCAAAGGATGCAGCTTGCCATGCGGCCTCTGATGCTCAGCCTTGACCATCCTGCATGCCATGCATCTCTCAACATACCAGGCTATCTCCCTCTTCATACATGGCCACCGATAACTCAATCTCAAATCTCGATACATCTTGGTGGCCCCCGGATGAATAGAAAAATGAGACTTATGAGCCTCCTCCAGCATAATTTGCCTGATCCCACCAGAAACTAGGACCCAGACCCGACTACACCGGGTCAGTAACCCTCGACTATCTCTGAGAAATCTATCAATCTCACCTCTGATCCTCTCTTTCTTCCAATTATCTTTCCGAACTCCCTCGTCCTGAGCCTCCCTGGTCAAACCCAAAAACGGAGAATCAACTGACATCCTCATACACATCACTCGATCTAAAGACCCCACTAACTTGCGGCTCAAAGCATCCGCTACCACGTTCGCTTTACCCGGATGGTAAAGGATCTCGCAGTTATAATCCTTGACTTTATCCAGCCACCTGTGTTGCCTCATGTCCAAGTTTCACTGATCCATAATATGCCTCAAACTATTGTGATCCGTGTAGACAGTACAACGGACCCTATATAGATAGTGCCTCCAAATCTTGAGGGCGAACACCACCGCCCCCAACTCTAGATCATGCGTGGGATATCACGACTCATGCATCTTCAGCTGCTGCGAAGCATAACCAATCACCCGTCTTCTCTTCATGAGGACTACCCCCAATCCGGTGGTGGATGCTTTACAGAATACCAGAAAATCCTCAACTCCCTCTCGGAGGGTCAATACCGGGGCCTCACATAACCTCTGCCGAAGAGTCTCAAATGTCGATTGCTGCTCTAGGCCCCATCGAAATTCCATCCCATTTCTCGTCAGACGAGTGAGGGGTACCGCAATCTTGGAGAAATCCTGAATGAATCTCCGATAGTACCCTACTAAATCCAAGAAACTCCTGATATCGGAGGGATATTTCGGAACCTCCCACTGCATCACTGCCTCGATCTTGGCTGGATTGACCAAAATCCCATCCTGGTTAACGAGGTTCCCTAGGAACTAGACCTCTCGTAACCAAACTCGCACTTCGATAACTTAGCATAAAGTTGTTCTCGCCTCAAAACCCCCAAGAGTTATCGAAGATGCTCCTCATGCTGCTCTCTGGTCTTGGAATAACCCAAGATATCATCAATAAATACAATGACAGATCAATCGAGCATCGGCCTGCATACTCGATTCATCAAATCCTTAAACACAACAGGCACATTGGTGAGACCAAATGGCATCACTACGAACTCGTAATTCCCATAACGAGTTCGGAACGCGGTTTTCTCCACATTCTCCTCTCTCACTCTAACCTGATGATACTCAAACCTCAGATCTATCTTTGAGAACCAAGATGCACCGTACAACTGATCAAAGAGGTTGTCAATCTGTGGAAAGGGATAGTGGTTCTTCATCGTTAACTTGTTTAACTCCCGGTAATTAATTCATATCCGATGCAAACCATCCTTATTCTTAACGAACATTATCGACGCTTCCCATGTAGAACTACTCGGTCTGATGAACTGCTTGCCTAGAAGCTCTTGCAAATGAGATGATAACTCCTGCATCTCGGGCAGTGCCAAACAGTACGAGGTCTTGGCAATAGGGGCCACACCTGGCACAAGGTTGATCCTGAACTCGACTTGCCTCTCGGGAGGCATAGCGGGTAACTCCTCCAGAAACACATCTGCAAATTCCCTCACAACCGGGACCTCTGAAACTGAAATCTGATCCCCAACACGCGTATCCACCACATAAGCCAAGTAATCCGCACGCCCATGCTGAATATAATGACGAGCCTTTGCCACTGAACAAAACCTTGAACCTATCCTGGTGCCCTCTCCATAGATAACCAGTTCTACCCCACCTGGGGTTTCAACGACCACTCGTTGGCCCTCACAATCATTCATAGAACCAAACTGGCTCAGCCAGTCCATACCCATTATCACGCAAACATCTCCCATGGGAATCAGAATCAAGTCAATCGGGTAAGGCACCCTGAAGATCTCTATCACACATCCCTGAAATACCGCAGAAACCGAAACCCCGTGTTCGTTGGTGATAGAAACCCGCAATAGAAACTCTAACACCCCAATAGGCATATGAAACTCCCTACTGAACGGTCGAGATATAAAGGACCGACTAGCACCCGAATCAAACAACACGAGAGCAGGCAAAGAGTTCACTAGGAACATACCTATCAGGGCAGAAATATAAATATAACATAAATATAACCAACAGAATAACGAAAGAAATCATACCATTCACAACATCCGGAGCTGCTCTAGCCTCCTCGACAGTGAGCTGAAAATCGCGACCTCGAGCCCTCGGGGGCTCCGCCCTCCCTTTGCGCCCATCAGTGATCCTCAAAGTAGCTGGTGTCGGGGTCTGCCGGCTTGGTGGCGAGCAAGGGATAGTTGACTTTCACATGCCCAACTTGATCACATTGATAGCAAATCCTGGAACTAGGAGCTGGGTCCGGCTGATGACAATCCCTCGCGTAATGCCCCTCCTTTCCACATTTGTGGCACACATTTCCTGATCGACAGGCCCCCTCATATACCTTGTTGCACTTTCTAGAAGTGCGGCCCCTCTGACTCCCAGATCTAGAATCAGCGGCCTTGAACCGCTTCTGCGGTGGCTACGATTGTGTCGGGGCCGATCTCTGCTCTCTCGTCTGAAGCTCTATCTCAATATCACGCCGCCTGAAGGCCTCCGGCATCTCCAACAAAGTATCATAACGTTAGGTGGAAACAAATTTCCTGATATCCCTCTTGAGCATGCTCAAGTAACGGGTCATCTAAGCCTGCCCAGAAGTAAACTCAGGACAAAACATAGCCCTCTTTATGAACATTTTGGTGATCTCCGTCACCGACTCAATCACATGCCTCAGGTCCAATAACTCCTGGGCCAACCTCTCACGCTCCACCTTTAACACATATCTTGTACGGAACATCTCCGAGAACTGCGCCCAAGACACAACAGCTCTCTGCTCAGTGGAATACGATCCCGTAACAAGTCTGAACCAATCCTTCACTCCGGACCTCAGAAGGTTCAAAGTGCGCCTGACCTTCTGCTCAGCTGGGAAGGAGCAGGTGAAAAAGCATCCCTCAACGTCAGATAGCCACCTCATGGCTATGATCGGGTCCTGAACTCCATCAAAAGTCGGGGGCTTCATATTGTCGAAGTCCCACTACTGAAAAAAACCATCATGCACCAATACTACAGCCGCAATGGCTGCAACAACAGCAGCCTCATACAACGCATCATATTTGTCATCAAAGAACTCCATCATCACCATCTTGATAGACTCAGAAAGCTCTGGTATCAGGCTATAGAATCTTTGTTATGTATAACCATGATGCATACACTAAGAAACTACAATAATAATGTTAATTTCATATAAAGAAGGATCCTTGGCTATCAGGCATCATGCAATCAGGCAATTCTATCATTGAATTCCGGAAGATTCCTAGCCTATCACTAGCATGTTGTTCTAACATATCATAATATCAAATGATAGTGTGATAATTTGGGGTCTACTTACTGGCTCCGGCTGATCGTACACATCACATCCTCCTTGATTATTTTGAAAACACTTTGAAAATTGTTTTTAAATTTTTTTCCTTAGTTTGAGACTAGATTCACACGAGTGTTCCTCCAATTCACTCAAACCAAGAATCTGATACCAACTTGTAACATCCATAAAGTCATGAAAATTCAAACTTTTAAAAACCAACCCAAAAATCATAAATTGTTTATAACATAGTTTTCAAAGCATGTTCTATATCAGAGTTTCAAAAAATGATAAGTCCAAAACATGAGGATGCGTATGGTCACGCCTTCGCCTTCCTGCGATCATATGAAGTACCTGAATCATAACCTAAAACTATAAGCCAACGCTTAGTGAGTTCCCCCAAAGTAGCAACACAACACATAACCATAATAACAATAACAAAAACATACATAAAGAGCCTTCAGTCTAACTAGAACGCCCCACCGACCTACAGTCTATCCGGTACGCTCACAGGACCTTCAGCATGACTGGTATGCCTCACAGTGCCTTAAGCCTATCTGAAATGTCCTTCGGGCGTTTGGCCTGACTGGTATGCCCCTCTAGCCTGCAGTCTGTCCGGGACGCCCTGGGTCTCTCGGCCTTCAGCACACAGCAGGACCGCCAGTAACGCAACACACCATTACAATAACAAGATATACCATATCAAACCCTAGCTAGCATATACAGACAGTCATATAGATCTAACAGACGACTAGGCATAACATCATCCTATATACCAGGATACATATCTAACAGATCACTACATCATACAATCATGCGATAAACCAAGATAACAATCCAAAGGGGCCGGCCTTGGTGCCTTCGACCCAAAAGTACAATAAGGTAAACTCACCTAGCAAACTAAACAGAAATGATGAGGTCCGACTCCGAATCTCAGCACTCTAACCGATACCTATTTCCACCAAGTGACCAATTCCATCAAAATCCCAAAGTACCCTCAAGGTCAAACTTGGTCATAGTCAAAGTGAACTGGTCAAACCCACTGAGTTAACTGAGTCAACCCAGCCGAGTCAACTTAACAAGGCTGACCCAGTGCGAGTATGCAGCACGTACTCTAGAGGTACGCATGGTGTACGTGAAGCCTCGCAGTTGACTATCAACAGGGTGGAGGACCGAGTATGCGGGGCGTACTCCTATGTACGTGGGGCGTACCCTTACAGCCTCCAAACTCCATTAAATGCTTAATGGCTTAAGATTTTAAGTCTATATTTAAGATCTAAGGTCCAATCACACTCTAGAGTCATAAGCTTTCCAAGTTTATGACTTTACAAGTCCAAAAAGTGCTTAACACAAGGTCTTAATCCGTTAAGACCTTCTAATAGATACATGAAGCAAATCTAACAAATGGGGCCTCATTTTTATGGCTTAGGACCCCTCCTAGGGTCTAAAAGGATGGCTCAAATCGACAAGAACAAACATGCACAAGAGTAGACTTTTGGGACCAAAAAATAACAAAAAACACCATAAATGAGATCTAGCAAACAAGTCACCAAGGTATGAACTTTATACCTTCTAATGATGAATAAGGATGCAAAACTCCCAGATCCAAGCTTGCTTCAATCTTTCAAGCTTCACCACCACCTTCCTCTTCCTTTGGAACACACAAAAACTCTCACTAAACCTTCCAAGAGTTCAAATGAGGTTAGGGTTTGCAATAGAACACGAATATGTTGATGGAGGCTGGAAATGAGAAGAGAAATGAGGCTTAATGTTGCTTAAATACCACCCAACCCTTAAAAATTAGGGTTTCCTTCTTTAGCTAGTACGCCCCGCGTACATAAGTGTACGCCTAAAGCACACACATGTACGCATGTCGTACTTCTCCTGCCAAAATTTTGAAATGCCACTAGGGCTTCAAGTCACTTTCTTTTAGGACTTAGGGACCAAAATGTCATAAATAAGATTATAGGGGTGAATTGAGAAGTACCTTAACATCGGGATGTTACAGTTAAATTTCTGAAACTTCAGGGATTTGAATTACAATATCATCAATTCATCATAGAAATTTAACCCATAATGAAATTGGGTAAAATCTGCCAACTTGTTGAAACTTTAAGGACTTGAATCGAAAATTCTACCTTCTTCCCCAATTCGTTTCCAGTACGCGTCCAAAGAACAAACATCACTCGAATTAGAAGTCGGCTCCAATCAAACACATTCGACCCCAAGGGGTTCGATCTCTAAGAAATTGAAATTATTTCATCTTGAAAGAACACTAGTCGAAATCAACTTTATGAGTATTCAAATCCAAGTCGTTTCTAGGATGCGAACAAGAAAATCACTTCAATTCGAGGTTGACTCCAAGGATCTGCAAATTCGACTCCAAATCTACCATCTCTGTAGACTCGAACGAACACACATACACCATCAAAATCGACTCCAAATCATACACATCGAATTCGATTAAAGTGCTTACGACCCACAATCAAGTCCACGTCAAAGAGCTTTCCCAATCGAAAACCAAACCATTTGATTTTGACTCTAAGCATCAGACACTCCAAAATCAACATCTTGATATCACATTCACCCAAATCAGTTCTCTTAACCCATCTGATTTTGATTCTGTCACACCCCCAAACCTGAACGGCGGAAACGTTCGGGGGCGGAGGACGTCATATTCAGTATCATAACATTTGAATAGTAAAGAAAGTACACACCACCATAACATATATATTTGAAAATTTTACATGATTGTAAGTGTTACATGTTTGAATATCAAATACAATATGGTGATCCAAAAATATGTTATTAACGCCAGCGCGTTAGTCTTCAAAAGTAGTTGCTACCTGGTTTAGCGTTTTCCTGAGAATACAAGTTATTTCAAAGAAAAAGTGTCAACAATAAAGTTGGCGAGTTCATAAGTAGTATTTTGAGAAAATGTATGCCATTCAAAAGTTCACGTTTATTTTTCCAGAAAATCCGATATTTTCTTATGAGTGTATGAAATGAGTATGGATGATTGTTGTATAAATTGTATGTATTTGAACCAGGAAAATCCCTTATTTTCCTAAAAGTGAAATGTCGTCTCAAATGACCAAGACCGTAAGTTGTAAGCAACTATGACATGCTTAAAAGAATGATGTATAGTCTTATTATAAAACAAAACTATAAGAAGATCGTATTTGTAAATGAAAAGTGACTGTAATAGTCACTTTCCCCGTGAAAACATAATACCATAATAATTGTCTATCCAGTGAGTTTTTATAACCGTACTATCATAATTTTCCTATAGCGACGTTCTTCAGGCGTCGAAATGAGATGACACTTGTCACCCCGGGGACTGTAGCTAGCAGTCAGGGTGCGGGATCATTAGTCCCGTATAGATCTATACACACTTGTCACGTTCTCCGAACGGGAGATTCTGGTTATAAACAGGACTTCTGGCAATACCTTAATAGGTATAATGAAGATGAATGTCTCACAGATTCTCAATTAAGTTCCGTATTAAAATGAATAATGTTGTTTCTGAAATGATTATCCTTTTTCAAAATGTTAACAAAGGCATAATAAAAGGTGGATGTTCTTGTATGTATAAAAGTGATATACTGAAAAATAGTTACCCTTAATATGATGCAAACGCATAAATAAGCTTATAGTAATTATAATCATGTTTTATTCCGAGAAGGTAAAGTAAGCTTATAGTAATTATAATCATGTTTTATTCCGGATGGTGCGACGTGGTCGCTTCTGGGCCGAGGAAATCAGTTGTACGCTGCGCGTAGCTATCTCGTACGCAGGGCGTACCTCGGTGTCGACATGTACGCGGGGCGTCCTCCTCGGTACGCTGGGCGTACCCTTCGGATCAGGTCGGACTCGTCAGCACTTGGGATATTATCCGCATAAATAATTAAATTTATATATTTTAATTATTTAAAAACTTCAGAAAATCATAACTCTTGCATACGATCTCCGTTTTCGACGTTCTTTATATCCACACGTAGGTGAGACCATGCTCTAGAACTTTCGCTTAGACTCCGTCGGCTAATTTTGACTATATTATTAATATTATATTTTTAACAGGCCGGGACTGGAAAAGTCCGTTAAAAATCCATAACTTCTTCATCCGACGTCCGATTTTGTTTGTCTTTTTACCGTTGTATTACTATTGATGAGATCTTCGATTCTCGTTAAGGTTACGTTGGCTAAAAGTCGTCCGATCTCTATTTCGAGTTTTTAGCTGTCTACTGTTAGGTCTGAAACTTCAAAAAATCTTAACTTCTTCATACGAAGTCTAATTTGGACGTTCGCTATATGTATGCTTATGGTTTAGTGATATCTACAACTTTCATTTAGATACTTAAGGCTAAAAAGTATTTTATTGAAATTTCGTGTTTTACGCTTAATAGTGTTTTGCCGGTTTTGTTGCGGATTTTCGATTGGTCACAACTTCTTCGTTATAACTCGGATTTTTGTGTTCTTTATATTTTTGAAAACCTTGATACGATATATACCACTTAGTACATTCACATTGAGATTTTTCAACATTTCATTTTTGACGTTATTCATATTATATTAAGATAGGTTACCAAACTTGACTTTGGATCGTTACATTGATTCGAAATATCGGGTTGTTACATCATCTCCCCGTTAGAGGGAATTTCGTCCCGAAATTATTTACAAGGTAAGTGTCTGTTGACTAGGGAAGAGATGCGGGTACTTTTGTTGCATCTGATCTTCTCGCTCCCAAGTGAATTCGGGTCCCCGCTTTGCATTCCAGCGAACCTTCACTATTGGTATGCGACTCTGTTTAGTTCGTTTGATTTCCCTATCCATGATCTCGACGGGTTCTTCCACAAAGTTAAGATTTTCATTCAGTTCGATTTCCTCGAGTGGAATCACGAGGGTTTCGTCCGACAGACACTTCTTCAGGTTGGATACATGAAACACCGGATGTACTTTGCTAAGTTCGATTGGAAGCTGAAGTCTATACGCTACTGGACCAATCCTTGCAGTAATTTCGAAGGGTCCAATGTACCTTGGGTTTAGTTTTCCACGCTTCCCGAAGCTTATCATGCCCTTCCAGGATAAGACCTTCAGAAGAACGCGGTTACCAACCTGAAATTCCAAGGGTTTTCGTCTTTTGTCGGCATAGCTCTTTTGTCTATCTCTTGAGGCTTTCAGTCGCTCTTGAATTTGAATGATCTTTTTAGTCGTTTCCCTTATGATTTCCGGACCAGTGAGAGTGCTATCAGGGACCAGACCTTTCGCCAACTGCGTGTCGCCCACTTCCGCCCAGCACAGAGGTGATCTGCACTTGCGGCCGTAGAGGGCTTCGAATGGAGCAGTCTTGATGCTAGTGTGATAACTGTTGTCATAAGAGAACTCCACCAATGGCAAGTAGACGTCCCATGCTTTACCGATGTCGATTACACATGCTCGCAACATGTCTTCTAGGGTTTGGATCGTTCTCTCACTCTGTCCGTCAGTTTGTGGGTGATAGGCTGTACTCATATCTAGCTTAGTACCTAAGGCTTTCTGTAGTGTCTGCCAGAACCTTGAGGTGAATCTACTGTCTCGGTCCGAGATGATAGATATCGGCACTCCATGAAGTCGCACGATCTCTCGGATGTAGGTTCTTGTTAGCTTCTCCATCTTATCGGTCTCTTTAATTGACAAGAAGTGGGCAGATTTGGTTAACCAGTCGACGATCACCCAAATGGTATCGTGACCACCCTGCGTCTTGGGTAGTTTGGTTATGAAATCCATGGAAATGTGCTCCCACTTCCACTCAGGTATTTCGGGCTGATGGAGTAGACATGAGGGCTTCTGATGTTCTACCTTGACTTTGGCACAAGTCAAGCACTTGCCCACATAGGTAGCAATTTCTGCTTTCATGTTTGGCCACCAGTAGAGTTGTTTGAGATCCAGATACATCTTATTTGAACCTGGGTGCACAAAGTATCGGGTTTTGTGTGCTTCGTTCATAACTATCTCTCTGAACCCACCGAACTTCGGTGTCCAGATTCGGTTCATGAGGTAACGAACTCCGTGACTCTTGATCTCAAAATTCTTGTCCATCCCTCTAAGTGCTTCACCTGTCAGGTTTTCGGGTTTCATGGCTTCCAATTGAGCTTCCTTGATTTGTGTTGACAGGTGTGAATGGATCGTCATGGTTAATGACTTCACTCATCGACCAGAGTACTCCTTACGACTAAGGGCATCTGCCACCACATTGGCTTTTCCCGGATGATAACGAATATCGCATTCGTAGTGGTTGAGTAGCTCAATCCAACGTCTTTGCCTCATGTTGAGTTCCTTCTGATCGAATATGTGTTGAAGGCTTTTGTGGTCTGTGAAGATGGTGCACTTCGTACCGTATAGGTAGTGCCTCCAAATCTTCAGAGCGAACACCACTGCTCCAAGTTCTAAGTCATGAGTGGTGTAGTTGACCTCATGTGTTTTCAGTTGTCGTGAGGCGTACGCAATAACCTTTCCCCGCTGCATTAGTACACAACCCAGCCCTTGATTGGAAGCATCATAATATACTACGAAGTCTTCTGTCCCCTCTGGAAGGGACAAGATGGGTGCACTGCACAGGGCTTGCTTTAAGGTCTGAAATGCGGTATCTTGTTTTTCTCCCCATTTGTAGGCTACACCCTTCTGAGTCAGGGAGGTAAGAGGCTTCGCAATGCTGGAGAAGTTTTGTATGAACCTACGGTAATAGCCAGCGAGGCCTAGGAATTGGTGAATCTCGGTTGGTTTTGTGGGTGCAACCCAATTCTTGATAGCCTTGATCTTACAAGGGTCCATGTGGATTCCTTCTTCGCTGACCACGTGCCCTAGGAAGTCCACCTTGCTAATCCAAAACTCGCATTTTGAGAATTTCGCGCAAAGCTTCTCAGTTCTTAGCGTCTCTAAGACTTGTCTCAGGTGCTGACCATGTTCCTCTTTACTTTTTGAATAGATGAGTATGTCATCTATGAATACTATCACAAATTTGTCCAGGAACGAACGACATACCCGATTCATTAAGTCCATGAACACGGCGGGTGCGTTGGTTAGTCCGAACGGCATCACTTCGAATTCGTAGTGACCGTATCTAGTTCTGAAGGCCGTCTTAGGAATATCGCTCTCTAGGACTCTCAGCTGGTGATATCTCGATCTCAGATCGATCTTGGAAAAGTAGTTTGCTCCTTGGAGTTGATCGAACAAATCGTCTATTCGTGGTAGGGAGTACTAGTTCTTAATTGTAAGTTTGTTGAGTTCTCGGTAGTCGATGCACATTCTGAACGATCTGTCTTTCTTTTTCACGAAAAGCACTGTGCTCCCCAAGGTGAGAAGCTTGGTCGGATGAATCCTTTGCTGAGTAGTTCATTCAGTTGACTGGATAGTTCTTGCATCTCTGCTGGGGCTAAGCGATACGACGCTTTGGCCACAGGGGTGGCTCCAGGAATTAAGTCGATTCTGAATTCGACTTATCTTGCAGGCGGTACTCCTGGAAGATCCTCAGGATAGTCACAGACGTCAGGCATGCCCTTGATGTCTTCTACTCCTCGATTCACATCCACAGCATGTGCCAAGAACGCGTGACATTCCTTGCGTAGATATTTTTGAGCCTTGATGCAGGAGATGATACGAAGAGGGGTGCTAGGTTTGTCACCATAAATAACGAGGGCTTCGCCATTTGGCAGATTAAGGCGAACGGCCTTATCGTAACATAAAATGTCTGCACGATGAGAACTTAGCCAATCCATGCCTATGATAATGTCGAAACTTTTTATTGAGACTGGCATGAGGTTGATTGGAAAGGAATTATTTTTTAATGAGAGGGTACAGTTTAAGTATATTTCCTTAGCGCTTTATGTTTTCCCGTTAGCCATTTCTACTATAAAAGTTTCGCTTAATGATTGAGGGATTTGTTTGAGTAGGTTTTTAAAACTATGACTCACAAAACTCCTCTCTACTCCCCTATCAAATAACATGCATGCATATGAGTTATCGAGGAGAAACGTACCCGTAACAATAGTGGGGTCTGCAACGGCTTCCTCCTGGCCCATTGCGAATACTCGGCCACTTCCACCAGTATTCCCATTGTTTGCTTTCGGGCAGTCCCTTCGGAAGTGTCTCGTTGCTCCACACTCGTGACAAGTACAACCTACTCCCACATTTACGGCTGCAGCGGTTCGTTGGGTTGGTTCCTTGCAGAAGCGGACAGTGTGCCCCTTCCGGTTGCACTTGGTGCAATGTATCTCACGGCAGGGTCCGTGGTGATAAAAGTTGCACCTATTGCACTTCGGCAGATTGTCGATGTACGGCTTTGTAGGTGTGGGGGTGGTAGGGACAGTAACAACGTGAGCCATCACTATCTGTTGTTTGTTGGGGTTTTCTTGCAGGGCTTGTCCCTTTCTCTTGTTCCACGGTTTCCTCTGGCCCCGTACTTCCTTTGGTGGGTCGGCAGGAACTGCGGTAGTATCCTTTTTGATCCCGTGATCGATCAAACGTTGTGCCAGGCGATTTGCGCTGTTGAATGTTATTGGGTTGGAAACCAATACATGTCCTTGAATCTGGGGTGACAACCCCCAGATGTATCTTTCCACTTTCTACGGCTCCGGGTTGACCATTCCCGGGCAAAGGGCTGCCAAATCACTGAACATGGCCGTGTAGGTGGCTAGGTCAGAACCAACCATTTTCAGGTTCCATAGCTCCTGCTCCAGTTTTTGAATTTTGCCCCTCGGGCAGTATTCTTCCAACATTAGGACCTTCAAGTCCTCCCAGCTCATGGCGTTGGCGACTGGAAGAGACACAAATTTCACATGGCCCTTCCACCACGTGAGGGCTCGCTCTGTGAGGGTACAAGCCGTAAACTTGACCTTGCTTGTTTCTTGGCATGAACAGATTTCAAAGACCGTCTCGGTCCTTTCAAACCATTGCATAAGTGCAATGACTCCTCCAGTGCCGTTGAACATTTTCGGCTTGGCGTTTGAGAATTCTTTGTAGGTGCATTCCCTAATATGACCGTGACCAGTGCCATGGTTCTGATGGTTGGTACTACTCCCGCTCCCTCCGGCTCCATTAGAGTTTACTTGGGATAGCGCAGCTGCTACTGCTGCGGTGATGGCAGCCTGTACCATAGCGGGATCGAAAGTTGGAGGTGGTGGTGGCAGTGTTGGTGTCGCATTTCGGCGTGCTGACCTACGAGGAGGCATCGTGCTGTCAAAAAAATAATGGAAGACAATAAGTCTCACATGATTGAAAGTCGTGTGTTAATGAGTTAGCCATTTTCAACATTTCATAAATTAGGTTCGACCTAAAGAAGGTTCTCGATTTTGATTCATAATAAGAGTTTATAGATAAACTTATGAATTCGAGTGGTATGCAAGGAAGTTAACACACAAAAGAAATACTTCATTATATTAAACATATATTGGGTTACATTTTGGAGTCAGGAAAATTTTGACCTTTCTAAAGGTCTCCGATTACAAAAGTTATAGAAAAGTAAGACTTTTAGCCGAGATCCTATTCTATAACAAAATTTTGGGAGTCGGGCAAGTACTACTTACGATGTGGTTTGCGCTTGGAGCTTGACTCCGTGTTTGATTGCTTTGCCCCCATAAGACGCCTGTCAAAGGTGGCTTGCTGCTCCCTCATTTCCCTTATCTCAGAGAGGGCTGTGTTTAGTTGGCCTTGGAGTGTGTCGGTGTGGAGTTGGGCATCCTCCTGCAACCTGTCCAGGCGACGGATATCGGCTGCGTTACCTTGTACCTCTACGTTGGCTTCGCGAATCCGGTTCGCTTGGACTCCTGATTGGTAGGACTGGTTGGCTATTTTGCCCACCATGACTGGGAGAGCCCGGTCAGCTGAACTTCCACCACTGACGTCGTAGAAGTTGGTCCCTTGTTGTTGACTCCAATGGTGAATGTGACTTCCCCAGATGGGAGTTGGTCCCTGAAAACCTCTTCGAACCGCAGGAGGTCGGACGGCTGGTGGATTGATTACTTCTGGTTCTGAGTCTGTCCAATCAGAGCCTTCCTCTTCCTCCTCTTCCATCGGTTCCTCATCCTCTTCTGGGTCGTCTTCCTCCCATCCCACGTTGCCTTGATTGGGGTAGTAGGGGTCTCCGGGTAGATGGAATCCGGCCATTGTGTCTATACGAGAATAGGGTTAAGAATTGACTATTAACTAAAGCACATACTGAAGTATCAAAGTTTAAACTTATTGCATTTACCAAATACTCCTATAGTATTCTAAATGTTATGTTTGATTCAAAAAGGTTATGCTTTTGGTAAGTTTTTAGACTTGTTGTCCACTGCAGCTACTCCCTGGCATACGTTAGTCGGCTCTCGGACAAATATAGTTGATCAGGCTATATTCATCCCAGTTCCGATTACATGTTCCAAGGCATACCTGTGGTGCACAACTTATCCATAATACTTCTATATAGTTTTCATTATGATACTGACCCTGATATATGATGTATGCATGTATACTTTTTAAAAATTTAATTTTAAAGTATAACTCTCAGTCAGAGTGTTTTTTCCCAGTTGTGTTTATAGTTGTATATCAAAACTAAATGGTTTTGATATACTTAGTTCACTATAAACAAAGCTCTGATACCAATCTGTCACACCCCCAAACCTGAACGGCGGAAACGTTCGGCGGCGGAGGACGTCATATTCAGTATCATAACATTTAAATAGTAAAGAAAGTACACACCACCATAACATATATATTTGAAAAGTTTACATGATTGTAAGTGTTACATGTTTGAATATCAAATACAATATGGTGATCCAAAAATATGTTATTAACGCCAGCGCGTTAGTCTTCAAAAGTAGTTGCTACCTGGTTTAGCGTTTTCCTGAGAATACAAGTTATTTCAAAGAAAAAGTGTCAACAATAAAGTTGGCGAGTTCATAAGTAGTATTTTGAGAAAATGTATGCCATTCGAAAGTTCACGTTTATTTTTCCAGAAAATCCGATATTTTCTTATGAGTGTATGAAATGAGTATGGATGATTGTTGTATAAATTGTATGTATTTGAACCAGGAAAATCCCTTATTTTCCTAAAAGTGAAATGTAGTCTCAAATGACCAAGACCGTAAGTTGTAAGCAATTATGACATGCTTAAAAGAATGATGTATAGTCTTATTATAAAACAAAACTATAAGAAGATCGTATTTGTAAATGAAAAGTGACTGTAATAGTCACTTTCCCCGTGAAAACATAATACCATAATAATTGTCTATCCAGTGAGTTTTTATAACCGTACTATCATAATTTTCCTGTAGCGACGTTCTTCAGGCGTCAAAAGGAGATGACACTTGTCACCCCGGGGACTGTAGCTAGCAGTCAAGGCGCGGGATCATTAGTCCCGTATAGATCTATACACACTTGTCACGTTCTCCGAACGGGAGATTCTGGTTATAAACAGGACTTCTGGCAATACCTTAATAGGTATAATGAAGATGAATGTCTCACAGATTCTCAATTAAGTCCCGTATTAAAATGAATAATGTTGTTTCTGAAATGATTATCCTTTTTCACACTGTTAACAAAGGCATAATAAAAGGTGGATGTTCTTGTATGTATAAAAGTGGTATACTGAAAAATAGTTACCCTTAATATGATGCAAACGTATAAATAAGCTTATAGTAATTATAATCATGTTTTATTCCGAGAAGGTAAAGTAAGGTAAGATGTTTTGCATGTTAACAGATCCATATGATAGTTATTAAAAACAATTTGAAATGTATAACGAAAGATAGATGTTTTCACACAAGATTAACCATGTGTTTACTTGTATTCTCCCCCGTAATGTGTTAAAAGCATTTAAAAAGCATTTAAAAAGTATTTAAAAGCGTAGAAATGGGGGTATGAACTCACTTGGTAGCTTGAAGAAGGTGAGACAAAAATCGATCAGAACTTCGAATGGAGAAAGCTGATTTCTCGGGATTCTCGGGATTCTCGAGAATCTCGGGAGCGTAAAACTTCCTTCGGAACTTGGATATGATAACCGAGGCTTCGGGATGGTTTCGAGGGGTTAAACGCAGAGCAAAAGCACGGGAATGAGAAGAATTAAGCAAAAGAACTCGGCAGCCTCGCATGCCCTTTTATAGGGGCTGAACCTCGCACGTACGTTGGGCGTACGAAGCTCTACGCGGGGCGTAGTTCGGATCAGACCTCCAGGTGTCGGGCACCGGATGGTGCGACGTGGTCGCTTCTGGGCCGAGGAAAGCAGGTGTACACTGCGTGTAGCTATCTCGTACGTAGGGCGTACCTCGGTGTCGACATGTACGCGGGGCGTCCTCCTCGGTACGCTGGGCGTACCCTTCGGATCAGGTCGGACTCGTCAGCACTTCGGATATTATCCGAATAAATAATTAAATTTATATATTTTAATTATTTAAAAACTTCAGAAAATCATAACTCTTGCATACGATCTCCGTTTTCGACGTTCTTTATATCCACGCGTAGGTGAGACCATGCTCTATAACCTTCGCTTAGACTCTGTCGGCTAATTTTGACTATATTTTTAATATTATATTTTTAACACGCCGGGACTGGAAAAGTCCGTTAAAAATCCATAACTTCTTCATCCGACGTCCGTTTTTGTCTGTTTTTTTTACAGTTGTATTACTATTGATGAGATCTTCGATTCTCGTTAAGGTTGCATTGGCTAAAAGTGTCCGATCTCTATTTTGAGTTTTTAGCTGTCTACTGCTAGGTCTGAAACTTCGAAAAATCTTAACTTCCTCATACGAAGTCTGATTTGGACGTTCGCTTTATGTATGCTTACAGTTTAGTGATATCTACAACTTTCATTTAGATACTTAAGGCTAAAAAGTATTTTATTGAAATTTCGTGTTTTACGCTTAACAGTGTTTTGCCGGTTTTGTTGCGGATTTTCGATTGGTCACAAACTTGACTTTGGATCGTTACATTGATTCGAAATATTGGGTTGTTACAGATTCCAAGCAATGTGTTTTTGACTCGAATGAACACCAAGAAGATACAATTTCGACCTTTCAATTTCTGATTCTCGTATATGGTCATTTTACTTAAGAAGTTTGACTTTCGATTCCAAGTTCTTCCATTCAAAAACCGATAATCATATCAAAGAAATTCGATTCCAAGTACTTTAATTTTTACTTTAACCAAATCATTCACATTCAAACTCGACTTTAACTCCAAGTAAAGGACTTTTGATTCGAACTAACGTCCAATATCAGTTAACATCGACAATTAAACATCGCAACGCGATTAAGTCTCAACTAGAATCAACAATACCATCGAAATCGGCTTTGACTCGGACTCAACGATGAATACTATCAAAATCGAGTTCGAATTTAAGCATTATTGACTCAAAATAAGTTCGATTCATGTCAAAATCGATTAAACACCAGTCAAAGTTGAACGAACATCAATTCCACTTCATTGATTTCGATCATGAACTCATTCGATTCTGAGATACAAAATTCAATATGAAAACTTGAATCTTGATGGAAAAAGGAATTGAGAATCGAATCGATGAGTGATGAGCATAGATTATACCTATTTAATTTTAAATTTATAATCGAACGAACTTAACTAGCTAGAATGCACCTAGGCAGTGTACCTAGTGGAATTATAGAATAGTTTACGTAAGTCCGGTATCGATCACAGTGAACGATATTTAATTAATAAAATAACTACTAAAAGCTAAACTAAGAAAAACAGCTAAAATGAGGGTTTTTTTATTTGATCTTACAAGTTCATAAAAACTTAAATTAAAATAAAAAACTAATTACCAAAGTAAACAACTAGAAAGACGATTTAAAACCAAGAATAAAAGATACTCTCGTTTAGATTCGAATCCCTCCTTTTTCCTATGGTTGATTTCAAGTCAATGGATTAATTGCGTTAGTTACCAAATAAAAGTTACTAGTCATCATGGTCAGACTAACTAGCGTAAGTAAATTTAACAACTTTAACCCAAATGATCATGCAAGTTAAGGATACTAAATTGATTTTAAAGGTAATTTGGACTCTGAATGATAGAATCTACAGACTACTATTCTATGGTAAAGTCTAGTAATCAAGCAAATATTATGATCAAATACTACTCTCTAACACACTTAAGCAACTAACTTATCACCTACACTATGCTATGGTCAATCTCTAGGTCAAGCAATTTAATAGTCATAAACAACTAGGTAAGTCAATTTACATGCTATTAACTGCAGTTTAACTACAATAAACTTGAGACTAGGCAATAAAGATAGAAACTTTAACAAGCTAGGTTTAGATTTATCTAACAATATTTAAAGCAAAAACCAACTTCATCAATCCATCAAACATTAAATCAACACATGGTATTCAGGAGTTCATCTAATCTAAACGAAAGCAAGGGTTTTTAGCCCATAATCACTACCAATGAAAACATAAAAAAAAGGTAAACAAAGCTAAACATCATTAAACTAAGAAAACCGAATGTGTAAATGTGAATCCTTGCTTCAATTGACTTATTCAAAAATATGGCTTCTGGGTTCTAGTCTTCAAAAATCTACCGGCTATTTCCAATTAACCTCCTTCACTGCTTCACCTCTTTCATCACTACAAAATAAGATCAAAAGACAAGAGAAACACATGATCATTCGGTTAAGATAAAATAAAACTAAAAACAAACAAAAAAAAACTAAATCAAAAAGAAAAGAAAATGCAAACCCTAAAATCATCGGGTTGCCTCCCGAGAAGCGCTTTTTTTTTGAAGAGTTGTGAGCCAGACTCCATCCCACTCTACGTTGCGTCAGGTGGAAGTGTAACCTCCCCGTTCTCCATCATCTCGAGCCTTTTTCTTTTCCTTTCTTGAGCCTTCTTGCATTGTTGGGTTGACATCTTCTTTGTACTTTCGCTTGGGTTATTTCCTCATTCTCATGTCTTTAGCTTTTGTCTTGTCTCTTTCCAGGTTTTTCTTGTCAAAATGAGGCTCATCATATTCTTCTTCTTTTTCTTCAACTGTATTTGTGACTTGATCTGGTGGCCTTGTAAAAGCAAACATCTCAAAAATCATTGGCGTTGACATTGGAGGTTTCAAATGCTTTTCTTATTCTTCCAATTGCTCTTCAAGTTCTTCATGCTCCATAAACATTGTGTTTCATTGCTTCACCAGATTTTCCTTGGCACGAAATGGGAAAGGAAGAGGTGGTCAACACGGATCAACAACAGAAAAATCATAATATTCTCTTATTTCCCACGACTTGGCACTATTGCCTTCACGCGTGGCGACTGGGCAGCTTCACGATACTCTTCTTCTTCTTTATTTTTTACTTCGACTGACTGATTAGACTTCTCTTCAAGGTCCTTCATATGCACCAATTAATCTTCTTCTTCTATATCAACGGCCATGACTTGAGCCAAAGGGATCGACTCGACTTTTCTTGAAGGTAGATACAATAGCTTTTGCTTGTACAAGTTTTGTTAATTACTAAACTTGTGTGTGGATGCTCAAAATAGATGCTTGTTGATCTCTAAGTGTTGCATCATGTCTTTTTTCGCTAACTTCCATGAATCTGAATAGCATCGACTCGAGAACATTTATCTTCTCGGATTGGACTCGTTCTAGTTGGTAGAGATTATGCTCTAGTTGTTGATATTTTGCCTTGTCTTGAACTCTCTTGTTTTCCAGTTCACAGTCCCTTACAGAGTGAGGTCCTCCACAAGATTCACATCTAATGTGTACCACATTAATTGATCCATCCATCTTTGTGAGCCTATTTTCCATGGCATTGAGTTTTGCCATTACAATCATTAAGACTTTAGAAAATCCATCTATATTCGCTTTTCTTCTCGTGATATCCTCTCCACTTGGATTGTGATACTCCCTTGAATGCTTTGCGAATTCTTTGATTAAAGCTTTATTTGTTGTCAGATACTTCTTTTTCATTGGCCCTTGAGAGTCTAGAAGTTGGCGAGTGTACACATGGACTCCATCATAAAATATCGAGATTTCTTGTTGCACATTGAAGTCATGTTGAAGGCAATATCATAACAATCTCTTGTAACATTCAAAAGCTTCGTATAATGACTCCCCCTCAAATTGTTGAAAATTCTGGATGTTTCTTTTACGCTTTGCCACTTTCGAAGGAGGAGTAAACTAGTTGATGAACTCTGTCTTAAATTCAGCCCATGTCGTGATTTCTCCAAGGGGAAGTGATTTTAGCCATTCTTTAGCTTCACCTTTCGGAGTGATCGGTAAAATTTGAAGCATCACCGCATCTTTACTCACGTTTGGAGCGTTAAAATAATTTGAAATCTCCACCATCTCTTCTATGTGCTTGTAGGCGTCCTCGTGCACCTTCCCCTAAAAAGGCAGATCTTTTAGCATGCCAAGAATATGTCCCGGAAGTTCAAACTTTGTCGTGGTTTGGGATTTTTGGTGGATCAATACCCCATCTATTTTCGTTCCTCATATGTCGCTTGTACTCTTCCATTGTCATGGTCATTATGTACCCCATTTTTTTCTACTAAAAAAACGTGTAACACGAACAAAAATAACTAAACTAAAAACTTATTGTAACGTAACCACGACGTGGCCAAGATTAGACAGAAACTTCATAAAAATTAACTTTTTGCGGTTTTTACCCCAAAAAAGGATCGGATAACTAAAAGCAATTAAACTAAAAATCAAATAAGTCGTTCCACGGCGACGGCACCAAAAACTTCATGAGTACAGATTATACCTATCTAGTTTTAAATTTATAACCAAACGAACTTAACTAGCTAGAATGCACCTAGGCAATGTAGATAGTCGAATTATAGAATAGTTTAGGTAAGTCGGGTGTCGATAATGGACAATAATATTTAATTAATAAAATAACTACTAAAAGCTAAACTAACAAAAAACAACTAAAATGAGGGTTTTTTTTATCTGATTTTACAAGTTCAGAAAAACTTTAAATTAAAATAACAAACTAATTACTAAAGTAAACAACTAGAAAGACGATTTAAACCAAGAATAAAAGATACTCTCATTTAGCTTCGAATCCCTCCTTTTTCCTATGGTTGATTTCAAGTCAATGGATTAATTATGTTAGTTACCAAATAAAAGTTACTAGCCATCATGGTCAAACTAACTAGCATAAGTCAATTTAACAACTATAACCCCAATGATCATACAAGTTAACGATACTAAATTGATTTTAAAGGTAATTTGGACTCTGAATGATAGAATCTACATACTACTATTCTATGGTCAAGTCTGGTAATAGAGCCAATATTATGATCAAATACTGCTATCTAACACAGTCAAGCAACTAACTTATCACCTACACTAGGATATGGTCAATCTCTAACTCTAGCAATTTAATGGTCATAAACAACTAGGTATATCAATTTTCATGCAATTAACTGCACTTTAACTACACAAACCTTGAGACTAGGCAATAAAGATAGAAACTTTAACAAGCTAGCTTTAGATTTATCAAACAATATTTAAAGCAAAAACCAACTTCATCAATCCATCAAACAAGAAATCAACACATAGTATTCAGGAGTTTATCTAATCTAAACGAAAGGAAAGGTTTTTAGCACATAATCACTACTGATGAACACATAAACAAAAGGTAAACAAAGCTAAACATCATTAAACTAAGCAAACTGTAACACCCAGAAAGTATAAGGCTAATTAAGGAAAGATATTTGCCGATTAAGAAGTCAACTCGTTGAATTGGAGGGGGGAAACTCGACGAGTAGGATTATGTTGGCATCCGGGGATTTGAAAACCAACTCGACGAGTTGGGGAGGACCAACTCAACGAGTTGGACTGGGTTTGGGAAACCCTAATTTTAGGATTTTGTGCCCTATTTAAGCAACTTAAACCTTAGGAGTTAGCCTCATTTCCAGCCTCCACTGTCCTAAACCCTAACCTCGAATCCCTAAGGCACTTTTGAGTGATTGTGAGCCATTTTGAGGGTGTTGTGTGTGTTTGAATCCACTTGGAATGAAAAAAAGCTTAGGGATACAAGAAGGAGCTAATAGATCCATAAACTCTTCACCACTGGCGGCATCTTTGAGGTATAAAGTCGTCACCTTGACTTGTAGTTTAGTAGATCTCATTTATTGCAGTTTTGGTTTGGTTTTGGGACTTTGTCTTGTGTAACCAAAGAAGAGAAGTTTCCAAGGGTTGAGGATGTAGATCTGGCCCCTACAAGACCTCTAGAGGATTAAAGTTTCAAACTTTAATAGCCTCCATGTCCTATTCATGAAGTATGTCCATTATAAAGCCAAAAATGGACCTTAGAGAGTGTTACAAGCATGCATGGACGTAAAGTTGGAAACTTTACGTGATTAAACCACCTTAGCACATCGGATCTGTGTTTTGGGACGTTGTAGTGGGAATTTAAGGGCTTAATGGGTCAAGACCCTCTTTAAGGAACATAGGGTTTGATTTTGAAGCTTAATGAGTGGTTCTTAAGGGTAAAGTTGGAAACTTTACCCTTCTGGACATCAATGTAGAAGAGATCTGATGTTTGGAGTCCTTGGATTCATGAGAAATGACTTAATATGTTAAGTGGGTTTGGAAGACTGGATAACTCGACGAGTTCATGAGTGAACTCGACGAGTTGGTGGTAGAGTCGAAGTGTTGTAATTAGTCGAAGTATGTTTTGGTGTCTTCGAACATTCTGTAATTTATTTTACTAGGGATTGTATTCGAAGCTTAACGCTTAGTCCTTAGTATATTTTTTGTACGCTTTCCTCTCCTATAAATAGGAGTGTTTACTAGGGTCATAGTGACGAAGTCTTTTACAGAATTATATCTTGTACTCTGTAAAACTTGAAAGCGTAATTGAGCTGAACCAAGATCATATTTACATCCTGTGTCTAAATCTCGCATCATTACTTGAAATCATACTCTGATTAATTCATTACTCGATTCTTTGCTTCTTCAATTGGTATCAGAGCAGGAATCATATCTCTGATCTGATTTTCACGTTGTTCAAAAGGTTTTTGAATTAATTTTTGGATTCAAAAGTTTCCGCACTTTTTGAAAGTGAAAAATTGTCTAGATCTTAGTCTGTGATTCGATTCTGCATTTGAATCATTGAATCGAGTGTTCTACTAGTGATTCTGATTTGAATCATATAGTTTGTTGTCAAATTCTCAAAGATTCTTCAAAAATTCTCAAGGATTTATTCCGTACATCAATGGCATCTTTCAATCTTAATTCCATGACTTCGTTTTCTCATCTTCTAGGATCATCCACCAAAATTCCTATGTTAATTCCTGAGTATTACGATCAATGGGCTGATCGTATGTAGGATTATCTCAATGGATTGGATGAAGAACTGTGGAATTGCATTTCTGGCAATCTCAATCCACCAATGAATGTTCAATCAATTGGATCATCTTCTGGAAGTTCCGAAGTTGAAAATCAGTCTGATCGTCTGAAAAAGCTAGAGAAGAGATGTGTGAGAGAACTAAGAGGTGTTTTGCCTCCAGTTGTTTACAGCTATGTGAGGAGTTGTACAACTGCAAAGGAGATCTGGAACAATCTCAAGGAGAAATTTCAGGGGAGTGAGAAGACAAAAGTTAACTCTATGAAGCAATGCTTAGTGGAACTAAAGGACTTCAGACAGAAAGATGGTGAAACGATTGAAGTTTATTACGATCGTCTTAATAAACTGATCTATCGATGCAATCGATATGGTATCACCAGATCAGCCATGGAGTTCAATCTAATTTTTGTTATGGGACTTCGTAAGGAGTGGCGTAGTGTGAGCATGATGATTAAGAATCAACAGAGCTTTGATACGTCAACTTTGAATGACTTGTACAATTAGCTGAAGTCTCATGAAAGCGAAGTGAACGAAATTGTTGAAGAATTGAAGGCAAGTTTGGGAGGTCCACTAGCTTTGGTTTCGAAGATCTCTGAAAGGGAAGCTGAGAAAGATGTTTCGGACGAAGATGAAGGGTTCATCATGAACTCAGATGATGAGGCAATTGCTTTTTATTCAAACAATCATGTGAAAACGTTCTTTAAAAAACCATTCAATCCGAAGGCAAAGTCATCTGAGTCAAAAGGGAATTTTATGAGTAAAAACGTTGGGGATGAGAAGAAGAAGGAAGAGATGAAAGATTCGAAGCCTGTTGAGGGAAAAACAGAGAAGAAATTAAAGGGAGACGCTGGGATAGATTGTCATTATTGCAACGGTGCCAATCACCTTGCGAATGATTGTATGCTTCGAAAGAAGGATGAAAGGAAGAACAAGGTCAAGGATGAGGCGTACTATGCAGAGAAGCTGGAGGTGGTTCGTGCAAAAGCCAAGAATTTATCATTGGTTGCAAAGGGTGAGAATGAGGATGAAGAAGGAACTTATCAAATCTGGTCATCTGGATCAGACGATGAGGAGATGCGAAATCCGACCCACGGAGCAATGTATACAAAAATGGAGGAAGAATCAGAGGAGGAGGCATACGAAGTTCGTGGAAGATGCTTCGTATCAAAAGCCGCTGACAAATCTCCAATGACCACAAAGGTACGAAATATTCTTGAATCTTTCAATATTCCAGTACATGCTTATAATTCTGAATTAGTATCTTTCGATGAAACTGTTACTTATTTTGATTCAATTGTGGTATCTGCTAGTAATGAGGCTAAGAAGTTATCTATGCAGTTGCTAGAGACACAGAAGAAACTAGATTCGAAAATTACTAAGATAGATTGTTTGGAACTTCTAATAACAAATATCATGGTTGATAGGGATAATTTGTCAAGTGAAACCAAACTGTTGTTAGCCCAGAGAAACATTTACTGTAATTCGGCTAAAAGATTGTATGGGAAATTAACTTAACTACATCATTCATGCGAAATCAGTAAAGAACAACATAGAAAATTGCTGCCATTTTTAGCTTATGAAAGAGCTACAGTAGATAACATTTCGTATGATTATGAAAAAGAAATAGCTGATTTTAACAAAGTTCCGAATGATAAGTATAGATATGGAATAGTCAAAGTTGATGATTGTCTTGATGTGAATGAATTAGTTAATATTGTGAATGATACTTTGACTAAATCTGAACTAATTCAAATTTTGACAAAGACTGAGAATTCAACGTCTGATTCTCAATCTAATTTTGCTGATATTGAAGATAATTCTGATAATATTAGTGAAATTAGTGAGCTTGAAGATATTGATTGTTCTCAGTTGTCTGTTGTTAATGTTGCATCATCATCTAAAGGGAAAGAAAAAGTTAAGGATTTGATGGTTGAAAATGAAACTGATATACCTTCAACTTCGAAAGTTTGTGAAATGAACTTCGTGGATCTCAAAGACAGCCAAACTGATGATAGTGATGATGAAGATGAAGAGAAAATTTCGAAAGAAAAGAAATATTCAAAGGAAGAAGAAATTCCTCGAATTGTTGTTGATCAAGTGTATGGTGATACACAAAAGTTCGAAAAAGTAATGAATGAAAAAGGTGAACATTATCTTGAAACAAATACAGTGGTTTATCCAAATTTCAAATGCACAGATGATGTCATTTTTCCAAATCAAGTTTTCTTCACAACTGGAAATGTTGAGAATATCAAACCAGAATTAAAGAAGTTGGTTGAGGAGGATAATTCAAAAACAACTGAAGAAGGTTTTTTCGCAAATCAAAGCACAGTTGAAAACAACTTAACAAAGAATTCGTATGTATTTCAACGTCAAAAACCACAAAGACAATGGGTTGAAAAATCAAAAATTGAAAAAGAGAATACAAAATCTGTTGAAAAAGAAACTGAAAAAGTTGTTAAACTAAATTCTAAGGAATTTAAAGATCAAATTGATAAATTTTCGAAGGAAAACAACATTTCGAAAAGACATGCAAGAAAGAAAATATTTTGGCAAAATGTTGAGTCTCAAAAGATGTCTGAATCACAATCAACCAAAAATGTTTCCAAAGCTAAAAATTCCTCTTTTTCAACAAAAACCCAACATTCAACTTAATCAAATAATACAAGGTCTGAAGTAATTAAGTAATCAAAATTTTCGAAAGTTTCTGAAACTAACAAAACAAGAGCATTTTCAAAAACATCACATTCAAATCAAAAATTCTTTCCATGTCAACATTTTAAATCCACACTTGATACATCTTATAGTCAATCTTTTCTAACAAAACCAAAAGTTGATTTTGTTCCTCAAAAACCAAATTTTCCTAATCATACGAAGAGAGATACAATGAAAACTTCACGGGAAAAAGGAATAACTTCAAGAAAGAACATTGATCATTGGCTTGAAGGCAAAGGAAAGATGTATCAGTCGAATGCATATTCAAAGGAGCAAATTAATGACGCATATGAAAAGTATGTGAATACCTCTTCAAATGGAAGTTCATATTCTAAAGATTCGAACATCTCGGTCAAAGCTTGGAAACCAGTATCAAAGGCAACGAATGTTTATTCTCCAACTCAGAATTCGAAGGGTAGTGTCAGTGAACATTCGAAACCATTAAACACTTATGTTTCGGTTCCTTTAGATGATGAAGTGAACTTAATTGATAGTCTCAAAACCAAAGTTTGTGATTGGGTTAAAAGTTCTTCATTACATTCGAAATTGAAATCTAATTTCCAAGGACCCAAAAAGCCTTGGGTACCTAAATTTTTTCACTGATTGCAGGTACTTTGTGACGAGCAATATGATAACAAATGATACATTGATAGTGGTTGCTCTCGTCACATGACTGGGAAGAAGGAGAATTTAAGAGATTTTCGAAGTCTCAAGAATGCTGGTGTAGTAAAATTTGGGAACAATCAAAAATGTCAAGTCAAAGGATATGGGAAGATCACGAATGGACAATTCACAGTGAATCGTGTTGCATATGTTGAAGGTCTTCAACATAACTTGATTAGTGTTTCTCAACTTGTTGTGAGCACTGGCAATCAAGTTCTTTTTAACGAAGAAGGAAGTATTATTTCAAATGTCAACACAAACGAAGTATTACTAGAATCCAAAAGGAAAGGTGACATGTTCACTCTAGATATCAATCCTATTGTAGGAAAACCTGCTGTATGCCTCCTTTCGAAAGCAAAAGCAGACTTGAGTTGGCTATGGCATCGAAGACTTTCACATCTCAACTTTCGAAACATCAATAAACTGGTGATACAAGATCTGGTAAGAGGTTTACCTGTACTTAAATTTGACAATGATTCTTTATGTGCAGCTTGTGAAGTTGGCAAGCAACATAAACAAGGTCATCCAATTACGATTGATTCGAAAATTGTATCACCTCTGGAGCTTTTACACATTGACTTATGTGGTCCTTCGGTTGTTTAAACTCTCAACAATAAACGGTACACTTTAGTGATTGTTGATGAGTTTTCCAGATTTACGTGGGTTTATTTTCTCAGGCTTAAATCTGAAGTTGCACAAATCATGATTGACTTTATCAAAAAGATGGAAATCACGTTGAAGAAGACTGTTCGAAAAATCAAGAGTGATCATGGAACTGAATTTAAGAACAATGTTCTTGATCATTTTTGGTGGACAAAGGGATTTCGCATAATTTTTCATCTCCATACACACCACAACAAAATGGTGTTGTAGAATGAAGGAATCGCTCACTATGCGAAGCAGCAAGAACCATGTTGGCATATGCGAATTTACCCCAATATCTTTGGGCTGAGGCAATATCCACTGCATGTTTTACTCAAAATAGATCTTTCATAAACAGGCGATTTAATATTACACCATACGAAATTCTGAATAATCGTAAAGCTAATGTGAAATTCTTTCATGTTTTCGGATGTAGGTGTTTTATTATGAATCTCAAGGATCATCTTTCGAAATTTCAAGCAAAAGCTGATGAAGGGATTTTTCTTGGATATTTGCACAATTCAGTAGCATATCGTGTGTTAAATAAGAGAACACGAAAAGTGGAAGAAACTTTCAATCTCACATTCGATGATTACTATGTTAAACAAAATGAGCATAAATTTACAAATCATCCAATTTTACAAGAAACACAAGTTGAAACTGAATCTTTACAAATGGATGATATTGATTATGATTTGATTTTTGGATTTTTAGATCATGCAGTCGATGCTGAAATTAATGCTCCTGATAATCACGTGCCAGAATGTATGAAGTTTACTGATGAATCAACATCGACTCCTCAAGAAGGCGAAAGTATGCAACATAATCCAGTGGAGGGGGAGCACTTGGGCTCGAATACTTTAAATGAAGAAGAGCATTCTTTCGAGGGGGAGAGAGAAAGATTGAATGCTGATGTTGAGGGGGAGCATAATGATGATGTTCATGATGCTTGTTCAATTGCAGGTTCCGAAAATGATGAAATGTACGAAGATGCACCTTTGGAATTTGATCCAGCCTATCCACCAATGGAAAAATGGACAAGAGATCATCCGAAGGATCAAGTAATTGGGAATGCACAAGAGGGAGTTTTAACAAGAGCTCAAATACGTGCAAAGAATGAGGTATTGAATACTCATTAAGAATTTTGCATGTTCAATGTTTTCATCTCTAAAATTGAACCAAAAACAGTTAAGAATGCAATGGAACACTCAGATTGGGTTGTTGCAATGCAATCTGAATTGTCAGAATTCGAACGAAACAAGGTTTGGAGATTAATTCCTAAGCCTGAAAATGTTTCGATTCTCGGGTTAAAATGGATTTTCAAAAATAAAACCGACAAAGATGGAAATATTGTTCGAAACAAAGCCATACTTGTTGTTAAAAGGATACTCACAACAAGAAGGAATCGACTATGAAGAAACTTTTACCCCTGTCGCAAGACTCGAGGCGGTTCGTATATTTCTGGCTTATGCAGCTCACAAGGACTTTGATGTTTATCAAATGGACGTGAAGTGTGCATTTCTAAATGGAGAGCTTGAAGAAACGGTTTACGTGGAACAACCCCCAGGTTTTATTAAGGAAGAAAATCCTAATCATGTTTATGTTTTAGATAAGGCAGTTTATGGTCTGAAACAAGCACCACGAGCATGGTATGCAACTCTAACATCATTTTTGAAACAATCTAAATTTAAACAAGGATCAGTTGATCCCACATTATTTCGAAAGAAAGTGGGGAATCATCTTATGCTTGTTCAAATTTATGTGGATGATATTATTTTTGGCTCGACTGACCCTGCCTTGTCTAGAGAATTCGAAGATTTGATGAAAAGTAAGTTCGAAATGAGCATGATGGGAAAAATCAATAATTTCCTTGGGCTGAATTTTCGTCAAAACAGAGAAGGAATTTTCATCAAACAAGAAAAATATACAAAGAATCTGTTAGAAAAGTTTGGATTGACGAATAGCACGAAGCTACGTGTTCCTATGGCAGCTGGCATAAAGTTGACACCATCGTTAGATAAACCGGCAGTTGACATAACTCTTTATCGAAGCATGATTGGTTCATTACTTTATCTCACAGCAAGTCGACCTGATATAATGTTTTCTGTGTGTAATTGTGCCAGGTATCAGTCCAATCCACGAGAGCCACATCTCACTGCTGTAAAGAATATATTTCGTTATCTTAAAGGAACAATTTCGTTAGGATTGTGGTATCCTTCGAAAACTGGATTTTTCGTACAAGCATACTCAGATGCAGACTTGGGTGGTTGTAATCTTGATCGAAAAAGCACAAGTGGAGGATGTCAATTTCTTGATGGCAAATTGGTGAGCTGGCAGTCGAAGAAGCAAACATGTGTATCCATCTCAACAGCTGAAGCAGAATATGTGGCTGCTGCTGCTTGCACTTCGCAAATAATATGGATTCAAAGTCAATTGCGTGATTATGCAATAAATATGAAAAAGATTCCATTATATTGTGATTCTCAAAGTTCGATAAGAATTTGTCATAATCCTGTGCAGCATTCGAAGACTAAACATATTGCTCTTCATTATCACTTCATCAAGGATCACGTAGAGGATGGTAATATTGAAGTACATTTTGTGAAAACCACTGATCAGTTAGCTGATATTTTCACGAAGGCATTAGATGAAAAATCTCTTGTACGAATTATAGAAGGACTTGGAATGATCGATGGAAATTCTGTTCCATGCGAAAAAGAAGAATGATGGGTGACAAAGAATGAATCAGAGGCGCTGAATAAAAAATAACGCAAAGTCATTCAGCATTCAGCGGTTACTGTTCATGGTCAACGCTTCGAATTCGCACGTTTGTCACTTATTTTAAGTGTTGATTCAGCGGTTACTGTTCATGGTCAACGCTTCGACCGCTTCGAATTCGTATATTTGTCACTCATAAAGGAATGATAAAAAATTCTTCTGTTTGCAACAAATACAGTATCTTTTTCAAATTTTCGAAAAATCAAAAATCCAAAAAGATTTTCTTTTGTTTTGTATTTCAAATTTTCGAAAAATCAAAAATCCAAAAAGATTTTCTTTTGTTTTGTATTTCAAATTTTCGAAAAATCAAAAATCCAAAAAGATTTTCTTTTGTTTTGTAATTGCAATTTTCGAAAAATTCAAAAATCCAAAAAGATTTTCTTTTGTATTGTATTTTCAATTTTCGAAAAATTCAAATCAACAAAAAGATTTTATAGTTTTCTTTTAAGTATTTTGGTGCAGATCTTTCTGAACATTCGAAGAGGCACATGCTTGTAGCTCTAGGGTCAGGTAAATGAATCTTACAACTCTTTCCATTTTACTTACTTTGAACTAGTCAAGTTGTCCCTAGAAGCATGCTGCTGCATGTTGTCCGAAGCCTCCAAATACTCAATGTGTGTGTATGAAAGCCTTAATGAAATTCTTCATACGAAGTTTTCTTCCCAATCATGCTTGTATTCACATTAGTCTACTGAGCTACCTGACTCTTCTCATATGAGTTAAGAGTTTACTGTTTAGTCCAAAAATCAACAGAGGTACAATTCGAATCTTAAATCCATCTTTTTCATCAAAATTCTTACACGATCACACACGAAGACATATATCCAAGAGGTTTCTGATCAAACCAATCGAGACTTAGACATATCTAAACTATGTGTTTATGATCTGACATCATGAGACCGTGATGAAAGTGAAACCCAATATTCATAATCTTTTTAAGGAATTGACGGGGAACAATGTTCCAGATATTAACGAAACTTTTGTTTCAGTACAAATATTCGAAACTCCAAATCATATTCATTTCACATGAGTGGTCTTGATCAAACATTCGAAGCCCACGATGTTTGTTACCCAACAAGATCCAGTACACAAATTTTTTTTCTTGGATATGATTTCAGTGTGAGTTTTATTCGAATGTCCTAGTCATTTTAAAATTTCTCAAAGCCAACTTGTCACTGATTAAACTTTTTTTTCAGTACAAATTTTTTAAAATTTTTCTTGGATAAGTAATCTCTGTTACAATTTATCACCTTATGTTTAGGATGATATGTAACGAAATTTTGAACCTACCCACGAAGTATTCACAAAAGAAGCCCTTTGATACTTATCAAAAAGTATTCGATTGTAATTCACGGGAAACCACACAAGCTATTGATCATTTCTCTTAATGATTAATGAAGTAATCTTTGCTCGGGATTTCATCTGCTTTTGTGTCAATTGTTTGACATCACACTAATCCAAATTTTTTTTATTGCTTCTTATCTACATTCTTTGGAACACTGCACTCACGAAATCCTTGAGGTTCTGAGTAATACCAACTCAGGCTGATGATTTCGAACATCTGGCATATGACTTCGCTTTTATCCCAAAAGTGAAAGAGCCCTGCCTCCATTCGAAGGGTTCTGACGGTTACAATTCTCTTGGGGTTATAAAGATAGGCTGTGTCTAAATGACGTATGGTATTCTGTCCGGTTTTCAAGGCGATGTGACAGCTACTTTTTGACGCATGGCTACCTTTCCGCAGTAATGGTCTGATTTTCAAGGTGCCACGTTGGATATCATTAAATACACATCCCGCTTCAAATTCAAAATTCAGGGTTACATATAAAAGGGGATTCAAGGGTTTATTATCAGTTTACGCATTCCAAAAGCAAAAATTCCCTAAATTCTTTGATCTTTCAATTTCTCAAACCCTAGCAATGGTGACTACTGCTCATGTTGATCCTTCCACTGAAGATATTTCATCCGCACCAGTCATGAAGATTCAATCCACTAACTATTACGTGGATGGTGAAGTTTCTCAATACCCAGAGGAATTAAAGATGCTCATAGTTGCTCTCAGACACTCTGTTTTATCCACGGCGATGTTCAATTCCTTTTCTGTTCCATTGTCCTGGCTTTCTCAAGCAGGATCCACTGCAACATACAACAAAGCTTCCGATACGATCACTTTTCATCTTGTGAACGATAAAAAGGTTAGCTTATCCAAGAAACTCTTCTGCCAGATTCTTGATATTCCGAATTCACCTCCTTATGTTGATTTCACATTCCCACAAATAGTCCATATGTTTAATGAGATGGGATATCAGCCCCCATTGTCAAAAATCAGTGATTTTAAGAAGTCTGGACTTCCATGATTATGGAATTTTTTGTTTGGGATTTTTCTTCGATGACCGGAAGAACTGTTGGGTTAGACAAAGGCAGAATGGAAGTTTATGCTATGGTGGCAGGCTTATACTATGATCTTCAGGCAGACTATTCTACACAATTATGGAAGGAATTCCAAAAAGGTGTAGAACATACGAATGTTGTTCATGGCATTTCGTGTGCACGATATTGGAGCCTTATTTTGCAGTATTTTTATAATAAGGAAGGGATACTCGTACCAACTGACGAAGAGAAAGTTAATTTTCAATCATATCATTATCTAAAGGAAGTTGTAGATGATGCTGATGAATTCCCATCTGTTGCTCGGATTCCAGATGCGATGCTTAAAAGGGTGGATCCTACGAATTCGGTTTTGGTAGCATATATGAAGACAATCGATTCTTCTGTTCCGACTGGGATCTTGTTGCCTAGGGAAGAGAAGAAGTCCAAAAAGTCAAAGAAGGCTGATCCTGCTTCCTCTTCAAAGAAAACCAAGGATTCGAAATCCTCAAAGTCTCCAAAGAAAAAGCCTGAACATGTTGAAGTATCTATTACTGAAACACAAGTGATTGCGCCCATTGTTCAAGATACTCAAGAGAAGGTTATCATTCCTTCGAAAACAGGAATGTTTCGAAGAATAAAAATGAAGTCCACTCGCAAACGTCAGTCTCCTACACAAAAGATGGTTCGCAAACCACAGATAACTCACCAAGGAGTATTAATTCGCGAAGTACCAGCACTAGTTTCTCCGGGGTCGAAGAAAAGGATGGCTGAGGATATGGCCAAGAAGTTGTCACAAAAAAAGAAGAAGAAGGCTCGAAAGCTGGTAATTTCCACTGAGTTGACTGAAGATGATGAAGAAAGAGTTACAGAAACTCCTGAGAAGACAGTTGTCACACCACCCGAAGTTTCGATTGCCAAATCAATTTTTGAGGAGGTTCGAACTTCAGGCATCCCTGCACACGTATCTAATACGGATGCAAATTTCGATATGGGTGAAGGAGGTTCGAAGCCTGAAGATAAAGGTCCTGTTATTTATACTCCCTTCGAAACTATTGTTTCTATCTCACCATCTCCTATTCCCATTACATCATCTACTCATTCTCCAACCTTCGAACATATTCTTGATCAACCTTTTACCTCAATCTTTTCTTCACAATCAACTGATCCACCCAAATCAACTTCACCCATTCAAGAAACCATTGAAATGGAGACTGAGCATGATAATAAGGGGTTTGGTGGTACATTTAAAGATTTGGAATTTCAAGATGAAGAAGAGGAATTTCCTGATCATATGCTGATAACTATGAAGCAGTATAAAATTCTTAATCAGAAATTGAATTCTATAATTCAATCTCAAGCAGATCTTGGAGGAGGTTCATCAGTATCAAGTCTGGAAATTGATACTATGTGAAAGATGATGGAATCACGAATAATTAGCAAAGTCTCTGGAATGGTGAAAGATTTCGAGTCTATTATTTTGGAGAAGGTTGACTACACTGATCAGAATAATGAACTTTGTGTTAAATCTCAAAGATCAGATTTTATGGGTGAGGTCAAGAATCTGAAAAGCATAACAAAAGAACGTCATGTTCTTTTTGTTCAAGAAGTGAAGAAGGTGAGGGATGATGTTAACATGCAAATTCGTGAACTCCGTGAAGAAATGCAAAAAGAAGTTGCAGCTGTTCATCATGATTATGCTTCTGTTAATCAAAAAGTTGATATCATTTGTGATGCAGTCACAAGATTTGTGAAGTTATACGAAAATTTGAGTCCTCAAATAAATCAAATTTCAACATCCGAAAGTGCAAGTTTTGAGGAAGTAATCAAGTTGCTCAAGGAGTTAAAGGAGATTTCTGAAAGGCCGGTTTCTTCTCCATTGATTACACCGGATTTTTTATCTCAAAAGTTTTTTCAATTCGAAGCTATACTTAACAAGCAACTTGCCCCGCTCTTTCGCATATCCAGTCTTCTTCCAACAACAACTGCCCCTCCTGTTTTCACAGGGGTGCAAGGGGGAGAAAGGAAGTCAGGAGAAGAAGATGCGAAAGTGGTGGGCAAAGTATTTTCTTCGAACATCCCTTCAACAAAAATGGTGATTGTATCTGCTAAACCAGTGACTTCAACTATCATAACAACGATGCCAACTACAAGACCAATTTCGAAAGGAATTGTAATTGGTAAACCTTTGGAAACTGGTGGGAGTGGATCGAAGCCAAAAGAAGTAACTGAAAAACCTGCTTCAAAAGACAAAGGGAAATCGATTCTTGTTGAAAAATCGAAGGAAGAAAAGAAGGCGGAAGCAGAAGCTGAGATTGAAAAGCTCAGAATTGTTCAAAGTATAATGGTACAGAGAGCAAATGATCCAAAGGGGATGGATAAAGGTGATCCAGCGAAACACTATAACTACGAGACAATCGAAGCCAAGGTTGCTTTTAATCACATGTATACATTTGAAAAGAAGCCAAAGCAGAGTTACCTGGTCACGAATACAGATGCATGTCAGTTGGATTTCCCAATAAATGAGATGATGTTTATCATGCCACAGTTCAAGGCAGAAGGGAACTTTAAAAACAAAGATGATGGTACACACATGAAAATACGTTTTCATGCTGTTCTTGGAAAAGCCCCTGAAGATGTTTGGTCTTTGATCAAAATAAAGAAAGTGATCAGCATGAAAAAGGATGTGGTTTTCGAAAACACAGTCCAAAATTTTAAATATGTGGTTGCCAGGGCAGATGGAAAGATTTGTGAATTCACTGTTGCATATTTTCCATTGATGAACTTGTATGATCTCATACAAGTTGCATTGCTTTTAAAAGACAAATCTTTTTCATTCCTACAAAACACAGATCCAGAAGAATTCAAGATTGGAGTTGCTCACATCAAAATCTTCATCGAAAATTATTATGAGTGTTTGGCAATGACCGATGTGGAGTTAGCAACTGCCAAGGGAATGGAAATAAAAGCTCCAATGGCTCCTTCGAAGACTCAAACAGAATTAAAGAAATTTGCTGACGGAGAAATTTGTCTTAAGCCATTTGGAATAGTTTTTGCTGGAAAAGACAAAACAGGAAAAGCTAAACGATTCTTGTTCCAGGCAAGTGAAGTAGAAAGGTACTCCTCGTCTCAATATACGAACTTAATTGTTCGTATGAATCATTGCAAGAAAAACAATGAAGGAGACAAGAAGGAGTTGAAGAAGATTATTTCATGGTATACAGAGGTTCGAAGAGTTTTGCTGTACTGCATCACACTTCTTACGAACTGAAGACTTCGACTATGATTACAAAGGGGGAGATTGTTAGAGTCGAAGTGTTGTAATTAGTCGAAGTATGTTTTGGTGTCTTCGAACATTCTGTAATTTATTTTACTAGGGATTGTATTCAAAGCTTAACGCTTAGTCCTTAGTATATTTTTTGTACGCTTTCCTCTCCTATAAATAGGAGTGTTTACTAGGGTCATAGTGACGAAGTCTTTTACAGAATTATATCTTGTACTCTGTAAAACTTGAAAGCGTAATTGAGCTGAACCAAGATCATATTTACATCCTATGTCTAAATCTCGCATCATTACTTGAATTCATACTCTGATTAATTCATTACTCGATTCTTTGCTTCTTCAGTTGGTATGCGATTATCCCGATTCTGATGAAAAGGGGGCAACTTGTCAAGTAGTAGGGACACTCGACGAGTTGGGTCGAGACATCGCAATTATGTCCTTAAGGGGAACTCAACGAGTTAAGGTACAACTCGACGAGTTGGGTTAACCTCGAAGCGTTGACTTTGACTTTGACTTTGACCAGGTGTTGACTCGGGTTGATCATTCAGTATTTTAGGCCTTTTGGATATTGGGCCTTCTTAGGTTGGGTCCATGATGGATTGGGCCTTCTTGGGCTCTGTGGGCTATTTCGGGTCTGGGTTGTTATTTGGATTTGTGGACAGTTGGACAAGTTAAGGAGGTATGTTTGTATTGGGAATAATTTATTGGGCTTCAATTATGGATCTTGTTGGGCCAGGGGTAAAACGATCATTTTACCCCAAGTATGGATTAGGGATCTTCGATTGAGAGCCAATTGCTAATTGGGTGATATTTCGTTATTGACAACTCGCGAAGTGTACAGGGAAGCAGCTACGAATTTCATTCAGGAAGCTTCTGCATTCGAGGTGAGTCTCCTCACCATACCAATGGGTCGAATGCACCAAGGCCAACCCATTTAGTTAGTTGTAGTGTTTATTTTGGATTCACTACTGATATGTTTGGTATGCATGTATATGAGAATGTGCTAGTACTTACTGACTGGATATGTGAAGACCCCGGGGGGAGCCTTTGCCAGTTGGATATAAGTCCATGAGGGGGAGCCCATGGCATTCCTAGGTAAAGACCATGCGATGGAGCCCATGGAGAGTAGTTAAGACAATGTGGGGCAGCCAATGACACATAGGAGTAAGACCCTGGAGGGAGTCCACGACATCCCTATATGTTTATGTATGAGTTCCGTAGTGGGATAGTTATTTTTGTGATATATGATATGCTAGTAGGTTATTATGTTATTTGCATGGAAAACCACGGGGGAGCTCGTGGCAGTTGGATATAAGACCATGAGGGGGAGGCCATGGCATTCCTAGGTAAAGATCATATGGGGGAGCCCATGGCAAGTAGGTATAAGACCCTAGGAGGAGCCCACAACATCCTTATATGTTCATACGCAAGGCTTATGTGATTGATATTGTTTATGCGGTTATGTGGATTTATGTGGATTATGTGGGGTATGCTCTGGGGAAATCACTAAGCTTCGTGCTTACAGTTTTGTTTATGGTTTTAGGTATCATCGGATTGGAAAGGAAGGGCCCGACTTGATCGCCACGCAGAGACCCGTGTTTTCCACAATATTTGATTTTGGGATGAACTCTAATAAATGTTTTTAATTAGCAATGTTTTGGAAAGCTTGGATTTAAAAGATATATGTGTTTTGACTGTTTTGAAAACTGAATTTTTTACCCTTGATTTTTGGGTCGTTACAAGTTGGTATCAGAGCCTTGGTTTGAGGGATTCAGACATACTCTTGAGTGTGTTTGAACTCAAACTGAGGATTTGGTAACGTTTTCAATAGAAAATATTTTGAGAAAAGGAACTTTCTAAGATAAGAAAAAGGTGTGATGCATGCAATCCGCCGAGCTCAAGTAAGTTTTCCCAAAATATCCATATATGCTATCTGTTATGACTTGATTTATGAATCTGTGTATCGCATGCTAGTTAAGGCTAGGAGAGATGCATTTATATGTTGCATGAGCTGGTAGACTTGCATGCTAGTGCTGAGTAGTCAGCAATAGATTGGCCTGATATGTGATGCATGTAGTCTTGGGGATACTGGATGCCATGCTAGAATGAGAATGATTATTGGTATTGGTAAATGCTAAGTGTATGCTTTGAAAATTATATACGGTTAGGATCTTATAGCCTTAGAATAAATGATTTGGCCTTGTTTCCTGTTCCTTATATGGTTGTGGTCCTAGGGTAGAGTCTATTATTCGACAGTCTATTAGATCATGTTCTGTGTATAATTTGCATGCATAACGCAACCGACAGTGAGGATGGATGGATATGGATAGCATGATTTGTGGTATGTGGGCTGAATGTTCTATGATAATTTCATGGTTTGGAGAGTCACTGCACGAATAATGCTTGCTTTGTGCATTGTGGAACTCTTGAATGATGGGAGTCTACTACTAAGTGGATATGACGATATCCAGGAGGTGTATGGTTGGCATCATGGGGAGTTCTTCGGAAGCTGATGGCAGGGTGAGATTGGGAACCTAGGAAAGCCTAGGATCTGCTCCAGTGAGTTTAGTGGGGCGGTTCAGTGAGGTTGGGAACCGAGGGGGAGCCTAGGAGCTGCTTCGGTGGGTATCGTGTTGCTGTTTAGCAGATATTTGGTGCATCAGTGGAGTAGGTGACTTAGAGGATTTAGGAGGATTGCTGAGGAAAGTATGGATAGGTGTAGAAGGTAGTATTGGGCCCGTACTACTAAAAGCACAGGATCCTTACTTGAATCGGTGAGCGTATTGGAGAATCTAAGAAGCTTAAGGAAGGAGAGTTTCTGATTATACTCGGATCGTGGGAATAGCTGTCTTGCAGGTTGAAGAGGAGCACGCAAGGGGAAGGACCAGGGTTTGGTACCGACTTTAATGGTGAGCCAGTTAGTGGAAGGACTGCCATGATTTTGAGTCACCTTGGATCTCTTCTATCAGACGGCAAGGATTGATTGTGCGATCTATGGCACTTTTGGGATTGGAGACTATGTCTCGGGGATAGTTTGTAGCCTGGTTTAGAGTAGAGGTTGCTCCAACTATTACAGTTCAGTCGTTGACAAGCGAGATTGTGAGTGTGTCAGGGTGCCAGACCCTGGATGGTATGAATCCCAGAGCCTGAGGGTGGGAGATCGATTTGGAGCACCTCGGGAAGAGTGGTTCAGTTTAGGTACAGTTAGTGGAGGGTCCCGGAAGGAGACCCAAGACTTCTGAACGAAGTCTAAGGGGATGACAGGACTCAAGCCCGTGCAGTACGTGCGGGGAACCGTACGATGGAGTTTGTCGTTCCAGGGGTTTGGGCTGCTACAAGTGTGGCAAGGTTGGTCATGTCAGCAGGGATTGCCCACAGGGGGCAAGCCCGTTATGTTTTCGCTGCGATTAGGTGGGCTGCAAGACGGTTGATTGGATGATGACCAGGTAAGGAGCGGGGAGTGCTCCTACTCCAACTATTGTGAGGATCACTGACGGACGAGAGGGTGGGACAGGAGCCCCAGCAGAGATGGGCCACATTTCACAGTATCAGACAGGGGAGATCGGAACTTCAGCAGGCGAGGGTATGGGGTATGTACATTTTTGCTTTCTTTCTAGCTTTACCTGTATTTTGTTGCTGTTATCTTGCATAAGCGTATCCTTGAGGTGTTATCTATGTTTGTGGTTGAGTTATATATTCAAGAGGAGTTATATGCCATCTGCATATCGTTAATCTTTGGTAGAGTAATACGAGGTCGTCTCCTATACGTACTGATTTTCCAGTGTTCGAATGTCATCTTAGGTGTAGTCGGGGTTGGTTCAAGGGCTTGTACGAGGGAATTATGACTAGGACTCAGTAGCCTTAGTAATTATGCTTGGAAGGGTTTTCGGGGTTGCCGAAGGAAGAGAGTGTTGTTGCTGAAGATTTGATTAGATCATCCAAGCTTTGGACTTTTAGATCTGAGTGTGATATCAGTTTGAGCATCTGGAGTCATTGGCATTGTTGGAATTTAAGAAGTGTTAGCTGGTTTTCAGGAATTGTGTTGTTACTAGTTTTGGTAGGCACCAGTCGTCAACAGATTGATCATTGGATCGAAAGAAGGATTGGGAATCCTTCAATTTTCATGTGCCGAGCGAACTTAGTTGAATCTAAGTGGGGGAGAACAGTTCTGATATTCAGGACAGAAGCGAGTATGAAACTAGGGTGCGTTTCACATCCTCATCGGGGGAGGGAAGGCGGCCTTAGGGGCTGACTGAATATAAGATGTTGCGGGATGGGAGTTCGGGTGACTCCCCAACATTTGGATCGCGTCTTCTTGACGTCAGATAGCAGGCTTTGGGGAAATCAGGTTGGGGTTCCAGTCATGAATTGAGGTCATTATGGGTGTTTGGTCGAGTGTGTGCTCGACTTGTGCGTTTCGAATTGATAAATTAGGGGTAAGTCATTGGGTTGCGGTTCTGCTAGGGCGAAAGTGTTGTAAGTATTGGATTAGTGTCTAAGCCCATAACTATAATTGGTATGTACTTGACCCGATTTGGCATGGTCCATTTGGGTTTCATGGCATCGGAACGATTTGGATAGACTTTTGTGAGAAAAGGATATTTATGATTTATTAATATATTATAAGTTCTAATATATTAATATGAAATCATATTATTTAATTAGTATTGATCAAGAATTAATTTGGAATTAATTCTGTGATCAAAAGACACTAATTAAATATATGGGGATTGATTGTGTAAATCATTCATTCTTATATATGTGGGCTTATGATCCATATATCTTCATGTTGGGCTAAATCCATGGAGTAACTCATGGATACTCAATGGAGGTTTAACCCATGGAGCATGAAGAATATGGAAATACATGAGTTACATGGTGAAACCCAAATAGCCACAATATATAAAGACCCCATAACTCAAGAAATCGGCCCTAAGGTTTTCATATGAGAGGGCTATCCGATTTTAAGCATAAGGACTTTTTTCTCAAGTTATTCCAAGTTGTTGTTGGTGTTGTGTGAACCATTTAAGGTGTCACACTTGGGGCACTAGGCTCTTAAGCTCCATGGAATCAAGCTACAACAAAAAGGTATGTTATCCTAACTAGTATCTTCTATTGTTTATGTCAATTGTATGCTAGTTATAGGTTTAATACCTTGGAAACCATTTGCATGTATAATTAGTGAAAACATAGATCCAAGGTATTTAGGGTTGTATGTGCACCATAGGATGTTGTAGTATACTAAAACCCATCAGTGGTATCTGAGAGATGGGTTGTTTTCAATTATACTTGATGCTATTTGCAAGAAAAATCGTTTTTTTTTTGGAATCTGCCAGTTCACCACGAGGTGGTAGAATTTACCATGAGGTGGTGACTGTTTAGTGAAAAAAAATTAGTTTTTTGGCCTGTTTTGGATTAGAATCATTACCACAAAGTGTTTTTTTTTCATAAAATTTGATTTTGATGTTATGGTAATGTTTATTCTCATTCAAATAAAGGATAATTTTCAAAGTTTCAAGACTTGTTTTAGTTTATGTGATTAGCTAAGTTCTTGAAAATTGTTGATATGAATTATCTTCACTTATGAGTTTGATCTTATTCATAGAAAAATTCTTGATTATTGTGTTAATTGGTAATTTGATCTTTATGGTTTTTATGAACTCCATAACTTGTCCTCAAGTTATGGAAAATGAAGAGTTTTTCCTTTTAAAGTGTCATTAAAAGTCATAGGTTATGAAAATGGAAGAGTCTCTAATTTTAATGTCATCATAAAATGTTTTTTTATGTCTTCCATAACTTGTCCTCAAGTTATGGAACTTGAAAAGTTTTTCATAAAAATCATATTAAACTCATAAGTTATGGAAACCAAAAGTTTTTGAATTGTTCAAAACTTGCCCTCAAGTTTTGGAATTTGTAAAGTTTCCCCCATGAATACTATAATTCCAAATTAAACCCTTTAAACCCTTAGAATTTTAAAAGTTAAAATTCAACCCTTATACTATTATAATATTATAGGTTTAATATTTATATATATATATATATATATATGTATAATAACAAAGTCAGTCTTACTGTTAGTAGGCCTCACTCACGAAGTCGGTCTATAATGGGGGTATAAGGTTACAGCCTATAAAATGACAGTTTAATGGGTCTCCACTCTCACCCACGGCTTCCTTGACTGGTGGAGGGTCGTTAGCCGAACGGGTTTGACAGGACGTTAATTCTCCCTTCATTAAAAGTATAATGATAAATACTAAGCAACTAAACACTTATAAATTCCCGATCTTAGTTACTTAGGAAAATGTGAATTTGGTGCTAACCCATGAAATTACACTTTGTACCTTGCTTAAGTCGTTAGTGGAGCGTGTGTGGTTAACTGGCACACTAACTTGGATTTAACAAGGTTGTCAAAGGGTGGCTTAAGGTTTATCATAGATCGGTGGAGCGCGTGTGGTTAACCGACACATCGATTAGGTGATAAATATTAAGGGTACCAAGTATATTTGCATGGTTATTCACACCTTGTTTGTGATCCTCGACATCCCAGTCAGAAACTTGAGAGGGCATAATCGAGATTTAAACATGCCATTGAAAAGTTCAATGAATCTCAAAAGATCTAGGAGTTTCAAACCAATTAAAACCTAATTCCTATTTCGTTTTTCATGGTGGAAATTGGTGAATCGTCATTCGCCTACCTTCAAATATTTTATAGCTTTGATTACGGCATCCCTCTTCCAAGTTATAAAATGTTGTGTTGGGTCCTAGCCTTAATAATTCATATTGGGTGTTATATTAAGGACTTTAAATCAACTAACTTGAATTTCTCCCATTGTAGATGTCTGGTTCAAACAACTATGACCTTCCCAAATCTCTTGAAACAAGCTTTCCTAATGAAGATGATGTCCCGTGGTTGGATCATGGAAATCATACTTCACTTCCTCCACCTCCTCCAATTATTCTCCCTAACCCACAAGTTTAAGGTCACTCAAGCCCTATTGGCAGGAAAAGTCTGTGTGTGCTCATATCTTGGAGATGAAGTCATATATAGACAGGCCGGGAGAGTTGGGTGTCAAAGTCTTGAGGAAGTTGGTCGTTGACTAGGTTCTTCAATCACTTCCTAAGTCATATAGTGAGTTCCTTTGGGACTACTATATGACAGACCATGACATGACCCTTAATGATCTTACCTCTTTGCTTGATGCTGCTGAATCAGCAATGATTTGGAGCACTGGTAAAGCAAATTTGATTGGAAGATCGACTTCCCAAACTTCCATGGACATTGACAACGGTAACATTGGAAATCTAGAAAAGCTTTCTCTTCCCAATGGAAAGGGATCGGCCATAGTCAACCTGGTTGACCAAATTGTAAAGAGAAAGGCTAAGTCTGAGATAATCCCATGTACCATTACCAAAGAGTCCATATGTTTCTATTGCTAAAGGAAGGGACATTGGTTGCGAAGCTACCCTACTTACCTGAAGAATCATAAGGATTGTAAAGTCAGAATGTATGACTCTACTTCGGGTAAAGTCCACTATCTAACTCTATTAAGTTCCTATTTTGTGATTCTTATTACATGATGTGACTAGGTCGAATTTTGATGTTATGATAATCAAAGAAAAGAAAGGAAGCTTAAAGGAAGAATATCCTGATTCTGATCGCGAAGATAGATTTCGATCGTATGGTTCGGTGATCAGAATTTTGAGTTGTTGCTTAAGAGTTGTGATAGGTTGCCTAGGAATAAATAACAACATTGTTTTCAGATGCATTTACATTGTAAGGATAAGTTTTTTTCCGCATGTTTTAAAATAAAAGAAAAGGTTTTATTTTTATTTATTTTAAATATCCGTACAATGGCGTTTGTGAAAAATTGTTGTTTATATGATTCCATTGATAGCAATATTGGAAAATGGATTTGATTCTTTCGTTTGTGGTAGTGTCATAATTTACCAAATAAGGAAAGATTCTCATCACCCAAGTTTCAGTTGGATAGAAACTTGGAATCATGCAACTTGTATTGTATGATGAATGAGAATTTTCATCTTTGGGAAATTAAGACTAATTCCTTGATCACATGTATATGTGAGTCAAGTGAAGGATTAGGGGATCGGGTACACTTGCGTGTACAATGGTCAGGTCCACCACAGAGAACGATAAGACTATTCGTCATGATTTACTGAAGCTTAGTAAATATGGTTGTGCTTACAAGTTTAAGTGTAACTCTGAAACATTGGAAAAGTTTCAATGTAAGGCAGAACGAATAAGAAGAATCAAATTAGATAGTAAGATAAAAGTTTCTCCAATCTGAAAAGATGGGAGAGTATTTGATTATCTTGTTTTATGATTATCTTAGTGGTTATGAAACCATATCACAATTGATTCTCTAAAGGACATCTTAGTGCATTTGTTTGACTAAGAAGAGGAATCGTGAATTGTTGAATTGGTTAAATCAAAAAGATAAGTCATACTTCGTTCCAAAACAATTCTTAGAGTCATACTCCAAGATTGTGACTTGAGTGACATAATCTTAAGAAGGTTTAAAACACTTGTCAAATGTAGAGTAAGATGTTTTCTACTCTTGTACATTTGAAATTGGTGAGTTGTGATGTTTTGGAAAAAACAAAGACCAACTAAAACCAATTGTGTGAAGTGTTTATCTTGATAAGTATCAGCACTAACTCTTGAATATTTCTTTTTTCAAGGAATAGTTCTTGACAAGAGAATCTTATATGTCAAGAGGTCAGTGGGAGTCTTAAAAGATCTTGAAAAAGTTTCTAGAACTAATCAAGAATAAAACCTGTTGTTTATCACTAGCACACGACTTGAGTTTTGTAACCTATCGTGTTGACATATTCTTGTTTCTGTGCCCATTCCAGTTAAAGTTGACTATACATGTGAGTTCTATGAGTTCTCAGTTGTTTGCATAACTACCTGGAAGCAATGGTAGGCCTTTGTGCTACCAAGTGGCAAGAAGTTAAGATTGAAACAAGTTCAATCCATATGAGTTTGGATTTGTCACTAGCCTCCTCTTGCAGTTATGACATGTTCACATGGATAGGAACACAAACACCATAGAAATCTAAGTGTCATAAGGTTTCTCTTCGATTCATGAAAATGATGGTGAGGAAACGCTTTCACTAAGTAGATTTTAAGTAGATAGAAATTGTGATGTTTGGATTCTCAAAGTCGTTAGTGGAGCGTGTGTGGTTAAACGGCACACTAACATGGACTTGTGAGAAATGACAAAGGTCTAAACAATTGAGACTATGATTACGACATCCCTTTTTATAGTTTTAAAAATTGTTTAGACACACATGTGAGCTGTCTAAGAAAAGGTGTATGATTTTGATAAAGTCTTATCAAAGCATCTCGTATCGGAAATCTGAACTTTGGTAAGAAAGTCAATAAAGTATTGATTTCTGCAAGTCCAACTGATTTCTGGAGACATTTCAAAGCTAGTGGGAGCATAAGTGTTATGCTAATAATTATCATGTTAGTGGGAGCATGATTATTATGTTAGGTGTTGCGAGTTAGCAATGTTAATTATAGAAATCAAAAGTTTCAATTTGCAAAATGTGCTTTGCAGGGTTTGAAAAGTTGTTTTACTATAATTAAGGGAGAGGAAATTATACTTCATTTCAATTCTAAAAGGTTAGATTCAGATTTTAATCATCTTTAGTCAAGGATATATATATATATATATATATATATATATATATATATATATATATATATATATATATATATATATATATATATATATATATATGAATTTTATGTTGGAATGGTTCAACGTAAGGAAATTCTATATTTATTGCGTTCTCAAAATTCGATTATGATTACGGCATCCCTCTTCATAGTCGTATTTTGAAAACATGGCAAATAAAAAATATTGTAGCAAAAGACTGATCTAGGATCATGTCTTTATGTGAGACATCATCAATCGTGTCCCATATGCTTCGGGTATAGGATCGATTACATGTGCTATAATATTCATCCGTTCTAAATTTTCCAAATGCCTAGGGCATTAAGAGGGAAAAAGGACTAGAACTGGATATGATTAAAATGATTAAGCAATTGTCGAGGACAATCTGAGGTTTACCAAAGATTGGTTGCTCATGGACAATTGGAAGTATAGTGTTAATTTTGGAAGGACCGTATTGACATATTTTGAAAGGAGGCAACTCTTGTTCAGAAGTGATAGTCAAAATGGAATATGGAAATGTTTCCATAAGTGGAAGTTATTCATTAAATCTGTGTAAGATTGGAAAACTTAATGCAGGAAGGATGTTCAAAGGAATGTACATTGAATGTGAGACTTCGTTTCCATGGAATTGCTCTCCATTGGAATACTTTGTAAATGTCTTTTGCCAAGTCATTGTGACTTTTGTGCATAGTCATTACTAGAGGACCAATGCATATAAGTTTAGAATCTAACAGACTTCAGTAAATGGCAAAGAATCTTGTATTCTTACATTTGCAGTAAGGATTTTGGATTGTGAAATGAGCATCATTGGAAACATGTTCAATTGGTCTATTTCACAAAGTAAGGCTCATAGACAAACATAGTGTGCATACTTGGAGTATGGCATAACTATCGTTTGGACAAACATAGTGTGCATGCTTGGAGCATGGCATGACTATTGTTTTGATTCAAGTATGAAGTTGATTATTCGAAACATGATACAATGAATAATGAGTAATCAATATGGTGTTTAAATAAAATGTGTTTTATTTACTCTCAACGGTGCTTGGGGCAATAAAGGATTAGTATTATTATTGTGTTTCACTTTACATGTTTTGACTTTCCGAATAACTAGGTTATTCAAATTCTCCACAGTCAGTCATATGTTGGAAGTAGATATGAATCAAGACTGTCATGAAGTTGGCTTGCAGATGTCTAAGGTGTTGGACATAGCAAGAGTTGCTACAACATTCATGAGTGCTCCTGGAATGAGATTCGAGTATTGGATTAAACCCACGCTCATTTGACTCACTTCATGGATTTTATCACGAGTGATCATGAGACGATAATATATTATATTCTTCAAACCAAGATATATGAGTTGCAGTCTACAAGTCGGTTACACATTGGTTATGTGAAAACGCACCAGTAACTTGGTGTTATAAAACACATTTTTGTGTGTGATTTGATAAGTATATAGAGCAAGCATATGAGTCGAAGTTTATCCATTCCTTTTACCCTTGGAGGGATAAAAGCGATATATGTGGGCCCCTCGATGATTTGGTGATGACAAACGTAAGTGCTTGGTCGGGCCTATACTGATTTGATTTGTTCAATTAGTTAGTCGTCATAAATCGAAAATCGGGAAACAACAGATGGACAGAGAGAATGATTATAATCCATGTCTCGGTCCATATGATATCTAGAATGGAGGAATATATGATCTCTTATCTAATGGACGCGTCATTGATTTGTTTAGAGTTCGACAGCAGCTTTTAAGAGCTACGATTGCTAGTCGAGTTTTGGAGTCATAGTTGCAATAATAGTTTTAGACTTATCCAAGTGGGAGACTGTTGGATTAGTGTCTAAGTCCATAACTATAATTGGTATGTACTTGACCCGATTTGGCATGGTCCATTTGGGTTGCATGGCATCGGAACGATTTGGATAGACTTTTGTGAGAAAAGGATATTAATGATTTATTAATATATTATAAGTTCTAATATATTAATATGAAATCATATTATTTAATTAGTATTGATCAACAATTAATTTGGAATTAATTATGTGATCAGAAGACACTAATTAAATATATGGGGATTGATTGTGTAAATCATTCATTCTTATATATGTGGGCTTATGATCCATATCTCTTCATGTTGGGCTAAATCCATAGAGTAACCCATGGATACTCCATGGAGGTTTTAACCCATGGAGCATGAAGAATATGGAAAGACATGAGTTACATGGTGTAACCCTAATAGCCACAATATATAAAGACCCCATAGCTCAACAAATCGGCCTTAAGGTTTTCATATGAGAGGGCTAGCCGATTTTGAGAATAAGGGCTTTTCTCTCAAGTTAATCCAAGATGTTGTTGGTGTTGTGTGAACCATTTGAGGTGTCACACTTGGGGCACTAGGCTCTTAAGCACCATGGAATCAAGCTACAACAAAAAAGGTATGTTATCCTAACTAGTATCTTGTATTGTTTATGTCATTTGTATGCTAGTTATAGGTTTAATACCGTGGAAACCATTTGCATGTATAATTAGTAAAAACATAGATCCAATGTATTTAGGGTTGTATGTGCACCATAGGATGTTGTAGTATACTAAAACCCATGAGTAAGACTGCGGGGGAGCCGTAGCATTCACTAATGGCCGGTTAGGGTGAAAGTGTTGTAAGACTACGGGGGAGCTGTAACATTCACTAATGGCCAGTTGGGGTGAAGGTGCTGTAAGACTACGGGGGAGCCGTAGCATTCACTAGTAGCCAGATAGTGTGGAAAGTGTTGCAAGACTGCGGGGGAGTCGTAGCATTCACTAGCCAGATAGTGTGGAAAGTGTCGTAAGAGTGCGGGGGAGCCATAGCATTCACAATCGGTCATATAGTGTGGGAGGTGCAGAAAGATTGCAGGGTAGCCGTGATATTCTTGGATTCGTTCAGATGACTTAGGGCAGGGTGGGCCAGTTCGCCAGGTTGTGAGTAGGTCATAACATAAATTGAATTAGGAAACGATAGGTCGATAGAGACCGGGCATGACGTAAGACTATAGTTATTCGGGTAGCATTACCCTTTTACGTCAGATTCAGTGGCGATAGGTTGTCAGCCTATCACGATCGGAGGGATAAAAAGGATTGAAGGAGCCACGAGTGGCAGTATAAAGGGCAGTTATTGTTAGATGAGGTACCCTTCGGAGTTCGCATGGGGCGAATTCAAGGTTGCTTGTTGGCTCAGTAACCGGGCAGGAATCCGGTATTTCGGATGCGGGCGTTCTGCATCTGGTTATGGTAAGAAAATTCATTCAATTAGTAACACTGAGATAATCAGTACTGGAGGTGTTTTTCGATCAGTCATTCCTAGAAGAAATTGATGGTATTGTTTCAGCGCAAGCGGTCTGTCAAAGAGTCAGACCAATGTGAGGTCTTAGGATCCGGGGATGCAGGAGTAGTTTCCTGCAGGATACGAAGGATTTACCCCTCGCCGGGATTAGAGAGAGTTTGGTTGGGTTGGGATCAGTTGTCTTGGGAAGGCGATCGGAAGCTCAGGATGACGATGTATCCCTCGGGATGTCGGGTGCCGGTATTCGTTGGGTTCCGAACGGGTTGTCAATTTGCGGTAAGGGTGGAATACTTAAGTTTTTTCAAGATAGAAGTGCTCTCAAGGCTTCACCTTTAAGAGAAACACCCCGATTCGGGAAGCAGGGCTGAAGGCCCGGTATAGTGATCCTGTCAGGATCTGGCCCGGTTGGGCAAGGTGACGCATTGTGTAGGTTTATAATGGAGTTTCAGACTGATTCATAGTACTTACTATGTCTCAGGCACGTAAGTGTTTGGACAGCGATTCTGTGTGGTACCTTGGCCGATATCCAGGATAAAGAACGCCTGAATCAGGAAAGGAAGTAGTGGAAGATATAGCATAAAATGAGGATCTTGAAGACATAAGGTAGCCGGGTTAGTGAAGGTGCAGTGGGAAACATCAACCGGAGTAATAAGTGGATAGAGGAAGTCGGGGGCATGACGCGTGATTAGTATCCGGAGAAGGTGATTGTAGCAGACTTCGAGGACGAAGTCTAGTTTAAGTGGGGGAGAGTTGTAACACCCGAAATGTAGAAGGCTAATTACAGAAAAATATTTGCTGATTAAGAAGTCAACTCGTCGAGTTAGAGGGGGGCAACTCGACGAGTAGGATTATGTTGGTACGCGGGGATTTGAAAACCAACTCGACGAATTGTGGAGGACCAACTCGACGAGTTGGACTGGGTTTGGGAAACCCTAATTCCGGGATTTTGTGCCCTATTTAAGCAACTTAAACCTCAGAAGTTAGCCTCATTTCCAGCCTCCACTATCCTAAACCCTAACCTCGAAACCCTAAGGCACTTTTGAGTGATTGTGAGCCATTTTGAGGGTGTTGTGTGTGTTTGAATCCACTTAGAATGAAAGAAAGCTTGGAGATACAAGAAGGAGCTAATAGATCCATAAACTCTTCACCAATGGCGGCATCTTTGAGGTATAAAGTCGTCACCTTGACTTGTAGTTTAGTAGATCTCATTTCTTGTAGTTTTGGTTTGGTTTTGGGACTTTGTCTTGTGTATCCAAAGAAGAGAAGTTTCAAGGGGTTGAGGATGTAGATCTGGCCCCTACATGACCTCTAGAGGCTTAAAGTTGAAAACTTTAATAGCCTCCATGTCCCATTCATTAAGTATGTCCATTATAACGCCAAAAATGGAGCTTAGAGAGTGTTACAAGCATGCATGGATGTAAAGTTGGAAACTTTACGTGATTAAACCACCTTAGCACCTCGGATCTGTGTTTTGGGACGTTGTAGTGGGAATTTAAGGGCTTAATCGGTCAAGATCCTCTTTAAGGAACCTAGGGTTTGAGTTTGAAGCTTAATGAGTGGTTCTTGAGGGTAAAGTTGGAAACTTTACCCTTCTAGACATCAATGTGGAAGAGATCTGAGGTTTGGAGTCCTTGGATTCAAGAGAAATGACTTAATACGTTAAGTGGGTTTGGCATACTGGAGAACTCGACGAGTTCATAAGTGAACTCGACGAGTTGGTATGTGATTATCCCGATTCTGATGAAAAGGGCAAACTCGTCGAGTAGCCGGGAAACTCGACGAGTTGGGTCGAGACATCGCGATTCTGTCCTTAAGGGGAACTCGACGGGTTAAGGTACAACTCAACGAGTTGGGTCAACTCGGAGCGTTGACTTTGACTTTGACCAGGTGTTGACTCGGGTTGATCATTCAGTATTTCAGGCCTTTTTGGATATTGGGCCTTCTTAGGTTGGGTTCATGATGGATTGGGCCTTATTGAGCTTTGTGGGCTATTTCGGGTTTGGGCTGTTATTTGGATTTGTGTATCGTTGGACCAGTTAAGGAGGTATGTTTGGATTGGGAATAAGTTATTGGGCTTCAGTTATGAATCTTGTTGGGCCAAGGTCAAAACGGTCATTTTACCCCAAGTATGGATTAGGGATCTTGGATTGAGACACAATTGTGAATTGGGTGATATTTCGGTATTGACAACTCGGGAAGTGGACAGGGCAGCAACTAATAATTTCATTCGGGAAGCTTCTGCATTCGAGGTGAGTCTCCTCACCATACCAATGGGTCGAAGGCACCAAGGTCGGTCCATTTAGTTAGTTGTAGTTTTTATTGTGGACTCACTACTGATATGTCTGGTATGCATGTGTATGAGAATGTGCTAGTACTTACTGACTGGATATGTGAAGACCCCGGGGGCAACCCATGCCAGTTAGATATAAGACCATGAGGAAGAGCCTATGGCATTGCTAGGTAAAGACCATGCGGGGGAACCCATGGCGAGTAGTTAATAACATGTGAGGGAGCCAATAACACATAGGAGTAAGACCCTAGAAGGAGTCCATGACATCCCTATATGTTTATGTATGAGTTATGTAGTATGATAGATATTTTTGTGATATATGATATGCTAGTAGATTATTATGTTATTTGCATGGAAGACCTCGGGGGGAGCCCGTGGCAGTTGGATATAAGACCATGAGGGGGAGCCCATGGCATTCTTAGGTAAAGACCATGTGGGGGAGCCCATGGCAAGTAGGTATAAGACCCCGGGAGGAGCCCACGACATCGTTATATGTTATTACACAAGGCTTATGTGATTGATATGGTTTATGCGGTTATGTGAATTATGTGGATTATGTGGGGTATGCTCTGGGGAACTCACTAAGCTTCGTGCTTACAGTTTTGTTTATGGTTTCAGGTATCATCGGTTTGGAAAGGAAGGGCCCGGCTTGATCGCAGCGCACAGACCCGTGTTTCCTGCAATACTTGATTTTGGGATGAACTCTGATAAATGTTTTTAATTAGCAATGTTTTGGAAAGCTTGGATTTAAAAGATATATGTGTATTGACTGTATTGAAAAATGAAATTTTTACCCTTGATTTTTGGGTCGTTACACAAACCAAATGTGTAGATGCGAATCCTTCCTTCAATCGACTTCCTACCTTCAAAATCGAACCCAAAGGGTTTTGAGAAGGGTTTTTGTCGCAATACTTCTCCAGAAAGTCACCTCCAAGTCCCCTAATTCGTCCTAATGTTTGGATATATATATATATATACACTTGCCTAAAATCGGGCCACCACGTCGTGGTCCTCAAGTTTACCCTATATTCTCCAAGTCAGTGTCAAGAATCGTGAATATTCCATTCACCATGTCGTGGTTATCGAGAATCAACATTTTTTCAAAATATAAAAGTTGTCCGAAATTGTGTCTAGTTTTCAGATCATTGTGAATCACATCAATCAGAGTTATGAGTAATGATATATGGCCAAAATACTGACAAGTGGTGAAGTTGTCCAACAACATTCTTTTTGTGTCTTCGACTTGCCTAATCTCGCAGTTTCCTGCTTCCAGCTTCCATATGTCTTCCGAGCATGTGTTTTACGCTACATAACAACATATAATATATTAAGTACCTTTTGTTCTATAATAAACATAATTATAGCTAAAAGTATTAAGATATGATCTAATATATATATATATATATATATATATATATATATATATATATATATATATATATATATCAATGAACAAGAAAAAATCAAATGTACTTGTGAACCAGGTGTATCAAGTAGACGATTAGTAAAGGAAAAAGAAAGAAGAAATGGATTGGGCTCAATATAGATTAATAGTAACGAGAATTGGTTTTGATTGGGCTTGATCTAAAAAAAATTATTGGATCATCAATGGGGTTGAAACAAATTAGATCCAACGAATCAAAACAATCAAAAATCAAAAACGAAAAGCACGAATTGAAAAAAAGATTAAATTCGGATTTTGAGAAAACCAGAATCGTTCATCATTGGATCTTCAAGAACAAGGTATCGATCTCAACATGAATTTTTCAGAATCCATTTGAGAATTTGAGAAACCTTCATGATAATTCTTTTTTTCATTTGTAATACTCGAATCGATTATGGAATATCTCAGTTCTTTTGTTGGAACAAGAAAATCTCCAAATTTCACATTCTAACATCATCTTCATAATGTTTTTGAGAATTTTCAACAATTTTGGGTTTAGAATTTGAATTTATTGCAACATTTGATGATTCTTGCTTTAGAACCCAAATTTGATTCATAGACTTCGGCTTCAAGACAACATTTGAAGAATTTTGTTTAGAAACCTAATTGTTCTTATTTTTCATCATCATCTTATTATTATTATTATTATTCTTCATCTTTTTGTCTTGAAGTTTTTAATTCAATAACAACATCATTCTTGACAACTTCAACTTTTCAACTTTGAATCAAATCTGTTGGAGTTTGATACATCTGAACTTCTTAGATTGAAGGCTTTCTATATGGCACCATTCCTTCAAACGAATCACAAGAACTCAAGGAATCATCGGTTTGAACTCCAACTGAACAAAAAAACTTTCACATCTTCATGAAACTCACATTTAATTCCTATTTCTTGAACTTCAACAAATTTGAGATCATGAAGATCATTAGGGTCTTCAATAAGAGAAACATATTCCTTTTTGAATAATTCTCTTTATTTTCCTTCCTTTTGATTACCACACTAAGATAACATATCCATGGGAATTTCAATCAAACTTCCAATCTTACCAAGAGGTTGAAATATCAATTTTCCATGATCATCTTTCTTGTCTCCATAAGAAATCAAAGTTTCCCATGTAATCAACCCGCCTTTCAACAATAAACCATAAAATCTATTCTCATTGACTTTGTATTTGACATCTTTAATCATCACGATCCAAGAATCATAATGCAAATACACCATCTTTGATCAATTAACAAAAAAGATCACAAGAACTTGAATGTTTCTAGAGAGAGAAAGTGAATATGAATAAAATCCTAGAGAGAGAAAGTGAATATGAACCAACTTTCTAGAGAGAGAAAGTGAAATTAACAAGTATTCTAGAAAGGGAAAATCGGATTCTGAATCAAATCAAGGACTAAATTAGATTTATAGAACACAAACTCTCTTAAAGATGAAGAACTTACACCCATTTGAGATTCACCAAATCATGTTGTCATCATGGATCAAATTCTTGAGAACTTCAAGAACACCCACTCTGATACAAATTATAGTGGGTTAGATTATGATGACATGTGCGGAAATGTAAAGATCAAGTGAATCAATTAATCATGAAGAACACAAAGAGTAGATAAAATATGTTTAAGCTCTCATTAGATCTATAGAACTATTACAAAGTGGGTCTTGCGGTAATTCTCTCACTAGTCTAATCACTCCAAAATGGGTCTTACATTAAATGGGAGCCACTCACTTCCTATTTATATTTATAGGAAAGGATAAACCCATTACACATCACAAGAGGGTAAGCCACATCCAAGGAGAACTTTGCACCCTAACATCTAGTTGAAGTTTATTTGTTCCTTCTGCCTTAACAAGAGAAGTCACATCTATGAGCCCCTCGATGATTTGGTGTTGACGTCTAAAGTGCTTAGCCGAGCCTTGGTTGAAATTGGTGTGTTTAATTTGGTAGTCAGATACAGTCGTCACAAATCTATATCGGGAAAAATAATCTTGAACACTAAGATTAACCCTTATCCATGTCTCAGTTTCATACAAATATCATAAAACAAAGAAATAACTAATCATTTATCTAAGGGTTGAATCTTGATTAGATCAGAGTTCGGTAGTTGCATTGGATGGCTAACTCTCTGTTGATTATTGGAGAAGTATTGGACATCGTATAGTTGACGACTTGTCCAAGTGGGAGACTGTTGGAAAGAGTGTCAAAGGTTATTAACTATTGATACTATTTCCAATAATAATAGGATCCTTTTGGGTTGCCTTCATGACCCAAATTGATTAGAATAAATAAAGAATAAATTATTTTTTTAATTATTATGGTTTAATAATTAATTAGAAACTCATTTGAAAAACTATTTTGAAATTAATTAAATAGTTTTAATTAATTAAAAGGGATGAATATTAATTAATCAATAGTTATTTAGTTGGAATGTTCTAGAACCCTTATGGAAAGAGCATTAGATGAAATTCACTCAATCTTACATGGGATGAGAGGTGAAAATCGAATTTGGTATCCATCCCGCATGATATGGGAGACAAACATAAGGAAATGATCCAAGGCTATAAATAGGGCTCTATGGATCTCATAATTCCTTGCACCTTGTCTTGACAAATTCGCCAATCCTCTTCCTCCCTTTATATGGGATGATATCTAACCCTCTTAGGGTTTGTGAAATTGACTATTTTCCTAGTTACTTTTATTCTCTCTTTGGTGTTCATTGTGTGTGGTACCATTAGAGGGATTCTGGTTTGGGTCCTCTCATCCAAGCAACCTTGAGAAGGACAAGATATATTAGATGGAGATCAATGGCTACATACGAGGTATGTTATTCTTCATTCTTTATGTTTTAGTAGAGTATCATTAATAACATGAAACATAGATCTTTAGGGTGCATGAACACATAGGATTATTGTTATGTTTTAGCTAAGCATCATTGTTAGACCTATCTGTGATACTGTTAGACCTGTTTAGGTGCATATAAAATCCAATAGAAAGGTGCTCCTTACGAGTCCGGTAACGTGTTAGACCTTTTTGTAATATTGTTTCATCGTTTTCACCACTTTGCCACCGCCGCTTCACGCTCACAAATATCCGCTAAACTCTATAGCATCTTTGTTGGTGTTCCTCCACTTTGAGTAAATTTGATCTTTTTTTTTTCTATAGACTCCAATTCTTATAAGGTGCCTTTTTTTCCTTGAGTTATAGTTGATGTTGAATCTCTTCATACTTGGAATCCGTTTCGGGTGCGATTTCATGTTGAAAGTGAGTTTCGAATTGGCTTTAGGTTTGGTATTGGAATTGGAGTTGAGAGTCGGGAATGTTGTCAAATGGGTTGAAGTCATTTTTCGGCTGGGATTGCACTTGAGATTAAAATTTGAATTAGGGTTGGGATTGAGATTAAGACTGAAATTGGGTTAAGTATTAATATGATATGGAGTGTAATATACACCGAGATAATGGTAATTAGGAGGTGAATAAATAAGGCGATCAATTTGATTTTGGAGGAAGGTAGGTGATGAAGGGTTTGAAGTTGTTAAGTTTTGAGTATTTTTTTTTTCTTAGAGTTTCGGGGCTAGATGGGGAATTGGAGGAAAACATTTTTTCACAAAATAAGAAGAGTGTTTGAATGAAAAAAAAAATGAAAGTTGTGACTTAAAAATTTAGATAGTTGGTATTTTAATGGTTTAAAAATGGTTAAAATTTCAAAATTTTTATGAAAAAAACGGATAATTTTTTTGAATTTTGAAAAGTGGCATACTTTTTCTCATCGGAAGATTGTTGCCGAGTTTGCGGTCCGATATTTTGACGAGTGTGCGGCCGATATGGAGTTAAATGAAGATAATTGATAGGTGTCTGATCATGGAGTCTAATCATGGAGTTATATCAATGAGGTTCAATTGTCGTGCTACTGCAATGCGGACCGTTCGTTTAAACAATTTGATGGCTGTAAACTTGTTATCGCATGAATATAATAAATTCACTTTTGAACGAGTGATTTATTAAAAGTGCTTCAATTATTTATTTATATTTTAGGCAAAGTAAACTAATGTAAAATTCTCAAAATCGTGTAGACATATCATTATGTTTTATTTAGTCGGTAGCCGATAAATTAGTTTAAAAATTCATAATGTTTTATAAAAGATAATGATAAGCTAGACCGTAAATATAAAAGGACATAAATAAACTTTTATATATATAGCTAAAAATAACATATTATATATATATATATATATATATATATATATATATATATATATATATATATATATATGTTATTTTTAGCTATATAGTGATGTACCATGCAATCATGTATGATGTATACGTTTATGAATACATTTGGATGCTCATATATATATATATATATATATATATATATATATATATATATATATATATATATATATATATATATATATATATATATATATATATATTTGGAATAATTTTCAAAAAGTTCCGATAACTTTTGAACGACTATTTCAAAATAGTGTATTTACAAGCTAGAATAAGTTTTCTTACAAGTTTACCAAATAATAAATTGCAACAAGCTAACCTATTTTTATGGCCTTAGTATGAATTTTATTTGATGAATTGATATAATATCCAATTACTATAAATTTGATGCATGTGTTTATGAATAATGACAAAAAAACATTAAAAAACTTTTGATAACAAATTTATCGATAAAGAAGACATATTTGAGTAGCTTTTGTGTTTGTTTTACACCATTCTTGAAAGATATGTTCGTCACTTTAGTGTTGATATTTATCGGTTTATCCCCTCTCCACGTCCCCCAATATTTATTTGCTCACACAATTATCATAATATTTTTTAATTATTTGATATGTTTTAAAAATAATTTATGTAATCATTTGTACACAACTTGATGAGATAAACTATTGGCATTAAATGTAACTAGTAAAGAACTCGCGGCTACGCCGCTTCTGGGGTAATATGGAAAAAATCAGTCAACTTTAAAATATATGTGCTGAAATTGTAAATCACCATAAATAGGGGAGAAAGTCGACAACCCCTAAAATTAGATGTCAAAAGTGTACAATGAAAAGAAGGGACATTGGTGGAGAAAATCCAAAAATGTTGTGGGAATAATGTTAAAGTTGTCAAAGTTGGGAAAATATGTTGGCAAAATTTTAAAGGAAGTTTTCTGTGTTTTTTATGTCAAAATGTAAAAGTTTTGACTAGAATGACGAAAAGTGTCAAATTCATTAAAGATTTGTGGCAAAAACACCAAAATCTAAAACCTTTGACTGCAAGGACTAAAAGTGTCAAAGTCATTAAAGATTTGTGGCAAAAACCTTAAGGCACAAAAACTTAATCAAAAGGCAAAAATGTAAAAATTTTGACTTTAGAGACTAAAAGTGTCAAATTCAGTAAACTTTTGTGGCAAAAACCTAAAGCCTAAAAAGATACTATTCTTAAGCTCCTTTGGATTTAATATATATATATATATATATATATATATATATATATATATATATATATATATATATATATATATATATATATATAATATCGTATACATATTCAAGTTTAATATAACATGAGTGTTAAGTGTATTTAAAAATAGTTCATGTAATCATCAACTTCAAAAAATTTGAAATCTAACATTGTAATTCCACAAAATTATTCTAAATAGCAAATATAGTAATATAGTAGTTCACTAACAACCAAAACATTAAAAGAATGATAATTTTTTAGTCTTATTTATTTCATTACTTTTTTTTTTTTTTGGAAACAGCCATTAATAAAAAGAACCAACACCAAGCAAGCAGCTAGGAGAAGGAGCGAACATTACAGTCAAGTACAAAACAAATACAAATTACAAAACAGGGCTAGAACACCACTCTTCCCATGAACTATGAACACCTTTACTCCTATGTTTTGCCCATAGATACACCATGGATTTGATTCCGTCTACCACCCGTGAAGGAGAAGTGAAGTACCCTTTAAAAATTCGATCATTTCTGGCTCTCCAAATTGCCCATATCATACCGTAGCAGATCGATATATAACAATCTTTTTCCTTCGGACATCTTCCATGGGAAGCAATAGAATGGATAAGATCCATTATGCTACGTGTCTCATTATTATCCATACCACACCAATTAAGCACCAGATTTCGAACTTCTCCTGCAAATGGACAGCTAAACAAGATATGTACGACACTCTCCTCCATTCCTATGCAAGCTCCACATAAAGTAGTATCTATCGAGATACCCCTGTTTCTTAACTCTACTGTGGCATGTATCCTCCCTTGCACAACCCTCCATACAAAGCATGTGACTTTTATGGGGATCATTTTACACCATCTAATGTGAGAATGAGTAGGTAATACCATGAGAGAGCGGTCAATGTATCGCCTTAGGAATTTCACCTCATAATCACCATCAGGATCAAGATGACATATCCATTTGTCTGGACCAGAACGAGGATGGAATTGATCAAGAATGCCGGTTAACCTCTCCAACTCATCTGTCATGCCAACATTTATAGGATCAGATTTCCAATTCCAGCAATACCCGACTGTATTTCTCCTGTTAGCCACCAAACAGTTTTTATGTGCTTCAAGTTGATATAGTTGTGGGAATTCTAACTTTAGTGTATAACTACCAATCCATTTGTCTTGCCAAAATTTGGTTTATCTCCTGAGTTAATTATCAACCTGCAAATGTCATTAAAGCACAAACCACTTGAATTAATGTCTTTTTTGATGCTGGCTATATTATTCCATACTCCAGAAATGCTTTTCTTTGAGAGGTATTCCATGGGCTTATTAGTGAGGTTGTGAATTCCTGCAATTGTGCGACCCCAAAGTGAATTAGGCTCATTCTTCAACCTCCACCACCACTTAACGGTTAATCCAATGTTTAATGCCCTAATTGATCCCACACCAAGTCCACCTTTATCTTTTGCAGCTACAACCTTTTCCCATGCTACCCAGTGTATCTTCTGTTTATCTTCATGACTACCCCATAGAAACTTCCTACGAATTTTTTCAAGAGAATCCAATACACCCCTCGGGGCTTTGAAAATGGATAAGAAATATGTAGGAAGATTCCTTAAGACTGACTTGATTAGGGTTAATCTCCCCCCGAACGATAGTGATTTGGCTTTCCAAGAAGAGAGTTTGGTATGGAATTTATCGATAATTGGCTGCCAATTTTTCACTAGATTCATGTTGGCACCAACGGGTACTCCAAGGTATGTGAACGGGAGGGAACCAGCGACACATCCAAGAATGGATGCCTACTGAGCAGTCTCTATACTGGAAGCACCATTTCCAAAAACTTTGGACTTATGAAAGTTCACTTTAAGACCAGATGACACATGAAAACAATTAAGGATCCGAGCCAGATTTTTTAAGTTCGATCTGGACCATTCTCCTACGAACAGTGCATCGTCTGCATAAAATAGGTGCGAGATTACTGGCCCGTTACCTGTGATTTGTACACCCCTGAAAATGCTTTTTTCTCCAGCTGTTTTCATTACCGCGTTTAGCCCTTCCATCGCAATGATAAACAAGAAGGGAGAGAGAGGGTCCTCTTGTCTAACTCCTTTGGTGATGTTGAATTCGCCTGTGGGAGTGCCATTGACTAGAACCGAGGCTCTGGAAGAAGAAAGACATCCCCGTATCCAAGCACGCCAGGTATTACCAAAGCCCATTTGTGTCATAATTGAGTCCAAATACCCCCACTGAATCGAATCAAATGCTTTATCAAAGTCTACTTTAAACAATAAGATCTTCTTTTTTATCCTTTTTGCCCAAGCACATATCTCATTAATGATGAGTGGTCCTTCTAGGATGTTACGACCTTCCACATATGCCGATTGAACCTCGCCAATAATGCCTCCAATAATTGTTTTGAGTCTAGAAGCCATAATTTTTGATATTATTTTAGACATGCAGCCAATCAAACTGATGGGTCGGTAGTCCTGGAGTAGTGTCGGATCCTTCACTTTGGGAGCGAGTTTACTAATTTTCACAAATATATCCTACCTAAAATATGACCAAAATACGTGGTTTAGTTAAAATTTGAGGTGCACATATACCAGTTTTAAACTAAGTCGGCTTTTTCTAAATGTTGTATTTTTTAAAACCATTTTCGGTTATAATCAATTCAGTTTTTTTGGAACTTAAATTGCGTTTAAAAACTGTTTTTTTCGGTTAAGAAAAATTGGTTTGATTCAGGTTTTCTAAAAAAACTGATAAAAAACCCGGTTTCAATTTTTTACCAAAAAGGCTATATTAAATAAATGATTCAGTTTTAGGGTCGTTTTGATAGTTGCTGACTGGAATAGAAACTGATTTGGTTAGAAGTTCTGAGTTAACTTCTAACTGAAACTTGTTGCTTGAGTTTACATTTGACTGATTGTGAAAAATGACTATATTACCCTCAAAAAACATTTTTATAATAATTCCTTTATGATTTACCATTTAATTTATAACATTATATTTTTTACAAAAACATTCAAAATGATGTAATTTACAACCATTCTTTAAAAAATATGCATATAAGCATATAACATAGGGACACTACGAGAAAATAGCAAGGTACCACATACCCGATCAACCATTATATGCAAAAATAGCAAGCAACTTTCATCATTGACATCAAATGCAAACAATGCAACAAAATAGTAACCATCAAATGCCAAAATAACAGTCAACACAAGGCCTTATAATTCAAAGATCCAATAATAATTTTATAACCTACAAGAATCCTTATAATTCTTAAATCCAATAATAATTTTATAACCTACAAGAATCATATTTAACCTTATATTATCGATAACATTTGATGTCAAATAATGCAACATATTTCTTCTACAACAGGTTTAATTTGAAGTGCCGATACAACCACCTTAAATTTATAATTTGGAAAATGAAAGCTTGCCTTGTTAGACTCAATTGTACAAAATGTAATGTTCTTCCTTGTGTAATAAAGCAAAAACCCAAAAACGTAACGACTGAGAAAAAAACAATTACAAGTATTGCAAATCGTCACTCTGATCTCTCCTATTGAATTATCCACAAAGCATACCGAACATCTTTCGATAAACATCAACACATCAATTTGACTTTATAATTCAATCACATCTCAATTGATTCCATTCACTTTTGCCAATTTAAATCAATATTTAGGTCGTCAAATATTTCCATCAAACAATTAAAATTTACCGATTCCATGCATAAACAAGAAATCAAAAATCATCAATGATTCTTTAGATCAAACTTTTGTTGAATTTTTATTCAAATATTATGTAACATCCTGATTCCGAGGTATAATATGTATATATGTTATTTATGAGTTGACTGGGTGACTCGACGAGTTGGTGCCTCAACTCGTCGAGTAGGGACGAAATGGCCATGTGGGTTTAATGACCGACTCGACGAGTCAGAGAGCCGACTCGACGATTCAGAGAGCCGACTCGCCGAGTAGGCGCTGTAAGATGAAAACCCTAATCTTCGGGGTTAGGGCCTATTTAAGAGAACTTATGTTCTCATTTCCGCCTCACCAGCTGCCCAACTCCCCTGTGTAAAACCCTAATCGCCCTTTGAGCTAAGAGAGAGTATGTGAGCTAATCCTTGAGTGTTTTGGTGCATCTTTTGAAGAAAAGGAAAGGATTTCGAGCAAGGAACGAGAAGGGGCTGTTAGATCCGTTGCTATTTCGTCCAGAGCTTCTGTGGAAGGTAAAAAGTCCACACCTTTCTCATTATGTTGGTTAGATCTCATGTTTATGGAGTTTAGGGCTTTTTCCTTCTAATATTGGAAATTTGAGTGTATTGAGTTCATCTAGAGATTTGGACTTCAGATCTGGACCTTGTGAGGTCCCTAGAGTCCACAGGGCCCCTCCTTAATTCAGCCATAATAGAGCTTTTGAGTGAAAAACCCTTAATGGATTATGTTTTTGGCATTTCAAGCCCTAAGTGCCATGCATGGACGTAAAGCTTGTGGCTTTACGTGATAATCAAGACTAGGGAGGTCAGATATAGAGTTTGGGGTTGCTTTCTGCCTTAAAAACGTCTGAATGAGAAACTGAATTAAGGAACTCGACGAGTCAAAGAGCTGACTCGGCGAGTCGGCTAGGGTTTTCCCCGATGAGTCTGGATATGGGTAACTTGGCGAGTTGACAAGACGACTCGACGAGTTAAGTTGGGTTTTTGTGATGTTATGAGGAACAATGGGGACTCGGTAAGTCACATAGGTGCACTCGGTGAGTCAGGTTAACATGGACAGTTGACTCGAGTGTTGACTTTTGTTGACTTTAGGGTTTGGTCAAGGCAGGACATATGGAGACCATGGAGGGGTAAAATGGTCTTTTACCCATCCTAGGAGCTAAGGAGGGACTATCATGGGTTTATTTGGAATTGTGATCTTTAAGTGTTAATTAGAGATGTTTGTTACATGTAGGCTACATCTGGTGATTCCTGTTTGAGGAGTACACATTTTCTTAGCCTACTTACGAGGTGAGTTTTGTCACTATACTTACAATGAGTGGTATCTATGTGTGACCGGAGGGTCTTATGTGCTTATCTGAGTTATGTGATATTATGCACTTTGTCTGTGTGATATATATGCTATATTCTGTGTTTTACTGAGATAGGACTGGAGGGTCCAACCCGAGTTGTGGGACCGGAGGGTTTCCACTGAGACAGGACCGGAGGGTCCAAAATGAGCTATGAGACCAGAGCGTCCTCACTGACACAAATAACCGGAGGGTCCAGACTGAGACGCATGAGACCGGAGGGTCCATGCCGAGTTATAACCATGAGAGGCTTCATATTTTTGTATGTGATATTTTGAGGAACTCACTAAGCTTCGTGCTTACCGTGTTATGTGTGATGTATTTCAGGTACCTCTCAAGACCGCGAGAAGGCGCTGACATGATTGTACACACTTGTTCGGGAGTATGTTGAGGATTCTGGGATTTGACTTTATTTGTGATTTTGATGTTGACATTTTGAGATACATGTGGTTTTATGAAATACAATATATGAGTTTATTGTGCTTTTAAAATGAAAAATTTGGTTTTGAAAATTTACGGTGTTACAAGTTTGTATCAGAGCCTTGGTTTGAGGGATTCGGATGCACCTTCGGGTATGTCTGGACTCAAACTGAGGATTTGAGAAAAATTTTCAAAAAAATTATTTTTTTAAACCGAGTAAGAGATTTCAAGAGAAAACGAGAAGGAGCAGTGTGTACAATCAGCCAGGGCCCGAACGGTGGTTTCCCAAAATACCCTTAACTGTTTATTTTCCAAGATATTTATGAGATACTTATGAGATGTAGAGATGCATGCTAGAGAGTAGGCTAGGTATTTCATATTCTAGGGCTAGAGTTGACTGATTTGTGATGCCTTACCCTAGGAGATGTTTTTGACCAGTGTTATCTGTTATTTGCTCTGAGTATGTGCTGAGCTTTGAGTCGAGAGATAATCTAGGAAGAGATACCTAGATGAGCATATGAGTAGCCTACTGGGAGAGTAGCCTGATATTTGTGAGAGATAGAGTATTTGTGAATTAGAACCTTAGGAGGAGGACTTGGGATGACTACAAGTTGGTGTGGAAGGTAGTATTGGGCCCATACTACTGAAAGCACCAGATCTGTATGCCACCCAAGTAAGAATCCTTAGGATGATAAGGAACAAGTAGGGATGAGTGATCGAGTGTGAGTATGCTCGAGCGAGTCTCTGATGATTTTTGTGTTGTGTTTCAGAGACATCATGGTGGGTACACGCCACAACCCGGGAGGCAGTGGGACTAGTGATGATGAGATTCGCAGGATGATTCACGAGGAGGTGGCCGCAGTTATTCGAGCGGAGATTACTGAGATGTTTGGGTCTATTAAGACCACCCTAATTGAGACGTTTGACGAGCGATACGCTGATGTTACTGAGGCCGCTGCTGCTGCAGCCACTGCAGCTGTTGCTGCTGCTAGGCCACAGGCAGGTGACTCGTTCTTGTTTCGGGAGTTCAGCAACACGAAGCCACCAGAGTTCGATGGGACGCAGGATCCGATTGATGTCATGATATGGATCGCTGATATTGAGGGATGCTTTTATACTTGTTCATGCCCAGAGCATCTGAGAGTCCGGTTCGCCCTGAACCAGCTTCACTTGGGAGCAAAGGACCGGTAGAAGTTTGTGACGACTGATTTTACCCCTACAAATCATGCTACAGTGACTTGGGAGAGGTTCACCAAGTTGTTTCAAGATGAGTATGTTCCCCAGGTGGAAAGGGAACGTTTGGCGCAAGAGTTTTGTCTCTCAAGCAGAAGACAGAGTCGGTGACTGAGATTACTAGGATGTTTCATGAGAGGGCGGTGTTCTGCCCTGAGCACGTGTCCACTGAGCAGGCACGTGTGAGCCGGTACTTGAGCATTTTGAGGAGGGATATTCGAGAGTTCGTGGCGAACTCGTCTTATCGGAAATTGGCTGAGTTGCAGACCAATGCCAGGAGGAGGGAGATTGAGTTGGAGATTCAGACCAGAGAGGAGGGAGAGCAGCAGGGGAGAGATAGGAGACCGACACAGTCGCAGTCAGCGGCTAAGCGGGCTAAGCCCGCTGATTCGAGGACTGGAGGTCATAGGGGCCGCGCTTGTAGCAAGTGCGGCAAGACCTACAAGGGATCTTGTCGGGCAGGGATTTGCTACAAATACGGCAAGGAGGGGCACATGGCGAGGGATTGCCCCATGGGATTTTCTGTTTGCTTTCACTACAACCAGATAGGCCATCGGAAGGTTGAGTGTCCTCATCTTACCCAGGGATCCGCCCAGACTACCACTCCTACTATTTTGCGTGTTACTGATAGCAGGCCAGGGAAGGCCGAGCCTCCGAAGGCTCGTGGGAGAGCATTTCAGCTGGCAGCGGAGGAGGTCCGCGCCGCGCCTGATGTTGTTGCTAGTACGTATCTCTTTATCTATGTTGTTTTGAGATTTGTTTATACTTACATTGTGTTGTGTATAGGTACTTTTCTTGTGAGTTCTGTACATTTTTTAGTGTTGTTTGACTCGGGTGCGAGTCGATCTTTCGTGTCCTTAGCTTTTAGTCGCCACATCAGTACCCGACGTGAGGCATTGAGTCGACCTCTGAGAGTTTCTATAGCCGACGAGCATGCGCTTTTCGCTACTGATGTATTTCGAGGGTGTGTAGTAGAGATTTTCGGTGTTGAGTTCCCGATAGACCTGGTGTGACATCCCCATTTTTACGGCCAGAAAAGACCGATTTAGTTTATGCTTTTTAATAAAAATCAAAGTAACTTCTTAAGAAAAGTGTTGCGGAATTTTGTTCCCAGAAAAACATGATAAATATGTTATCAAAGCGTTTTCGAAGAAATGTGTTTTATTCCTTTTAAAACCTTGGGATGTCAACGTCAATACAGAAACATAAGCATAAACAGAACTTTCATTCACTTACACTAGTGATCTACATCTCTTTAATCCCTCAGTGAAGTGTAGCTTTATATCGACACCTGTGATGCAAATAAACTGAGTGGGTCAGGTTGGGAAACCTGGTGAGTACATAGGGTGTTCAACCCACAATAGTAAAGTTATTATGTTTTATCATCAAAAAATTAACCCAATTACCCATCCCCATTATCTTCTTTAATTCCTAGGGATCTACCCTAAGAATCATCTATCACTCATTCCAAAGGGTTTTCCTAAGGAATAGGCACGAAGTCCATCGTCGCCAAGGTTTATACAACAGGCACTAAATCCATAGCTGCCAGGGTTCATCCAACGGGTGCTAAGTCCATAGCTCTCATTTATCGACAGTATTATTTGCGGGAGTCCACCTGCAATACATGTCAATGGGTTTTTAGAGTACACCGGGTGAACGTATTGTTCACAACACCTACAGGTAGCGAGCCTGCTAGTGTTCCACATACTGTCTAGAATAGTCCATGGTTGTCATCCGTACTCTGCTAGATGACGGGGCCATCGTTTGGGTAAAGGTTTCTCTCATTTTTCACCTCTCACCCTCATCTCATAATCTATATTACCTTTTATCTCATCCTTTGACTCATCTTTCATCACACACCAACTATTTCATCTTCCCATGTTTTACCCAACATATTTGTGGATATAAAATACATATACAGTTCAGATCGGAAGAAATAGTTTAGATCTGTAAAGAAAATACATATACGGTTCAGATCTGAAGAAAAAGGTCTAGATCTGAAAAACAAAGTCTAAATCTTTCATCATACTTTCAAAGCATAAAATACATATACAGTCTAGATCTGAAGAAAAGGTCAGATCTGGAAAGATAGAAGTTTAGATCTTTCATCCAGTACAGATCTCAAGTATAAATCATCCATATATCAGGTTTAGATCTGAAAAGTTCAGATCTGCAGTGAGAAAGTCCAGATCTGAAGGAAAAAGTTCAGATCTGAAAGAAAAGGGTTAGATCTGACAAAAATACATATACCATTCAGACCTGAAGAAAAGTCTTAGATCTAAAAGGAAAAAAAGTTTAGATCCGAAGGAAAATCTAGATCTGAAGGAGAAAGTTCAGATCTGGAAGAAAATGTTTAGATCTAAAGGAAGAAGTTCAGATCTGAAAAGAAAGAGGTTCAGATCTTTCATCCAGCAAACATCTCAGGTAAACAGACAACATATATTTAGACACATAGCACATAATTTATATAAAATACTTCATATCTATGTGTAAGATGAAAGTGACTATGCACTCACCTGATAAGGAGTGATTCGGACAGCACTTCGCTTCTTAAAATAATCTCCTTTGACGAAACAGGGAAGTTTGCTTGAAAACAGGGCTCTACACGTGCAGAGTTTCGAATCGAAAAACTCTTTTTCTCGGAGACTCCGGGCTCTCCGAGTCTTCCTTCTAGAGATAGAAAGGTTTCCTAGGCTTCTTGGGGTGTTTTGGGAGGTTGAGAGAGTGAGTAGAGAGAAGAATAAGTGGGTTTTGGTATGAAAAATGAAGGAACTCTCGGGGGTATTTATAGGCTGAAAAAGGGGTGAACTCGTTGAGTTTCTGGCGCAACTCGTCGAGTTTCTGACCCCCAACTCATCGAGTTGCTGGTCCAACTCGTCGAGTTGGTGCCACGTTTCGTCATCAGATTGTGCCACGTCACCCACTTCGCTGCAGCACCCTGCCGACTTCTAAACCCCATAACTTTCGCATACGAGCTTCGTTTTCGACGTTATTTATATCCACGCGTAGGTGAGGACAAGCTCTACAACTTTCCTTTTGACCCTATCGGCTAATTCTCGACCGATTTTAAATTTAACAGTATGAGAAGATTACATTGTTAAACGACCGTGTAGAATTCACAACTTCTACATACAGAATCCGTTTTCATCTGTCTTTTTATCGTTGAGCTCCTATTAATGAGATATTTAATTCTCATTTGGGTTGTGTTGGCAAAAAATCGATCGATCTAAAATTCGAACTTAGGGCTATACACTGCTAAGTCGAAACTTCGAAAAATCATAACTTCCTCATACGAAGTCAGATTTGGGCGTTCTTTTTATGGACGCTCTCGGTTTAACATATTCTACGACTTTCATTTAGATCGATAAGGCTAAAAGTCGCTCTATCGTAAATTCACTATTTACGCTTCCCGGCGCCGTGTCGGTTCCGTCGCGAAACTTCGACGAGTCATAACTTCTTCGTTATAACTCGGATTTCGGCATTCTTTATATCCCCGGAATCCTTGTTTCGACCACTACAACTTTCTTCATCGATATCGGGCTTATCTAACATTTTATTTTTGACGCTTATTTTATTATATCTTTATAAATAAGTATATAATCACATAAAAGCACATAATTCACATAATATTCAAATAATTCATCTTTATTACTTTATAATGCTTAGCCTCGAAACACGGGCGTTACACCTAGTACCGATCGCAATGGGTGATGTCTGTGTCATAGTGGGCATGGACTGGTTGAGTTGGTTTGGAGCTGTGATCGACTGTGAGCGTCAGATGGTGACTATACGAGACCCTAGAGGGGGAGTGCTTACGGTGTATGGCGAGGGTACCAGATCTGGATCAACTTTTTGCTCTACCGACAGAGCGAGACAGAGTCTACAACATGGTTGTATGGGCTTTTTGGCTTACATGATGGATACGCGGGCTGCTACGGAGAGGCCGAGTTCTATCTCTGAGGTTCCGATAGTGTGCGAGTTTCTAGATGGTTTTCCCGAGGAGTGGTCGGGTGTGCCTCCCGAGAGGCAGGTGGAGTTCCGGATTGATTTGATTCCACGTGCAGCGCCTATTGCCAAGGCACCTTATCGCCTTGCGCCGCCAGAGATGCAAGAGTTATCCTCACAGCTCCAGGAAATGCTGAGGAAGGGGTTCATCAGACCGAGTAGCTCACCGTGGGGAGCTCCAATCCTTTTTGTCAAGAAAAACGATGGTTCACACCGGATGTGCATTGATTATCGGGATTTGAACAAACTGACGGTCAAAAACCGTTATCCACTTCCGAGGATCGACGATTTATTCGATCAGTTACAGGGGGCATCTTGGTTCTCCAAGATTGATTTGAGATCTGGATATCATCAGATGAGAGTCTGCGAGGAGGATATTCTGAAGACGGCCTTTAGGACTCGTTATGGGCACTACGAGTTTGTGGTGATGCCTTTCGGGCTCACCAACACACCGACGACGTTCATGGACCTCATGAACCGGGTATGCAGGCCTATGTTGGATCGATCGGTGATCGTATTCATCGACGGTATTCTTGTGTACTCGAGGTCCAGGGAGCGGTACGGGGAGCATCTTAGAGAGGTTCTTGGAGTTTTGAGGTCGGAGAGGCTATATGCCAAATTCTCCAAGTGTGATTTTTGGTTACGAGAGGTCTGGTTCCTGGGACATCTCGTTAATCAGAATGGGATATTTGTCGACCCGGCCAAGATTGAGGCAGTTATGAGTTGGGAGGTGCCGAGATATCCGTCCGAGATTAGGAGTTTTCTGGGTTTGGCCGATCACTATCGGAGATTTATCAGAGACTTCTCCGAGATCGTTGTTCATCTCACCAGGTTGACCCAGAAGGGTGTTACATTTTCTTGGGGGCCCGAGCAGCAGGCCTCATTTGAGACTCTTCTCCAGAGATTGTGTGAAGCCCCGGTGTTAGCTCTTCCCGAGGGAGTGGAGGATTTCGTAGTTTACTGTGATTCCTTTATATCAGGGATGGGAGCGGTGTTGATGCAGATGGGATACGTGATTGCATATGCATCGAGGCAGTTGAATCCTCATGAGTCGAGGTATCCTACTCATGATTTGGAGTTGGGGGAGGTGGTGTTCACCCTCAAGATCTAGCGTCACTATCTGTATGGAGTCCGGTGTACCATATATACGGACCACAAGAGCCTGAAGTACCTCATGGATCAGCCCAACCTTAACATGAGACAGAGGAAGTGGTTGGATGTAGTGAAAGACTATGACTGTGAGATTTTATATCACCCAGGCAAGGCTAATGTGGTAGCCGACGCCCTAAGCCGCCGAGCAGAGAGTGCTCCGATCCGAGACGTGTGTATGAGGATGACAGTGATGACTCCAGTCTTGGATATCATTCGAGAGGCCCAGGTGGAGGCCGTGACACCAGAGAACCGCAAGAGGGAGCGGGTGATTGGGCAGGTTTCCGAGTTTGAGACGGATGGTCGTGGGCTTATGACCTTCCGAAGGCGGATCTGGATGCCCGATACGGGTGGAGCTTGGCGTATACTGATGGAGGAGGCACATAGATCGAGACTAAGATGTAGTTGGACCTGAAAAGAGATTATTGGTGGCCATGTATGAAGAGAGACATGGCATGGGTAGTTGAGCGGTGCTTGACCTGTCGCTGGGTTAAGGCGGAGCACCAGCGTCCACATGGCCCATTACAGCCTCTAGAGATTCCCCAGTGGTAGTGGGAATAGATCACCATGGATTTTATCACCAAGTTACCGAGGACTACGCGTGGAGTAGACGTGATATGGGTGATTGTACACCGGCTGACGAAGAGTGCTCGTTTTCTCGCCATCAGTGAGAGCTCTTCTCTAGAGAAGTTGGCTGAGATCTACGTGTGAGAGGTAGTGGCACGGCATGGGGTGCCGACTTTGATAGTGTCAGATCGGGATGTGCGTTTTACTTCCAGATTATGGAAGAAGTTTCATGAGGAGTTGGGTACCCGGCTGCACTTCAGTACAGCTTACCACCCACAGACAGACGGACAGAGTGAACAGACGATTCAGATGCTCGAGGACATGCTACGTTCATGTGTTATAAACTTCGGTGGAAGTTGGGACACTTATTTGCCCTTGGCTGAGTTTTCATACAACAACAGCTATCATACGAGTATCGACATGCCTCCCTTCAAGCTTCTGTACGGGAGGAGATGTCGAACTCCTATCTATTGGGGAGAGGTGGGGCAGAGAGTGATGGGGAGCATTGAGATAGTTTTCAAGACGACCGAGCGGATTTAACAAGTCAGACAGCGGTTACTGACGACCCAGAGTCGTCAGAAGAGTTATGCAGACCAGAGACGATCTGAGTTAGAGTTCCAGGTCAGAGATTATGTTCTCCTGAAGGTATCTCCATGGAAAGGGGTGATCCGATTCAGGAAACGGGGCAAGTTGGGCCCTAGATACATTGGTCCTTTTAGAGTGATCGCCGGGGTCGGTAAGGTAGCTTATCGGTTGGAGCTACCTGCAGAGTTGAGGCAGATTCATAACACCTTCCACGTGTCCCAGTTGAGGAAGTGTGTGGCCGATGAGACGGCGGTGGTACCCCTAGAGGACATTCAGGTGGATGCGAACCTGAATTATATTGAGAGGCCGATCACGATCTTGGATTGGAAGGTGAACGTCCCGAGGAACAAGGAGGTGCCCCTAGTGCAGGTTCAGTGGCAACACCAGAAGGGATCTGAGTGGAATTGGGAGCCGGAATCCGAGATGTGCGAGCAGTAACCAGCGTTATTTCCAGAGCATGACTTCGAGGGCAAAGTCTGATTCTAGTGGGGGAGAAGTGTAACATCCCGATTCCGAGGTATAATATGTATATATGCTATTTATGAGTTGACTGGGTGACTTGACGAGTTGGTGCCTCAACTCGTCGAGTAGGGACGAAATGGCCACGTGGGTTTAATGACCGACTAGACGAGTCAGAGAGCCGACTCGCCGAGTAGGCGCTGTGAGATGAAAACCCTAATCTTCAGGGTTGGGGCCTATTTAAGAGAACTTGTGTTCTCATTTCCGCCTCACCAGCTGCCCAACTCCCTTGTGTGAAACCCTAATCGGCGAGAGAGTGTGTGAGCTAATCCTTGAGTGTTTTGGTGCATCTTTTGAAGAGAAGGAAAGGATTTTGAGCAAGGAATGAGAAGGGGCTGTTAGATCCGTTGCTATTTCGTCCAGAGCTTCTATGGAAGGTAAAAATTCCACACCTTTCTCATTATGTTGGTTAGATCTCATGTTTATGGAGTTTAGGGCTTTTTCCTTCTAATATTGGGACTTTGAGTGTATTGAGTTCATATAGAGATTTGGACTTCAGATCTGGACCTTGTGAGCCCCTCCTTAATTCAGCCATAATAGAGCTTTTGAGTGAGAAACCCTTAATGGATTATGTTTTTGGCATTTCAAGCGCTAAGTGCCATGCATGGACGTAAAGATTGTGGCTTTACATGATAATCGAGCCTAGGCAGGTTAGATCTAGAGTTTGGGGTTGCTTTCTGCCTTAAAAACGTCTGAATGAGAAACTGACTTAAGGGATTCGACGAGTCAAAGAGCTGAATCGGCTAGTCAGCTAGGGTTTTCCCCGATGAGTTTGGATATGGGTAACTCGGCGAGTCACATAGGTACACTCGACGAGTCAGGTCAACATGGATAGTTGACTCGAGTGTTGACTTTTGTTGACTTTAGGGTTTGGTCAAGGCATGACTTATGGAGACCATAGAGGGGTAAAATGGTCTTTTACCCATCCTAGGAGCTAAGGACGGACTATCATGGGTTTATTTGGAATTGTGATCTTTAAGTATTAATTAGAGATGTTTGTTACATGTAGGCTACATCTGGTGATTCCTATTTGAGGAGTACACATTTTCTTAGCCTACTTACGAGGTGAGTTTTGTCACTATACTTACCATGAGTGGTATCTATGTGTGACCGGAGGGTCTTATGTGCTTATCTGAGTTATGTGATATTATACACTTTGTCTATGTGATATATATGCTATATTCTGTGTTTTACTGAGATAGGACTGGAGGGTCCTGTTGGATAAGGTGTCTAAGTCCATAACTATTTCTGGTATGTACTTGACCCAACCCGGCATGGTCCATTTGGGTTGCATGGCATCATGCATTTGGATAGACTAAATGAGAGAAATAACACTTGTGGTTTATTAATATATTATAAGTTCTAATACATTAATAGTATTATTTAATTAGTATTGATCAAGAATTAATCTAGGATTAATTAAGTGATCAAAAGATTACTAATTAAATATATGGGTTGATCATGTAAATTATCCATAACTTGTATAGTGGGCTAAAAGGCTCCATGGATAATCAAGTTGGGTTAAACCCACTGAATGCTCCATGGAGGCTCCTTGGGAGTTACAAACCCATGGGTCATGGAAATGAAGAGTCATGCCACATTAGGGTTTACATGGTGTAACCCTAGATGTGACACACTATATAAGCAACATGTTCTCCACCAAAATCGGCGACACTAAGAAACAAGAGGGCTAGAGCCGATTTTGCAAGTGTAAGATTCTCTCAAAGTTTACTCCTTTGCATTTGGTGTTGTGTGAAGCATTTGAGGCATCACACTTGGGGTGCTAGGCTCACAAGGTTTCAAGGATCATAATCAACAACAAGGTAAGTTATTCTATCTTTCATTCAAGTTAAAAATGTTCCCCATGTATGCTAGATAGGAATATAACCTTGGAATTTAACTTTGCATGATTATTAGACAAACATAGATCCAAGGTTATTAGGGTTGCATGTACACTTAGGAAGTGTTAGAATGCTCAAAACCCATCAGTGGTATCAGAGCCTAGGTTTGTTTGTTGTTTTTTTTTGTGTGCAAACAGCTTGAAAAAAAATCGTTTTTCTGTTTTCTGCTCGTATGAAAGTTTGCACATTTGTTGCTGGAAATGGACTAGAAACATTACCCTAAACTGTTTTGATGTTTTAAAGCTTGTTTTAGATGGTGTAATGTTTATGCTAATCCATTTACAATGGCAATTATTAAAATTACAAGTTTTTTTAAGTGTAATTTTTAATTCTTGAAAGTGTTCATATTCATGTTCTTGAACTTATGAAGATTAGATGATCATAGGAATTGTTTGTAACCTTCATGGTAGTTTAATTCATGATCATAATGTGTTTTAATGGAGTCCATAACTTGTCCTCAAGTTATGGAAAACCAAAAGTCTCACTTTTATTAAAGCCATTAAAAGAACACAAGAGTTATAAAAATGAAGAGTCTTCATTTTTATTACTCAATTAATTCATAAGTTATAAGAAATGAAAAGTTTTGGAAGTTTACAAAACTTGCCCTCAAGTTTTGGAACATGTAAAGTCTTGATTAAAACTTTAGTTCCAACCCTTAGAATTTTAAAAGTTAAAATTCAACCCTTATACTTTATAATATTATAAGTTACTAATATATATATATATATATATATATATATATATATATATATATATATATATATATATATATATGTATGTATAACGTCAAGTCGTCTTACCGCTAGTACGCCTCATTCACGAAGCCGGTCTATAAGGGGGGTATAAGGTTGTTGCCTATAAAATGGCAACTTAATGGGTGTCCACTCTCACCCACCGCTTCCTTGATCGGTGGAGGGTCGTTAGCCGAACGGGTAAGACAAGGACTTATAAATTCTCATTAAAAGTATGATGAATATTATAAAGTAACTAAATGCTTTTATTAAATTCCCAATCTTAGTTACTTTAGAAAAATGTGAATAAGGTGCTAATCCATGAAATTACACTTTACACTTTGTTTAAGTCGTTAGTGGAGCGTGTGTGGTTAACCGGCACACTAACTTGGACTTAACAAGGTAGGTAAAGGGTGACTTAAGGTTTACCATAGCATCGGTGGAGCGTGTGTGGTTTACCGGCACATCGATTGAGTGATAAACCTTGAGGGTACCAAGTGATTTGCATGGTTACTTCACACCTCGTTTTGTGATCCTCGGTATCCCAATCACAAAACTTGGAGGGCACACTCGAGATTGAAACATGCCTTTGAAAAGTTCATTGAATCTCAAAAGAATCTAGGAATTTCTAAGAACCAATTAAAAACCTAATATTTATATTTCGTTTTTCATGGTGGAAATTGGTGAATCGTCATTCACCTACCTTTCAAATATGTTATAGCTTGGATTACGGCATACCTCTTCTAAGTTATAATATATTGTGACTGGATCCTAGCCTTAATATTACATTTGGGTGTTTTATTAAGGACTCTCTTAATATCTAAACTAATCTTGTCCTCTTCTTTCAGATGTCTTCAAACAATGCTGCTTCTGGCTCTAATCCTAATGGCTCCTTTACCCTTATGAACTTGTGTGGGAAAGTCACTTTTTATGGATCCAACTTCAATGAATGGATCAGAAACATCATGATGATTACCCGCTACGAGGACAAAGAATATGTCCTTGACAAGAAGCTTAAGGAGATTGATGAGACCACTGCCACTCCCCAGGAGATCGCTGACTTCCGGGCACATGAAAGGGATGCTACAAAAGTGGCATGCATCATGTTGGCCACCATGACAGCGGAACTCCAAAAGTCCTATGAGGACTTCTACTCTTTTGAAATGCACCAAGATCTGATGGAAAGATACCATCAAAGTGCACGACAAGAGAGGTATGAAATCATATGCTCTATCATAACAACCATGATGAAGGACGGGGAATCCGTCACGAGCCACATGCAGAAAATGCAAAGGTATGTGGATCGGTTGCTGAAGCTTAATGTGAACTTCCGTGAGGAGCTTGCAATAGATATCATTTTGCACTCCTTACCATCGTGCTATGATCAATTTCGCATGACATATCACATGAATAAGGAAGAGGTCACACTCAGCAAACTTCAGGGACTCCTCAAGACCGCAGAAACAGGTCTTAAGGGTAAGTCGGTTGTTAACACTCCTACTCCAAACTCCGCCCCGGTTTTGGCAATCGGGAAAGGTAGAGGGAAGAAGAGGAAGAGCTCTTTGAAGGGTACCAAGGCTAGGACCCTTGATGGCTCTTCTTCAAGTGGAACCAAGAAAGGTTTTGTCACTCCTTCTTCTGACCCTAAAGAGGCTGAATGCTTCTATTTCCATGAAAAGTCACATTGGAAGCAGAACTACCCAAAGTACCAGCAAGATGTGAAGGATGGGAAAGTTAAACCCAACCATGCAGGTATTTACACTATCTTATCTAATAACTCACCCTATTCTAACTCTTGGGTCCTTGATACCGGTTGTGGTATTCATATCTATTCTGATTTGCAGGGACTAAGAAGAAGTGAGAATGTGGAGCATGGAAGAATAAACTTAATCATGGGGAATAGGAAAGCTTTACCTGTCACCAATATTGGAGTTTATACTTTATCACTAAGTAGTGGGTTTAGTTTAGATTTGAATAAATGTTGTTATTCGCCAGAAATGGCAAGAAATATTATTTCCTTTCATGCATTGTATAAACAAGGTTTCACCTTTTCATTTGATAATGAAGTTGGTTCGATTAATGCTTTCTTTAATAATGTTCTTTATTTTAAAGCATTACCTTGTGATGGTGTGTATGAAACTGTATCTGTGGTTGATAACTTAGGAAATAATGTATTGTGTATTGATTCTGTTAATGATAATAACTTGGATAAAGCATCATTATGGCATTGTCGTCTTGGACATATAAGCAAGAAACGCATAGGCCAACTCCAAAAGGATGGAGTATTGGAGTCATTTGACCTAAAGTCAGATGATAGTTGCAAATCATGCTTACTTGGAAAAATGACAAAGTCACCCTTCACAGGTTCTTGTGAGAGGGGTGAAGGTTTGTTGGATCTTATACACACGAATGTGTGTGGGGCCTTCAAACATGCCACAAGGGATGCTAATCGTTATTATTTGACTTTTACTGATGATTACAGTAGATATGGATATGTCTACTTAATCAAGCATAAGTCAGAGACTTTTGAGAGGTTTAAAGAGTTTAAACAGGAAATCGAGAATCAATTGGGAAGGAACATTAAGATGCTTCGATCCGATCGAGGTGGTGAGTATCTTAGTTCAGAGTTCCTCGACTATCTTAGGGAATGTGGGATTGTCTCACAATTGACACCTCCCAGGACACCGCAGTTGAATGGTGTAGCTGAGAGGCGTAATCGAACCTTGTTGGATATGGTTCGTTCCATGATGATTCGAGCTTCTCTACCAATCTCATTTTGGGGGTATGCCTTAGAGACTGCCGCCCATATCCTTAATCTAGTTCCCACAAAGAAAGTTGCCAAAACTCCTCATGAGATGTGGACTGGTAAAGTACCCAAACTAGACCACATTAATATTTGGGGTTGCGAGGATTTCGTGAGACGCGAGACTCATGATAAGCTCGAACCTCGAAGTGAGAGGTGTATTTTCATCGGCTACCCACAGAAATCCTTTGGTTACCTCTTCTACAGACCTAGTGAGAATGTGGTCTTTGTAGCTAGGAGGGCTTTCTTTCGAGAGAGAGAGTTCATAAGCCAAGTGGTGAAGGAACTTCAAACCCACGCACTCAACTTGAGGAGGAAACTCATGTTGAGCCAATTGACAAGTCTGTACCTCTGAGGCGTTCCACAAGGGTTAGGAATGCACCTGAGCATTACTATGGATTCCATATTACTGCGGAAGGTGATACACTTATCAGTGATGAGACACTGATAGGTCTGGATGAACCTAACAGTTACGCGGAAGCCATGGCAGGCCCTGAGTCAGCCAAGTGGAAAGAGGCAATGGACAGCGAGATACAGTCCATGTATGACAATCAAGTTTGGAACTTGGTTGAGAATGTACCAGGTCGTAAGACTATAGGGTGCAAATGGATCTTCAAGAAGAAGACCGACATGGATGGTAATGTACACACTTATAAGGCACGACTGGTTGCAAAGGGTTTCTCACAAACTCCGGGAGTTGATTATGATGAGACCTTTTCTCTAGTGGCCAAGATTAAGTCTATTAGGGTTCTGTTAGCCATAGCTGCATTTCATGACTATGAAATATGGCAAATGGATGTCAAAACTGCTTTCCTTGATGGAAAGTTGGCTGAGGATGTTTACATGAGTCAGCCAGAGGGTTTTGTCAATACAGAGTACCCTAATAAAGTGTGTAAGATTGAGAAATCCATTTATGGGTTAAAGCAAGCACCTCGCAGATGGAATCTTTTCTTTGATGAGAAAGTCAAAGAATTTGGCTTTTCTAGGAGTGAAGATGAATCTTGTGTATATGTCAAGGCTAGTGGGAGTATAGTTAGCTTTTTGGTATTGTATGTGGATGACATACTACTCATAGGAAATGACATCCCAACTCTGCAGGAAGTTAAGTCCTGGCTTGGGAAGTGTTTCTCTATGAAGGACCTAGGAGAAGCTGCCTATATTCTAGGGATAAGGATCTTGAGAGACCGGAGTAAAAGACTAATTGGACTTAGTCAGAGTACCTACTTGGATAAGGTGCTGAAGAGATTCGGCATGCAGGACTCCAAGAAAGGAGAGTTACCCATCCAGAGTAACGGCAGATTGAGTAAGACACAAAGCCCTAGTACTGATGCTGAGATAGCAGAAATGAGTCAAATACCTTATGCTTTGGCTGTAGGATCGATCATGTATGCTATGATGTGTACTCGACCTGATGTAGCCTTTTCTTTGAGCATGGTTAGCAGGTATTAGGGGAACCCTGGCAAGGCACACTGGACTGCGGGAAAGAATATCCTCAAGTACCTACGGAGGACTAAGGACTGGGTCCTTACCCTCGGTGGGAGTGAAGACTTGAGAGTTGTAGGGTATAGTGATGCTAGCTTTCTGACTGATAGGGATAATTTCCGCTCTCAGTCAGGCTGGGTCTTTACCTTAAATGGAGGAGCAATTTCTTGGAAGAGTTCCAAGCAAGAGACAGTGGCTGATTCAACTTGTGAATCAGAGTATATAGCAGCTAGCGAGGTAGCAAAGGAGGCGATATGGCTGAAGAACTTCATTGGAGACCTTGGAGTTGTACCAGCTATTAAAGAGCCAATGGAAATTTTCTGTGATAGTGAAAGTGCAGTTGCCTTAGCCAAGGAACCAAGGGATCACGGGAGATCTAGACACATCGACAGAAAATACCATTTCATCAGACATCGAATAGAAGAAGGACTCCTCATGGCAAAGAGGGTATCATCAGATGAGAATCCAGCAGATCCCCTCACGAAGGGACTGACTCGGGTTAAGCATCTCCAGCATGCTCGGAGCATAGGGCTGAAGGATGATATTAGATTTAGTAGTTAGATAACCTTGAAATTTGTAAAGTGTAATTGACATTAGATGATGAATAAAAGGTGTTTTATTTATGAGTAAAGTATTGCTATCTCTTGTCGATCGTTTACTATATTTCTTTTGCATGTTTTGACTTCCAGAATAATTATGTTTGGTATATCATATTATTCGAACCTCCACAGTCGGTCATATGTCGGAAGTAGGTATGAATCAAGACTGTCATGATTGGTTGCAGAGGTCTAAGTTGTTGGACATGGCTACAACACTCATGAGTGCTCATAAGTTCTGAGCATTGGACTCAACCCACGCTCACTGGAATCACTTCATGGAATTTATCCCGAGTGATCGTGAGACGGTAATATCATATAAGTCTTCAAACCTAGATATATGATTTTTTACTTATGAGTTGGTTATGCATTGATTGTACGAAAACGCATTGGTAACTCGATGTTATAAAACGTGCTCTTATGTATAATTCAATGAGTAGTAGAACAAACATATGAGTCGAAGTTTATCTGTTCCTTCTTGGATTAGAAGTTGATATCTGGGCCCCTCGATGATTTTGTTTTGACCTATGTATCGGGCCCGGTCAGAACTAAGTTGATGTGTTCAATTGAGTTCTATGTCAAACAAATCGGAAATCGGGAAACAAACTGCTGGACACAAAGTAAGACACTGTTCCATGTATTTGTCCGGCTGATATCTAGAACAGAGGATTATATGATCACTTATCTGAAATGGCGTATCATCATCTTCTCAGTTCCGAGAAACCTTGAAAAGAGCTACGATTGCTGATCGGTTCCTGAAGTCATACTTGCAGTTATAGTTATTAGACTTATCCAAGTGGGAGACTGTTGGATAAGGTGTCTAAGTCCATAACTATTTCTGGTATGTACTTGGCCCGACCCGGCATGGTCCATTTGGGTTGCATGGCATGATGCATTTGGATAGACTAAATGAGAGAAATAACACTTGTGGTTTATTAATATATTATAAGTTCTAATGTATTAATAGTATTATTTAATTAGTATTGATCAAGAATTAATCTAGGATTAATTAAGTGATCAAAAGATGACTAATTAAATATATGGGTTGATCATGTAAATCATCCATAACTTGTATAGTGGGCTAAAAGGCTCCATGGATAATCAAGTTGGGTTAAACCCATTGAATGCTCCATGGAGGCTCCATGGGAGTTACAAACCCATGGGTCATGGAAATGAAGAGTCATGCCACATTAGGGTTTACATGGTGTAACCCTAGATGTGACACACTATATAAGCAACATGTTCTCCATTAAAATCGGCGACACTAAGAAACAAGAGGGCTAGAGCCGATTTTGCAAGTGTAAGATTCTCTCAAAGTTTACTCCTTTGCATTTGGTGTTGTGTGAAGCATTTGAGGCATCACACTTGGGGTGCTAGGCTCACAAGGTTTCAAGGATCATAATCAACAACAAGGTAAGTTATTCTATCTTTCATTCAAGTTAAAAATGTTCCCCATGTATGCTAGATAGGAATATAACCTTGGAATTCAACTTTGCATGATTATTAGACAAACATAGATCCAAGGTTATTAGGGTTGCATGTACACTTAGGAAGTGTTAGAATGCTCAAAACCCATCAGGTCCAACCCGATTTGTGGGACCGAAGGTTTTCCACTGAGACATGACCGAAGGGTCCAAACTGAGCTGTGAGACCAGAGGGTCCTCACTGACACAAATGACCGGAGGGTCCAGACCGAGACGCATGAGACCGGAGGGTCTATGCCGAGTTATAACCATGAGAGGCTTATTATTTGTGTATGTGGTATTTTGGGGAAATCACTAAGCTTCGTGCTTACCGTGTTATGTGTGATGTGTTTCAGGTACCTCTCCGGACTGCGGGAAGGCGCTGGCATGATTGTACACACTTGTTCGGGACTATGTTGAGGATTCTGGGATTTGACTTTATTTGTGATTTTGATGTTGACATTTTGAGATACATGTGGTTTTATGAAATACAATATATGAGTTTATTGTGCTTTTAAAATGAAAAATTTGGTTTTGAAAATTTACGGTGTTACAAATTAGTTTCAAAAACATGGGATTTGGCAACGGAAGACTTGATCATTTTTTGAATAACATAAACAAGTTAAACCCACCAATGATCATCTTGCAAAGTTTGGAAAGAAAACAAACACAACCAAAGAAGAATAAGAATAAATAACAACCTTTCTAGTTCTTTGGATCCACTTGGGAGGCTTGGAAGTTGATGAAGAATGATGAACTTTAGAGAAACCAACAAGAAGCCAACTTGATTTAGATTCTAGTCTAAAACTCTTAAGTCTTAAGCTTGAAGGTCATAACCAAAGTATGAACTTCAAGAGAGTATAACACCAAGTAATATTCATTTGGTAAGGCGCGTTAGATGTCTAACTCTCAAAACATAGAGGAACAAATCCCATTTTGAATACATAAGCCTCTTGCATAGTTCATACCATACCTTAAAATGGCTTTTATAACTGCCCCGTTAAGGACCAACGTTTGACCATATCTAAGCACATTACTCCCTACACTTAAGTCCCACTATGTATATCAGGTATTAAGGATACAAAGATAGTACCTTTTAATCAAGTATCATCCATGATAGCGATACATGAGATGATATTGATGCAGATCGGTTCAATACTAGTTTTTTGACAAGTACCTATGAAACTTGGTTACAACCCATTGTCTACCATCATCTAGTGAAAGTCAAACAATCCAATTCAGATTAGTCTTATTCATAATTTATCCCATAATTATAACCAATTATGAACTTTTAAAATAATAAAATTATTCATGGATTAAACATGTTAATATAGAACACAACGAGTATTGATGTTATGATCATATCCTAGTATATCAAAACATTATATAATAGTTGTTGTTACAATGTTCCAATATCCAAATACTAAATCCAAATCAAAATCCCATTTCTATAATAATAAAGTCTTATAGATGAAGTGTGACCATTCATACTTAGCTCAAAATAAGGACTTTATTAATAGGTTCGACTAAACTTAATTTGTGTGAATTATGTGAATACTATCATCTCCATATTTGACTTTACTCTTGGTATAGTTAAATGTCTTGGAGTATATGATTGGTGTTATTTCATGAAATAGAGTCTCTTAGCTCGATTAAGTATACTCTCGAAGTCACAAAGATTTATATGTGATCCTTGAATGGCAGAGATCAACATGGCTTTTCAATGAACTTATTCATCTAATCATATTAGATTTAAACTTCTAAAGTAGTGTACTCTTATTTTGTAGTATACTGTGTCATTTTGATTTGGTTGGACCTCATTCCAACAAAACTTAATCTTCAACCCTCAATGAAGTCATAATCCAATTATAATTCATAATTATTTACATTTGTTTAGAATCAGAATCTTATGTAGCTATTTACATGAATATTTTTATTCTGAACTATATGTCTCATATACATTCTCTTAGTTCTTCCAAAGTACTCTTAGGATGTTTCTATAGTCATTCGGTGACTTAACCATGTATTCGGTTGGTATATTAGGATATACTCATAGCATGATCATATATCAAGTCTTATGAATAATATGGAATAAATGATGGATTCATTTGCCAAGAAAATCGAATATAAATCATTTCAGCTAGTTCAAACCTATGAGCTAGGTCCTTTTGAGGTTGGCTCAAATTCAATGACATGTGATAAGGCTAAGGTTCCTCCAGATGAATCCTCTATCTTGATCTCTTTCAAGACATTGTAAATATATGTATAAGTATATAAAAGTTTTAACATTCATTTTATCTATCTCTATAGATTTTACATTCCAAGAATGTGTCTTGTTCTTCCTATGTCTTTCATTATAGAAATACATTCTGAGTCAAGGTGTAAGGCATGGCATGGTCAAAATGTAATTTATCATGATTTAAGTATGTCTCATTCATATAAGATTAGGAATGTCACTATGCTCCCACTAGTTCTTAGTAAACACACATGTTCTATTCATTTTCATATGAAAGGACACCTTGTGGTTTCATATTAGAATGATGATTACAATATTGAGATGTTCTCTTTATATCCATAAGTGGATCTCAAGCTTTACACATTTTGTTAGGATTATATGGATTAAAAAAACCTCTAGGCTAATCTATATACATATCTTCAAGTAGATGTCTTTTAAATAAATCAGTCTTTCTTGAAATCTATTTGCTATATTTCATATTAAGAATATTAATTTATAGTAAACAATATCCTTGTTGATGTAATCATAGCTACTTGTGAAAAATATTTGATCAAAGTCAATATCATGAGTATGATAAGGACCATAGTCAATGACATGAGTATGAGTAAAACCTTTTATAACAATTCTTGCTTTAAATTTGTATATTTATCCATGTAATTTATTTCTAGAAGAATCACTTTCTCCTTGTAGTCTTAATATAGAGAGAAAGTTCAATCAAGACCATACTTGATTATCATACATGAATTACATGTCATGTTCATGTATCTAATTCATTAATCAGATTAGAGATCTGACATAGCATCTTGGTATTTGATGGATTTTCTGGAAATCATCAATAAAAGCTCATCAATGAGAGATTCCACATTTCTCAAGTCATAAATTATTCATACCACTAATGCGAACAATTTGTGTTTGTAAATAGCTATTATTCATGTTTAAAAATCCTTTTTAAATCTAGTGCCAACTATAAATATATCAGGTTATGGTTATTGACATGCTTCAAGTTCCATGTGCCTCCCACTTGCTTTGTCAGTAGAGCTTGCTTTCTGCTAACTCGGATATCTCAAGAATAAGAGAGCTTATTATTGGTGGGTTTGCATATGATAATCTAAGCCACATTTAGAGCACTATATACAAATATGTATAGCGTTAGTCCAACATAGGCTTAAAATCCATAAAACATTTATGTAAGATAGATGTAACGACCCAAAAATCCAAGGTAAAATTTTCATTTTTAATATAATTAAAAACACTATTGTAACATTGATCAGAACTTTGAAAAGCATTTCAAATAAAACAATTATCAGAGTTCAATCCCAAAGATCACGTATTACAGAAAACATGGGTGTATGCGCTGTGACCGTCCCGAGGTCTTCATTTGAAAACCGGAGTACCTGAACCAAAAACTGAAAACCTTAAGCACGAAGCTTAGTAAGTTCCCCAAATACCACATACCATACATACAATAATGAGATACGGGCCTTGCCCAGACTCTGGTAATGGGCCCCACCCAATGAGATACAGGCCCCGCCCACACTCGCATACCAATGAGATACGGGCCCCGCCCACACTCGCATAACGGGCCCCACCCAAACGAGATACGGGCCCCGCCCACACTCGCATAACAATGAGATATGGCCCCCGCGCACACTCACATAACGGGCCCAGGCCAAATGAGATACGGGCCCTGCCCACACTCGCATATAATCATACAAAATTTAAACACATGCAAAAATCACAAAGATAATAGCATACAACAGAATCAATGGGCCCCGCCTACATACATGTCATATATGCATAACCTGATACTAGCATATAGAATAATCATCGGGCCCCGCCTAACATACATATCAATACATACACATGCCCGAGTCACGCAGACTATTGGCATCCTAACGTAATAATCATGGGCCGACATTGGTGCCTTCGACCCGCTAAACACAGTAAAAAGAGACTCACCTAAAATGCTGAAGCTCACTGCAAGAAATCCCTAGCTGCAGCCCGTCCGACTCCCCGAGCTATCAATACCAAAATATCACCCAATTAGCAATTCAATTCCTAACCAACATCCATAATCCAAGCTTGGGGTAAAAATACCATTTTACCCCTGACCCGTCAATACTCACAACCAAGGCCCAAGCCCAAAACCAGCAAGGCCCAAAACTAAGAGATCCATAAAAGCCCATTTAATGGCCCAATTTTCCAAATTGGGCCCAACCCCACATGGGCCTTACCCCAAAAGCCTAGCAATTCCTAGTCCAAGAAGAAGCCCAATTCCGAAGATAATTCCTCCATGTAGAATTCCAACTCTCAAGCTCCAAGATTACAACCAAGCCCAAAATTATACTGGGCCATTAAGTTGGGCGTACACACTGGTACGCAGGGCGTACCACGAAGACTTCAGTACATAGGGCGTACTTGCTTTTACACGGGGCGTACCCGCAAACTCTCCAAAACTTAATTCATGACTTAATCCGTTACGTCCTTCCATAATAACCTCAGAATACCTTCCAACTAAGCTCCTAATGCATAAAGTCAGCACCTTTATGCATTTACATGACTCAAAGAGACCCGATAACCATTTTAATCCATTAAAACCCAACAAGAACATGCATGGACCATATCTAAGCATCAATCAAGAATTTTTATGAACTTATAATCTTAAATCTGCCAAGAGTGGCAACTCAAAGCTTCTAAAATGGTGTCCAACCACTAGATCTTGCTCATGAGGTTAAAATGGGACCAAAAACCATAAAATCATAGATCTCAACTTCTAATGATCAAGCAAAGAACTTTTTACCTTCAATGAGCTGAAAATGAAGCAAAGAGTCCAGATCCACAAGCCTTTCCTTGCACCAAGCAACCACTTCTTGAAATACACTTAAATCCACCAAAAATGCACATACAAAGCTCACAACACTCTTGGATGAAGCTATAGCTCGAGATTTAGGGTTTAATACACTGGAGGATGAAAGAGAGACTCACACATGGGACTTAAGGTGCTTAAATAATGAGCTAACCCTTAAAATTAGGGTTTTGGGGATCCTGAACGTACGCTGGGCGTACTTCCTGTACGCTGGGCGTACAGCTCCCAAGCCCGCGTTCCACTTTACCATTCCCACGCTGGGCGTACCCCAGCCTATGCTGGGCATACTCACGTGCATGTCACCATTGCATGCATGAGCTGAAATGCAAGCTTTTTCCACCAAGGACCAAATCTGTCAATAACTTCAAAGTATCATAACTCCCTCATCCTAGGTCCGTTTCCAACGAACCTTATATCCACGAAAAGGTGGCGAGAATCCCTACACTCCTAACAACACACCCAAGCCTGAAAAGCTCCAGAACAAAACCCTAAACCCATAAAAGATCGAGATCTCAAATTATAGTCATACCATTGGCTTTCGAAGACACAATCGAATACATGGATCACTTATACCATGGCAACTACACCCGAAGTGGGCTAAATCCTTCATTTCTCGAAGCCCTAAGCCTCATGACAACTGATGACTGGGCCGCAGCCCCAACAACAAAGCAAATCTGAAACCGAGTGTTACAACTCTACCCCACTTAAATTGGATTTTGTCCTCGAAATCACTCCTTACTAACACCCATATCAAAAACAAACAATCCGGTGAACGCAACCGAAGATTCAGCGCATAAGGCAACATTCCCGAGATACCTGAAATCCAAACTGAAATTCCATCCTGAAGGAAACAAACCTTAAGCTCCCGCGAAACCACTTCTGCCTATCCGAAATCTGAAATCTATAATGGTCTGTCTCCCCGCCAGACCGCCCATGCTGAAATATTATCATGCCAAAACCTCATCGAATAACTGACCAACCATACTACTTCCAATCCTGAATATCCTGATGCAATCTACAAAAACAAAGCCACTAACAATAACCATCTGCAGAACAATTAAACTTGACAGAAGGCTCAGATAATCCTTCAAGTAGAAGATTCACCCCGCAACAGTTAGACTCAGACGAGAACTGCGCAACAGGGTCAAATCAATTACTCTGAGATTATTTAATCCAACTATAAGTTACTTAGCACTTTTGATCAGCAAGCTACTCCACACACAAGAATCCTCACATCAGTACTTTTGCCCGAAACATCATGCTGCCTCTTATCCACTTTAATAATGAACTGAGACCTCCCTGGTCCCAACTTATGCGCCAGCTATCTGGAATACCGGATTCCCACTTGGTTTCTGAGCCACAAAACACCCTCAAAGTCACTCCCCGCGACTTTCGAAGAAAACTTCGGCTATCGAAAACTACCCCATCCATGTTACCACTCCTGGATCCATAAATCCTGAGATCCAAAACCCATACCTCGACCCAACGGTCTCTGCCAGGTCCCACCTGCTATAAGCACACGGGCCTTGCCCATGGGTCCCACCCAAACCATACCTAAGAGTAGCCTTGCCGACGAGTCCCACCTACCTAGGGCTACACAGGCCCAACTCCACCTCAAACCCCAACGACTTCCCTTTTCCAGGTTCCAATCATGCTGTTCCTTTTCACAATCTCATGAACAGATCCACCCTGGCATAACTCATCTGGAAGAATTTGTGAATTCTACGGTTCATTCCGCAGTCTTACAACACTTTCGCACACTATCTCAGCCAACGCCTATAGCCTTACTGCAAATTTACCAATCCGAATGTACCCAAGTTCGAGCACGCACATAACCTAACATTTCGACTGAACTCGTGTCATGACGGAAACCCCCAACCTGGTTCCCCAACACTTGCTATCAAACGCCAAGGAGGTACAATCCCCATGTTGGAAAGTTTCCTGAAGTCCCAACTCACACAATCCACCATTCAGACGGCCTCTTGGCCACCTTCCTTTCCTTAATGGGGTATGCGAGACTCATCCTAGTTTCGCACCTGCTTCTGCTCCTGAATACTTGAACGATTCTCCCCCACTTAGATTCGACTAATTCTTCACAACACCTGAGAATTGAAGGATTCCCAATCCTTTTTACCCTCTAACAACCAACTGTTGACATCCCGTGCTTACCAATGCTAGTGCTCCTTCACCAGCCACACCCAAAAGACAGCACAACCTCTAAAGACTAGATGAACATTTCCCGAATCCTAGTGAATCTGATAACCCCAAATGCCTTGAAATGTACGACTCAAATCTTGAATTCCAAATAACCGATGCTCCGACCAAAACCTCAGCAATAGACCACTTCCCTTGGTGCTTCCAAAAACCAACCCAAGCACAAAGACTGAACTCATTGAACCCTGGCGATGCTGGATAACCACCCCGCTGAACCCTGATTGCAGACCTTCTACACAATACCCTTGAACCGATTCTCGACCACAACCCAAAATAACATTGAACACTCCAACCCGCAAAAAGGGAAGCAATCTTTCACTACCCACTAATATTTCACGGCATGAAAAAGACATATGACACTACTTAAAGATATAATCCAATCATAATCAAGGAAATAAACCGGAGATACACTTACCCAAACCGATGCAAAACAAAAAAATACAGATGGAACCAAAAAGAAGCAAAAGATACATACCCGCAACATTGCCTGTTGGAGTCCTGATCTCCCCTAACTATCACTGCAAAGTCCGAATCCTCTCTGCTGGGGCTACTTCCATACCCTCTCGTCCATCAGTGATCCTCAAAGTAGCCGGAGCCAGCACACTCACTGCTCCTCCCCTCAACATCGTCAATCGGTCTTCTTATGGCCCACCTGATTGCAGTGAAAACATAATGGGCTTGCCCCCTGAGTACAATCCCTATTGACATGATCAACCCTGCCACACTTGTAGCAACCCATACCCCTGGAACAACAAACTCCATCGTGTCGTTTCCCCCACGTGCTGCACTGACTCCGACCCTGCTGCCCTCTCGAATGCTGGTCAGAAGTCTTCCCATGACATAGCATCAACAACATCATCACCCAGCTCACTACCAACCCCTTCCCACCAATCATGTGTCCGATCCTTCAACAGGCAAGAAGCATATTTGACCTTCGCCTCCCCGTGGAAAAATGTTGTCCTGGACGCGTTAGCCACATCCACTAACCACTTCCTACCGACCATGGGGTCCTTCTCCCCATGACACACAGGAGCTCCACAAACACGGAACTCCCGAAAGGACAGAGTGCGAGCTCCTATGATAGTCATAACCTCCGCACAGAGCGCACCGAAGTGCTCATCCAAAACCTCCAAAACACAACGAGAAATATCCGATGAGATGAACTCCTGCAACCGTTCACTAATCAGCTCTGCATCCATACCTGAGCCAGAACCCGACTAGAACTAAGACCAGAACCAGAACCGCATCCCTGAGCGCTCATCTCCAAATGAAATACGATACGCCAAGGATCTAAACATAACAAAGCATCCTTCTCCCATAAGCTTCTTAGATTCTCTAATACTCTCACTAATTTGAGTATGGATCCTATGCTTTTAGTAGTACGGGCCCAATACTACCTTCCACACCTATCTATACTTTCCTCAGCAATCATCCCCAATCCTCCAAGTCACTTTCTCAACAAAAGCACCCAAACTCACTAAACCACACCACTAAACTTGTTGAAGCATATCCTAGGCTCTCCTAGGTTCTCGACCTCGCCCAAACCTCAGCTGCTGAAGGATTCCCATTAATTTCAACTAGCTACCTCATGAATATAGTCACACGCAACAGAGATCAGATAATCCTTCGAGTAAAAGACTCAATCCTAGAACGGTTGGACTCAAACGAGAGCTGCGCAATAGGGCCAAGTCCATCACTCTAAGATTATCCAGTCAGTGCCACATGTGACTTAGCATATTCACTTAGTAGCTAGCTCACATTGCTAAGAGTCCCACAAAGCACAAAGCAAGCAGCATTCGGACAACGGAAAAACTAACCAACAACTTCAATCAAGCCATTCTATCCTCTTATCATGAATCTATCCTAGCATGAAATTCTAAAGCTCATACAATTAAGCATATAAAGGCATGTCTCCTATCATATAACACTGAGCAGATCCTTAGCCCTAATATAGCATGAAATTCTCATAATCATAACATATATCATAAATAACATGTGTTGGTATTTTGGGAACCACTTACTTGAGCTCGACCGATTGCACGCATCACACCCCTTTCTTTGATTAGAAATTCCTTTTTAATTAAATGTTCTTTTTATAAAAAATTTCACCAAACCCTCAGTTTGAGTTCAGGCACACCTGAGAGTATGCATGAATCCCTCAAACCAAGGCTCTAATACTAACTTGTAACGACCCAAAAATCCAAGGTAAAATTTTCATTTTTAATATAATTAAAAACTTATGTGAATATTTAATGCACTAGTTTTTTATTTATAATTCCTAATTTATCGCATCTAAACCACACCTTACAGGCAGTGAACCCGATCGAGTATAGTATAGCTTTGATAAGCAAGGGTGTCGGACACAAAGGGAACGGTAGTGAATTAATATTAGAATGCTTGATTATAGGTTATATAAAAACGCACAAAAGTAATAAGAAAAGTTTTATTAAATTAAATCTCAGCCAAACAAATCAATAGTAAATCTTGATAAACTGACAGAAAACAAATTTCTTTAGGTACTTTGGTTTAGACAGATTATATCTTAAAATCATAGATAATTACACACACGGATTTGTTTATTCATGCTCACCGATTTCTAAAATGATTAGGTTCATGTTCACTATTACTAATCATTTAGCAAACAAGTCAATTCAAGTAGTGATCAATTGATTAAACTAACATGTTTCCTAGTGTTCAGTTCGTATCAAGCATGTGACATCCCCAAAATTACGGCCAGAAAAGACCGGTTTCATTTATGCTTTTAAATAAAATCAGAGTAATCCTTTGATGAAAAGAGTTGCGGAATTTGTTCCCAAAACGAAATATGATAAGAATTTATCAAGGCATTTCATAAAGAAATGTATTTTTCATTATATAACAAAATCTCGGGATGTCATGTTCCGATACAGACCAAAAGCATAAACAATACAAAATAGACCTTGCAACAATTACATATAACAACAGGTCTATAATCCAAAAATATCTTGACAATGTCATCCAACTTATGCCCTTGCGCCACTACCTGTAATACAAAGAAACTGAGTGGGTCAGGTTTGGGAGCCTGGTGAGCATATAGGGTTTTCAACCCACAATAAATAATTATATTTAATTTCACCAACCAACAATAACACGATTACCCATTCCCGTTATCCTCACTTTATGTCCCTAAAACAACAACTATTACAAGGGACCTAATCTAGGATTTTCATCGGGACGGACATTACTGCAAAGGGGCTTCCTTAGCAATAGATGTCCTAAAGGCAACCATGAGGGGGATAGAGTACACCGGTGAACACATCGTTCACAACACCTACAGGTTATGAGCCTGCTAGTGTTCCACTGGACTGTCTAGAATGAGTCCGTGGTCGTCATCCATACTCCGCTAGATGACTAGATCAACAATGACATTGAGGCCTCTCATCATTTTATTTCTTCACACACCAACTGTCTACCCATGTTCTACCCAACATATCAGTAGATAAAATATATACATTTATATACAGCTTAAAGCCTGTACAAAACATTCATTCAACAAATAGTTCAAATATACAAATAATATATAAACATGTAGCACGTATTTTATAAAGAATACTTCATATCTATGTGTTAGAAAAAAACGAATATACACTCACTTGATAAGACAATGGTCGGACAGCACCTCGTCTCTTAAAATAAACTTTTCCGATAAAAACCGGGATGTTTTCCTTGAAAACCGGGCTTCTCGCGGGCAGAGTTTTGGCTCGGAAACTTTACTTCTCGGGATCTTCGGGACTTTGGAACTTGCTTCGGGGCTCGGGAATGATACCGGGGCTTCGGAATATTTCTGGCACGCAAAACGATGCAAAACGGGAGAGAGAGAAGAGAAAAAGAGCAAAAAGATCGGCTGCCCTCGCACCCTTTATATAGGGGCCGAAGCCTCGCATTACGCTGGGCGTAATGCTCAGCTACGCGGGGCGTACGCCTCGGATCGTCATTGCTTACGTCATCGGAGCACTTGAGTGCGAGGCGGGTCATGCTTCGGTGTACGCTGGGCGTAGTTCGGATCAGATCAACGACTCCTTCGGATAAGCTTTGGTATGCGTGCCACGATCTTCAAAAATTCATAACTTTCGCATACGAGCTCCGTTTTCGACGTTCTTTATATCCACGCGTAGGTGAGATTATGATCTACAACTTTCATTTAGTCTTCGTCGGCTAATTTTGACTTTACTTTTATTATATTATTTTTAGTAGGCCGGGACAGGAAAACTTCGTTATAAAATCATAACTTCTTCATCCGACGTCCGTTTTCATCTGTCTTCTTACCGTTGCACTACTAATGACGAGATCTTCGATTCTCGTTTAGATTGTTTCGGCTAAATATCACTCGATCTCAACCTCGAGTTTCGGGCTGCATACTGCTAAGCTGAAACTTAGAAAAATCATAACTTCCTCATACGAAGTCAGATTTGGGCATTCTTTTTATGCACGCTCTCGGTTTAACGTATTCTACGACTTTTGTTTAGATTACTAAGGCTAGATATCGCTCTATCTTAAATTCGTATTTTTACGTCCTTCAGCGTCGTGCCGGTTCTGTCTCGAAACTTCGACAGGTCATAACTTCTTCGTTATAACTCGGATTTCAGTGTTCCTTATATATTCGGAAACCTCGTCACGACTACTACAACATTATCCATAGATATCGGCTGTATCTAACATTTCATTTTGACGCTAATTTTTATTCTTAATTCAATTAAGACACACAATTAAGCACACAACACATAATACTCAATTAACACATTCTTTTTATTTCAAAATGAGTTTACAAAGGTTAACCTAGACTATTACAACAACATTAATGCCTAGCCCTAGAAACATGGGCGTTACAAAGCAAGACTTGTAATAATAGTTAATTAAATTTGTCAATTCAATCAACTTATATGTGGGTGGTCATCACACATGCTCACACATTAACTTACTTATTTTCTAGTTAACCCTAGTTTCATGTTCGCTATTCCTAGGCATATAATCTTATGTTCACAAAACTATATGATTCAAGCAATTAAGAAGATGTTCATGCAACTCAATAACTTGATATTTAACAGAAAATAATTATCATCAATACATAAGGATCTTTAACAAGCTTAACAAGATAAATTAAACACGAATAAAACAATCCAAATAGCAATTAATCCATAAATCAAGGTTTCATCTAATCACAAGCACAAAGCAAATGGTTTTAATACCAAAATAAGAAAGTAAACACATAGTGGCATCACAATGGAATGCTAAACATGGTCACGATATCAAAGCACATGATTACCGACACGAATCCGCTCTCCAATCCCTTAGATCTTTGGTCCATATCAGCTTAACGGCCCTCCGGCCGCCTTCTAGACCCTCAAAACGGCAGCTATGAAGATTTCTTGTCGCACAAGTCGAAGTGGAATATCATAGATTATGAAAATGGTGGAATGATATGGGGTATTTATAGTTGAATGAAGATGGAATTAATATGGAATATTAGAGTTGGATAGGAATAAGGAAACTAATGGTGGCTTAGGGATTAAGCAAATAAATATAAGGTAAGTGGTGCTTGGGGAATAAGTAACTTGGAGGGAATTTCCGTCCAGCTTTTATGCTTCATCTTCAAGGCCGATTTTGGATAAACTAAATGCCGAATTAGCAAAAAGGCCCTCTCACATAAGTCGTAGGAAATGTCGTCTAGTTTTCAGAAAATTTTGAATCCCGTCAATTGGACTTATGAGTCATCAGATATACCCGAAACACTGAAGAGGGGTCAATCTGCCAACAATATCCTTTTTGCATCTTTTCAGCTCCATTCTCTTCCTTTTGCATTCCAACTCCCATTTTAACTGTAATTGAATATTTCAAAGCATATTAAGTATGTTTTAGTTATAAATAACATAAAAACATAGTATAAAATAATAAGAAAACATCATAAATATATGCATAAAATAGACGTTATCAAACTACCCCACACTAGCCTTTTGCTTGCCCTCAAGCAAAACTGATTTTATTATCTCACCAATATCACATAGAATAATCAATTTCAAACCCAGCCATTATCCTAAGACCGTAATGCATGTATTTGTGTCTATAATTCCTAAGAACTTCCCACTCCTAAATACTGACAATCTTTAGAACCTTCACCCCTTAGCTTATACGACATTCATTTTTGCAACCCTCCGAATCAATCCTCGGAAATCTTTCTTAACCTCAAGGTATTTTTGGTTAAACTACCAAGCCTACATAAACTCTAGAAAGAATTACACTTTGATACCATAATGGAGCTCTTAGAATTCATCTCTTTTTTTATATTTGCTTTGATTTCTTTGAATTCACCACCTTTTTGTTTGATTTTTGGTATCTTCAACTTTTTGATTCTTCAGAATTTTGATCTTTGGATTTCATACTTGACTGCTCCAAAATTCTTTCAACTTTTTGGCAATTTCTCTCTCTCTTTTTATATCTCACTTTTTTCGCTCATACCCTACATGCTTAAGCAAGGAGCTTAACTTCAACCTTTATTGGTTAAGGTATTAGTCTAAGTGCAATGACTACATAAGCTCTTCTGGATATATTTCTGGTTTAGGCTGCAAAATGTATTATGCCATATAAACTACTAGATTACCTTTCATATCTCATGACTTTTCACTAGGAAATGGGAAGCCACAAATACACTATAACATGTGTTGGCTCAGGTAAACATTTGGGTTCTCATCGGATCATCCCACATAATATTAGCAAAAAAATTATTAATTATTACTATATTTTCCTAAATTAAACTATTATTTCAGGTTTATAATTTTTTAACTTTTCCTAATCTAGCAATTTTTAATTTTCCAATTTAAATTCCTTTTTCGACCCCCTACCCCACACTTATTTCATACAATGTCCTCATTGTATGCATAAAACTAATTAAGCACATAAAAATAGTAAAAAGGGAGAAAAAGGAACAGACTCCCCTGGGGTAGTTGTGGCGAGATCGAATGGGGCTGCTAAAAGTTGCTCTATAAATGTGATGGAAGACAGAAAACTGGAACTACTACTTCTGAATTTGCCGGAAAATAAAATCAAGAACACCGACTTCTTTAAGGTGGTGCAAAAAAATTGCAAACTAATGCAATGTGTAGTAACCACGACGTGGGAAAGTGTCGACCACGTCGTGTTGTCGAGTGAGGTGAAATCTATATTACGAATAATAGCATGGCCACGACGTGGTAATTGGTGGTCACGCCGTGATATCGAGAATGACACCCTCCTCTCGCGATGAAAAACTCCCCCACGACATAGGAAAGTCTCAACCATGTCGTGGCAGCCGGAATGATACTTCTACCTCGCGTCGAAATAAAACTCTATGGTGTGGGAACAACTCATCCATACCATAGGAATCAATATATTATAGAAACGCCACTCTTCTAAATAATAAACTCTCACGAAATCGACGCGTACCCAACACTTATTAAAAATCGTGGGTCTTGATTATAAACTTCAAATTCTCACACGGCTTTCTCACTCGTGACAAATCAGCATTTGACCCCAATTGTTGAAATTTCTAAAAGCATCTGAAGGGCAAAAATTCTGCAAAGATCTGAATCATAAAGAGCATCAACATGGAAAACAAAATTTAAACAAAATAAAAATAAAAATAAAAACTCAATAAAATAACTAAAAAAAATAGCAAACCAAAATAACTAAAAAGGATATCATGATCACTCGTCTTCGTCGAAATCAAGCTACAATTGTTGATTAAATCCCTTGCATGCAAGAAGCGGTTTGTGAAAACAAAAACTTCCGGGACCCGTTAGACTATTTCCTTTGTTTTCTTTGCACCATTAACTAATAAGTAGAACAAGAGTTGACCCAACTAGTCAAGAGTAGCAAGAGTTCGGTCTTCTACTTAACCACCTCGATATGCCTTGCTATACTACGCCTCGTGCATTGAGTTGGACAAATCACCAAAGTAGTGGACTAAACAAGTCAATAATTCCATAATCGATTGCAATCTCGAAACCCATGCAAAAAGTAAAACCAAGCAATGCGTATGATCACGAATTCCTGCAAATAACAACAAGAACCTTCCCGACAAGTGACATGATATCAACGAAAATAAAAAAGAAATAAAATAAAACTAAAAATTAAAAACAAATAACGAATAATCAAATAAACTAAATTAATTGAAAACCGTTCCCCAGCAACGGCGCCAAAAACTTGATGTGAATATTTAATGCACTAGTTTTTTATTTATAATTCCTAATTTATCGCATCTAAACCACACCTTACAGGCAGTGAACCCGATCGAGTATAGTATAGCTTTGATAAGCAAGGGTGTCGAACACAAGGGGAACGATAATGAATTAATATTAGAATGTTTGATTATAGGTTATATAAAAACGCACAAAAGTAATAAGAAAAGTTTTATTAAATTAAATCTCAGCCAAACAACTCAATAGTAAATCTCGATAAACTGACAGAAAACAAATTTCTTTAGGTACTTTGGTTTAGACAGATTTCATGCTCACACATTAACTTACTTATTTTCTAGTTAACCCTAGTTTCATGTTCGCTATTCATAGGCATATAATCTTATGTTCACAAAAGTATATGATTCAAGCAATTAAGAAGATGTTCATGCAACTCAATAACTTGATATTTAACAGATCAATTATCATCAATACATAAGGATCTTTAACAAGCTTAAGAAGATAAATTAAAGACGAATAAAACAATCCAAATAGCAATTAATCCATAAATCAAGGTTTCATCTAATCATAAACACAAAGCAAATGGTTTTAATACCAAAATCAGAAAGTAAACACATAGTGGCATCACAATGGAATGCTAAACATGGTCACGATATCAAAGCACATGATTACCGACACGAATCCGCTCTCCAATCCCTTAGATCTTTGGTCCATATCAGCTTAACGGCCCTCCGGCCGCCTTCTAGACCCTCAAAACGGCAGCTATGAAGATTTCTTGTCGCACAAGTCGAAGTAGAATATCATAGATTATGAAAATGGTGGAATGATATGGGGTATTTATAGTTGAATGGAGATGGAATTAATATGGAATATTAGAGTTGGATAGGAATAAGGAAACTAATGGTGGCTTAGGGATTAAGCAAATAAAAATAAGGTAAGTGGTGTTTGGGGAATAAGTAACTTGGAGGGAATTTCCGTCCAGCTTTTATGCTTCATCTTCAAGGCCGATTTTGGATAAACTAAATATCGAATTAGCAAACAGGGCCTCTCACATAAGTCGTAGGAAATGTCGTCTAGTTTTCAGAACATTTTGAATCCCGTCAATTGGACTTATGAGTCATCAGATATACCCGAAACACTGAAGAGGGGTCAATCTGCCAACAATATCCTTTTTGCATCTTTTCAGCTCCATTCTCTTCCTTTTGCAATCCAGCTCCCATTTTAACTGTAATTGAATATTTCAAAGCATATTAAGTATGTTTTAGTTATAAATAACATAAAAACATAGTATAAAATAATAAGAAAACATCATAAATATATGCATAAAATAGACGTTATCAAAAACACTATTGTAACATTGATCAGAACTTTGAAAAGCATTTCAAATAAAACAATTATCAGAGTCCAATCCCAAAGATCATGTATTGCGGAAAACACGGGTGTATGAAATGTGACCGTCCCGAGCTCTTTCATTTGAAAACAAGAGTACCTGAAACAAAAACTGAAAACCGTATGCACGAAGCTTAGTGAGTGCCCCAAATACCACATACCATACATACAATAATGAGATACGGGCCCCGCCCACACTCTGGTAATGGGCCCCACCCACACTCGCATAATGGGCCCCGCCCAAACAAGATACGGACCCTGGCCACACTCGCATAACAATGAGATACGAGCCCCAGCCCCACTCACATAACGGCCCCCGCCCAAATGAGATACGAGCCCCGCCCATACTCGCACATAAGCATATAATCATCCAACATTCAAACACATGTGAAAATCACAAAGATAATAATAGCATACAACACAGTCAACGGGCCTCGCCCACATACAAGTCATTTATGCATAACTTGATACTAGCATATAGAATAATCATCAGGCCCCACCCAACATACATATCAATACATACACATGCCAGAGTCACGCAGACAACTAGAATCCTAACATAATAACCATGGGCCGACATTGGTGCCTTCGACCCGCTAAATACAGTGAGGAGACTCACCTCAAATGCTGAAGCTCACTGCAAGAAATCCCAAGCTGCAGCCCGTCCGACTCCCCGAGCTATAAATACCAAAATATCACCCAATTAGCAATTGAATTCCAAACCTAGATCCATAATCCAAGCTTGGGGTAAAATGACCATTTTACCCCTGACCCATCAAGACTCACAACCAAGGCCCAAACTCAAAATCTACAAGTCCCAAAACTAAGTGATCCATAAAAGCCCATTAATGGCATAATTTTCCAAATTAGGCCCAACCCCACATGGGCCTTACCCCAAAAGCCCAACAATTCCTAGTCCAAAATGAAGCTCGATTCCAAAAACAATTGCTCCATTCAGAAGTCCAACTTTCAAGGTCCAAGATTACAACCAAACCCAAAATGATATTGGACCATTACGTTGGGCGTACAAACTGGTACGCAGGTCGTACCACGAAGACTTCAGTACGCGGGGTGTACTTGCTTTTACGTGGGGCGTACCCGCAAACTCTCCAAAACTTAATTCATGACTTAATCTGTTAATTCCTTCCATAGTAACCTCATAATAACTTCCAACTAAGCTCCTAATGCATAAAGTCGACACCTTTATGCATTTACAGGACTCAAAGAGACCCAATAATCATTTTAATCCATTAAAAACCAACAAGAACATGCATAGACCATATCTAAGCATCAAGCAAGCATTTTTATGAACTTATAACCTTAAATCTGCTAAGAGTGGAAACTCAAAGCTTCTGAAATGGTGTCCAACCACTAGATCTTGCTCATGAGGTCAAAATGGGACCAAAAACCATAAAATTATAGATCTAAACTTCTAATGATCAAGCTAATAAATTTTTACCTTCAATGAGTTGAAAATGAAGCAAAGAGTCTAGATCCACAAGCCTTTCCTTGCACCAAGCCACCACTTCTTGAAATACACTTAAATCCACCAAAAATGCACATACAAAGCTCACAACACTCTTGGATGAAGCTATACCTCGAGATTTAGGGTTTAAGACATTGGAGGATGAAAGAGAGGCTCACACATGGGACCTCAGGTGCTTAAATAGTGAGCCAAGCCTTAAAATTAGGGTTTTGGGGATCCTGAACGTACGTTAGGCGTACAGCTCCCAAGCCCGCGTTCCATTTTTCCATTCCCACGCTGGGCGTACCCCAGCCTATGTTGGGCGTACTCACGCGCATGCCAACATTGCATATATAACTTGTTATTTATAAAGCATTGATATTACTTTATAATTCTTGTTAAGAGATCCAATGTCATAAATATAATTTTAATCATTTCTGAATATGAAGGTGATCGTTATGAAAAACGATTTAAGTAAATAGTCAATCATTCATAAATTAAACTGAGACATATATTTAGGCAAGCTAAATTAAAAAGTACATTTTTCCAAAACAAACACTGTTTAATAATACAAGTGAATTATGTTCCTAGCATAATTAATAAACTAAAATCCAAGAGTTTAGTTCCAAATTGATTGTGCTCAGTTGGTTACTCTTCAATAAACATCTACAAGCCAATTAAAAATATTAGATTAACATATAAGTACCAAGTGTTGGGTTTTGTATACTACAACATCCTATGGTGCACATACAACCCTAAAATATTTGGATCTTTGTTTTCTCTAATTATACATGCAATATTGTTTCCAAAGCTTTAAGCCTACAACTAGCATACAATATGACAGTTCGAACAATTCAACTAGTTAGATGACTTACCTCTTATTAGGACTTGTAGTTCTTGGCCATTGAAAGCTTTAGACCCTTAAGTGTGATGCCTCTAATGTGTCACAAACACTATATGCAAGAGGAGGCTTGAAAGAATAAGTTACCTTGCACCAAAATCGTTTCACTCTTTCTAAGAATGTATTAGGCCACGGAATTAAAGCCCCTCAAGTGTGATGCCTCTAATGTGTCACAAACACTCTATGCAAGAGGAGGCTTGAAAGAATAAGTTATCTTGCACCAAAATCGTTTCACTATTTCTAAGAATGTATTAGGCCACAGAATTGGCTCTAGAGGGGTCTTTATATAGTGTTCCAAAGGTTAGGGTTTCATCCATGAAACCCTAAAGCTCGATAACCTTCCTATTGGGTTTTGTATACTACAACATCCTATGGTGCACATACAACCCTAAATACCTTGGATCTATATTTTCACTAATTATACATGCAATGATGTTTCCAAGGTATTAAGCCTAAGGAGTACATATTTATATGTTGGATTCCAAGGGTCATCGATATAACCCAAAGCCATACTCATGGGTTTTATGATCCATGGTTCATGTGGCCCAACTCTTTATGTATCCATACATAAACTTGGTCCAACATGGATCATAAGCCCAACACATATAAATATAACTAATTATCATATTAGTCCCCATAGATTTAATTAGTCTCTTTTGATCACTAAATTAATTCTTGATCAATACTAATTAAAACATATGATTTCATATTAATATATTAGAACTTATAATATATTAATAAATCATATATAACCTTCTCTCAAGAGTCCGTCCTAACAAATTGTCCTGGTGTTATGCAACCCAATTGGACCATGCTACTCTCGGGTCGAGTACATACCAATAATAGTTATGGGCTTAGACATCTAATCCAACACTTCCATATCCCTTAGGCTCCATGGGTTATAGCTCCATGAACTATTTAGCCCATCCTAATGGATCATTGGCCCACACTACAAGAATGATTGATTTACATAATCAATCCCTTATATTTAATTAGTCTCTTTGGATCACTAAACTAATTCCAAATTAATTCTTGACCAATACTAATTAAATAATATGATTTCTCAATTAATATATTATACTTATAATATATTAATAAATCACCAATAACCTTATTCTCAAAAATCCATCCTATCAAATTGCACTGGTGAAGGCAACCCAAAAGGACCATGCTAATATCGGGTCAAGTACATACCAGTTATAGTTATGGGCTTAGACACCAAATACAACAGTCTCCCACTTGGATAAGTCTAATAACTATAACTGCAAGTACGACTTCAAGAACCGATTAGCAATCGTAAGCTTTCAAAAGTCGCTGTCGAACTCTGACCTAGTCAGTGACTGTCCTTAGATAAGTGATCATATATTCCTCTGTTCTACAAGATATCAGTCGGACAAATACAAGGAATAATGTCATACTTGGTGTCCAGCAGTTTGTTTCCCGATTTCCGATTAGTTTGACATATAACATAATTGAACACATCAATTTAGTTCTGACCGGGCCCGACACATAAGTCAAAACAAATCATCGAGGGGCCCAAGATATCTCTTTTAATCCTCTTGGGATAAAAGGAACAAATAAACTTCGACATTATATGGTTGCACTAACTACTTGTTAAATCATGCACAACGATACGTTTTATAACATCAAGTTACAGATGCATTTTCGTATCATCAATGCACGACCAATTCGTAGTCAACAACTCATATATCTTGGTTTGAAGATTATATGATATTATCATCTCACAATCACTCGTGATAAATTCCATGAAGTGATTCAGGTAAGTACAGGTTGATCCAATGCTTAAATCTTATTTCACAAGCACTCATGAATGGTGTAGCAGACTTTTGCTATGTCTAACACCTTAGACATCTACAAGCCAACTCATGACAGTCTTGCTTCATACCTACTTCCAAAGTATGATCGACTGTGGATAATTTGAACAATCTTATTATTCGGGAAGTCAAAACATGCAAAGTGAAACACAAGAATAATACTTAATCCTATATGGCCCCAAAACTTTTGAGTGTAAATAAAACACCTTTTATTTAATCGCCATATTGATTACTCATTTTTCATTGTACAATGTTTTGAATTATCAACTTTATACTTGAATTAAAACAATAGTTATCCTATGCTCCAAGCATGCACACTATGTTTATCTATCAATGATGCTCATTTCACAATTCCAAATCCCCATAGTAAGTGTAAGAATACCAAATTCTTGCCTTTTACTATAATCTGTTTGTCATTAAACTTAAATGCAATAACCCTTTCGGAATGTCAATGCACAAAGTCACAAAACTATGCCAGTAACTTTACAGAGTATTTCCTTTGGACATTGGTTATTGAACCAATTCCATGGAAGTGAAGTATCATATTCAAAGTACATTCCTTTGAACATCATTCTTGCATTAAGGTTTCTAATCTTACACATATTTTACGATCAACTTCCACTTATGGAACATTTCCATAATTCCATATGACTAGCACTTCTGAACAAGAGTTGCCTCTTTCTCAGATGCTGTCAATATGGACCTTCCAAAACCTATACTTCGAACTGTCCATAAGCAACCAATCTTTGGTAAACCTCATATTGTCCTCGACAATTACTTAACCATTTTAGTCATATCCAGTTCTGCTCCTTTTTCCTTCTTAATGCCTAGGCATTTGGAAACTTCAGAACACATAAATATTATAGCATATTCAATCGATCCAATACCCGAAGCATATGGGATATGATTCATAATGTCTCACATAAAGACATGATCCTTGACTAGTCTTTTGCTATAATGTTTCTATTTGCCATGTTCTCACAATTCTAACTATGAAGAGTGATGCCGTAATCATAATCGAATTTGAGAACACAATTAACATTTCTATATATAGAATTTCTTTATGTTGAACCATTCCAGCATAACATTCATATATATACTTGACTAAATTTGAATAAAATCTCAATCTAAGCTTTTAGAATTGGAATGAAGTATAATTTCCTCTCCCTTAATTATAGCAAAACAACTTTTCAAACCCTGCATCTTTGCAAATTGAAACTTTTGTTTTCTATAGTTAACATTGCTAACGTGCAACACTTACCATAAAAATCATGCTCCTACTAACATGATAATTATATTTTTACCAGCATAACACTTATGCTCCCACTAGCTTTGACATGTACCCAGAAATCAGTTGGACTTCTAGAAACCAATACTTATTGACTTTCTTACCAAAGTTCAGATTTATGATACTCGGTGCTTCGATAAGTCTATACTAGACTTCTCAAGCCCATACACCTTTTAGATTAAATAGCACAAGTGTGTGTTTGAGCCTTTCAGAACTTAACCTTATAAGTCACGCATGTTCAAACTATTTGCCATTTCTCACAATTCGAACTATGAAAAGGGATGCCGTAATCATAAACGAATTTGAGAATGCAACCATCACAACTGCTAGCTCTAATCCTTTGAAATCTACTTAGTGAAAGCGTTTCCTCACAATCATTTTCATGAAACGGAGAGAAACCTTATGACACTTTAGATTTAATGGTGTATGTGTTCCTATCGATATAAATCTGTCATTTTCAACCATTACCCCAAGATAAGGTTAATGACAAATCCAAACTCATATGGATTGAACTTGTTTAATCTTAGTTTCTTGCCATCTGGTAGCACAAGGGCCTATCATGTCTTCCAAGTTGTTTAGCATCTCACCCTTACAGATCAATGTACCTTCCATTGATTAAGGTGCTTTACCTTATGCAATCAAATGAGAACTCATATAACTCTCCTACATATTCAAATTTGATTGGAATGGGCACAAAAACACGAATATGTCAACACGATAGGTTATAAACCTCAAGTCGTGTGCTAGTGTTAACTAACATATTTATTCTTGATTAGTACTTGAAACTATTCAAAAATCTTAAGATTCCCACTGACCTCTTGACATATAAGATTCATTTTGTCAAGGAACACTACTTGACAAACAAATATTCAATAGTTGGTGCGGTTTCTTATCAAGACTAACACTTCTAACAATTGGTCTCAGTTGGTCTTTGTTTTATCCAAAACTTCACATCTTACCAATTTCAAATGTACAATAGTAAGAAAATTTTTACTATACATTTGAAAAGTGTTATAAATCTTTCTTAATATTATGTCACTCAAGTGCCAATCTTGGAGTACAACTCTAAGATTTAATTTTGGAACGAAGTATGATTCATCTATTTGATTTAACCATTCCAACAATTCACGATTCCTCTTCTTAGCCATACAAATGGACTAAGATGTCCTTAGAGGATCAATTGTGATATGGTTTTCCATAATCATTAAGATAATCATAAAACATGATACTAAAGTACTCTCCCATCTTTTCATATTGAAGAAACTTTTATCTTTCTACCTAATTTGATTCTTCTTATTTGTCTTGCTATACATTGAAACCTTTCCAATGATTCAGAATTATACTTCAACGTGTAAGTATAACCATATTTAATAAACTTTAGTAAATCATGAAAAATAGTTTTATTGTGGTGGACCTGACCAACGCACAACCAAGTGTACCTGATCCCCTAGTCCTTCACTTGACTCACATCTTCATGTGAACAAGGAATTAGTCTTAAGTTTCCAAAGATGAAAATTCTCATTCATCATACAATACAAGTTGCATGATTCCAAGTTTCTATCCAATTGAAACTTGGGTGATGAGAATCTTTCCTTATTTGGTAAATTTGACACTACCACAAACGAAAGAATCAAATCCACTTTCCAATATTGCTATCAATGGAAACATATAAGCAACAAATTTTCACAAATGCCATTATAAGGATACTTTTAAAATAAGATAATTTTTTTTCTTTATTTATAATACTGCGGAAAACTTGTCCTTCCAATGCAAATACAAGTGAAAACTATGTTGTTATCTATTCCTAAGCAATTTATGACAACTCTTTAAGTAGCAGCTCATAAATCTGATCACCGAACCATGCAATCAAAATTCATTTCTTCGCGATTAGACTCAACATACTCTTCCTTTAAGCTTCCTTTTATTCTACAAAATATCAAAATGCAATGTTTTCACATCATGTATCAAGAATCAATCATTAGGAACTTAATAGAGTTAGATAGTTGATTTATCTGAAGTAGAGTCAAACATTTTAACTTTACCATCTCGTAGATCTCTCAGGTAGTCTAGACAGCTTCGCTTCTAATGTCCCTTCAAATGGCAATAGAAACAAATATGTTCGGGAAGTAGATCTTCCAATCAACTTTGCTTTACCAGTGCACCAAATCATTTCTGATTCAGCAGCAACAAGCAAATAGGTAAGATCAATAAGGGTCAAGTCGTGGTCTGTCATATAGTAGTCCTTTAAAACTCACTATATGACTCAGGAAGTGACTGAAGACCCCAGTCAACAGCCAACTTCCTCAAGACTTCGACACCCAACTCTCCCAGCATATGTCGACTTTCCATCCTTTGACTTGTTTGCCGATAGGGATTGAGTGACCTTGAACTTTTGAAGTCTTTAAACTTGTGGGTTAGGGAGAATAATTGGAGGAAGTGAAGGAAATGAAGTATGATTTCCAGTCCCATTAATGCACGAAAATGGGATTAATCTTTCACCTTAATCGCCATGTGGGATATCATCTTCATTAGGAAAGCTTTTTCCAAAAGGATAAGGAAGACCATAGCTGTCAGAACTAGACATCTATGAGGGAGAAATTCAAGTTAGTTGATTTAAGTCCTTAATAGAACACCCAAATTGAAATATTAAGGCTAGGACCCAACACAATATTCTAGAATTGCGAAAAGGGATTCGGTAATCCAATTGTAAAATATTTGAAGGTAGGTAAATGACGATTTACCAATTTCCACCATGAAAAACGAAATAGATTATTAAGTTTTAATTGGATTTGAAATTCCTAGATCCTTTGAGATTCATTGAACTTTTCAATGGCATGTTTAAATCTCGATTGTTCCCTTCAAGTTTGTGACTGGTATGCCGAGGATCACAAACAAGGTGCGAATAACCATGCAAGTTAGCTTGGTACACCCAATGTTACAAATCACCTAATCAATGTGCCGGTTAACCACACACACTCCATTGATCTATGATTAACATTAAGCTACCCTTAGCACGCACTGTCAGTCCCAGATTAGTGTGTCGGTTAACCACACACGATTCATTAACGACTTAACAAGGTGATAAGTGCAATTTCATGGGGGTAGCACCATTTTCCAAATTTTTCCTAAAGTAACTAAGATTGGGAATTTAATAAAATTTAGTTACTTTGTATTACATTATACTTTTATTGAAAATTAATGTCCTATCCTACCCATTCGGCTATTAACCCTTCACCAGACAAGGAAGCGGTGGGTGAGAGTGGACACACATTAAACTGCCATTTTATAGGCAGTAACCTTATACCCCCTTATAGATCGGCTTCGTGAATGAGGCCTACTAACGGTAAGACTGACTTATTCTTATATATATATATATATATATATATATATATATATATATATATATATATATATATATATATAACTAATTAAGCACATAAAAATAGTAAAAAGGGAGAAAAAGGAACAGACTCCCCTGGGGTAGTTGTGGCGAGATCGAATGGGGCTGCTAAAAGTTGCTCTATAAATGTGATGGAAGACAGAAAACTGGAACTACTACTTCTGAATTTGCCGGAAAATAAAATCAAGAACACCGACTTCTTTAAGGTGGTGCAAAAAAATTGCAAACTAATGCAATGTGTAGTAACCACGACGTGGGAAAGTGTCGACCACGTCGTGTTGTCGAGTGAGGTGAAATCTATATTACGAATAATAGCATGGCCACGACGTGGTAATTGGTGGTCACGCCGTGATATCGAGAATGACACCCTCCTCTCGCGATGAAAAACTCCCCCACGACATAGGAAAGTCTCAACCATGTCGTGGCAGCCGGAATGATACTTCTACCTCGCGTCGAAATAAAACTCTATGGTGTGGGAACAACTCATCCATACCATAGGAATCAATATATTATAGAAACGCCACTCTTCTAAATAATAAACTCTCACGAAATCGACGCGTACCCAACACTTATTAAAAATCGTGGGTCTTGATTATAAACTTCAAATTCTCACACGGCTTTCTCACTCGTGACAAATCAGCATTTGACCCCAATTGTTGAAATTTCTAAAAGCATCTGAAGGGCAAAAATTCTGCAAAGATCTGAATCATAAAGAGCATCAACATGGAAAACAAAATTTAAACAAAATAAAAATAAAAATAAAAACTCAATAAAATAACTAAAAAAAATAGCAAACCAAAATAACTAAAAAGGATATCATGATCACTCGTCTTCGTCGAAATCAAGCTACAATTGTTGATTAAATCCCTTGCATGCAAGAAGCGGTTTGTGAAAACAAAAACTTCCGGGACCCGTTAGACTATTTCCTTTGTTTTCTTTGCACCATTAACTAATAAGTAGAACAAGAGTTGACCCAACTAGTCAAGAGTAGCAAGAGTTCGGTCTTCTACTTAACCACCTCGATATGCCTTGCTATACTACGCCTCGTGCATTGAGTTGGACAAATCACCAAAGTAGTGGACTAAACAAGTCAATAATTCCATAATCGATTGCAATCTCGAAACCCATGCAAAAAGTAAAACCAAGCAATGCGTATGATCACGAATTCCTGCAAATAACAACAAGAACCTTCCCGACAAGTGACATGATATCAACGAAAATAAAAAAGAAATAAAATAAAACTAAAAATTAAAAACAAATAACGAATAATCAAATAAACTAAATTAATTGAAAACCGTTCCCCAGCAACGGCGCCAAAAACTTGATGTGAATATTTAATGCACTAGTTTTTTATTTATAATTCCTAATTTATCGCATCTAAACCACACCTTACAGGCAGTGAACCCGATCGAGTATAGTATAGCTTTGATAAGCAAGGGTGTCGAACACAAGGGGAACGATAATGAATTAATATTAGAATGTTTGATTATAGGTTATATAAAAACGCACAAAAGTAATAAGAAAAGTTTTATTAAATTAAATCTCAGCCAAACAACTCAATAGTAAATCTCGATAAACTGACAGAAAACAAATTTCTTTAGGTACTTTGGTTTAGACAGATTTCATGCTCACACATTAACTTACTTATTTTCTAGTTAACCCTAGTTTCATGTTCGCTATTCATAGGCATATAATCTTATGTTCACAAAAGTATATGATTCAAGCAATTAAGAAGATGTTCATGCAACTCAATAACTTGATATTTAACAGATCAATTATCATCAATACATAAGGATCTTTAACAAGCTTAAGAAGATAAATTAAAGACGAATAAAACAATCCAAATAGCAATTAATCCATAAATCAAGGTTTCATCTAATCATAAACACAAAGCAAATGGTTTTAATACCAAAATCAGAAAGTAAACACATAGTGGCATCACAATGGAATGCTAAACATGGTCACGATATCAAAGCACATGATTACCGACACGAATCCGCTCTCCAATCCCTTAGATCTTTGGTCCATATCAGCTTAACGGCCCTCCGGCCGCCTTCTAGACCCTCAAAACGGCAGCTATGAAGATTTCTTGTCGCACAAGTCGAAGTAGAATATCATAGATTATGAAAATGGTGGAATGATATGGGGTATTTATAGTTGAATGGAGATGGAATTAATATGGAATATTAGATTTGGGTAGGAATAAGGAAACTAATGGTGGCTTAGGGATTAAGCAAATAAAAATAAGGTAAGTGGTGTTTGGGGAATAAGTAACTTGGAGGGAATTTCCGTCCAGCTTTTATGCTTCATCTTCAAGGCCGATTTTGGATAAACTAAATATCGAATTAGCAAACAGGGCCTCTCACATAAGTCGTAGGAAATGTCGTCTAGTTTTCAGAACATTTTGAATCCCGTCAATTGGACTTATGAGTCATCAGATATACCCGAAACACTGAAGAGGGGTCAATCTGCCAACAATATCCTTTTTGCATCTTTTCAGCTCCATTCTCTTCCTTTTGCAATCCAGCTCCCATTTTAACTGTAATTGAATATTTCAAAGCATATTAAGTATGTTTTAGTTATAAATAACATAAAAACATAGTATAAAATAATAAGAAAACATCATAAATATATGCATAAAATAGACGTTATCAAAAACACTATTGTAACATTGATCAGAACTTTGAAAAGCATTTCAAATAAAACAATTATCAGAGTCCAATCCCAAAGATCATGTATTGCGGAAAACACGGGTGTATGAAATGTGACCGTCCCGAGCTCTTTCATTTGAAAACAAGAGTACCTGAAACAAAAACTGAAAACCGTATGCACGAAGCTTAGTGAGTGCCCCAAATACCACATACCATACATACAATAATGAGATACGGGCCCCGCCCACACTCTGGTAATGGGCCCCACCCACACTCGCATAATGGGCCCCGCCCAAACAAGATACGGACCCTGGCCACACTCGCATAACAATGAGATACGAGCCCCAGCCCCACTCACATAACGGCCCCCGCCCAAATGAGATACGAGCCCCGCCCATACTCGCACATAAGCATATAATCATCCAACATTCAAACACATGTGAAAATCACAAAGATAATAGCATACAACACAGTCAACGGGCCTCGCCCACATACAAGTCATATATGCATAACTTGATACTAGCATATAGAATAATCATCAGGCCCCACCCAACATACATATCAATACATACACATGCCAGAGTCACGCAGACAACTAGAATCCTAACATAATAACCATGGGCCGACATTGGTGCCTTCGACCCGCTAAATACAGTGAGGAGACTCACCTCAAATGCTGAAGCTCACTGCAAGAAATCCCAAGCTGCAGCCCGTCCGACTCCCCGAGCTATCAATACCAAAATATCACCCAATTAGCAATTGAATTCCAAACCTAGATCCATAATCCAAGCTTGGGGTAAAATGACCATTTTACCCCTGACCCATCAAGACTCACAACCAAGGCCCAAACTCAAAATCTACAAGTCCCAAAACTAAGTGATCCATAAAAGCCCATTAATGGCATAATTTTCCAAATTAGGCCCAACCCCACATGGGCCTTACCCCAAAAGCCCAACAATTCCTAGTCCAAAATGAAGCTCGATTCCAAAAACAATTGCTCCATTCAGAAGTCCAACTTTCAAGGTCCAAGATTACAACCAAACCCAAAATGATATTGGACCATTACGTTGGGCGTACAAACTGGTACGCAGGTCGTACCACGAAGACTTCAGTACGCGGGGTGTACTTGCTTTTACGTGGGGCGTACCCGCAAACTCTCCAAAACTTAATTCATGACTTAATCTGTTAATTCCTTCCATAGTAACCTCATAATAACTTCCAACTAAGCTCCTAATGCATAAAGTCGACACCTTTATGCATTTACAGGACTCAAAGAGACCCAATAATCATTTTAATCCATTAAAAACCAACAAGAACATGCATAGACCATATCTAAGCATCAAGCAAGCATTTTTATGAACTTATAACCTTAAATCTGCTAAGAGTGGAAACTCAAAGCTTCTGAAATGGTGTCCAACCACTAGATCTTGCTCATGAGGTCAAAATGGGACCAAAAACCATAAAATTATAGATCTAAACTTCTAATGATCAAGCTAATAAATTTTTACCTTCAATGAGTTGAAAATGAAGCAAAGAGTCCAGATCCACAAGCCTTTCCTTGCACCAAGCCACCACTTCTTGAAATACACTTAAATCCACCAAAAATGCACATACAAAGCTCACAACACTCTTGGATGAAGCTATACCTCGAGATTTAGGGTTTAAGACATTGGAGGATGAAAGAGAGGCTCACACATGGGACCTCAGGTGCTTAAATAGTGAGCCAAGCCTTAAAATTAGGGTTTTGGGGATCCTGAACGTACGTTAGGCGTACAGCTCCCAAGCCCGCGTTCCATTTTTCCATTCCCACGCTGGGCGTACCCCAGCCTATGTTGGGCGTACTCACGCGCATGCCAACATTGCATATATAACTTGTTATTTATAAAGCATTGATATTACTTTATAATTCTTGTTAAGAGATCCAATGTCATAAATATAATTTTAATCATTTCTGAATATGAAGGTGATCGTTATGAAAAACGATTTAAGTAAATAGTCAATCATTCATAAATTAAACTGAGACATATATTTAGGCAAGCTAAATTAAAAAGTACATTTTTCCAAAACAAACACTGTTTAATAATACAAGTGAATTATGTTCCTAGCATAATTAATAAACTAAAATCCAAGAGTTTAGTTCCAAATTGATTGTGCTCAGTTGGTTACTCTTCAATAAACATCTACAAGCCAATTAAAAATATTAGATTAACATATAAGTACCAAGTGTTGGGTTTTGTATACTACAACATCCTATGGTGCACATACAACCCTAAAATATTTGGATCTTTGTTTTCTCTAATTATACATGCAATATTGTTTCCAAAGCTTTAAGCCTACAACTAGCATACAATATGACAGTTCGAACAATTCAACTAGTTAGATGACTTACCTCTTATTAGGACTTGTAGTTCTTGGCCATTGAAAGCTTTAGACCCTTAAGTGTGATGCCTCTAATGTGTCACAAACACTATATGCAAGAGGAGGCTTGAAAGAATAAGTTATCTTGCACCAAAATCGTTTCACTCTTTCTAAGAATGTATTAGGCCACGGAATTAAAGCCCCTCAAGTGTGATGCCTCTAATGTGTCACAAACACTCTATGCAAGAGGAGGCTTGAAAGAATAAGTTATCTTGCACCAAAATCGTTTCACTATTTCTAAGAATGTATTAGGCCACAGAATTGGCTCTAGAGGGGTCTTTATATAGTGTTCCAAAGGTTAGGGTTTCATCCATGAAACCCTAAAGCTCGATAACCTTCCTATTGGGTTTTGTATACTACAACATCCTATGGTGCACATACAACCCTAAATACCTTGGATCTATATTTTCACTAATTATACATGCAATGATGTTTCCAAGGTATTAAGCCTAAGGAGTACATATTTATATGTTGGATTCCAAGGGTCATCGATATAACCCAAAGCCATACTCATGGGTTTTATGATCCATGGTTCATGTGGCCCAACTCTTTATGTATCCATACATAAACTTGGTCCAACATGGATCATAAGCCCAACACATATAAATATAACTAATTATCATAATTAGTCCCCATAGATTTAATTAGTCTCTTTTGATCACTAAATTAATTCTTGATCAATACTAATTAAAACATATGATTTCATATTAATATATTAGAACTTATAATATATTAATAAATCATATATAACCTTCTCTCAAGAGTCCGTCCTAACAAATTGTCCTGGTGTTATGCAACCCAATTGGACCATGCTACTCTCGGGTCGAGTACATACCAATAATAGTTATGGGCTTAGACATCTATTCCAACACTTCCATATCCCTTAGGCTCCATGGGTTATAGCTCCATGAACTATTTAGCCCATCCTAATGGATCATTGGCCCACACTACAAGAATGATTGATTTACATAATCAATCCCTTATATTTAATTAGTCTCTTTTGATCACTAAACTAATTCCAAATTAATTCTTGACCAATACTAATTAAATAATATGATTTCTCAATTAATATATTATACTTATAATATATTAATAAATCACCAATAACCTTATTCTCAAAAATCCATCCTATCAAATTGCACTGGTGAAGGCAACCCAAAAGGACCATGCTAATATCGGGTCAAGTACATACCAGTTATAGTTATGGGCTTAGACACCAAATACAACAGTCTCCCACTTGGATAAGTCTAATAACTATAACTGCAAGTACGACTTCAAGAACCGATTAGCAATCGTAAGCTTTCAAAAGTCGCTGTCGAACTCTGACCTAGTCAGTGACTGTCCTTAGATAAGTGATCATATATTCCTCTGTTCTACAAGATATCAGTCGGACAAATACAAGGAATAATGTCATACTTGGTGTCCAGCAGTTTGTTTCCCGATTTCCGATTAGTTTGACATATAACATAATTGAACACATCAATTTAGTTCTGACCGGGCCCGACACATAAGTCAAAACAAATCATCGAGGGGCCCAAGATATCTCTTTTAATCCTCTTGGGATAAAAGGAACAAATAAACTTCGACATTATATGGTTGCACTAACTACTTGTTAAATCATGCACAACGATACGTTTTATAACATCAAGTTACAGATGCATTTTCGTATCATCAATGCACGACCAATTCGTAGTCAACAACTCATATATCTTGGTTTGAAGATTATATGATATTATCATCTCACAATCACTCGTGATAAATTCCATGAAGTGATTCAGGTAAGTACAGGTTGATCCAATGCTTAAATCTTATTTCACAAGCACTCATGAATGGTGTAGCAGACTTTTGCTATGTCTAACACCTTAGACATCTACAAGCCAACTCATGACAGTCTTGCTTCATACCTACTTCCAAAGTATGATCGACTGTGGATAATTTGAACAATCTTATTATTCGGGAAGTCAAAACATGCAAAGTGAAACACAAGAATAATACTTAATCCTATATGGCCCCAAAACTTTTGAGTGTAAATAAAACACCTTTTATTTAATCGCCATATTGATTACTCATTTTTCATTGTACAATGTTTTGAATTATCAACTTTATACTTGAATTAAAACAATAGTTATCCTATGCTCCAAGCATGCACACTATGTTTATCTATCAATGATGCTCATTTCACAATTCCAAATCCCCATAGTAAGTGTAAGAATACCAAATTCTTGCCTTTTACTATAATCTGTTTGTCATTAAACTTAAATGCAATAACCCTTTCGGAATGTCAATGCACAAAGTCACAAAACTATGCCAGTAACTTTACAGAGTATTTCCTTTGGACATTGGTTATTGAACCAATTCCATGGAAGTGAAGTATCATATTCAAAGTACATTCCTTTGAACATCATTCTTGCATTAAGGTTTCTAATCTTACACATATTTTACGATCAACTTCCACTTATGGAACATTTCCATAATTCCATATGACTAGCACTTCTGAACAAGAGTTGCCTCTTTCTCAGATGCTGTCAATATGGACCTTCCAAAACCTATACTTCGAACTGTCCATAAGCAACCAATCTTTGGTAAACCTCATATTGTCCTCGACAATTACTTAACCATTTTAGTCATATCCAGTTCTGCTCCTTTTTCCTTCTTAATGCCTAGGCATTTGGAAACTTCAGAACACATAAATATTATAGCATATTCAATCGATCCAATACCCGAAGCATATGGGATATGATTCATAATGTCTCACATAAAGACATGATCCTTGACTAGTCTTTTGCTATAATGTTTCTATTTGCCATGTTCTCACAATTCTAACTATGAAGAGTGATGCCGTAATCATAATCGAATTTGAGAACACAATTAACATTTCTATATATAGAATTTCTTTATGTTGAACCATTCCAGCATAACATTCATATATATACTTGACTAAATTTGAATAAAATCTCAATCTAAGCTTTTAGAATTGGAATGAAGTATAATTTCCTCTCCCTTAATTATAGCAAAACAACTTTTCAAACCCTGCATCTTTGCAAATTGAAACTTTTGTTTTCTATAGTTAACATTGCTAACTTGCAACACTTACCATAAAAATCATGCTCCTACTAACATGATAATTATATTTTTACCAGCATAACACTTATGCTCCCACTAGCTTTGACATGTACCCAGAAATCAGTTGGACTTCTAGAAACCAATACTTATTGACTTTCTTACCAAAGTTCAGATTTATGATACTCGGTGCTTCGATAAGTCTATACTAGACTTCTCAAGCCCATACACCTTTTAGATTAAATAGCACAAGTGTGTGTTTGAGCCTTTCAGAACTTAACCTTATAAGTCACGCATGTTCAAACTATTTGCCATTTCTCACAATTCGAACTATGAAAAGGGATGCCGTAATCATAAACGAATTTGAGAATGCAACCATCACAACTGCTAGCTCTAATCCTTTGAAATCTACTTAGTGAAAGCGTTTCCTCACAATCATTTTCATGAAACGGAGAGAAACCTTATGACACTTTAGATTTAATGGTGTATGTGTTCCTATCGATATAAATCTGTCATTTTCAACCATTACCCCAAGATAAGGTTAATGACAAATCCAAACTCATATGGATTGAACTTGTTTAATCTTAGTTTCTTGCCATCTGGTAGCACAAGGGCCTATCATGTCTTCCAAGTTGTTTAGCATCTCACCCTTACAGATCAATGTACCTTCCATTGATTAAGGTGCTTTACCTTATGCAATCAAATGAGAACTCATATAACTCTCCTACATATTCAAATTTGATTGGAATGGGCACAAAAACACGAATATGTCAACACGATAGGTTATAAACCTCAAGTCGTGTGCTAGTGTTAACTAACATATTTATTCTTGATTAGTACTTGAAACTATTCAAAAATCTTAAGATTCCCACTGACCTCTTGACATATAAGATTCATTTTGTCAAGGAACACTACTTGACAAACAAATATTCAATAGTTGGTGCGGTTTCTTATCAAGACTAACACTTCTAACAATTGGTCTCAGTTGGTCTTTGTTTTATCCAAAACTTCACATCTTACCAATTTCAAATGTACAATAGTAAGAAAATTTTTACTATACATTTGAAAAGTGTTATAAATCTTTCTTAATATTATGTCACTCAAGTGCCAATCTTGGAGTACAACTCTAAGATTTAATTTTGGAACGAAGTATGATTCATCTATTTGATTTAACCATTCCAACAATTCACGATTCCTCTTCTTAGCCATACAAATGGACTAAGATGTCCTTAGAGGATCAATTGTGATATGGTTTTCCATAATCATTAAGATAATCATAAAACATGATACTAAAGTACTCTCCCATCTTTTCAGATTGAAGAAACTTTTATCTTTCTACCTAATTTGATTCTTCTTATTTGTCTTGCTATACATTGAAACCTTTCCAATGATTCAGAATTATACTTCAACGTGTAAGTATAACCATATTTAATAAACTTTAGTAAATCATGAAAAATAGTTTTATTGTGGTGGACCTGACCAACGCACAACCAAGTGTACCTGATCCCCTAGTCCTTCACTTGACTCACATCTTCATGTGAACAAGGAATTAGTCTTAAGTTTCCAAAGATGAAAATTCTCATTCATCATACAATACAAGTTGCATGATTCCAAGTTTCTATCCAATTGAAACTTGGGTGATGAGAATCTTTCCTTATTTGGTAAATTTGACACTACCACAAACGAAAGAATCAAATCCACTTTCCAATATTGCTATCAATGGAAACATATAAGCAACAAATTTTCACAAATGCCATTATAAGGATTCTTTTAAAATAAGATAATTTTTTTTCTTTATTTATAATACTGCGGAAAACTTGTCCTTCCAATGCAAATACAAGTGAAAACTATGTTGTTATCTATTCCTAAGCAATTTATGACAACTCTTTAAGTAGCAGCTCATAAATCTGATCACCGAACCATGCAATCAAAATTCATTTCTTCGCGATTAGACTCAACATACTCTTCCTTTAAGCTTCCTTTTATTCTACAAAATATCAAAATGCAATGTTTTCACATCATGTATCAAGAATCAATCATTAGGAACTTAATAGAGTTAGATAGTTGATTTATCTGAAGTAGAGTCAAACATTTTAACTTTACCATCTCGTAGATCTCTCAGGTAGTCTAGACAGCTTCGCTTCTAATGTCCCTTCAAATGGCAATAGAAACAAATATGTTCGGGAAGTAGATCTTCCAATCAACTTTGCTTTACCAGTGCACCAAATCATTTCTGATTCAGCAGCAACAAGCAAATAGGTAAGATCAATAAGGGTCAAGTCGTGGTCTGTCATATAGTAGTCCTTTAAAACTCACTATATGACTCAGGAAGTGACTGAAGACCCCAGTCAACAGCCAACTTCCTCAAGACTTCGACACCCAACTCTCCCAGCATATGTCGACTTTCCATCCTTTGACTTGTTTGCCGATAGGGATTGAGTGACCTTGAACTTTTGAAGTCTTTAAACTTGTGGGTTAAGGAGAATAATTGGAGGAAGTGAAGGAAATGAAGTATGATTTCCAGTCCCATTAATGCACGAAAATGGGATTAATCTTTCACCTTAATCGCCATGTGGGATATCATCTTCATTAGGAAAGCTTTTTCCAAAAGGATAAGGAAGACCATAGCTGTCAGAACTAGACATCTATGAGGGAGAAATTCAAGTTAGTTGATTTAAGTCCTTAATAGAACACTCAAATTGAAATATTAAGGCTAGGACCCAACACAATATTCTAGAATTGCGAAAAGGGATTCGGTAATCCAATTGTAAAATATTTGAAGGTAGGTAAATGACGATTTACCAATTTCCACCATGAAAAACGAAATAGATTATTAAGTTTTAATTGGATTTGAAATTCCTAGATCCTTTGAGATTCATTGAACTTTTCAATGGCATGTTTAAATCTCGATTGTTCCCTTCAAGTTTGTGACTGGTATGCCGAGGATCACAAACAAGGTGCGAATAACCATGCAAGTTAGCTTGGTACACCCAATGTTACAAATCACCTAATCAATGTGCCGGTTAACCACACACGCTCCATTGATCTATGATTAACATTAAGCTACCCTTAGCACGCACTGTCAGTCCCAGATTAGTGTGTCGGTTAACCACACACGATTCATTAACGACTTAACAAGGTGATAAGTGCAATTTCATGGGGGTAGCACCATTTTCCAAATTTTTCCTAAAGTAACTAAGATTGGGAATTTAATAAAATTTAGTTACTTTGTATTACATTATACTTTTATTGAAAATTAATGTCCTATCCTACCCATTCGGCTATTAACCCTTCACCAGACAAGGAAGCGGTGGGTGAGAGTGGACACACATTAAACTGCCATTTTATAGGCAGTAACCTTATACCCCCTTATAGATCGGCTTCGTGAATGAGGCCTACTAACGGTAAGACTGACTTATTCTTATATATATATATATATATATATATATATATATATATATATAAGTATTAACTTTTAATATTATAATAGTATAAGGGTGTATTTTACACATTTAAAATATTTAGAGGTTTAATCTATTAATTAAACTATACTCTTAATTTAATTAAACTTAAACCATGTCATTATGGAATTATTAATTATCCTTTAATTGAACACTTCAATTAATTTAGTAAAATCCATAAGGTTTGAGTTTTAACTTTTAAAACTCTAGAGTTTGGAATTAAAGTGCTCATTAGTGTGACTTTACAAATTCCAAAACATGAGGGCAAGCTTTGCAACTTTTCAAGACCTTTCACATTCATAACTTATGAATAATTATGAGTTTTAATACTCATGAATGTGACTTTTCATATAACTTGAGGACAAGTTACAATAACACATAACATGAATAATTAGATCAAAATTTTGGATCAAACACAATTATCATATAAATCTTCCTATTGATCTAAACTAACTCATAACAAGACAATTCATATCAAATACTACAAATAATCACTTTATTATCTAAACATTTGACAATTGCCTATTAAATGGATGAAAACTATCATTACCAATTCAGAAAATACAATTTTTATGGCTACAAAACAGTTTGTGATAATGATCCTATCCATTTCTGGCCAAAAAAATCGAGTTTTCTGCATTCCGCCTGATGAACTCGCCGAGTCCACTGGGGAACTCGACGAGTCCATGTAGAAATGAAGCTACTCGACGAGTCCAGTTCATGGACTCTCCGAGTTGGTTGATCAGAGTGCAGAAAACTCGATTTTTTCAACTTTGAAACTAAGCCATGCATCAAATATAACAGAAAACAACCCATGGCTCTGATATCACTGTTGGGTTTTGTATACTACAACATCCTATGGTGCACATACAACCCTAAAAGCTTTGGATTTATGTTTTCTCTAATTATACATGCAATATTGTTTCCAAAGCTATAAGCTACAACTAGCATACAATATGACAATTTGAACAATTCAACTAGTTAGATGACTTACCTCTTATTAGGACTTGTAGTTCTTGGCAATTGAAAGCTTTAGCACCTCAAGTGTAATGCCTATAATGTGTCACAAACACCATATACAAGAGGAGGCTTGAAAGAATAAGTTATCTTGCATCAAAATCGTTTCACTCTTTCTAAGAATGTATTAGGCCACGAAATTGGCTCTAGAGGGGTCTTTATATAGTGTTGCAAAGGTTGAAACCCTAAATCTCCATGCCCTTCCATATCCCTTAGGCTCCATGGGTTAAAGCTCCATGGACTATCCATGAATTATTTAGCCCATCCTAATGGATCATTGGGCCACACTACAAGAATGATTGATTTACATAATCAACCCATTATATTTAATTAGTCTCTTTTGATCACTAAATTAATTCCAAATTAATTCTTGACCAATACTAATTAAATAATATGATTTCTAAATTAATATATTATACTTATAATATATTAATAAATCACCAATAACCTTATTCTCAAAAGTCCATCCTATCAAATTGCACTGGTGAAGGCAACCCAAAAGTACCATCCTACTATCGGGTCAAGTACATACGAGTAATAGTTATGGGCTTAGACACCAAATCCAACACCAAGTACCTAATTATTACATGAAAAGAATGAGTTCTATCTAGTAGATACCTGAAGTTCTAGTATCTTCCAGACTTTCCTTCCAGATAAGAGGAGCAGATCCTCTTCCAGTGTTCAGTTTCTCCACAAAAGAAACAAGATCCATCTATGTGCGCCTTATTGGATTTCTTGGGATTAAGGTGTCTAGTCCATAAAACATGGGCTTCCTGGATCATACAAGGTGACTCTTTTGAGCCTTGAACTATTTCAAGTTTGATGTTAGAAACATCTTTAGCATCACAGTGATGCATTTACTAGGTATCATGTTCAGGCTTATTGCTCAAAGTAAATAGTTTAGGACTAGGACCTTTAAGTGAATACAATTTTATATCTCTCACGAGATTTTCTTTTAAGACATGAACCATTTATTGAAGTTGTATCTATTGAATCTTATTGTTTCATTAAGTCATTAAAGAAAATGATAATTCATGGTAGTGAGTATGGATTATTTAACTACAAAATTTTAACAAAATTCATTTAGTATTTTCAATATTTAAACTCTTTGATAATTAACACCCTTTTACTTTCCGAAAACAATAATGATCAAATTATAGGATCCAAGTTGCAAAACAAATAAATGGTTATTAATCCTTTATCCCATCCATTTGAATCCAACCCCGTAGATATCGATTGTCAATTATATCTTACTATATAATTCCTAGATTTATGGGATCGCTAATAACAAATTTAATTAGACATGTTTGATCCCATCTATGCCTTGGAACTCTCTTACTTACGTATCCTTTATCACAAAAGATTTTCACACAAGTCATCCAATTTGAAAAAATTGTGTAATCGGCCTATACCGTGGTTATAGAAATCGCGAATACACCCCGACCATCTAAAGATAACACTAAACGGTTAGGTATCCTTTATCCCCCTAATGCATACAAGAGATATGCGAGTGCTCTTCAAAACGGATTGCATAGATTTGAGGTTTGTAAAAAGGCTATTTTATATGTTTTATAATTCTAGTTTTGAAAACATATGATATCATGGTTATTACATGCATATAATAAACCATGGTACCAATTTTCAAAAGAAAATCACTTTTAAATGTTCTATTTAATTTTAATAACCGGTATTAAGTTTGAGTGCATTTGAACCTTTTATATCTTTAATAAAACTTCATTTTATTACTTATATATTTGGAGTTTGTATAAGTTATAAAAATCACCATTTTAAAACTTATATTTGAGTATTTCAAAATTTGACGTTATTAACGTTTTTATAAAACCGGATTTTATTTTAAAACAATAACTTGTTACATCTTATGTCCACATTATAAATTTTGAAAAACAAAATCCGTGTGATGTTTATTTTGTCCAAAATTAGTTTAGCATGTGAAAAACTAATTTATCAACCACACATAATAATTGCATAAAATAAAAAACACAAACAAACATAAAAATAAATGTGCATAAACATAACCAACTAATGACATTTTTTTTGTGAGCCAACACAAAAAAATGTCAAGTCCATTCCTAAAAGGACATATTAAGGGACAAAAAGAAACTTCTTGTAATTTTGTTGTAGAAGCTCTCACTTGAGAAAACACTCATTGCTTGCAAAAGGTTAAAAAAACTTCTTTAAAGTAATATTTCAGCAATATGCAACACTTTCAGAAAGTATTGCAGCAAGTGTCGCAAATGCTCAACAGCCCTTTGAGAAATCTGCCAACAACAGCAACAACATTTAGCGACAGTTTGCAAACTGTCACTGAAAATCCTGCACACCTTATATTTGCGAAAATTACACTTTGGTCTTGGAAAAATGGTCCAACTTCATTTATTGTTACATTTTTGTACAAATAAATTATTTCTAAAAACTAATATATTGCTTACAAAAATAAACTAAGAAAACTAATCTATTTAATTTATTACATACAATATGAATAAATAAATTATTACAACTATTTTTTATAAAACAACCAACACAACATTACAACAACCACAATGGTCATTGACTAGTTTATGCATATCATACATATCAACATACAGATGAAACAATATTTGTTTTTCTAAGACAACTTTAAATGACAAAAGATGCATGAAAACTTTTGTAACAAAAAATAACAATTATAAAGTTGTTATAGAAAATATATATGAACTTGTTTTTATAGAAAACCAAGTTATCCATATTCTCCAAAAACTAAGATTTCCAAAAATCAAAAAATCTAACCAAACTTGCAACGTGATTCTGATACAAATTGTTGGGTTTTTATTCAAAAATTAGTTTCAAAAACATGATATTTGGCAACGGAAGACTTGATCATTTTTTGAATAACATAAACAAGTTAAACCCACCAATGATCAATTTGCAAAGTTTGGAAAGAAAACAAACACAACCAAAGAAGAAGAAGAACAAATAACAATCTTTGTAGTTCTTTGGATCCTCTTAGGAGGCTTAAAAGTTGATGAAGAATGATGAACTTTAAAGACACCAACAAGAAGCCAACTTGATGTAGATGCTAATCTAAAACTCTTAACTCTTAAGCTTGAAGTTCATAACCAAAGTATGAACTTCAAGAGAGTATAACACCAAGTAATCTTCATGTGTTCTTAACGAAACTATAGAGAAGTATGAGAGGGAGAAAGGTTTTGGATTTTACATGCTCAAGTGTAAAGAATGAAAGCCTTTTCTCATGCTTATATAACATACATAATACTCATGGGTCTTTAACCATTAATCACACATGCACCTACTAGCTAGATGGTTCCCTGTGTTTCTTATTACTTTACATTAAATAAGTCAAAAGTCCATACCTCTTATCTCTTAAAGTATTTTCGGCCATACCTTAAAAAATAAAAAGACTTAAGTCTTATATTTTATAAACCAAGTTTATAAAATATAAACTTTAAATTTTTGATAAAACACAAAAGAATTTATCTAGTCCACAATGGTACATGACTTAATAATTAATAACATTTGGATTATGTAATGTTACTTGCTAATGAAAATTATTATTTCCATAAAATAAATAATTTCCAATTTAATTATAGGAGTTTATTGAATATTTATTAAAATTAATTTCTAATAAATAATCAATTATATCAATTTGTTGTTAGTGTGACTCATTAGTATCATATGTTAATTAGTAATATCACTTTAATATGATTCTTAAGCATATTAGATTTTTCAACTTTAAACTAATTAAAGAAAACACCATGTTCTTCAATGTATTCATCAGTGGAAATCTTGTTCTTCATTAATCAACAACCCCAATCTAACGATCTCAACAAATTTCAAATGTATAGCAGTTGTGATTATGAGATAGATCACCTAAAATTAATACTGAATCGACTCAAGAACACTCGATGCCTGACAATATATATATATATATATATATATATATATATATATATATATATATATATATATATATATATATATATATATATGAACAAGATGAAGATTAAGATAACCGAGTTTGATTGATAACTGAAAGGAGTCAAACATGGCCTGTGATGTAGAAAACTCAACAAAATTATTGTGAAATATGATATTCATGAAAGCGATAACTATTTGCGAAGAAATTTCATGATTTGATAGAACTTGCTGATCTGGACGAGGACAGTAGGTCTCCAGTTGCGAGGTCAAACGAAGACGGCATAATCCAAACTTTGGGTGGTCGCAGATAGCAGGGGAGCTCAATAGAGGGGATCACTTTTCTTGTTTCTGTGGGGCAAAATTGGAATTGAAGGTGTTGCTAAGTTTTTGTCTCAATCCTTCTCATTTGAAGAACGGATTGAATCAATCAATTATGATGGACCGAGTCCACATCTTGGACCGAGTCTATGACATTAAAAACCATATCAAACATGATAAACTATATTTTTTTAGACTTTGTTAGAAGCTAAATTTAACGACCTTTAGTTGAAGCAGTTACTAGAAAACAACTACGCTTTTTTAGGCGGTTTTTTAAAAAGCCGGTATGACTATGCACCTTTCGTGTTGGGTTGACCCAACTATAATTCGTAAGGTTCTTAGATATAAATAAGTTATTGGGGCGGCCCAACTATGACCTAAAGTGCCATACGTTTTGGACTTCTGACATTAGTGTTCTCTTTAATGCCACCACTTTTACAAAGTCACCTTATTAACATTTTTGTTTTTCCTTTTTGTTTATTAAATGGTAATTTGATTATTATGGATATTTATGGTTTCTGTTTATTTTTTCTTTGTTGTAGATAAAAAAGGTAAACCACAAAATCACGAACATCATAGTGGAAAATCTAAAAACCGAAAAATTCACTATGAGAACATTATATTAATCTTTTGATATCGAAAGCATTACAAACGCTTTATCGTTTAGTGAAATGGAAAGAAAGGAGGTAATATCAAACGTACATTATAGATCTATATATAAAAGAAACTATTAAAAAAACTTCTCCTAACTATAAAAGTTGGGAAAGAGTCCAAATAAAGCACAACGTTAAGAAAAAATAAAACTTTGATAGCCAACACCCTTTAGTATCAATTTTCTTGAAAGATTGCCTAACAGGTATCCCATGAACGCATGATGTTGAGAGCACATTTAACAAACTTCATGATTGAGACGAAACCAATCTTCAGCAAAGCAACCTTCAATCATCACGAGAAATGAAAAACATATAGTGTTCAAAAATTCCTAAGAACTTAGTTTAAAATACGAACAAAGTTCAAATTTAACAATCGGAACCGACAAGTCAACATGTCTCTGAAGTTGTTGGTGCCAATCTTGGTAACCTTGTCATTGCCATGGGCAGTGACATATCTTATGCAATGATGTCGTATGTCAGTGTGACTTGTTCATTTGTGGAACATCAAATCCTTCATGACGAATATCTCAAACTTTGACTATCGCAATAATTTGTTGTGCATGACAAATCACCATATAGTTCACCATACAAAACGCTAAGCCATGTAGCCTCTTTACACGCTTCCAAAAGAGTCATCTAATCAACTTTTGTAGCAAAAAAGAGAATAATATATTGAATTGTATGTTGGAAATTATGAAAGATAATTGTAAGTTGGTAATTTCTTTCTATCCCACATTGGTGGGAGGAAGAACTTTTTGTGGGTTTATAAGCTTACTCTACCTTCAAAGGATTTAAGTGTATAGAGAAATGGGTCAGGCCTACTGCGCGCCTAGCCTAGCCAATTTTGCGAATTCACGAAATGACGCGAGTTAGGATGTAACACCCCGTTTATTAAATAAATAAATAAACAAATTAATGAGCGAATAGTAGCCCTAAAATCAATAATTATATAGCAAGGTGTGATTTCGAGGAGTTAACTGACATAATTGGGAGTTAAAAGTGTATGTTCCGGATTGGTTTTGTAAGTATTTATGAAGGAAGGGACTAAATGGTAACTTCTGAGACTTCATTTGAAGAAATTTTGGAGGCTAAGGGGCTGTTTGGTAAATTAGGGATCGAATTGAGAGGAATTATGGAAGCAGGGGTGTAATTGGTAAATTTTGTACCTAAATTGTAATGAATTTTAATATTGAGGGTTTAAATGGTAAATATGGGATTAAGGTTGAAAGAAAATGATATTGGGAGGGACCGTTTCTACCATTATGACATTAAGTATCCTAAGGCACGGGTATATAGCCCATACTAACCCTAACCCTAACTAAACCCTCCAGTCGTCAACCCCCCCTTATGTCTCCCACCGACCGCCACCTCATTCTTCACTTCCGGAAGCCGCCATCATCGGAGTCGCCCAACCGTCATCCAGTCACGAGCAACCACCATGACCATCCCATCTGCCGGCGAGGGCGTTCACGGCTACTGTTTCATTGCCAGCCGACCACCGTCGCTCGTGACCAGTCGCCGCCATCGTCGTCAACGCCGAGAGCCGCCGGCTATAGGCGCAAATGTGGCCGCCGTTCGCTGCCGCCGTTCTTTTTCTTCTTCCTTTTCATTCTGCCGCCGATGGTCGCCGCTATTACCGCATCCAGCCACCGCTGGCGTCGCTCTTTGTTGCCGCCTGCCTTTTCGTGTTGACCGGCACCGCCACCCAGCGGATGTTCCACCCACTGCCATCGTCATGCACCACCAGGTGGGTGGTTGAACTCATCCTCCAAGCAAGAAGGTGTGTGTGTGTGTGTTATTTCTGTGTGATTGTGTCGTGGGTGGCTTTGTTTGGCCGAAAATCGCAAGAACAACCACCACCACCACCGTGAGGTGGTGGCTGCCACCATGTACCACCGTGTGTGTGTATTTGTCACACCCCCAAACCAGAACGGCGGAAACATTCGGGGGTGGAGGACTTCATGTATAGTATCACAACAATGTATAATAGTAATCAAAGTACAACAACAACCATTGTATTTACTAAGTTATAAGTTTTACAACTGTGTTCAAAACATATTGTATATGAACTCAAAAGTACAAGTTTAAAAGACACAAGTTTATAGATCTCCATCTTCACAAAAGCTGTGGATGTACCTGTATTACTGTTTCCCTGAGAATACAAGTAGATTTTGAAAAGGTGTCAACAATTAAGTTGGTGAGTTCATAAGTATGTTTGTAACTGAAATCTGTTTTCTTGTTCATTGATAAAGTAAACATGTTTTTCCCAGAAAATCCTATATTTTCTGCTATGGTATCTTGTAAGCAAAATGTATGATACTTTTTGTACTATGAGTTTGTAAAATTTAGTTTACTTCTCATAAAACCATGAAAAGTATGTTTTCTCTGTATTGAAATAGTAATCTGTGTTTATACTTGTAAAATACCGTATTATAGTCTTATAATGAAATAAAACTATGTGAAGTGTTACTTATTCATACCCTAATCATTTTGTTCAATATCAAAGTGTGAGTTATTATAACCATACTAGATGACTTAGGATGGCCTGAACACGACGTTCTTCAGGCGTCGCAAAAGCTACAACATTTGTCACCACAGGTCTGTCGACCTAGCTATTACAAGCAGCTCTGGTGCGGGATTGTTAGTCCCGTATAGATCTATACACAAGTGTCATGCTCCCACTCAAGGAGATTCTGGTTATAATTTCAGGACTTTTGTTGGTACTTGGAAAAGTACATGAATGTAGTCTCATAAATGCTATATTGATGATTATGCGTAGAACATTAAAAGGTTACTTTGTAATAAATACACAGTAAGTAAGTTTCATAAACTGTGTAGAATATAGTTTATAAGTTTGTTTTCAGTAAAGTAATCTGCTTGTTTTCTAATAGTTATCCTCTGTTTTCCGATATGTACTATGTTTGTTTTCCTGTTATGTACTTTGAAACTTGGAACTAATGAATGAGTTCTCTAAACAATACCTATTATAGTTTAGTTGTTTGTTTTACTATAAAAATATGTATTACTGTTATTCCATGAAATTCTCTGTTTGTACCTATGTAGTATCAAACAGTTTGAAAACCATTTTATATTTATATAAATATAATATTTATATAATTGTGATTAATTAGATATTCGATTAAATAACTTTACCCCAAGCCCACAACCAAACAAGGAACAGGAAATAGGGTCAAATTACATATTCTAAATCTTCAGAATCTAAATTATATAATTTACACAGATATAAATATGTAATTTTAACAATTATAACAATTTAAAATATACTAAAACATTTAAAAATAGTTTGAGATATTAACACAATTTTATTGTGTTTCGCTTGTATTCCCCCCCCCCCTAAAATAGTTAAAAATCATAAAAATGTAGGGGTATGAACTCACCTTTCGTGAGTGATTTGATTGAAGATTTAATTTAGGATGTTACTTCCACGAGTGAAATATCGTAGTAAAACAAGTCCTATATAGCAATTTGTATAGTATATATGCAACCAATTAGTGAATATAATCATAGAAATGATTGGAAATTGGACTAATTTGTAAGTATAACTTACAAATAGGAGTGTTAGAAGCTAAGATGGAGGCTGCAAAGAGTTTCACGGCTAGATGAAGTGGTCACAACCCAAGAACACTTGATGTTCTTGAGTTCATGGCCCAAACAATGATGATGTTCTTGCGTTTTCGTTTGGTGCTCTTGATAAGTTGAAGAACACTTGAAGATTCAAGTGTTTTTGGCCCAAGAATATGAAGATTGGAAGGTGATTGTTTGATAAAGATGAAGAATACTTGATGGTCTTGAGGAGAGAGGAGGTTTTAGACCCTTGCTACTTGAGAGAGAATGAGAGTGTTTGCGGTTGAAGTGTGAAAAATGAGAGAAAAATGAGTGTCTCGCATATATATAGTCCGAGGTTCACGACCCGAAGGTTCACGGCCATTAAAGGCGATTTGCGAGGGTTCACGGCCTGCGAAGGGTTCACGGTCGTGAACCGTTTGCGGTCCGAGGTGGTTTGCGGCCAGAATGTTGTTCACGGTCCGAAGGGAAAGAAAGAAGAAAAGATGCCAGGTTTCTCGGTTCCAACTCATTCCCTTCTTAAACACCTAATATTCTTAGGGTTTTAACATGCAAATGTTATTATTCTAACCTTAATAAAGATCCAAACAATAAAAAGGACTTTAGTTGACCCAAGTTTGACTTTGGTTGACTAGAGTTGACTTTACAAGTAGAAAATAACGGGATGTTATAGTATTTTAGTGAGTGTGTGCGTGTGTAGTTGGTATTTTTCATTGTAATATTGTAACCGGTGCCGGAATAATAACAAGAAAACTCGAAACCACCACCGTGAGGTGGTGCCTGCCGCCACCAGCCAACTAGTTGGGTGGCGGTGTGCCTCGTTTACGTTGTGACTCGTTGGGATGCTTGGACTAAATGGGCCTAATGAAACCCTAGTGGGCCCAATAATGCCCTGATTGACCAAAAAGCCCAAACATGTGACTAATGGGCCTAGTGAAACCCTAATGGGCCTAATGAACCCTAATGGATTTAAGGACTTGAATTTTTAGGCCTATTGGGTTATGATTGGGTTGGAAACCCTAATTAGGGTCTAGAAAACCCTAATTTTGGATATATGGGCCTTGGACTTATCGGGACCCACGTTTGGGCCATTGGAATGGAATTGTAAATTACAACCAATCACACCATATGACTTATCTAGTAGAGTGATGAACTTAGTGGATTAAGTCCTTAATGGGTTAAGTGAGAAACACTTAACCCTAATTGTCATTTTATGTGAAACACTAATTTCACTTGGGCTTTTTGTTGGGCCTTTCTATTGGGCTTTGGTGATTGGGCTATTAATGGGCCATCCAAGAACAAGCAAATGGACTGGAATATGTTGATGGGCTTTAGGGTAAGGCCCATATAAGGGTTTAGGCCCAATTTGGAAAATTGGGCCATTGATGGGCCATAATTTGGGCCTTGATGATTATGAGATATTGGGCCATTTGAATGCCAAATGTTTGGACTGGACTAAATGGTTGGGCCTTATGGGAAGACCAAGTAAAGTTTGGGCCCAATTTGGAAAATTGGGCCATACGTTGGGCTTTGATTCCTAGTTTGACTTTTGGGCCTTGGGCTTGAATCAAGCCAAGATGGGGTACTATAGCTTGTTACTCCAAGAACTTATGGTTATGTGTTGGGACCCCATTATTAATTGGGTGATGTTTTGATATTGACAGTTCGAGAATCTGTCATCCAGCAGCTGGGGTTGTGTCTGCGGGACTTCAGCAGTGTGAGGTGAGTTTCCTTCCAGTAGAAGTGGGTCTAAGGCCACATGCCGACCCACTAGTAGGAGTTGTTTGTTGATGATTGTCTTTGTGATAATTATCTTGTATGTTATTATCTGTTATGCTTGTGTGCTAGGATGCTATGTGATACATGTTAGTAGTAGTAGGGGTGAAATAGTCCCCGGATACCCGTTGAATGATACCGAAGGGGGGTCATCAGAACCCATGCACGCCTAGCAGTATGTTTATGATATGTTATTATGTGATCAGTATGTGTACGATATGTTATCATGTGATCATTATGCTTATGATATGATTGTGGTAGAGGGTGTAATAGTCCCCGGTTACAGCTTGAAAGATACCGAAGGCATATAACGGTTGAAACATACCGAAGGCAGATACCGATTGAAAGATACCGAAGCCAGTTACCGGTTGAAAGATATCGAAGGCAGATACCGGTTGAAAGATACCGAACGGGAGGTTAGCTCCCGGTTACCGGTTGAAAGATACCGAAGGGGAGGTTAGTTCACGGTTACCGGTTGAAAAATACCGAAGGGGGGGACCAGCTCCCAGTTATACCAGACAGATACCGGTTGAAAGATATCGAGGGACAAGCATTATGTAGTATGTGGTATGATGGGGGAACTCGCTAAGCTTCATGATCACGGTTTCCAGTTTTGGTTTCAGGTACTTCGTTTTCAAAGGAAAGGAGTCGGCTCGATCGCAGCGCATCACACTATGTTTTCCGCACATGAGATCTTTGGGCTTATACTCTGATATGGTTTTATGATGTCATGCTTTGATTATTGACGTACTGGTTTTGACATGATATGTTATTATGGATGTTTTCTTATACTGTTGGTTTTTATAATAACTTAATCAAAATGAATTTTTTGGTCTTGAATTTTGGGATGTTACAAGTTGGTATCAGAGCCATGGTTTGAGGGATTCGGGCACACTCTCGGGTGTGTCTGAACTCAAACTAAGGACTTGGTATGAAAATTTTCAAAAGTAAAATCATTTTATAAAAAGGAGTTTGAAAAGAATTTGAAAAGAGAAAAAGGAACTTTGAAAAAGAACAAGATGTGTGATGCGTGCAATCAGCCGAGCTCAAGTAAGTTTTCCCCAAGATACCCATATATGTTATGATACGTTATGTTATGATATGATTATAAGAACTGCATGCTAGATTAGGGATAGGGATCTAGGAGGATGCGTTATATACCTATTGTATGTGCTTGTAGACTTGCATGCTAGTACTGATCAGTCGGTGATAGGATAGCCTGTTTAGGTTATGCCTGATTGTATGAGCCTTTGAAGTGCATGTACAGATTCCTGATTAGAGGATATAATGGTTTGATTGGAGTATGATGGTTAGATTTTTCATTGTCTGAATGCTGTCTGAATGTGAATTAGCTACTAAGTGAATACGCTAAGTCACATGGGACACATGCCGGATAATCTCAGAGTGATTGACTTGACCCTATTGCACAGCTCTTGTCTGAGTCCAACCGTTCTAGGGATGGGTCTTTTACTCGAAGGATTATCTGATCTCTGTTGCATGTAGCTATATTCATGAGGTAGCTAGTAGACATTACTGGGAATCTTTCAGCAGCTGAGGACTGGGTGGGTTCGGGAAACTAGGAAAGCCTAGGATATGTTTCAGTGGGTTAGTAGTGAGGTTTAGTGAGACTTGGGTGCACAAGTTTGAGGAAGTGACTTGGAGGATTCGGGAGGATTGTTGAGCAAAGTATGGATAGGTGTGGAAGGTAGTATTGGACCCGTACTACTGAAAGCACAGGATCCATACTCGAATTGGTGAGAGTCTTGGAGAATCTGAGAAGCTTCGGGGAGGAGTTTGTGACCTGGTTTGGGGACAGAGGATGTTCCAGTCGTTTCAGCTTAGCCATTGGCAAGTGAGCTAGTGAGCGTGACAGGGTGTCAGACCCTGAAGAGTATGATTTCCAAGAGTTGTAGATGCGAGATCGATTTGGAGCACCCTGGGAAGAGAGGGTCGTGCCAGGTGTGTATAGTAGAGGGTATCGGGAAAAGACCCATGACTTCTGATCATCAGGTGAAAGGCCAGCATAGTCGAAGTCAGTGCAGCACACACAGGAAAGTGCACAAGGGAGTTTGTCACTCCAAGCGTTTAGGCTGCTACAGGGTAGCGGGGTTGGTCATGTCAGCAGAAGGTGATCAGGATTCCTCCAGATGTTGCGGGTATGTCATCTTCTACTGCTACTAGATGGATGTTGGGAATATGTATCGCTTTGGAATTGTGAGTGAGTTTGGATAATTCAGATCTCGGGTCGGTTTTCTGCTAGTGTTTGGGTTATCAAGGATCATCTAACCAACCTGCATGCCGAAAAGTCCTTGATGAACCCACAAAGGGACGCATCTTGCGGAGTGGGTTCTGCGTGTACTGTTATCATTCCGGATCTTTGCCAGGATCTGTGCAGGAGTAACATGTAGAGGATACTAGGTCAGGGTTAGAGCGATAGTTCTCCAGTGAAGTCAGCATTCAGTGGTTCTGTCATGGTTCAGGTATGGTCGACAATTGTCTATGGATGAACCTTGGAGTTCAAGGCACTACCGTTTCTAGGACAGGACTGGTAGCATGAAGATGGTAGTGTCAGTTGCGGGTGTTAGATTTATAAGTGGTTGGTTATTGGATGTTCAAGAGAATTGTATGTTCGCATGGGCTGTGTTAGGTTAGAGTTAAGTGGTGCTGCGAGATTGGAAGTGGGAACGAGGACTCGTCAGCCAGAGTGAAGATTAAGGCCTCTAGTGTCGGCACGGGAGGTGGATTGAGGTGTCAGACTGGACCAGATTTCAAGAGTACTCATGAAGATTTCCGAGGATGGGAGATCTCAAGGTTTAACCGGTGATTAATCGCTAGCATTGGTAAGCACAGGTTATCATCAGTGGGATATTAGGAAGTAAGAAGGATTAGGAATCCTTCAATTCTCACGTACCGTGAAGACTTAGTTGAATCTAAGTGAGGGAGAGACTTTTTGTAAAGTTCTCCAAATGTGAGTTCTGGTTGCGCGAGGTACAATCTCTTGGGTACCTTGTCAACCAAAAGGGTATTCTGGTCGATCCGGCCAAGATAGAGGCAGTGATGCAGTGGAAGATTCTGAGGTCTCCAACTGAGATTCAGAGTTTCCTGGGTCTAGCGGGTTATTACAAGAGGTTTATACGAGACTTTTCAGAGATTGCGGTTCCTTTGACCTGACTGGCCAAGAAGTCGGTGGCCTTTCGCTGGGGGCCTGAGCAACAAGCAGCCTTCGAGACTCTCAGACAGCAGGTTTCGGGAACCAAGGTAGAGCTCCAGTTAGGACTCAAGTTCAGTTGCGTGTTAGGTCGAGTGCATGTTCGACCCAGTATGGAAAGTATTGTAAGACTACGGGGGTAGCCGTAGCATTCACTAACAGTCAGATAGTATGGAAAGTGTTGTAAGACTGCGGGGGTAGCCGTAGCATTCACTGACAGTCAGATAGTATGGAAAGTGTTATAAGACTACGGGGGTAGCCGTAGTATTCACTAAAATTCAGATAGTATGGAAAGTGTTATAAGACTACGAGGGTAGCCGTAGCATTCACTAACAGTCAGTTAGCGTGGAAAGTGTTGTAAGACTGCGGGGGTAGTTGTAGCACTCACGAGCGGTCAGATAGTGATAGAGTGTTGCAAGTCTGCGGGTGTAGCCGTATCGTTCACTAGGTTGGTAGATAGCATGGGTGCGTTGTTAGGATGCGGAAGTAACAATAATACTCACCAGTCGGGTATAGCAGTGAGGGCGTGGCAATCCACATATTGGTTTATGGATTTCCCTAGAGGGATTAGACCTGGTTAAGCCAGTGATAAGACTGTAGGAGTGCCACTACATTTATGAGATAAAGGAAGTAGTGGATTGCTTAAGGTCGTTCGTGATATAAGGCTACCATTGGTCTTGTAGCAATCACTTTTAGCCTTGGATTTGGGTGATGTCAGGATTCGACGCATGGATCCGATCAGTTGGATCAGGAGGTTGTTAGCGCCACAGTGGCATGATAACTAGTGGCAACTAGTTCCAGAGAAGGATTTCGTTCAGAAGTCGTGTGAGACGACTAAGTGGGAGTCCTTTGGCTCCGCAGCCGGGCCGAAAGTCGGTATTTCAGACGATTTGCGAACGAATTGAGACCAGGAAGGTCTCGGTAGATTTTGGAAATCAGCCATGTGGCAACACGCTATTTCAGGCAGCTCGGTGTTTCGGGCAGTTTTAGTGTTTTGGGCAGTATTAGTATTTGTGTTTTGGGTTGCAAGTATGGACAAGGTAACATATTGCTTGGGTTGTGCTAAGTCACTCACAGCGGGATTATCTTAGCCTTGGCCAAGTATAAGTGATTTGCAGGGATACTTAGGTCTGTGAACTTGTTTTTGTTGGATTAGTGTCTAAGTCCATAACTATATTTGGTATGTACTTGACCCGACCAGGCATGGTCCATTTGGGTTGCATGGCATCATGCACTTGGATAGACTAAATGAGATAAATAAGACACTTATGGTTATTAATATATTATAATTTCTAATATATTAATAATAAGAATAATAATATTTAATTAGTATTGATCAAGAATTAATTTAGAATTAATTATGTGATCAAAAGAAGACTAATTAAATATATGGGTTGATTGTGTAAATCATCCATAACTTATATAGTGGGCCAAAGCTCCATGGATAATCAAGTTGGGTTAAACCCATAGGATGCTCCATGGATGCTCCATGGAGGTTACATAACCCATGGGTCATGGAAATGAAAGGTCACGACAATTAGGGTTTACATGGTGTAAACCTAATTGTAACATACTATATAAGTATCATATTATTCACCAAAATTGGCACGAGTGTGAGAAAAAGAAGGGTTAGCCGATTTCTTGAAGTGTGGATTTCTCTCTAAGTTATTCCAAGAGCATTTGATATTGTGTGAGTCATTTGAGGTGTCACATTTGAGGCACTAGGCACTCAAGCCCCATGGAGTCAAGCTACACTCCAAAAGGTATGTATTCTATCTATATTATTACCCAAGTATCTATGATTGTATGCTAGACAGGGTAATACCTTGGAATATTAGCATTTGCATGTATATTAGAGAAAACATAGATCCAAGGTATTTAGGGTTGCATGTACACCATAGGAGTGTTAGAATGCTCAAACCCAACAGTGGTAACATGGGACCTCGAACTATTAGAAGTTGAGTAGTCAGTTGAGGGATAAACGGAGTGGATTCAACGATAATGATTCAGTATGAGTGGTCTATCAGGGACTCAGACCCTCTCGAGACGGTAGATTTCAGACGGAGTAGATGTGATGTTGTTGTGAGGAATTCGTTCACCTGCGGATTTTAGGGCTTTGCGAAGATTGGTCACGGTTATCCTGGGAAGGCTAGGGTGCGCCCAAGATGGTGACCATGTTACTAGAGTGGTTTGGCGTGTAAGGAATGGGAAGGAATGATTTCGAGGACGAAATTTAATTTAAGTGGGGGAGAGTTGTAACACCCCGTTTATTAAATAAATAAATAAACAAATTAATGAGCGAATAGTAGCCCTAAAATCAATAATTATATAGCAAGGTGTGATTTCGAGGAGTTAATTGGCATAATTTTGAAGTTGGGGGTTAAAAGTGTAAGTTCCGGATTGGTTTTGTAAGTATTTATGAAGGAAGGGACTAAATGGTAACTTCTGGGACTTCATTTGAAGAAATTTTGGAGGCTAAGGGGCTGTTTGGTAAATTAGGGATCGAATTGAGAGGAATTTTGGAAGCAGGGGTGTAATTGGTAAATTTTGTCCCTAAATTGTAATGGATTTTAATACTGAGGGTTTAAATGGTAAATATGGGATTAAGGTTGAAAGAAAATGATATGGAGAGGGACCATTTCTGCCATTATGGCATTATGTTTCCTAGGGCACGGGTATATAGCCCATACTAACCCTAACCCTAACTAAGCCCTCCAGCCGTCACCCCCCCCCTTATGTCTCCTACAGGTCGCCACCTCTTTCTTCACTTCCGGTAGCCGCTATCATCGGAGTCGCCCAGCCGTCATCTAGTCACGAGCAACAACCGCGGCCATCCCATCTGTCGGCGAGGGCGTTCACCGCCACTGTTTCATTGCCAACCGACCACTGTCGCTCGTGACCAGTCGCCGCCATCGTCGTCAACGCCGAGAGCCGCCGGCTGTAGGCGCAAATGTGGCCGCCGTTCTTTTTCTGCTTCCTTTTAGTTCTGCCGCCGATGGTCACCGCTATTACCGCCTCCAGCCACCGCCGGCGTCGCTCCTTGCTGCTACCTGCTTTTCCGTGTCGACCACCACCGCCGCCCAACGGCTGTTCTACCCACTGCCATCGTCATGCACCACTAGGTGGGTGGTTGAACTCATCCTCCGAGCAAGAAGGCGTGCGTGTGTGTGTTATTTCTGTGTGAGTGTGTCGTGGGTGGCTTTGTTTGGCCGGAAATCGCAAGAACAACCACCACCACCACCGTGAGGTGGTGGCTGCCACCATGTACCACCGTGTGTGTGTGTATTTTGGTGAGTGTGTAGGTGTCCAGTTGGTATTTTTCATTGTAATATTGTAACCGGTGCCGGAATAATAATAAGAAAACTCGAAACCACCACCGTGAGGTGGTGGCTGCCGCCTCCTGCCGCCACCAGCCGCCGTGTTGGGTGGCCGTGTGCCTCGTTTGCGTTGTGATTCGTTGGGATTCTTGGACTGAATGGGCCTAATGAAACCCTAGTGAGCCCAATGAAACCCTAATGGGCCCAATAATGCCCTGATTGACCAAAAAGCCCAAACATGTGACTAATGGGCCTAGTGAAACCCTAATGGGCCTAATAAACCCTAATGGATTTAAGGACTTGACTTTTTGGGCCTATTGGGTTATGATTGGGTTGGAAACCCTAATTAGGGTTTAGAAAACCCTAATTTTGGATATATGGGCCTTGGACTTATCGGGACCCACGTTTGGGCCATTGGAATGGAATTGTAAATTACAACCAATCACACCATATGACTTATCTAGTAGAGTGATGGACTTAGTGGATTAAGTCCTTAATGGATTAAGTGAGAAACACTTAACCCTAATTTTCATTTTTATGTGAAACCCTAATTTCACTTGGGCTTTGTGTTGGGCCTTTTTATTGGGCTTTGGTGATTGGGCTATTAATGGGCCATCCAAGAACAAGCAAATGGACTAGAATATGTTGATAGGCTTTAGGGTAAGGCCCATATGAGGGTTTGGGCCTAATTTGGAAAATTGGGCCATTGATGGGCCAAAATTTAGGCCTTGATGATTATGAGATATTGGGCCATTAGAATGCCAAATGTTTGGACTGGACTAAATGGTTGGGCCTTATAGGAAGACCAAGTAAAGGTTGGGCCCAATTTGGAAAATTGGGCCATATGTTGGGCTTTGATTTTTAGTTTGACTTTTGGGCCTTTGGATCGGGCCATGGGCTTGAATCAAGTCAAGATGGGGTAATGTAGCTTGTTACTGATGGGTTTTGAGCATTCTAACACTTCCTAAGTGTACATGCAACCCTAATAACCTTGAATCTATGTTTTCTCTATATACATGCAAATTTCTTTGTCAAGGTTATTTCCTAAGTAGCATGGCATGGGGATTACATAAAACATAAAAAACTAGTAGAAATACATACCTTGTTGTTGCTTGGATTCCTTCAAGACTTTGTGAGCCTAGCACCCCAAATGTTGTGCCTCAAATGCTTCACACAACACCACAAGACTTGGAATAACTTGAGAGAATACTTCTAGCACTCAAAATCGGTTATGCCCTCTCTAGTAACACTAGGTCACGATTTTGCTAGCCATAGGGTTCCTTTTATAGTGTGTCATATTTAGGCTTTACACATGAATGCCCTTAATTGTCATGACTCTTGATTTCCCATGACCCATGGGTTTTGTAACTCCCATGGACTATCCATGGAGCTCCATATGGTTATAACCAAACCCATAAACCATGGATCATTAATCCACCATAAAAGAATTCATGATTGTCATAATCAACCCTATATATTTAATTAGTCTCACTTTGATCACCAAATTAATACTAGATTAATACTTGATCAATACTAATTAAATAATACTATTATTAATATATTAGAACTTATAATATATTAATAATCATAAGTGCCTTATTCTCTCATCTAGTCTATCCAAGTATTGCAATGCCATGCAACCCAAATGGACCATGCCGGGTCGGGTCAAGTACATACCAAATAAAGTTATGGACTTAGACACTATATCCAACAGTCTCCCACTTGGATAAGTCTACTAACTATATTTGCAAATATGACTTCAAAATCTGACTAGCAATCGTAGCTCTTTCAAAGTCTCTCGGAACTGAGATGATGATGATACACCATTTAAGATAAGTGATCATATAATCCTCTGTTCTCATGATATCAGCCGGACAAACACATGGAACATGGTCTTACTTATTGTCCAACATTTGTTTCTCGATCTCTGATTTGTTTCGACATAGAACTAAATTGAACACATCAATTAGGTTCTGACCGGGCCCGGTACATAAGTCAAAACCAAATCATCGAGGGGCCCAGATATCGCTTCTATTTCTAGAAGGAACAGATAAACTTTGACTGATATGCTTGTACTAACTACTTGTTGAATTATTCACAAAGGCACGTTTTATGACATCGAGTTACCAATGCGTTTTCGTGCAATCAATGAATAACCAACTCATAGTCAACAACTCATATCTCTAGGTTTGAAGATTTATATGATATTACCGTCTCACTATCACTCGAGATAAATTCCATGAAGTGATGCAAGTGAGCGTGGGTTGGATCCAATACTCAGCCCTTATGAGTACTCATGAATGTTATAGCAACCATTGCATTGTCCAAAGCACTTTTAGACAAATCATACAAGCCAAATTCATGACAGTCTTAAATCAATACTTACTTCCAAAGTTTGACTGACTGTGGATGGTTTGAATAATAACATAATTATTCTGGAAGTATAAACATGCAAAATTGAAACATAGTAAACAATCAACACAAGATAGTAACACCTTACTCATAAATAAATAACAACTTTTATTTATCATCAAATGTCAATTACATTTTACAAGTTTCAGGAATCTAATTATTGAAACTAGTATCATCCTTCAGCCCAATGCGCCTCGCATGCTGTAAATGCTTAACCCTGCTCAGTCCCTTCGTGAGGGGATCTGCCGGGTTCTCATCTGATGATACCCTCTTAGCCACAAGGAGTCCTTCTTCTATTCGATGTCTGATGAAATGGTATTTTCTGTCAATGTGCCTAGATCTCCCGTGATCTCTCGGTTCCTTAGCCAAAGCAACCACACTTTCATTGTCACAGAAAATTTCCATTGGCTCCTTTATGGCTGGTACAACTCCAAGGTCTCCGGTGAAGTTCTTTAGCCATATCGCCTCCTTAGCTGCTTCACTTGCTGCTATGTACTCCGATTCACAAGTAGAATCAGCTACTGTCTCCTGCTTAGAACTTTTCCAAGTAATTTCCCCTCCATTTAGGATAAAGACCCAGCCTGACTGAGAGCGGAAATTATCCCTATCAGTCTGAAAGCTAGCATCGCTATATCCTTCCACTCTCAAGTCATCACTGCCCCCGAGGGTAAGGACCCAGTCCTTAGTCCTCCGCAGATACTTGAGAATGTTCTTTACCGCTGTCCAGTGTGCCTTGCCAGGGTTCCCTTGATATCTACTGACCATGCTCAAAGCAACGGCCACATCAGGGCGAGTACAAGTCATAGCATACATGATCGAGCCCACAGCGGAAGCATATGGTATATGACTCATCTCAGCTATCTCAGCCTCTGTACTCGGACTCTGAGTCTTACTCAGCTTGGCATTACTCTGGACGGGTAATTCCCCTTTCTTGGATTCTTGCATGCTGAACCTCTTCAGCACCTTATCCAAGTAAGTACTTTGACTAAGTCCAATTAGTCTCTTACTCCTATCTCTCAATATCCTTATCCCTAGGATATAGGCAGCTTCTCCAAGGTCCTTCATAGCGAAACACTTCCCAAGCCAGGACTTAACCTCCTGCAAGGTTGGGACGTCCTTTCCTATGAGAAGTATGTCATCCACATACAACACGAAGAAGCTAACTATGCTCCCACTAGCCCTGACATACACACAAGACTCATCCTCACTCCTAGAAAAGCCAAACTCTTTGACTTTCTCATCAAAGCAAAGATTCCATCTGCGAGATGCTTGTTTCAATCCATAAATGGATTTATTAAGCTTACACACTCTATTAGGGTATCTTGTATCGACAAAACCCTCTGGTTGAGCCATGTAAACATCCTCATCCAACTTTCCATTAAGGAAAGCGGTTTTGACATCCATTTGCCATATTTCATAATCATGAAATGCAGCTATGGCTAACAATACTCTAATAGACTTAATCTTAGCTACTGGTGAGAAGGTCTCATCATAGTCAACTCCCAGAGTTTGAGTAAAGCCCTTCGCAACTAGTCGCGCTTTGTAAGTGTGTACCTTCCCATCCATGTCGGTCTTCTTCTTGAAGATCCATTTGCACCCAATTGTCTTACGACCTGGTACATTGTCAACCAAGTTCCAAACTTGATTGTCATACATGGAATGAATCTCGCTGTCCATAGCCTTCTTCCATTTAGCAGACTCAGGGCCTGCCATGGCTTCCCTGTAATTATTAGGATCATCCAAATCTATTAGTGTACTATCACTAATAAATGTATCACCTTCAGTGGTGATGTGATAACCATAATAAAAATCAGGTGTGTTCCTCACCCTAGTGGAATGTCTTGGAGGTACAGACTCATCTATCGGATCAACAGGAGTTTCCTCCTCAGGTTGGTCGATAGCATTTGAGGTTCCTTCACCACTTGACTCTTGAAGCTCTTCAAGGTCAATTTGCCTCCCACTGTCCCCTTGGCTTATGAATTCTCTCTCACGAAAGACTCCTCTTCTTGCTACAAAAACCACATTATCACTGGGTCTGTAGAAGAGGTAACCAAAGGATCTCTGTGGGTAGCCGATGAAAATACACCTCTCACTTCGAGGTTCAAGCTTATCATGAGTCTCACGCCTCACGAAAGCTTCACAACCCCAAATCTTGATGTGGTCCAAATTGGGAACTTTCCCAGTCCACATCTCGTGAGGTGTTTTGGCAACCTTTTTAGTAGGGACTAGATTAAGGATATGGGCGGCAGTCTCTAAGGCATACCCCCAGAAAGAGATCGGTAACGAAGCTCGACTCATCATGGAACGAACCATATTCAACAAGGTTCGATTGCGCCTCTCAGCCACACCATTCAACTGTGGTGTCCTGGGAGGTGTCAATTGTGAGACAATCCCACATTCCTTAAGATAGTCAAGGAACTCAATGCTAAGATACTCTCCTCCTCGATCGGATCGGAGCATCTTGATGTTCCTGCCCAATTGATTCTCCACTTTCTGCTTAAACTCTTTGAACTTTTCAAAGGTTTCTGACTTATGCTTGATTAAGTAAATATATCCATATCTACTGTAATCATCAGTAAAAGTCACATAATAGCGATTAGCATCCCTTGTAGCAACTCTGAAGGGCCCACACACATCCGTGTGTACAAGGTCCAACAAACCTTCACCCCTATCACAAGTACCTGTGAAGGGTGACTTTGTCATTTTTCCAAGTAAACAAGACTCGCAACTATCATCTGACTTGAGGTCAAATGATTCCAAGACTCCAGCCTTCTGGAGTTGGCCTATGCGCTTCTTGTTAACATGTCCAAGACGACAATGCCACAAGGATGCTTTATCCAAGCTATCTGAAGAATCAATATACAACACATTATTTCCTAGATTGTCTACAACATTCACAGCTTCATATACACCATCACAAGGTAATGCTTTAAAGTAAAATACATCATTGTAATAATGACATATTCTTATACATATCTATATAATAAAATTATAATAATAGTATAAGTGTTGATTTTTAAACTTTTTAAAAATCTAAGGTTTAATTTGGAATTAAAGTATTAGAGTGTAAGACTTTTCAAATTCCAAAACTTGAGGGCAAGAATTGAAACTATTCCAAGTCTCTTCAATTTGTAACTTATGAGTTTTAATGGTTCATAAAAATGAAGACTCTTCATTTTATGAAACTTCTTTAGTTCTTTAATCACAATTTAAAGAAGTGACTTTTGGTTATCCATAACTTGAGGACAAGTTATGGACACCATCATAGCCTTTAAGATCATGAATTAAACATACATGGAGGTTACATATAATTCCTATGATCTTCTAAACTCATATGAACACAAATTCATGTCAAGCAATTTCAAGAAAATCATATAAACATATACAATACTTGAAAATTGATAAAAGTCATGTAAAATGGGTTAACATAATCATTATCATTTTGAAAAACAGATTTTACAAGTCCAAAACAGATTGGGATAATGATCTTAATCCTTTTCCAGCAACAAAACTCGAAAAAACTGCCCAGCACGCTCCTACTCGCCGAGTGCATTATTCTACTCGTCGAGTAGGATGAATTTGTTCATGGACTCGGCGAGTCCTCCCCATGGACTCGGCGAGTCCAGTCGTCAGAATGCAAAATTTTTGATTTTTAAGCAGTTTTGCATCAAGTATACAGAAAACAATCCTAGGCTCTGATACCACTGATGGGTTTTGAGCATTCTAACACTTCCTAAGTGTACATGCAACCCTAATAACCTTGAATCTATGTTTTCTCTATATACATGCAAATTTCTTTTTCAAGGTTATTTCCTAACTAGCATGGCATGGGGATTACATAAAACATAAAAAACTAGTAGAAATACATACCTTGTTGTTGCTTGGATTCCTTCAAGACTTTGTGAGCCTAGCACCCCAAATGTTGTGCCTCAAATGCTTCACACAACACCACAAGACTTGGAATAACTTGAGAGAATACTTCTAGCACTCAAAATCGGTTATGCCCTCTCTAGTAACACTAGGTCACGATTTTGCTAGCCATAGGGTTCCTTTTATAGTGTGTCATAATTAGGGTTTACACATGAATGCCCTTAATTGTCATGACTCTTGATTTCCCATGACCCATGGGTTTGTAACTCCCATGGACTATCCATGGAGCTCCATATGGTTATAACCAAACCCATAAACCATGGATCATTAATCCACCATAAAAGAATTGATGATTGTCATAATCAACCCTATATATTTAATTAGTCTCACTTTGATCACCAAATTAATACTAGATTAATACTTGATCAATACTAATTAAATAATACTATTATTAATATATTAGAACTTATAATATATTAATAATCATAAGTGCCTTATTCTCTCATCTAGTCTATCCAAGTATTGCAATGCCATGCAACCCAAATGGACCATGCCGGGTCGGGTCAAGTACATACCAAATAAAGTTATGGACTTAGACACTATATCCAACTGTTACTCCAAGAACTTATGGTTGTGTTGGGACCCAATTATTAATTGGGTGATGTTTTGATATTGAAAGTTCGGGAATCTGTCATCCAGCAGCTGGGGTTGTGTCTGCGGGACTTCAACAGTGTGAGATGAGTTACCTTCCAGTAGAAGTGGGTCTAAGGCCACAATACCGGTCCACTAGTAGGAGTTGATTGTTGATGATTGTCTTTGTGATAATTATCTGGTATGCTATTATCTGTTATGTTTGTGTGCTAGGATGCTGTGTGATATATGTTAGTAGTAGTAGGGGCGAAATAGTCCCCAGATACCGGTTGAAAGATACCAAAGGGGGGTCATCAGAACACATGCATGCCTAGCAGTATGTTTATGTTATTATGTGGTAGTGGTAGGGGTGAAATAGTCCCCGGTTACTGGTTGAAAGATACCGAAGGGGTGGATAGAACCCATGTGTGCCTAGCAGTATGTTTATGATATGTTATTATGTGATCAGTATGTGTACGATATGTTATCATGTGATCAATATGCTTATGATATGATAGTGGGAGGGGGTGTAATAGTCCCCTGTTACCGGTTGAAAGATACCAAAGGCGGATACCGGTTGAAATATACCGAAGGTAGATACCGGTTGAAAGATACCGAAGGCAGTTACCGGTTGAAAGATACCGAAGGCAGATACCGGTTGAAAGATACCGAAGGCAGTTACCGGTTGAAAGATACCGAAGGCAGTTACCGGTTGAAAGATACCGAAGGGGAGGTTAGCTGCCGATTACCGGTTGAAAGATACCGAAGGGGAGGTTAGCTCCCGGTTACCGGTTGAAAGATACCGAAGGGGAGGTTAGTTCCCGGTTATCGGTTGAAAGATACCGAAGGGAGGGCCCAACTCCCTATTATGCCAGACAGATACCGGTTGAAAGATACCGAGGGACATGCGTTATGTGGTATGTGGTATGATGGGGGAACTCGCTAAACTTCGTGCTTACGGTTTTCAGTTTTGGTTTCAGGTACTTCGTTTTCAGAGGAAAGGAGCCGGCTCGATCGCAGCGCATCACACTATGTTTTCCGCACATGAGATCTTTGGGATTATACTCTAATATGGTTTTATGATGACATGCTTTGATTATTGACGTACTGGTTTTGACAAGATATGTTATTATGGATGTTTTCTTATACTGTTGGTTTTTATAACAAGTTAATTAAAATGAAATTTTTAGTTTTGAATTTTGGGATGTTACATAGTACCACTTAGCACGATGTTGAAGAGCTTTCATTTTTAGCAGGGTTCAGGATCTGTCGGGTCGGATCAGATCGAACCAGTTCGTGGAATTCGCGTCACAATGGTGGATTCGCGTTGGAATCTTCTAGAAGACCTAGAAATGTATTGGTTGGAGAGTAACGCTTCGCCCTAGGGTTTCTTTGGGCCGACCATAATGAAGGTTTTTTTTTCATTCCAGGGTTTATGCAACTATAAATATAGCTCCCTAGGATCCATATTAACTAACCAAGATTATTAGATGTCTTCTCTCCATCTCTTTGCGGTTTTGCTTCTGCAAAATTTAGATTTCTTCTATTTTTCTAAGTAATCGCCTTGCATTTATTCCTTCTTCCATAGCTAATGGAACATAGAATAAACTGCATCAAATCCTTGGTGTGAACACTGATGCTTACAGCCTTATAGAGACGTAAAAACATTTAAGGACATAATTGTAACGACCCAAAAATCAAGGGTAAAAGTTTCATTTTTCAATACAGTCAAACACATATATCTTCTAAATCCATACATTCCAAAAACATGATTAATTAAAACATTTATCAAAGTTCATCCCAAAATCACATAATGCAGAAAACACGGGTGTGTGCGCTGCGATCAAGTTGAGCCCTTCCTTTCCAAAACAATGATACCTGAAACCATAAAAAAAACTATAAGCACGAAGCTTAACGAGTTCCCCAGAGCATACCCTACATAATCCACATAACCGCATAAACCATATCAATCACATAGGTCATATCAATCATATAAGGGAATCATGGAAACCCTCCAAGGTCTTATACACATAATCACATAAATCATATCAACTACACAAGCCATGCATATAAACATATAAGGAAGCCATGGAAACCCTCCAAGATCTTACTCCGGGTGCCACTGGAACCCCCACGTGATCTTAGCCCACTGCCATGGGAACCCCCACATGGTCTCAATTACTACCATGGGAACCCCCACGTGGTCTTAACTACTGCCACGGGAACCCCCCAGGGTCTTCCATACAAATTTCATACCAACATAACACATAATCAATTAACAATACACATATTCAAACTCTATAAGCCATACAAACAAACATATAAAGGTGCCATGGAAACCCTCTATGGTCTTACACCGGATGCCATGGGAACCCCCACATGGTCTTAGCTCACGGCCATGGGAACCCCCACATGGTCTTAGCCTGGAATGCCATGGGAACCCCATAAGACCTTATATCCAACTGCCTCGGGAACCCCCCAGGGTCTTCCATGCAAGTATCACAAAGACAACTAGCATACCAAATACCACACAATCAACTAGCATACTATATATAACTAATTGCCATGGGAACCCCCACATGGTCTTCACATAAATACATAATGTATCGATATCACATTCCAAATAATCATCACAACTAAATAAATGGGTCGGCCTTGGTGCCTTAGACCCATTGGTATGGTGAGAAGACTCACCTAGCACTGCTGAAGTCCCACAGATAAAACTCCCATTGCTGGTTGACAGATTCACGAAGTGTCAACATCAAAATGACACCCAATTAATAATTGGGTTCCAATTCATAATCACAACTCCATACTTGGGGTAAGGAGACTCTCTTACCCCTAACCTAGTTTGGTTCAAAACAAAGGCCCAAACTCAAACTCTGAAGCCCAAAGCCAAATAATCAATCAAGGCCCAACATATGGCCTAATTTTCCAAATTGGGCCCAAATCTCTACATGGGCTTATCTTAAGGCCCAACCATTTATTCTAGTCCAAACACTTGGCATTCTGATGGCCCAATATCTAATAATCCCCAGGCCCAATTATGGCCCAATTTTCCAAATTGGGCCCAAGCCTTTCCAATGTGCCTTATCCTAAGGCCTAATAATTCCCTTAGTCCATAAATATTTTCCCAATTGGCCCACGAAGGCCCACAGTAGCTTAGTCCAAGAAATGGCCCAATAAGAACCCAAACCCAATTAGGGATTTTCACATAAAATGACGATTAGGGTTAAGTGTTCCTACTTGACCCATTAAGGACTTAATCCATTAAGTCCATTACTCCACTAGACCAAATTTAGTGGGGCATAGTTCAAAATTCCAAAACCAATGGTCCAACGCGGGTCCGGACAAATCCAAAATACATATTCCCAAAATTAGGGTTTCCAACCAACCACAAAACCAATTAATCCAATAATTAAGTTATTACATTAATTATAGTCTAATCAAGTTGGGTACCACCCACTACCACCTCGGGCAGTGGTGGTTGGCGGTGGTTCACGGAGGCACTCACCACCTCACGGTGGTGGTGGTTATGATCTTAGGCCAAAGCAACACCCAAAAGCACTCCGAACATCAATCCAAATGCACCCGAAAGCCCACAGCCACCCGAGATGGTGTCTAGCAGTGGCGGAACTGTTGTGTTTTGTATACTACAACATCCTGTGGTGCACATACAACCCTAATTGCTTTGGATCTATGTTTTCTCTAATTATACATGCAATATTGTTTCCAAAGCATGAAACCTAAAACTAGCATACAATTGACATAAACAACATAGAATTGAGTTATAGAATTACCACTTTGTTGTAGCTTGTAGTTTTGGCCTTTAAGAACTTAGCACCTCAAATGTGATGCCTCGAATGGTTCCCAAACACCATGAACAAATGGAGGACTTTTGAGAGAGAATATGGAGCACTAAAATTCGGCTATGCTTCTCCAAGAATGCATGTTCAACCAACTTTAGGCCAAAGGGTGTCATATATATAGTGTAGGAATCCAAGAGTCATGGGTAAACCCTAATCCATACACTTGGGTTATGATCCATATTTTCATGTGGGCTAACTCTTCATGGATACTTACATAAAACTTTGCCCAACATGGATCAATAGCCCAAACACTATATGTATCACTGATTTACATAATCAGTCCCTGTTAATTTAATTAGTCTCTTTTGATCACTAAATTAATTCCAAATTAATTCTTGATCAATACTAATTAAAGAATATGATTTCATATTAATATATTAGAACTTATAATATATTAATAAATCATAAATAACCTCTTCTTAAAAGTCCATCCTGTCAAATTGCTCTGGTGAAGGCAACCCAAATGGACCATGCTAGTTATGGGCTTAGACACCTAATCCAATAGTCTCCCACTTGGATAAGTCTAATAACTATTATTGCAAGTACGTCTCCACAACCCGACTAGCAATCGTAGCTCTTAAAAGCCCCTGTCGAACTCTGACATAGTCAATGACACGTCCATTAGATAAGGGATCATATATTCCTCCATTCTACAAGATATCATATGGATTGAGACATGGATTATAATCATTCTCTCTGTCCATCTGTTGTTTCCCGATTTCCAATTTATGACAACTGACTAATTGAACAAATCAAATCAGTCCAGGCTTGGCCAAGCGCTTAGGGTGTCATCACTAAATCATCGAGGGGCCCACAAATATCGCTTTTATCCCTCTAAGGGTAAAAGGAATGGATAAACTTCGACTCATATGCTTGCTATATTTACTCATCAAATCGCACACAACAATGCGTTTTATAATACCAAGTTACTGATGTGTTTACGCATCATCGATGTGCAACCGATTTGTAAGCTACAAGTCACACGTATCTGTTTTAAGAATATAAGATATTATCATCTCACAATCACTCGTGAAAAATCCATGAAGTGATTCAGATGAGCGTGGGTTTAATCCAATACTCGAATCTTATTCCAGGAGTACTCATGAACACTGCAGCAAACTTGTGCTATGTCTAAAACACCTAGACAATCTACAGTCAGATTCATGACTGTCTTGCCTCAATACCTACTACAAAGTATGATCGACTGTGGATAGTTTGAATAATCTTATTATTCTAGAAGTCAAAACATGCAAAGTGAATCACAAGAATAATCGAATCCAATATGGTCTAAGAACTTATGAATATAAATAAAACACCTTTTATTTAATCACCATATTGATTACACATTATTCATTGTATAATGTTTCGATTAATCAACTTAATACTTGAATTAAAAAAATAGTTATGCCATGCTCCATGCATGCACACTACGTTTACCTATGGTCCTCTCTTTGTGAAATAGATCAATGGACAACATTTCAATGATGCTCATTTCATAATTCCAAATCCTTATCGTAAATGTAAGAATACCAAATTCTTGCCATTTACTATAATCTGTCAGATTCGAAACTCAAATGCAATAATCCTTTTGTAATGTCAATGCACAAAGGTCATAAAGACTATGCCAATTATATTACAAAGTATTCCCTTTGGTCATTGGTTACTGGACCGATTCCATGGAAGCGAAGTCTCATATTCAAAGTACATTCCTTTGAGCACCGTTCTTGCATGAAGGTTTCTAATCTTACACAGATTTTATGATCAACTTCCACTTATGGAACATTTCCATAATCCCGTTTTGACTATCACTCTAGAACAAGAGTTACCTCTTCTCAGAGTATGTCAATATGGTCCTTCCAAAATTTACACTTTACTTCCAATTGTCCATGAGCAACCAATCTTTGGTAAACCTCAGATTGTCCTCGACAATTGCTTAACCATTTTAGTCATATCTCGTTCTAGTCCATTTTCCCTCTTAATGCCCTAGGCATATGGAAAATTAGAACATATTAATATTATAGCTTATGTAATCGATCCTATATCCGAAGCATATGGAATACGATTCATAATATCTCACATAAAGACATGACACTTTACCAGTCTTCCGCTATAATATTTCCACATATAGAATTTCCTTATGTTGAATCATTTCAACATAACATTCACATATGTCCATGACTAAATTCGATTAAAATCTCAATTTAAGCTTTTAGATTCGAAATGAAGTATGAATTCCCCTCCCTTAATTATAACAAAACAACTTTTCAAACCCTGCAACTTTGCGAATTGAAACTTTTGTTTTCTATAATTAACATTGCTAACTCGCAACACTTACCATAATAATTATGCTCCCACTAGCATAATAATTATTATCTTACTAGGATAATACTTATGCTCCCACTAGCTTTGACATGTACCCAGAAATCAGCTGCACTTATAGAAATCAATATTTGTTGACTTTCTTACGAAAGTTCAGATTTCTGATACAAGATGCTTCGATAAGACTTTATCTAGGCTCCTCAAACTTATACACCTTTCCTTAGGTAGCTCACATGTATGTCTAAACAATTTTATAACTTACAACAATAAGTCTCAAATGTTTATACCTTTTGCCATTTCTCACAATTCGAACTATGAAGAGGGATGCCGTAATCATAATCGAATTTCAAAATGCAAATATCACAATTGCTATCTATTTAAAATCTACTTAGTGAAAGCGTTTCCTCACAATCATTTTCATGAATTGGAGAGAAACCTTATGACACTTAGATTTTATGGTGTATGTGTTCCTATCCATGTGAATTTTTCATAACCATAATCACAAGACAAGGTTAGTGACAAATCCAAACTCATATGGACTGAACTTGTTCAATCTTAATTTCTTACCACCTGGCAGCACAAGTGCCTACCATTGCTTCCAAGTTGTTATGCAAACAATTGAGCACTCATAGAACTCACATGTATAGTCAACTTTATCTGGAGTGGGCACAGAAACAAGAATAGGTCAACACGATAGGTTACAAGGTTACAAACTTCAAGTCGTGTGCTAGCGATTAACAATAGGTTTACTCTTGATTAGTTCTTGAAGCTATTCAAGATCTTTAAGACTCCCACTGACCTCTTGACATATAAGATTCACTTTGTCAAGGAACATTACTTGACAGACAAATATTCAAGAATTAGCGCGGTTTATTATCAAGACAAACACTTCACCCAATTGGTCTTAGTTGGTCTTTGTCTTTTCCAAATCATCACAACTTTCCAATTTCAAATGTACAAGAGTAAGAAACACTTTACTCTACATTTGATGAGTGTTATAAACCTTTATTAAGACCATGTCACTCAAGTTACATTCTTGGAGTATGACTCTATGACCTAATTTTGGAACGAAGTATGATTTATCTTCTTGATTTAACCATTTCAACAATTCACACGATTCCTCTTCTTAGCCATACAAATGCACTAAGATGTCCTTAGAGGATCAATTGTGATATGGTTTCATAATCACTAAGATAATCATAAAACACGATAATCAAGTACTCTACCTTCTTCTCAGATTGGAGAAACTTTTATCTTTCTGCCTAATTTGATTCTTCTTATTCGTTCTGCCATACATTGAAACTTTTCCAATGATTCAGAATTACACTTAATCTTGTAAGCATAACCATAGTTACTAAACTTTAGTAAATCATAACGAATAGTATTATCGTTCTTTGTGGTGGACCTGATCAGTGCACAACTAAGTGTACCCAGTCCCCTATTCCTTCACTTGACTCACATATACATGTGAACAAGGAATTAGTCTTAATTTCCCAAAGATGAAGTTCTCATTCATCACATAATACAAGTTGCATGATTCCAACTTTCTATCCAGCTAAACCTTGGGTGATGAGAATCTTTCCTTATTTGGTAAATCTTGACACTACCACAAACGAAAGAATCAAATCCATTTTCCAATATTGCTATCAATGGAAACATATTAACAACAGTTTTCACCAATGCCATTGTAAAGAAACTTAAAATAAAATAAAATCAAAATTTATTTATTAAAATTGCGGAAATTTTTTCCTTACAGTTCAAATACATATGAAAACTATGTTGTTATCTATTCCTAAGCAATCTATCATAACTCTTAAGAAGTAGCTCAAAATTCTGATCATCGAACCATGCGATTGAAATCCATCTCTTCGCGATCAGAATCAGCTTACTCTTCCTTTAAGCTTCCTTTCTTTTCTTCGATCCTACAAAACATCAAAATATAATTACATTACATCATGTATTAAGAATCTCCAAATAGGAACTTAATAGAGTTAGATAGTCGACTTACCTGAAGCTGAGTCATACACTTTGACTTTACCATCCTTGTGATCTTTCAGGTAAATACGACAGCTTCGCAACCAATTCCCCTTCACTTGGCAATAAAAACATATGGACTCTTTGGGAATGGTACATGGAACTATCTCAGACTTAGCCTTTCTCTTTACCATTTGGTCATATGACTTGACCATGGCCGATCCCTTTCCATTGGGAAGAGAAAGCTTTTCTAGACTTCCAATGTTACCATTGTCAATGTCCATGGAAGTTTGGGAAATAGATCTTCTAATCAAATTTGCATTACCGGTGCGCCAAATCATTCCTCATTCAGCAGCAACAAGCAAATATGTTAGAATAAGGGTCATGTCGTGATCTCCTATATAGTAGTCCTTAAAGAACCCGCTATATGACTTAGGAAGTGATTGAAGAACCAAGTCAACAGCCCACTTCCTTGAAACTACGACACCCAACATTCCCAACTTGTCAATGTGTGACTTCATCTCCAAGACATGTGCACACACAGACCTTCCATGTTGGTTTTTGCTAGCCAATAGGCTTAAGTGACCTTGAACTTTTCAAGTCTTTAAACTTGTGGGCTAGAGAGAATTATTTGAGGAGGTGGAGGAAGAGAAGTTCCACTACATCACGAAGAAACGATTAATCTTTCACCTCGATCGTCTTGTGGAATATCATCTTTATAAGGAAATTTATATTCAAAAGATTCGGGAAGACCATAGTTGTCAGTACTAGACATCTACAAGGGAGAAATTCAAGTTGGTTGATTTAAGTCCTTAATATAACACCCAAATGAAATATTAAGGCTAGGACCCAACACAATATTTTACAATTTGGAAGAGGGATGCCGTAATCCAATTGCAAAATATTTGAAAGTAGGTAAATGACGATTTACCAATTTCCACCATGAAAAACGAAAATGAACTTTAGGTTTTAAATGTCTTGAAATTCCTAGATCTTTTGAGATTCATTGAAATTTTCAATGACATGTTTAATCTCGATTATGCCCTTCAGGTTTGTGACTGGGATGCTGAGGATCAAAAACAAGGTGTGAATAACCATGCAAATGTGCTTGGTACTCTTAATGTTACAGATCACCTAATCAATGTGCCGGTTAACCACACACGCTCCATTGATCTATGATTAACATCAAGCCACCCTTTGCCACACACTGCCAGTCCCAGATTAGTGTGCTGGTTAAGCACACACGCTCCACTAACGACTTAACAAGGTGCAAAGTGCAATTTCATGGATTAGCACAACATTCACATTTTTCCTAACTAACTAAGATTGGGAATTTATAAGTATTTAGTTACTTAGTATTTCATTTTACTTTTAATGAGAATTAATGTCCTATCCTACCCGTTCGGCTAACGACCCTCCACCAGTCAAGGAAGCGATGGGTGAGAGTGGACACCCATTAAACTATCATTTTATAGGCAGTAACCTTATACCCCCTCATAGATCGGCTTCGTGAATGAGGCCTACTAACGGTAAGACTAACTTGTCTTATATATATATATATATATATATATATATATATATATATATATATATATATATATATATGTATATATATATATATATATATATATATATATATATACACCTTATAATATTATAATAGTATCAGGATGTATTTTACACATTTAAAATACTAGATGGTTTAATCCATTAATAAATTATACTCTTAATTTAATTAAACTTAAACCATGTCGTTATGGAATTATTAATTCTCTTTTAATTAAACACTTTAATTAATTTAACAAAGTCCATAAGGTGTAATTGAACTATTCAAAGCAACTAGGTTATTACAAATTCAAAATTAAAACAATTTAATTAATTTTTAAGTTATGAACCCAAGAGTTGCAACTTTTGAAACATTCCAATTACAAGAGCTAATTTTTCATAATTTGAGACTTTTCAAATACCAAAACTTGAGGACAAGTTTTGTAACTCTTTAAAACCTTTTGGTTTTCCATAACTTATGAGTTAATGTGGTTTTTATGAAAAAACTTTTCAATTTCCATAACTTGAGGTCAAGTTATGGAGGACTTTAAAAAACATTTAAGGTCAATTTTACTAAGCAAAATTATCATATAGTTTTTCATGATCTAAATTAACTCATCTAGTAAGGTAATTCATATCAAATAATACAAATAATTATCTTATTATTTTAAAATTTGACAATTGTCCTTTAATTGGATGAGCATCATCATTACCAAATCAGAAAATACATTTTTTATGATTACAAAAAGTTTGTGGTAATGATCCTAGTCCAATTCTGGCCAAAAACTTGAAATTTTGTAACCAGAGGCATCAACTCGTCGAGTGCATGATTATGACTCGTCGAGTTGCCCTTTTACAGAGTGGACTCGTCGAGTCAGCTAGTGGACTCGGCAAGTTCATCAGTCAGAGGCCAGAAAATCGATTTTTTCAACTTTGAAAAATAGCAAGCATCAAATATAACAGAAAACAATCTGTCACACCCCCAAACCAAGGATGGCGGAAACGTCCGGGGGTGGAGGACTTCATGTATAGTATCACAACAACGAGTATAATAGTGCTCAAAGTAAATACAACCATCATAAATATAATTGAAAAAGTTATACCAAAGTATGGATTTACATGTTTCAAATCAATTACACTATGATGACAAAAATCAAATGTTTGACGATTTAACGTCCCATCCTCAAAAGCTGTTGATTTCCTGTTTCATTGATTTCCTGAGAATACAAGTAGTTTTGAAAGAGTGTCAACAATTAAGTTGGTGAGTTCATAAGAGTTTTATTTAAGAAAGAAGCCGTTATCCTTGTAAAATCGATAGAGTATGATTCCAGAAAATTAGATATTTTCTTTATTAAGTGTAAAATGAACACTCCTATGTTAGGCAATAATGTACCCTAGGAAGACCCATAGATTCCTTATATGATCACACAGCGTATATAAGTTATATAAAATTTAAGTTAAATTTTGTACAAAATCGAAAAACAAGCACTTCGGTTCAGTATACCTTCGGTCCTTCTTCCATGGTTTGCCTGCGAGACTGCTCGAACCAAGCCCCCCCTCTCGGTTCTAATCTATCAACCGAACCAGCCTTCGGTTCTAACCCTCTAAGGACCGAATCTTCGGCCAGACTTCGGAAATTTTCATTTTCTTCCTGGTTTTCGACCCCGACTTCATTTTCAGCCCGTTTTTCATAATTTTAATGTGAGATTTTCACCCAAACTCATAGTTTGGCATATAAGACCCTATATATTCATATTTTAATCAGTTTTGAGGGAAAATCTTAGTCTAAGAATAAAATCTATTGGATAAGATTTTTAGGAGGAGTGTTGACTTTTCCATAAAGTTATGACACAAGCAACCTCCCATGCCCACTTTATGACCATCTCTAGTCACTATTCCTTCCCACCTAGTCAACTATTTGTCCTTTCACCCTCTTTCTCCAGCAAAGATCTTGATTCAAGGGTTGAAGATCTTCATCACTACTCCAACATTATTCACTCCTTCACCAATGAACAAACCCATTTCTCTCTCTCTCTCTATCTCTCTCTCTCTCTCTCTCTCTCACTCTCTCTAAAATCGAAATTGAGGGCTGTTCTTGAGCATTCTCCTTCACTTTTGAGTAAGTAATTTCATCTTTCACTTGGTTATCTTACACTCTTTCACCCAAATCATGGAATCCTTACACAAATATCATCATATTTGTTCATAGAATCTTCAAATCTTCAAGCAACTCTCAAGTGTTCTTGACTTGGAAACCTCTCTTTTTCCACCTTCATCTCAGAGAAATAACTCAAGGTGAGTTCATACCCCTAAATTTTCACGTTTTCTTCAAGTTTTAAGGGGGGGGGGGGGATACAAGTTAAAAATACCAAAAACATAACTAAACTCAAACAACAACTTTCATCAGAAAAGTTGAGTCTTATTCACAGAATGTTTTGACCATCTTAAACTTAATATCTTTCAAAACTGTTTAATATACAAATAGTTCAGATTCATACCTTTAAAATGACTACTTGCACATCTCAATACGATCTTTCAACAATTTATGGTGATTTTTACAAAACTGCCTATCATTTCAGAAACGAATTCGGACCAGTCTGTGAATATGAACGTTTTCACACACGTTAAAGACTTCTAAAAATCATAATAAAAATTATGAATAAACTAGACACATTTTATGAGCTCTCAGAGTTTACGGATTCAGTTTTCGACTTCGTATGATTTTTCTATGATGTTTTTAAAACAATGCAGAAAGGTTAAAAACTAGTTACATAGTTTACAATATTAACAACACTTTGTAGTATGTTGAGCAAAGTGAATAACAATAAGTTTCTAAATGTTGAATGTATTTCTTGCTAGTTTATCATCATAAACAGAAATTTAGTCATTCATGATAAGGATTCTTCATTCATTTCGAACACATACAATAAACTAAAATAAGTATAGTTTATGGATTTTTACAATAGAAGCATACTACATGAAAAAGGTTTTACTCTCAACACAAATGGGTTTTCCATATACTACATGATAAACTATAAAAGTAATAGTTTATGGATTTCATATCACTAATTTATTTCATAAAAGGTGATTTCACTTCCACCACGGAAGAGGTTTTATACTCAGACTATATCTAAACTAGTTAACGTAAGTTGTGAGACAATTCTTCCATCGTACTCTTAGAGTACGGGTTAAAATTCCTGTAAGTTATAACCAGAGTCTCTTGTAGGGAGAGCGTGATAATTGTGTATAGATCTATATTGGGATTGACACCCCACACCTCGCTGCTAGCTACAGCCGGACCTGCAGGTCTGCGGGTGACAAGAGTCATAGGATCTTGACGTCTGGAAAACGTTGTTGCAGGTGAATTCTCGTTGTAGTATGGTTATAACGACTCACATAGGGAGTTAACAATTTTTCAAGTTTACGGGGAAAATTCTACTTTAAAAAGGGGTTTTATCTTTTTAAAACTTCGAACAGATTACTATTATAAGCATTATAAGTACAAAACACACGTACATATTCTCGGTCTTGTGATTTAAGGCTACATAACTTTTATAAGGAAAATATTGGATTTTCTTTGGAAACACATTACTATTATAAGCATTATAAGTACAAAACACATGCACATATTCTCCGTCTTGGGATTTAAGGCTACATAACTTTTATAAGGAAAATATTGGATTTTCTTTGGAAACACATTACTATTATAAGCATTATAAGTACAAAACACACGCACATATTCTCGGTTTTGGGATTTAAGGCTACATAACTTTTATAAGGAAAATATTGGATTTTCTTTGGAAACACGTTACTATTATAAGCATTATAAGTACAAAACACACACACATATTCTCGGTCTTGGGATTTAAGGCTAAATAACTTTTTACAAGGAAAACAAGGGATTTTTTCTTGAAGTATACATGAAAAAGTACCAGGTTTACACTAAATGGCTTTCATGATATTAAAACTCCGTTTCATCTAGAATTGTTAGACTCCAGCTATAATTGCTAAGTGTACATGTTAGAGTTATCTAAGAATCTAGTCACAATCGACTTAGAATTGGTGGGCCCGCCTCACTTCCTGTTCATTGTTTGGTTGTTGACCTAGGGCAGACCCATTATATTCGACGGTTTATTTAACTTAAATTTTATATAACTTATATACGATGTGTGATCATAGAAGGAATCTACGAGTCTTTTTAGGGTACATTGTTGCCAAACATAGGAGTGTTCATTTTACACTTAATAAAAAAAATATCTAATTTTCTAGAATCATACTCTATCGCTTTTACAAGGATAACAGCTTCTTTCTCAAATAAAACTCTTATGAACTCACCAACTTAATTGTTGACACTCTTTCAAAACTACTTGTATTCTCAGGAAATCAGTGAAACAGGAAATCAACAGCTTTTGAGGATGGGACGTTAAATCGTCAAACATTTCATTTTTGTCATCATAGTGTAATTGATTTGAAACATGTAAACTCATACTTTGGTATAACTTTGTCAATTATATTTATGAGGGTTGTATTTACTTTGAGCACTATTATACTCGTTGTTGTGATACTATACATGAAGTCCTCCACCCCCGGACGTTTCCGCCATCCTTGGTTTGGGGGTGTGACACAATCCTAGGCTCGGATACCACTGTTGGGTTTTGTATAATACAACATCCTATGGTGCACATACAACCCTAATTGCTTTGGATCTATGTTTTCTCTAATTATACATGAAATATTGTTTCCAAAGCATGAAACCTACAACTAGCATACAATTGACATAAACAACATAGAATTGAGTTATAGAATTACCTCTTTGTTGTAGCTTGTAGTTTTGGCCATGAAGAACTTAGCACCTCAAATGTGATGCCTCAAATGGTTCACAAACACCATGAAAAAATGGAGGACATTTGAGAGAGAATATGGGGCACTAAAATGCGGCTATGCTTCTCCAAGAATGCATGTTCAACCAACTTTAGGCCAAAGGGGTGTCATATATATAGTGTAGGAATCCAAGAGTCATGGGTAAACCCTAATCCATACACTTGGGTTATGATCCATATTTCATGTAGACTAACTCTTCATGGATACTTACATAAAACTTAGCCCAACATGGATCAATAGCCCAAACACTATATGTATCACTGATTTACATAATCAATCCCCGTTAATTTAATTAGTCTCTTTCGATCACTAAATTAATTCCAAATTAATTCTTGATCAATACTAATTAAATAGCTTGATTTCATATTAATATATTAGAACTTATAATATATTGATAAATCATAAATAACCTCTTCTCAAAAGTCCATCCTATTAAATTGCTCTGGTGAAGGCAACCCAAATGGACCATGCTACTATCGGGTCAAGTACATACGAATTATAGTTATGGGCTTAGACATCTATTCCAAGGCTGCACGCATCGTTCACGGCTTCCCTCGTCGGTCTTCAGTGGCTCCTAAGGCTGCACGCATCTTCGCCGACAGCAGGGCTGTTGTAGTGGCGTTCCATTGGCGAGGTAGCCGTTTGGCGGCCTTGTTTGATCGGAAGCGAACGAAGATGAGAGATGGCGGCTGAAGAGGCTCTCGTGGTGGCGGCTGCAAGGGATACGTTAGGATTAGGGCGTCGAGAGGAAAAAGAAGTCACCGGTTCTATCCCGTGTCCCATACAACTCCATACGATTTTGACACATTCGGTCCCTCCCACTCTAAATCTTTTCAAAACAACTCCCTAAGTTACCATTCAGCCCTCATCATTTCAAAATCCTTTCATTTTAAGTCCCAATCATACCAAACAGCCCCCGACTTCTGAAAATCTTTACAAAACAAATCCCAAGCTTACACTTTAACCCTCGAAAGTCTAAATTATATCGTTTGGCTCCCATAAACCAACATCCCGCTAAACATTATAGATTCTAGGGCCATTATAAAGTAATATAAATTATAAATTTGCATCTCGGGGTTCCGGGTTTATTGTTTAATTACTTTATTTCAAACGGAGTGTTACAACTCTCCCCCACTTAAATTATATTTCGTCCTCGAAATCATTCCTTACCAACCCCGACACGCCAAACAGTCTGAGCAACACAACCTCAACCATAATGTGACAACCGTCAATTTCTGGTCAAGTCAAAGTAAAATAAAGTCAACAAGTCAAACCGGTCAACTCAATTAACCCTTGTATATTAGGGTTTACCTTATGTTTACTATTGTACAACGCACCATCTTGACACAAAGCATCGCTTAGAAGTTTCACGTATTCAGAAAATCTACACCCAAATTAGGGTAAGTGATGGAACTACTCGATGAAACACTGATACATACCCTTCGGGGGCGTATAGCGCTCATAACAAGGCAAAACGGGGCTTACAAACCTTGCATTTCGATGTTAAACACTCACAAAAGTCGCAAATAAAGCCTCTCTAAATCTCTCTCGCTCTATCTCTCTCTATCTCAAATATCTGCCAAATCTCTCCAAGTATGTGAAATCTCTCCCAAATCTCTCCAAGTATGTGAAATCTCTCCCAAATCTCTCCAAGTATGTGAAATCTCTCCCAAATCTCTTCAAGTATGTGAAATTTCTCCCAAATCTCTCCAAGCATGTGAAATCTCTCCCAAATCTCTCCAAGTATGTGAAATCTCTCCCAAATCTCTCTCAAAACTCCTTTCAACTTTTTATAATCATTCGGGGCATCCCGACCCCTAACTTGGTCAAAAACCGCGCAAAACGGGAAGATTTTGTGAAAAACAGCCTCTTAGGACCGAACCCTCTTGAGAACCGAAACCCCTCTAAGGAACCGAACCTCTTAGAGCCGAAACCCTAGAAGACCGAAACCTCCTTCCTGAACCGAACCTACTAAGGGACCGAACTCACCCTTCGAGATACTACCTTCGGGTCCGAGACTACCTTCGCTCCATTTCGCTTCCTCCCCAGGTTCGCATGCGAAGCTGCTCAAGACCGAACCCTCCTCTCGGTTCCCATCTACTTTCGGTTCTAATGGCTAGGACCGAACCTCCGACCCTAAACTTCGGATATTCGCAACTTTTACCCGGTTTTCAATACTTTTAGCGTTTTGAGCCCGTTTTTCGTAATTTTAACGTGGTATTTTCACCCAAATCCATATTTTAACATTTTTAACCCTCTAGGATCATAAAATATCTATATCTTAGAGATTTTCTAAGATAAAATATCTACTATTCTTGAGGATAAGATCTTGACTCATTAAAGCATTCTTGACTTTTCTCACCTACTTGTGACACCCCAGGTCACTATTCATGGTTTAAGTCACCCATCACATCACCCCTAGTCTATTCCTTCTCCCATCTCACCCTTCTCCAGCAAGCCAACTTGATTAAGGGCCGGGAATTCCTTATCTCACCTCTAAGAGGTCCATTCTTTCACAATAAGCTAAACACCTTTCTCTCTCCATTTTCTCTCCAAGAAATTCGAGATTCTCCAGGGGTTCTGACCTCTTCATCCACTTTTGGTAAGTAAATTTCGTCCTCCACTTGATTATCTTACACCCCTTCACTCAAATCATGGGTTTCTTACACAAATATCATCATACTTGTTGCTAGATCTTCAAATCTTCAAGCATCTCCCAAGTGTTCTTGACTTGGAAACTTCTTTTCTTCATCATCCATCTCCCGAAATCAGTCAAGGTGAGTTCATACCGCTAAATTTTCATGTTTTCTTCAAGTTTTAGGGGGGGGGGGGGGGATACAAGTTAAAATACCAAAAACTTAACTAAATTCAAACAACAGCTTTCATCAGAAACGTTGAGTCCTATTCACGGGCTGTTTTGACCAACGTAGGCTTAATATCTTTCAAAACTGTTTAATATGCAAATAGTTCAGGTTCATACCTTTGAAATGACTACTTGTACATCTCCATATGATTTTTCTACAATTTATGGCGATTTTTACAAAACTTCCTATCATTTCAGAAACGAATTCGGACCAATCTGTGAATATGAACATTTTCACACAAGTTACAGACTTCTAAAAATCATAATAAAAATTATGAATAAACTAGACACATTTTCTAAACTCTCAGAGTTTACGGATTTAGTTTTCGACTTCGTATGATTTTTGTAAAATAGTGCAGATAAGTTAAAGACTACTTACATAGTTTACAATATTAACAACACTTTGTAGTTTGTTGAGCAAAGTGCATAACAATAAGTTTCTAAATGTTGAACGTATTTCTTGTTAGTTTATCATCATAAACAGAAATTAGTCGTTCTTGATAAGGTTTTCATTCATTTCGAACACATATAATAAACTACAATAAGTATAGTTTATGGATTTTACGATAAAAACACACTACATGAAAAAGGTTTTACACTCAAAACAAATGGGTTTTTTCATATACTACATGATCAACTATAATAGTAATAGTTTATGGATTTCATATCGCTAATTTATTTCATAAAATGTGATTTCACTTCCACCACGGAAGAGGTTCTATACTCAAACAGTATGTAAACTAGTTAACGTAAGTTGTGAGACAATTCTTCCATCGTACTCTTAGAGTACGGGTTCAAATTCCTGTAAGTTATAACCAGAGTCTCTTGTAGGGAGAGCGTGATAATTGTGTATAGATCTATATTGGGATTGACACCCCCCACCTCGCTACTAGCTACAGCCGGACCTGTAAGTCTGTGGGTGACAAGAGTCATAGGATCTTGACGTCTGGAAAACGTTGTTGCAGGTTAATTCTCGTTGTAGTATGGTTATAACGACTCACATAGGGAGTTAACAATCTTTCAAGTTTACATGGAAAATTCTACTTTGAAAAGGGGTTTTATCTATTTAAAACTACAAAACACACACATATTCTCGGTCTTGGGATTTAAGGCTACATAACTTTTATAAGGAAAATATTGGATTTTCTTTGGGAACACATTACTATTATAAGCATTATAAGTACAAAACACACACATATTCTCGGTCTTGGGATTTAAGGCTACATAACTTTTTATAAGAAAATTAAGGGATTTTTCTCGAAATATACATTATAAAATACCAGGTTTACACTAAATGGCTTTCATGATATTAAAACTACGTTCCATCTAGAATTGTTAGACTTCAGCTGTAATTGCTATGTATACATGTTAGAGTTATATATGAATTTAGTCGCAATCGACTTAGAACTGGTGGGCCCGCCTTACTTTTTGTTCCTTGTTTGGTTGTGGACGTAGGGCAGACCCATTATATACGAAGGTTTATTTAACTTAAATTTTATATAACTTATATACACTGGGTGATCATAGAAGGAATCTACGGGTCTTTCTAGGGTACATTATTGCATATCATAGGAGCGTTCATTTTACACTCAATAAAGAAAATATTGAATTTTCTGGAATCATACATTATCGCTTTTACAAGGAAAATTGCTTCTTTCTCAAATAAAGCTCTTATGAACTCACCAACTTAATTGTTGACACTCTTTCAAAACTACTTGTATTCTCAGGAAATCAGTGAAACATGAAATCAACAGCTTTTGAGGATGGGACGTTAAATCGTTAAACATTTCATTTTGTCATCATAGTGTAATTGATTTGAAACATGTAAACACATACTATGGTTTAACTTTTTAAATTATATTTATGATGGTTGTATTTACTTGAGCACTATTATACTCGTTGTTGTGATACTATACATGAAGTCCTCTACCCCCGGACGTTTCCGCCATCCTTGGTTTGGGGGTGTGACACATAAGCATGCCCTAGCCTTTCCAAGGTAACCAAAACCATCCCTCGTAGGGTTCTAAAACCCGAAAATGAACGAATTCCCTGCATCATGATCGCCTCTACTCTGTCTGAAATCTGTAGTCTCGAGACGGTCTGTCTCCCTAATAGGCCGCGCATATCGAATCGTTACCGAGTTCACTACACTTATCTGCCAACTGGCTATTCCACTTCTGATATTATTTAGTCCAACTGTAAACAACTTAGTGTATACCCCGAATACAAACAGTTCCACACACGGATCCCTGGTCACTGAACCTACCTCGACTCTTCTTTCTACCACTTGCTGCTTTCTAAAGGCAACCGAGAGCTCCTTGATCTCACCTTATCTGTCAACTTCTCGAAACATCGGACACCTAACCAATTGCTGGGCCAGAACACACGCACAACATTCCCACATGACCTCCGAAGGATACCTGGACTGATAATAACTGCTCTATCTATACTGACACTCATGGCTCCTTCAATCCTTTGATCCATCCGATCATGATAGGCTGACAACCTGTCGCCACTGAATCCGATGCAAAAAAGTGAATACTACCAGAATAACTGTAGTCTTACATCATACCTGGTCTCCTTCGACCTACCATTTTCTAACTTCCGTTGTGTTGTGACCTACTCACAATCTTCCGAACTGGCCCATCCTGGCCTAAGTCATCTGAACGAATCAGTGAATGTCACGGCTACCCTGTAGTCTTTCTGCACTTCCCGCACTATCTGACTACTAGTGAATGCTATGGCTCCCCCTTAGTCTTACAACTCTTCCCACACTATTTGACTACTAGGGAATGCTACGGCACCCCCCGTAGTCTTACAACACTTTCACCCCACTGGCTACTAGTGAATGCTACGGCTCCCCCGTAGTCTTACAAAAATTTCACCCTACTCACCATTAGTGAATGCTACGACTCCCCATAGTCTTACACCACTTTCATCCTAACTGACCATTAGTGAATGCTACGGCTCCCCCGTAGTCTTATAACACTTTTTCCCTAACACATCCACACAACCCTCAAACCAAACAGCCACTTGGGCTGCCATTTTCCTCGATGGGGATGAGAAACTCATCTCGGTCTCATACCCGCTCCTCTCCTTAATACCTGCACGATTCTCCCCCACTTAGATTCGACTAAGTCTTCGCAATACATGAGATTTGAAGGATTCCCAATCCTTTTTACTCTTAAATAACCAAACTGCTGACAACCTGAGCTTACCCGTGCTGGTGTTCTATTACTGGCCCAAACTTCAAAGACCACACAACTCCTAAAGATCAGACGAACACTTCCCGAATCCTAGCGAAACTAATAATCCTAGACGCCTTGAAATGATGCCACAATTATATCTCGAAGTCCAAATAACCGATGCCCATACCAAAGCCTCTGCACTAGACCACTTCCCCTGACGCCTCCAAAAGCCGACTCAAGCACAATGGCTGAGTCACCAATCCTGACTGTAGACCTTACGCATCACGTCTCTGAACCGAACTCGAACATAGACCCAGATAACATTGAACGCTCCAAACCGGCAAGGAGGGAAACGACCTTTCACTAACCACCCCGTAACTCATGGTATGCAAATGGCATATGAGCTCACTTGAACATCTAACCCAAAAGCAAACAGGGAAGCAACTCAGAACTACACTTACCTAAACCCTTGGAACGAAAAATTCCATCATGCAGTTTCCCACAATTATTGGACTGAATCCGGCCCTGCTGGCCTCTCAAAAGCTGACCCGAACTCTTGGGTCTCTTCCCGAGACCCACCAATATATGCACCTGATTCCCTCTTCCTGATGTGATCCAAATCAGTCTCCCGCTCTCGGCTCTAGATATCATATCATTCAGGGTCTCGTACCCTGAAATAGTCACCAACTCAATCGTCAATGGCTGAACTGCAATAGCTGGAGCAGCCTTTGTTCTAAACCGGGCTACTAACTACCCCCAATACATAGTCTCTAATCCCGAAAGTGCAATAGATATCACAATCACTGCTTACCGCCTGATACAAGATATCCAAGGCGAACTCAAAACCTTGGTAGTCCCTCCACTAACTGGCTCACCACCGGAGTCGGGACCAACCATGGTCCTTCCTCATGCGTGCTCATCCTCGTCTGGCAAAACAGCTATCTCCACTATTAGAGCATAACCAAGAATTCTCTTTCTCATAAGCTTCTTAGATTCTCCAAGACTCTTACCGATTCGAGTATGGATCCTGTGCTTTCAGTAGTATGGGCCCATACTACCTTCCACACCTATCCATACTTTCCTTAGCAATCCTCTTGAATCCTCTAAGTCACCTACTCCACTGGTGCAACAAATATCTGCTAAAGAGCAACACAATACCCACCAAAGCATCTCGTAGGCTCCCCCTAGGTTCCCAACCTCACCCTGCCATTAGCTGCTGAGGAACTCCTCATGATGCCAGCCATCTACCTCCTGAATATCGTCATATTCACTTAGTAGCTGACTCCCATCATTCAAGAGTTCCACAAAGCACAAAGCAAGCAACATTCGTGCAGTTGTACTCCGATCCAAAGAACTACAACAGAACATTTAGCCCATATACCACAACTCGTGCTATCCATATCCATCCATTGTAACACCCATAAAATTCAAGCCAATTTAAAAAAATTTAAACAATCCGAAAACCATTAGTTGTTACAAAACTTGCTTTTAAAAGGTATAATATCAGAGTATCCCAAAAACATAAACATAAATATGAGGAGCTGTACGATCACGCCTTCGCCTTGCCGCGATCCCCTGATGTACCTGAAACAATAAACTGAAATTGTAAGCCCGAGGCTTAGTGAGTTCCCCAAAATACCGATACACTGCACATAATACATATACAAATAATAGCACGTACTGGGTCCACAGCTTTACAGACTGGAATACCCCTGGGCCCACAATGTGAGTCTGGATTGCCTACCGGGCCCACAGCTCACATCTGGATTGCCACCGAGCCCACAGTACGAGTCTGGATTGCCTATCGGGCCCACAACTCGTATCTGGACTGCTCCTAGGGTTTGTTGGTCACCGCACGAAGCAGTACATCCTAAACCCATCCCACATAACATATCAACATATACCATAACTACTGAGCATGCAGATAATCATATAACAACACATGTAGTCCTACATATCTATCTAACTGGCATAACCACTAGCATGCAACCCTAACTCATACTCAACATTCTAACACTGCTAGGATAACATATCCAATGGGCCGGCCTTGGTGCCTTAGACCCCTTAGTATAGTGAGGTAACTCACCTCGCAACTGTCGCCTGAAACTAGAAAGCTCAACTCCCGGCTCACCACCACAAACTCCACCACCTTCCAAAAGGATGCCAACTGAGGTAGATTTCTGGTTCCACACGTTCCTTGCTCCTAGTCACTTGATCTCCAAGCTTCTTCCCACCAAAATCCTCTTCCCAAGCTTAAGAATACAAATGGAGCACACTCACACGAATTAGGGTTTTGCTGAGCTCTCAAGGGACTGTAAAGAGACTGAAGGAGGCTTATGATTCTTTAAATAGGGTGCAAAACTCCAGAAATTAGGGTTTCACCCTCCAGCTCCAACTCGTCGAGTCAATCTTCCGACTCGGCGAGTTGATCACTTAAACCCGCGTCCCAAACCCGCTACTACTCGACGAGTCAGGGCATCCAACTCGTCGAGTAGACCTTGAAACTTAAAAAAATAAGGCCAAAATGTTAATACCTGAGAATTGGGGCGTTACAATGCTCACCCACTTGAACCAGACTTCGTCCTTGAAGTTCGCTGCAATGAACAACTCCGGATAATGCTCTCGCATCTATGTCTCTGGCTCCCACATCCACTCGGACCCCCTACGATGCTCCCATTGTACCGTTACCAAATGTATCTCCTTGTTCCGTTGAACATTCATCTTCCTCTTTAGTATGGTCACAGGCCTCTCCACGTAATTTAGGCGTTCATCGACCTGAATATCATCTAGCGACACCACCGCCTCCTGATCCATAATGCACTTTCGCAACTGCGAAACGTGGAAATTGTTGTGGATCCGACTAAGCTCCTCCGGTAGCTCTAGCATGTAGGCCACCTTGCCAACCCTGGAAATGATCCTGAACGGCCCAATGTAACAGGGACCCAATTTCCCCCTCTTCTTGAAGCGGATCACACCCTTCCAGGGTGAGACCTTCAGGAGAACCATATCACCCACCTGAAACTCTAGCTCCGATCGGCGTAACTCTTTCTGCCGACTCTGAGCGGTCTGCAGTTACTGCCTAATCTGCTGAATCTTCTCGGTAGTCTGCAAGACTACCTCCGTCCGTCCCATCACCCTGTGCCCGACCTCACCCCAACAAACTGGGGTGCGACATCTCCGCCCGTACAACAGCTCGAAAGGCGGAGCGCCAATGCTGGAATGGTAGTTGTTGTTGTAGGCGAACTCTGCAAGGGGTAGGTGGGAATCCCAGCTCCCAGCGAAATCAATAACACAAGCCCTCAACATATCCTCAAGGGTCTGAATGGTCCGCTCGCTCTGAAGGTCCGTCTGTAGATGGAATGCGGTACTAAAGTGCAGCCGCGTGCCCAGTTCCTCGTGGAACTTCTGCCAGAAACGGGAGGTAAACCTAACGTCCCGGTCGGAGATGATAGAGATCGGAACCCCATGGCGAGCCACGATCACACGGACGTACACGTCAGCCAACTTCTCGGTCGATGAACTCTCCCGTATGGCCAAGAAATAGGCACTCTTGGTCAATCGATCCACGATGACCCATATAACATCAAACCCCTTCGCCGTTCTCAGCAACTTGGTAATAAAATCCATCGTGACCTGCTCCCATTTCCACATGGGAATCTCCAGGGGCTGCAGCTTGCCATGCGGCCTCTGATGTTCGGCCTTAACCATCCTACAGGTCAAGCACCTCTCGACGTACCAAGCGATTTCTCGCTTCATGCACGGCCACCAGTAGCTCAAACTCAAATCCCGGTACGTCTTGGTGGCCCCCGGGTGAATAGATAAATGAGACTTATGAGCCTCCTCCATGACTGTCTGTCTGACCCCACCAGACATCAGAACCCATACCCGACCGCATCGGGTTAATAATCCCCGGCTATCCTGCACAAACCAGGTGTTTTCACCCCTGATCCTCTCCAGCTTCCAATTCTCTGGCCGCATGCCCTCGGCCTGAGCATCTCTGATCAGACTCACAAGCGGAGAATCCACCACTATCCTCATACATTTCGTTGGGGTGGAAGACTCAGCTGAATTGCGGCTCAAGGCATCCGCAACCACATTCGCTTTACCAGGGTGGTAAAGGGTCTTGCAATCGTAGTCCTTGACTACATCCAGCCACCTACGCTGCCTCATGTTTAGGTTCGGCTGATCCATGATATGTCTCAAGCTCTTGTGATCCGTGTAAATGGTACAACGGACCCCATATAGTTAATGTCTCCATATATTGAGAGAGAACACCACTCCTCCCAGCTCTAAATCATGCGTAGGGTATCTCGTCTCATGCGGCTTCAACTGCATTGACGCATAAGCTATCACCCGTCCCCTCTGCATGAGGACTGCCCCTAAACCTGTGATGGATGCATCACAGAACACCACGAAATCCTCAACTCCCTCCAGGAGTGTCAAGACTGGAGCCTCGCATAGACGCTGTCTGAGGGTCTCAAACGCCCTCTGCTGCTCACGGCCCCACCGGAAATCCACCCCCTTCCTCGTTAGACGAGTGAGGGGTACTGCAATCTAGGAGAAATCTTGCATGAATCTATGGTAGTACCCTGCCAATCCCAGAAAACTCCTGATATCTGAGGGAGATTTCGGAACCTCCCATTGCACGACTGCCTCGATTTTGGCCGGGTCGACCAAAATCCCATCCTGGTTAACGAGGTGCCCGAGGAACTGGACCTCCCGTAACCAAAACTCGCACTTCGAGAACTTGGCATATAGCCGTTCTCGTCTCAGAACTCCGTGTTGCTCTCGAGTTTTGGAATACACCAAGATATCATCTATAAACACGATGACCAAGCGATCCAACATCGGTCTGCAGACCCGATTCATCAAGTCCATAAATATTGTCGGCGTGTTGGTGAGCTCAAACGACATCACCACGAACTCGTAATGACCATAACTTGTCTCGAACGCAGTCTTCTCCATGTCCTCCTCTCTGACCCGGACCTGATGATATCCCGACCTCAAATCTAACTTGGAGAACCAAGATGCCCCCTGCAACTGATCAAAGAGATCGTCTATTCTCGGGAATGGATAACGGTTTTTCACCGTTAATTTGTTCAACTCCCGGTAATCATTGCACATCCGGTGCGAACCATCCTTCTTTCTGAAGAAGAGTATCGGTGCTCCCCATCGGGAACTGCTAGGTCGAATGAACTGCTTGCCCATCAGTTCCTGTAGCTGTGACGACAGCTCCTGCATCTCTGGTGGTGCCAACCGGTACGACGCTATAGCGATAGGGGCCACACCTGGCACTAGGTCGATCCTGAACTCGACCTGCCTCTCCGGAGGTACTCCGGGTAACTCCTCCGGGAACACATCAGCAAACTCTCTAACCACTGGGACCTCTAAAATTGGAGTCTGATCCCTGTCCCGCGTATCCATCACATATGTTAAATAACCCGCACACCCGTGCTGAATGTACTGCCGAGCCCTGGCAGTCGAACAAAACCCTGATCCCACTCTGGTGCCCTCGCCATAAACAATCAGTACTCCCCCACTTGGGGTTTGAACTACCACTCTCTGGCCCTCGCAATCTATCATGGAACCAAAACGGCTAAGCCAATCCATCCCTACGATCATGCACACTTCCCCCATGGAAATCGGTATCAAACCTATCAGAAAGGACACTCCGAAGATCGCCAACTCGCAACCTCGATAGACCGAGGAAGCAGAAACTCCATGTTCGTTGGCAATAGAGACTCGCAACGGACACTCTAGCTCGCTCACTGGCACACCAAACTCCCTAGTAAAGGTCTGAGATACGAAAGATCGACTCGCCCCCGAGTCAAATAAAACCAAAGCATGCAAGGAGTTCACTAAAAACATACCTAATCACAGGTACAACGGATAAGCATAAAACAGATATAATAAATGAGATAGAGGATAGAAACATACCAGCAACCACATTTGGTGCTGCTCTGGCCTCCTCCGCTGTAAGCTGGAAGGCACGCCCCTGAGCCTTCGGAGGCTCTGCCTTAGCTGGCCTCCCATCTGCAATCCTCAAGGTAGCTGGAGCGGGTGTCTGTGCCGGCTTAGCGGCAAGCAACAGACAGTTGGCCTTCATGTGGCTAACCTGATCACAGTGATAACACAACCTCATACTCGTAACCGGGGCGTGATGGCGACAATCCTTCGCATAATGCCCCTCCTTGACACACTTGTGGCACCCACTACCAGCTTGACGAACCCCGGAATGACCCTTGCCGCACTTTCCACAAGTGCGGCTCTGCTGGCTCCCAACCCTAGAATCAGCGGTCTTAGACCACTTTCGCGCCGGCTGCGACTGTGTCGGGGCCTGTCGCTGCTCCCTCATCTGCATCTCAATCTCCAACTGATGCCGCCTAGCGGCCTCCTGTAACTCCAATGGAGTATCACATCGCTGTGTGGCAACAAACTGACGAATGTCAGTCTTGAGCATGCTCAGATAACGTGTCATCTGAGCTTGCTCCGATGCAAACTCCGGGCATAACATCGCCCTCTCCGTGAATACTTGGGTGATATCCGTCACCGACTCCCCCTCCTGTCTCAAACTCATAAACTCCTGAGCCCATCGTTCCTGCTCAACCCGAGGAATGTATCGAGTGCGGAACATATCCCTGAACTGCTCCCAAGTAACAGCAGCTCTCTGATCATCCGTGTACGACCCTGTCATCAATCTCCACCAGTCCTTGGCCCCAAGCCTCAGCAGGTTCATGACACATCTGACCTTCTGGTCAGTAGGACATGAACACGTGAAGAAACAGCCCTCCACGTCGGATAAACACCTCATATCTCTAATCGGATCCTAGGTACCATCGAATGTCGGGGGCTTCGTGTTATCAAAATCCCGGTACTGGAAGCCCCGACTGGTTCCACCTCCTCCTGCCGTTGTTACAGCCGATGCAGTTGCAGCGGCAGCCGTCTCTGCAAGGGCTGCGTAACGCTCGTCAAAGTACTCAACCATAGCGGTCTTAATAGACCCAAACATCTCCGGTAGCTGTGCCCGGAACATGGCAGCAATCTCATCATGCAGGATTTCTTGAATCATGGCATCCAACTCCTCTGTACCCATCTGCACCACAGGCTCCGGTGCCGTTAGCCCCTCCTGGCCTCTGTCTCCTGATCCTGATCCCGAACTGGATCCAGTCACAAAGCGTCTGGTCATCACCATTCTGAAACATAACACAAGGTATCAGATAATTGGTACAAAGAACTGGGAGCCAACTCCCAACAAAACCCTAGGGGTTGTGACTTCCTTGCTACGCATATGGGTCCTGTGCTTTCATTAGTACGGGCCCATACTACCTTCCACAACTACCCATATTTGTCTCAAGTATCATCACAACGCCCCAACAATATACATAATCATAGCGAGCAATCAAGCCTCACTCCTAGAAGAAGGCTAAATATCTCGTAATCGGCGGACTCATCCCAACAACCTACCCATCCATGAAACTTCCACCAACCCTGCAACACTAGTGTATGCTAGCCATACATAACGCTGGAACCTATAGACTTTCGAATATCCAATCCTACCATAAGCCCTAATCAATAAGAATAGAACATAAGGCTAAATCAAACATTCTCAGGCTATAAGTTCTTAATTATGTACGGCCGTGATGCATACACTATGCGACTACAGTAATGATATCAATTTCATATAAGGAAAACCCTAGGCTATCAGGCATCATACAATCAGGCAATTCTATCATGCAATTCCTGAAGATCCCTAGCCTAGTACTAGCATGATGTTCTAACACACTGCAATATCAAATAACTGTATGATATTTTGGGATCTAATTACTGGCTCCGGCTTATCGTACACCATGTATCCTCCTTTACTTATTTTGAAAACCTTTTGAAAATCATTTTGAAAATCCTTTCCTTGATTTGAGACTGGATTTACACGAGTGTTCCTCCAATTCACTCAAACCAAGGCTCTGATACCAACTTCTAACACCCATAAAATTCAAGCCAATTTAAAACTTTTTAAACAATCCAAAAACCAATAGTTGTTACAAAACTTGTTTTTAAAAGGTATAATATCAGAGTATCCCAGAAACATAAACATAAATATGACGAGCTGTACGATCACGCCTTCGCCTTGCCGCGATCCCCTGATGTACCTGAAACAATAAACTGAAACTGTAAGCCCGAGGCTTAGTGAGTTCCCCAAAATACCGATACACTGCACATAATACATATACAAATAATAATACGTACTGGGTCCACAGCTTTACAGACTGGAATACCCCTGGGCCCACAGTATGAGTCTGGATTGCCTACCGGGCCCACAGCTCACATCTGGATTGCCACCGAGCCCACAGTACGAGTCTGGATTGCCTACCGGGCCCACAACTCGTATCTGGACTGTTCCTAGGGTTTGTTGGTCACCGCACGAAGCAGTACATCCTAAACCTATCCCACATAACATATCAACATATACCATAACTACTGAGCATGCAGATAATCATATAACAACACAGGTAGTCCTACAGATCTATCTAACTGGCATAACCACTAGCATGCAACCCTAACTCATACTCAAAATTCTAACACTGCTAGGATAACATATCCAATGGGCCGGCCTTGGTGCCTTAGACCCCTTAGTATAGTGAGGTAACTCACCTCGCAACTGTCGCCTGAAACTAGAAAGCTCAACTCCCGGCTCACCACCACAAACTCCACCACCTTCCAAAAGGATGCCAACTGAGGTAGATTTCTGGTTCCACACGTTCCTTTCTCCTAGTCACTTGATCTCCAAGCTTCTTCCCACCAAAATCCTCTTCCCAAGCTTAAGAATACAAATGGAGCACACTCACACGAATTAGGGTTTTACTGAGCTCTCACGGGACTGTAAAGAGGCTGAAGGAGGCTTATGATTCTTTAAATAGGGTGCGAAACCCCGGAAATTAGGGTTTCACCCTTCAGCTCCAACTCGTCGAGTCACTCATCCGACTCGGCGAGTTGATCACTTAAACCCGCGTCCCAAATCCGCTACTACTCGACGAGTCAGGGAATCCAACTCGTCGAGTAGACCTTGAAACTTAAAAAAATAAGGCCAAAATGTTAATACCTGAGAATCGGGGCGTTACATCCATCCTCACTGTTGGCTGCCTTATGCATGCAAATTATACACAGAACATGATCTAATAGACTGTCGAATAATAAACTCTACCCTAGGACCACAACCAGACAAGGAACAGGAAATAAGGCCAAATAAATTATTCTAAGGCTATAAGATCCTAACCGTATACAATTTTAAAAGCATACACTTAGCAGTTACTAATACCAATAATCATTCTCATTCTAGCATGGCATCCAGTATCCCCACGGCTACAAGCATCACATATCAGGCTAATCTATTGTTGAATACTCAGCACTAGCATGCAAGTCTACCAGCTCATACAACATATAAAGGCATCACTCCTGACCCTAACTAGCATGCGATTCTCAGATTCATAAATCAAGTCATAACAGATAACATATATAGGTATTTTGGGGAAACTTACTTGAGCTCGGCTGATTGCATGCACCACACCCTTTCTTGCCTTAGAAAACTTTTTCCTTGAAAACATTTTTCTTTTTGAAAACTTTATAGATCCTCAGTTTGAGTTCAGACACACCCGAAAGTATGTCCGAATAAGTCAAACCAAGGCTCTGATACCAACTTGTAACGACCCAAAAATCAAGGGTAAAAATTTCATTTTTCAATACAGTCAAACACATATATCTTCTAAATCCATACATTCCAAGAACATGATTAATTAAAACATTTATCAGAGTTCATCCCAAAATTACATAATGCATAAAACACGGGTGTGTGCGCTGCGATCAAGTTGAGCCCTTCCTTTCCAAAACAATGATACCTGAAACCATAAACAAAACTATAAGCACGAAGCTTAATGAGTTCCCCAGAGCATACCCCACATAATCCACATAACCGCATAAACCATATCAATCACATAGGCCATATCAATCATATAAGGGAGCCATGGAAACCCTCCAAGGTCTTATACACATAATCACATAAATCATATCAACTACACAAGCCATGCATATAAACATATAAGGAAGCAATGAAAACCCTCCAAGATCTTACTCCGGGTGCCACTGGAACCCCCACGTGATCTTAGCCCACTGCCATGGGAACCCCCACATGGTCTCAACTACTGCCATGGGAACCCCCACATGGTCTTAACTACTGCCACGGGAACCCCCCAGGGTCTTCCATACAAATTTTATACCAACATAACACATCATCAATTAACAATACACATATTCAAACTCTATAAGCCATACAAACAAACATATAAAGGTGCCATGGAAACCCTCTATGGTCTTACACCGGATGCCATGGGAACCCCCACATGGTCTTAGCTCACGACCATGGGAACCCCCACATGGTCTTAGCCTGGAATGCCATGGGAACCCCACGTGGCCTTATATCCAACTGCCTCGGGAACCCCCCAGGGTCTTCCATGCAAGTATCACAAAGACAACTAGCATACCAAATACCACACAATCAACTAGCATACTATATATAACTAATTGCCATGGGAACCCCCACATGGTCTTCACATAAATACATAATGTATCGATAGCACATTCCAAATAATCATCACAACTAAATAAATGGGTCGGCCTTGGTGCCTTAGACCCATTGGTATGGTGAGAAGACTCACCTAGCACTGCTGAAGTCCCACAAATAAAACTCCCATTGCTGGTTGACAGATTCCCGAAGTGTCAACATCAAAATGACACCCAATTAATAATTGGGTTCCAATGCATAATCACAACTCCATACTTGGGGTAAGGAGACTCTCTTACCCCTAACCTAGTTTGGTTCAAAACAAAGGCCCAAACTCAAACTCTAAAGCCCAAAGCCAAATAATCAATCAAGGCCCAACATATGGCCTAATTTTCCAAATTGGGCCCAAATCTCTACATGGGCTTATCTTAAGGCCCAACCATTTATTCTAGTCCAAACACTTGGCATTCTGATGGCCCAATAGCTAATAATCCCCCAGGCCCAATTATGGCCCAATTTTCCAAATTGGGCCCAAGCCTTTCCAATGGGCCTTATCCTAAGGTCCATTAATTCCATTAGTCCACAAATATGTTCTCAATTGGCCCACGAAGGCCCACAACAGCTTAGTCTAAGAAATGGCCCAATAAGAACCCAAACCCAATTAGGGGTTTTCACATAAAATGACGATTAGGGTTAAGTGTTCCTACTTAACCCATTAAGGACTTAATCCATTAAGGACTTAATCCGTTAAGGACTTAATCCATTATGTCAATTACTCCACTAGACCAAACTTAGTCGGGCATAGTTCAAAATTCCAAAACCAATGGTCCAACATGGGTCCCGACAAATCTAAAATACATATTCCCAAAATTAGGGTTTTCTAAACCCTAGTTAAGGTTTCCAACCAACCACAAAACCAATTAATGCAATAATTAAGTTATTACATTAATTAAAGTCTAATCAAGTCGGGTACCACCCACCACCACCTCGGGCAGTGGTGGTTGGCGGTGGTTCACGGCGGCAGCCACCACCTTACGGTGGTGGTGTTTATGATCTTAGGCCAAAGCTACACCCAAAAGCACTCCGAACATCAATCCAAACGCACCCAAAAGCCCACAGCCACCCGAGATGGTGGCTAGCAGTGGCGGAACGACGACATCAGTTGGTGGTGATTAGTTTTCTTCGTTTTTCCTGTCCAACAATATCCATACAACATTAAACTCATGAACTAAGCCCACACACACAAACCAAATCACGCATCCAACCATCCTCCCACGGTGGCTGGTGGCGGCAAAAGAGATGGCAACCACCACCTCACGGTGGTGGCGGTTGCTTTTCGGCTAAAATATTGTTCATCTAACCCCAAGGACATATTAACCAGCATATATACTCAAAAATACAAATGTCCGGCCACCCTCTAAGCGGCTGACGTCACCGGAGAAATGAAAACAGCGGCCAAAAAAGAACCATCGTCAGCAGCAAGGACTTACCTGACGTCCAACCCATAGGAAAGGAACGAGAGCGCGAGACGCGACTGACATTACCGAGAGCCTCCTGATCGCTCACGGCCCGCGCGACACCATTCACGGCTTCACTTGCTGGTCTTCAGCGGCTCCTAAGGCTGCACGCATCATCGCTGGCAGCATGACTGTTGTAGTGGCGTTCCATTGGCGAGGTAGCCGTTTGGCGGTCTTGTTTGATCGGAAGCGAATGAAGACGAGAGATGGCGGCTGAAGAGGCTCTCGTGGTGGCGGCTGCAAGTGATACGTTAGGGTTAGGGCGTCAAGAGGAAAAAGACGTCACTGGTTCTATCCCGTGTCCCATACAATTCCATATGATTTTGACACATTCGGTCCCTCCCACTCTAAATCTTTTCAAAACAACTACCTAAGTTACCAATCAGCCCTCATCATTTCAAAACCCTTTCATTTTAAGTCCCAATCTTACCAAACAGCCCTGACTTCTGAAAATCTTTACAAAACAAATCCCAAGCTTACACTTTAACCCCCGAAAGTCTAAATTATATCACTTGGCTCCCCTAAACCAACATCCCGCTAAACATTATAGATTATAGGGCTGTCACAACTAGAAATTCTGATGCTTTGTAAACAATTAACAAGGATAACATTGTAACTAAAACTTGAAAGCATGTATGATGCTTATTCAATGACAACAAAATTCCATCAAACACTCCATATAAACGCTCAAATAGTCTACAAAAGGTTGGAAACCCTAGAAATCCCGGGTTAAGTCCATTATGGACTAGGATTTCCTTATTGGGCCTAATGGGCCAATAAACTTCCAATGTGACTATTTTAGGCTTAGAACTCTCAAATGGGCTCTCATTGGACCCACTCTCATAAGACTTAACCTTTTTGGGGCTTATAAGCCTAAAATGGACTAGTTTACCTTTAAAGGGCCTTATTGGGCCATAACAAATCCAGATAGCTTTAATAGACTCAAATCCATTCCTTTATGCTACATTGGGCCGTGAACTACTCTAAAGGCCCAATGGACCGAAAATTATCAAATTGGGCCTCATATTATGGACTCAAGCACAAAAGGCCCAAGCCATTCTCTTCTCTCTCTCTCTCTCTCGGCCCAAGTAGAAAACAAAAAAAAAAGAGAAATTAAGGGAATTAAGGAGGGTTAGCCACCTCCTTATTACATATTGGACTTCCATGCAAGTTAACATGTCTCCATGCATCCATCCCTTCACCTATCTCTCTCTTCTCTTTCTCTTCTTATTACTCACGGCCGAAGGTAGTAACACACACACATACATACCAAACTCCATTCCAATACTATCAAATTCTCTCAAGAACCTCTCCATTCTTCCTTCAAAATTTCGAGACTTGCTTACATGCCAAGAAGATCTTTCACTCATAACACAAATCTTTGAAGCAATCTAAGCCCAAGGACTTCTAAAGAAGTTTGTTAGGCCGAAAGATCTCATCATTTTCATCCTTTCTTCTTCAAAACCGTGAACATCAAAGCAAGCTGAATTCATACCCTTCTATTTTCGGGTTTCATATGATTTATAGGGGAGAATACAAGTAAAATTTGAAGATCTATGTGTATCTGTATGTTATGTGTGATTTCTTGTGTTTTTGTGGTAAATATGTGCTAAAAATGAAAGATATTTTGAGATCTATAGTTCAAGAAGTAAAAATATGTGATCTAGGTCATATTTCACTTAACATGTCAAGATAAACTACTATACAAGCTTTAAAATAACACACCACAACATAAAAACTTGTTATTGGACTATTTGTGATAAATAAACAAAAGATGGAAAAAAATGTCATTCACGGTTTCTACAAGGATCAAAAGGTCAAAACAGCCAAAATAAGAGTTTTTATAAATATTAGGCTTTTTAAAGGACTAAAAATGTAAATTTTAGCCTAATGGGCTAAAATTTGGGCTTTTCGGTTATTTAGGCCCAAAAATGCGAAAAATCAAATTTAAGGGGCTGAAATGGAGAGTTTTCTCAAAACAGGGGCTATAAACGTAAATAAACCTATTTCAGGGGTTAAAATGGTCTTATTTATCAAAAGGGACTAAAAATGCAAAGATTTTGGATTTTGGGTAAAAATTGTAAAAATTGCGAAAAGTGTGGAATTAAATGCAAATCTTTTAACTAAGGGGCTGAAACTGTCCAAAATAAAATTTTGGGCTTAAAACATCATTTAATTAAGTGTTTAGGCCAAAAATGTCAAGAAAAAGAGTTCAAGGACCTAATATGTCATATTTCATAAAAATGCCTAAAAATTGCCAACTTTACCAAATTAAGGGGCTGAATAGGTCAAACTAATATATTTGGTCAATTATGTTAATAATAAAATAGTTGGGTCAAAATATACAAAACTTTATTACTTATGGGTTTTAAATAGAAAAATAACTATTTTTATAAATCTATGAATCGTTATAAAACAAATTGGTGATTTTTACGACATATCGATTAAACAACTTCGCAACACTAATACTATACAAAACAAGTAAACATTCTAATTGTTGGGCTTGAGAGATTCTAATCATGCTTATTGGGCATTCGTGACACATTGACATGACTTTTGGGCCCAACATAAATAATACATGTTATTGGGCCTCTTGTGACCCAATTACATGCTTAAGGGACCCTCAATGGCTTTGACATGCTATTGGGCCTCAGTGGCCCATTAGCATTGCTAGTAAGGTCCAAATAAATCTTATGCGAAATGGGCCAACGCGCCTTTCGTATACTCGACAGCCTTAAATAACATACGTAATTAGTAGGGCCTAGTAGTCCTCTTCTCCTCGTCTGTTAGGCTTACCTTCTTTTCAAGTAAACTAAAATCAGGTAATTAATCAAGGTTAATCAAATTCATGTGGATTAAGTGAGTAATATCGGGTGACACCAATAAGTGTCAGTCGTAGTCTGTAGTTGTAATCAAAGTCTCCTGGAGGGAGAGCGAGAGTTTGTGTATAGATCTATACGAGGGTGACTCCCCCACACCTAAGCTGTTCGCTACAGTTAGACTCGGCCAGTCTAGGGTGACAAAATCTTAAGATCAATTCCGGTGTTCATTAGAATGCCAAGACAGACGAACTAGTCATTATCATGCATGGTTATAACGACTCACATAGAGATCCAATACCATCTAAGTAATCAGGGGAAATCATATTCATTCGCTGTGACGTTACAATAATACAAAACAATCATAATAGTTTATCGAAAAACATCGGGTTTTCCGGGGAAACCAATCTTACTCACTTGTACTTTCAAAAACTATAATGCAAAACTTCTCATTTATACACGTTTTGAAATCATTCACGCATATACTTACAGGATCATCACAACATTTGTATGAAAAGTCTTATTACAGAAAATATCGGATTTTCTGGGTTTTACGAACGACATAAACTATTTTACATCAAACATACTTATGAACTCACCAACATTATATATGTTGACCGTTTTCAAAATAACTTGTATTCTCAGGTAATCGTTAGAACGAGGAAGCATCGAGTGTGTTGAAAGTTTCTTTTGTAGTTGCTAATCACCAAACACTTTATATTTTGGGATGATGTAATGTAAACCATGTACTTGATGTAAACAATGCCAGTTGTACTATGTAATGTTTGGTGATGAATGTGTTATGTTTCATGTATATTCATTGTGATGATATTTCAATTTAAGTCATGCGAGCCCTCAGACGTTTCCGTCGTCTGGTTCGGGGGTGTGACAAGGGCCATTATAAAATAATATAAATTATAAATTTACATCCCGGGGTCCACGTTTATTGTTTAATTACTCTATTTCAAACGGAGTGTTACAATAAGCTTCTTCGTCTTCGTGAAATCATTCACAAATTGACATCAACAACTACAAAGTTGGTTTTACTCTACTGTTTTGTGTTTTAATATTGTCCCATAATGGGACAGTCTGCTTTTATCCCTTTCTTATAACCAAATTTGATCGCAAATGATCGATCTGGTTTCTGGACAAAACTCGATAATTATATAAATAATAATTGGATTTATTATTCACAACTAATTTATATATAATTCTCAATATTATATATCGATTTCCTTGCATTTCTATTAGCTCTGATATTCAACAATCTTAAAGGTTTTTATTGTGATTAAATTTTTTAGAACTAATGGACACTGAGATCTCTTCTGCTAAGTTTCAACTAATAAACCAAGAGTTTTCCCAAGTTAATCCTTTCGACGGTCAAAACTACACTCACTGGGATGACAAAGTCAAGTTAATGTTTCAACTGTTGAAACTGGCCTTTGTTTTGGACCTTAACTAGACCACAATCCTTGCCGATCCAATTCCCGAAGCAGGAAAAACTGTGGATCCATAAGTCCCCTCTGATCTGGAAAAGCAAATGGGTCTGCATAGAGAGTATGGAGAACTCTGAGGAACCCTAGCACGACATTCACGAATACTCTCCTAGGGTACAAGTCATCACAAAATCAGGGAACCCCATCCTGCAATTCCTGAGGGATCCTTAGCCTATCAACTAACATGTGTTTCTATTAGCTCAGTTAACATCAATTGTAATACATCATACAATACAAATATTACTATTTTGGGAGACCACTTCTTCGAGCTCCAGCTGATTATACACTACGCTTCCTCCGTACCTTTCTAAAATTTCATTCATTTTGTAAAAAGGTTTTTATAAAACTCTTAGGTCCTTGGTTTGAATCTGGAATCCCATGAGTGTTCATCCAAATCCATCAAACCATGGCTCTGATAGGAACTTGTAACATCCCAAAATTTTTCAACAATTTTTGTTTTTCATTTTTGGTGTGAGAAAACTTCATATATTACAAAAACCAAGTCATAAAAACCCCAAGTGAAACAAATACAATCATCCATATCAGAGTGTCAAAATGCAGAAATCATAAAATCTGCAAGTCAGATTGTACAGTCACGCCTTCGCCATTTCGCGATCATCTGAAGTACCTAAAACATATTTAATCCATAACTGTAAGTATGAAGATTAGTGAGTTTCCCAAAATATTACATACATCTCAACATAAATAACAACTATGGGTTGTTAACAACCCTATAGATTAACAACACATTTCAGGGGTTTTCATCAAATCTCCCATGGCCTCACAACTATCCGAGAGATATCAATAATCATAGCTTCAAAAATAATATCAATCGATAAGACCCAGTTGGTTAACATGCATACACTACTACACAGGTAATATAGTGAGAAGACATACCTTGCGAATAACAGCTAGACACAACATCTCAAAAAATAGGGTAGGCTGGTACAACAAATCGCCTAATAAACAATAAAAAAATACTCCTTAGTCTACACACTAGAACCCTAATTTGACCAAAAGTCAACAATAGTCGAAGTCAACGGTCAACACTACTACGCCTTGCATACAACTACTCTACACATTGCGTAAAGCTTAGGTGGTTACGCACCAAAACCACGCTACGCCCAACGTAGGAGGAATTACGCCCCACGCAGTGGTCTGAATGCCAAAAGTTCCATGAAGCTCTTAATAAAGAAAGTTAACTCCTCAAACTTCCATACATGCATCAAATGAACGTCTTAATGGATAAAGTCTTTGACTTTATCCATTATCATGCCATAAATGAGCAATAAACTAAACCTTAAGTCAATGAAGTACACTAATGCTTAAGATCTTAGGAATAGGGTAGATGGAAGTGATCAAACTCTCATTTTTATGATTCAAGAACACCCAAAAATAGTAGGAAATGGTCTTCAAATGGTCTGGAGTAGATAATACTCACAAGAACTAAAGTTATGGGACTAAATACATAAAATGCATAACTAACTAGATCTAGCAATAGATATTGCCACTATAGGAAATATATACCTTATAGAGGTGGAAAACAAGATGAAGGATCTAGATGTACAACTCTTAAAGCTCCTAAATGCTTCTCAAGTGGTCTTCTCCTTCAAAGGTGGGCACAAGAATACTTTAAGGTCTCAATATTCTCACAAAAATGGCTAGGATTTGGAAGGAACTGTATAGGAGGATGGAGGTTGGGTATTAAGAGGCCCTCAAAGACTTAGAGCCTTTAAATAGCCACATAACCCCGAGAATTAGAGTTTTTGGTCTTGCATACTATGCGCTGTGTAGCTCAACTGACACCCATCATAAGTCTTTAAGTTACTGTATGAAGTCTTCCTCCTACGCTGAGCATGGGAGGATATCCTACACCCCGCATATGACATAAAAATACATATAAGGCCAGTTTAATCCAATGAAAGTAATACCTGCGGATTCGGGTGTTACCAATCTCCCCTACTAGAATCACACTTTTCCCTCGAAGTCCTTAATCTCGAATAAATCAGGATAGTGGGTATGCATGTCCTCCTTAGGCTCCCAAGTCCACTCAGAACCCTTCTAGTGCTGGCACTGCATCTTCACCAATTCCACCACCTTGTTACACAAAGTGTTTTTTTTTCATGTCGATAATCGCTATTGGCCGCTCGACATAATTCAAGTGGTCATCAACCTGAATATCATCCAAAGGTACCACAACTATCTCATCCGTCATACACTTCCGTAACTAGGACAAATGGAAGGTGCTATGAATCTGAATGACCTCATCCGATAACTCCAAACGGTAGGTCGCCTTGCCTACCCTAGGTACTACCCAAAATGGACCGACAAACCTAGGGCCAAACTTGCCTCCCTTCTTGAATCGGATAATGCCTTTCCAAGGAGACACCTTCAGGAGTACCATATCCCCGACATAATATTCCAACTCAGATTGACATCGATCATCGTAGCTCTTCTGGCGACTTTGGGTTGTCTAAAGTCTCTGCCTAACTTGATATTTGAGCATCGTCGCCTTGAGCACTATCTCTATGATCCCCATGACTATCTGACCAACCTCTCCCTAACAAATCAGGGTCCGACACTTCCTGCTATAGAGGAACATAAAGGGAGGCATACCAACGATGTCGTGATAGTTGTTGTTGTATATAAACTCAGCCATGGGAAGTTAAGATTCCCAAATCCCACCGAAGTCTAAGATGTAAGGCCTCAGCATATCCTTGAGCTTCTAAATGTTCCTCTCGCTCTGCCCGTCCGTCTGCGGATGATAGCCAGTACTAAAGTGTAACTGGGTATCTAACTCCTCAAGGAACGTCTTGCAAAATATGGAAGATAAGTGAACATCCTGGTATGAAAAAATGAAAGTAGGCACCCCATGGAAAGCAACCACCTCTCTAACATAAATGTCGGCTAACTTCTCAGGCAAAGAACCCTTTAGGATAGCCAAAAAGGGAGCACTCTTGGTCAACTGATCGACAATCACCCAAATAGCCTCCAATCCTTTTGTAGTCTTTGGTAACTTCGTGATGAAATCCACAGTGATCGGCTCCAATTTCCATAATATGAACTCCAGAGGCTGTAATTTTCCATGAGGCTCTGATATCCGGCCTTGACCTTTCGGGAGGTCAAGCACCGCTCGACGAACCAAGCTATATCCTTTTTTGTATATGGATACCAGTAACTATGTCTCGGATCGTGATACATCTTTGTCATTCTCGGGTGAATTGAAAATCTCTACTTGTGTGCCTCGTTCGTCAAAATCTGTCCAGTCTCACCTGAATAAGGCACACAAATCCTACCATGCAACATCAAAAATTCTTGGCTATCATAATCAAAATCTGAAACTTGACTGATCACTCACTCGCTCTTTTGGTTCTCCTCCTTAATGGCCTCCGACTTTACAACCCTAATCATCTCTAAAGGTAGAGTTAAAACAAATTATCTCTAAAGTTGGAGTTAAAGTTGGAGTTGGAGTTACAACCCTTAATGGCCTTATCGGCGTGGTACAAGATCTCATATTCGTAATCTTTCACTATGTTAAGCCATTTCCGCTGCCTCATATTCAAGTTGGGCTGATCCATCACATATCTCAGAATTTTGTGGTCTATGTAAATGGTACACCGAACGCCGTATAGGTAGTGGTACAAAATCTTGAGGGCGAAAACCACTACCCCCAACTCCAGATCATGCATAGGATAGTTTTCCTCGTGAAGCTTTAGTTGCCTCGAAGCGTAAGCGATCACGTGCACCCTCTATATCAGTACCGCAACCAAACCCATAACCAATGCGTCAAAATATACAACAAAATCCTTAAATCCCTCGAGGAGGGTAAGAACTAGCACCTCACAGAGTTTTTCCGAATGGTCTCAGACTTTGTCTGCAACTCAAGCCCCCAACTGAAGTTAACATCCTTCCTTGTCAGTCTAGCGAGAGGAACGTCAATATTGGAGAAATCCCTGATGAATCTCCGATAATAACCTGTCAGCCCAAGGAAACTCCGAATCATAGAGGGAGACTTCGGAACTTCCCACTGCATAACCGCCTCGATCTTGGCCAGATCGACCAATATACCGTCCTGGTTGACAAGGTGCCATAGAAACTGGACCTCACACAACCAAAACTCACACTTGGAGAACTTGGCGTACAACCTCCCCGCCCTAAGAACTCCAAGAAGCTCATGTAGATGCTCCTCGTGCTACTCCTTGTACTTGTAATAGACTAAGATATCATTGATGAAAATAGTCACTGAAACGTCCAACATAGTCCTGCACACCCGGTTCATGAGATCCATGAACATTGTCAGTGCGCTGGTGAGCCTGAAAGGCATCACCACGAACTCATAATTCCCATAGCGAGTTTGAAAAGCCGGCTTCGGGATATCCTCCTCCCGAACCCTCATATGATGACAACCGAATCTCAATTCAATCTTATAACAACAAGATGCCGCATGAAATTGATCAAAAAGGTCGTAAATCCATGATAATAGATACCGGTTCTTCACTTTCAACTTGTTCAACTCCCGATTATCAATGCACATTCGGTGTGAACCATTATTCTTCTTGAAAAAAAGGATCGGTGATCCCCATTGTGAGTTATTCACCCGAATAAAGTCCTTCCTTAACAGCTCCTGCAACTAGGAGGATAATTCCCACATTTTGGGTGGTGCAAGGCGACAAGGAGCCTTCGAAATCGGAGCAACACTAGGGATCAGATCGATCCTAAACTCAACCTGCCTCTCGGGAAGCACGCCATGCAATTCCTCCTAGAAAACTTCAACAAACTCCCTTACAATAGGGACATCAAAAATTGTCTTCTTCCTCTTAACCTGCATATTGACTACATAAGCAAGATACCCTATGCATCCATGCCGAAGACACTGCCTTGTCTGGCGACGGAACAGAAGGCGGATCCAACTTTGGTACCCTCACCATAGATAGTCAGCACTCCCCCACTAGGGTCACAAAATGTCACTAACTAGTTTTGATAATCAATCAATGCCCCGAACCGGTTCAACCAATCCATACACGTAATCAGGCAAGAATCTCCCATCACAACAGGGATGAGATCAATCGGAAATCCAACACCAAAAATCTCGAATACACAATCCTGGTATATCTCAGAAAACAAAACCGTACGATCATCCACTATAGTGACCTTCAAAACTCGATCCAAGGCCTTACAAGCAATACTGAAAACTCTACAGAAATATGTAGAAACAAACGACCGACTCATACCCGAGTCAAAGAACACCAAGGTAGGTACATAATTCACCAGGAAATTACTAGCAACAACATTAGGTGCTGCTCTGGCCTCTTATACAGTCAACTAAAAGCTCGACGTCGGGCCTTTGGGGCCTCAACCTTCCCCTGATGCCTATCACTGATGCATAGGGTCGTAGGAGCAGGAGTCTGGATCGCCTTCAACACAAGAAGTGGACACTCAACCTTCACATGACCCGTCTGGTTGTAGCTGAAATAGACTCGCAAACCCTTCAGACACTCCTTCGTGAAGTGCCCCTCCTTGCCACACAAGTAGCATACCGTCACCGACCGACAAGGAACCTCATAACCCTTATTGTACTTTGCAAGTACGGCTCCTCTCACTTCCTGACCTAAAATCGGCGGGATTTACCCGTTTATCCACCGGTTGTGACTGGACTAGACTCCTATCCCTCCTCTGTGTATCTACCTCGGTCTCCCTCACCTACAACTCCAACTCAATCCCCTTCCTCCTGGAATGGACTGCAACTTAGCAAACGTCCAGTATTAGGAGTTCGTCATGAACTCTCTGATATCTTTCTCAAGCATACTCAAATATCGGGTCATCCGTGCCTACTCGGTAGACGTGTAATCATGGCAGAACATAGCTCTCTCGTGGAACATCCTAGTAATATCAGTTACTGTCTTTGTCGTCTGTCAGAGCGACATGTACTCCTAAGCAATCGCTCCCTCTTCACCAAGGTTTCATACTCCTTGTGGAACATCTCAACAAACCGATCACATGTCACTACAACCTTCTCCGTTGGTGAAAAGTCAGTGGTCACGAACTTCCACCAGTCTTTCAATCCCCAGCGAAGTAGGTTCAGCGCAAAGCAAACCCTCAGATTATCTGGATAGGAGCAGGTATAAAAGCACCCATCAACATCTGTGATCCACCTCATAGCTACAATCGGGTCCTAGAACCCATCAAACTCTAGGCGCTTCGTGTTGTTAAACTCCCGATGCTGTGTCGAATCGCCGCCATGGGATCTCGCAGTAGCAACAACTGCAGTGGCAGCAGCCTGGGTGACAACAATGTAGTGATTATCAAGCATCTCATTCATCACGATCTTGATAGACCCAAATACCAATGGATAGCCTCCTTGACCGTTGCGAACACCTCAACGGAAACGATCCTACGTATCTCATCATCACTAATACCCTGTCTGTTTGGACCACTAGAGCCTGAACCTTGGGTATACACCATACTGAAATACACAAGGAAAAAGGGTCAAAACCATACTACAAGCACACATAGATACAACGCATCTACCAAATAAATCCTCAGTACTCCATCGAGATTCCTTCTAAATTGCATACGGATCCTGTGCTTTCAGTAGTACAAGCCCATACTACCTTCCACACCTGTCTGTAGTTGACTTAGATTTCCTCTACAAGTCCCAAGTTACAAAACATTTTGTTCCTAACACATTTACACCTATGCTCAAGAATCCACCTCTAAACACCTAGGTATGCATATAGGTTCTTATTCAACAACAACTCTGCTTTGAAAGAAGTCTCTGCTAATCTCGCTAATTTCTCCATATAAACCAATTGCACATAACCTAGACTCGATACACATTCAAATAAAAGACTCCACCCCAGATCCACAACCACACAAGGAATAAGAAGTAAGGTTAAATAATATATTATGAGGCTATAAAACCCTAGTTATGCATAACCATATAGTACACACAAGCAATTATCAAATCATACTTTTAAACCTAGCAAGGCATTCATGAATACTCTCCTAGGCTACAAGGCATCATAAAATTAGGAAACCCTATCCTACAATTCTTGAGGGATCCTTAGCGTATCAAATAGCATACATTTTTATCAGATCAGTTAACATCAAATTTAACACAACATACAATACAAATATGAATATTTTGGGACATCACTTCTTCGAGCTCTAAATGACTATATACTTTGCTTCCTCTGCCCCTTCGTAAAATTTCATTGTATTTGTAAAAAGGTTTCTATAATCCTCCTAGGTCCTTGGTTTGAGTCTGGAATCCTACGAGTGCTCATCCAAATCCCTCAAACGAGGGCTATGATACCAACGTGTAACATCCCAAATTTTTCAACAAAAGTTTTTCATTTTTGGTGTAAGAAAACATCATATATTATGAAAACCAAGTCATAAAAACCCCAGGTGACACAAATACAATCATTAATATCATAGTGTCAAAATGCAGAAATCATAAAATCTGCAAGTCGGAGTGAACAGTCAAGCATTCGCCTTTCCGTGATCATCTATAGTACCTGAAATATATTTAATCCACAACTATAAACACGAAGCTTAGTGAGTTTCCTAAAATATTACATATAGCTAATCATAAATAACAGCTACGGGTTATCAGCAACCCTATGGATTAACAACACATTTCAGGGGTTATCAACAACCCTGGGGGCTAACACCAGTCCCATGGACTCATAGTTGTATGGGAGATATAAATGATCACAGCTTCACAAATAATATCAATCAAAAGGTAAGACCCAGCTGGTTAGCATGCATACACTTGTACACAAGTAATATATTGAGAATACTCACTTTGCGAATAATAGCTAGACACAACAGCTCACACACAGGGTAGGCAGGTACAACAAATTACCTAATCAACAATAAAGAAATAACCCTTAGTCTTACACTGGAACCCTAATTTGATCAAAAATTAACAATAGTCCAAGTCAACGGTCAACCATACTACGCCCTACGTACAACCTGATCTACACATGACGTAGAGCTTAGGTGGTTATGGACCAAAACCAAGTTACACCCAGCGTAGGAGGAATTACGCCGTGCGTAGTGGTCTGAATGCCAAAATTTCAAATAATCTATTAATATATAAAGTTAGCTCCTCAAACTTCCAGACATGAAACAAAGGAACATCTTAACTGATAAAGTCTCTGACTTTATCCATTTGCATGCCATAAAGGATCAATAAACTAAACATTAAGTGCATGTAGTGCACCAATGCTCAAGATCTCATGCATGGGGTGGATGAGAGTGAGCAAACTCTCATTTTTATGCTTCAACAACCCCAAAAATAGCAGGAAATGGTCTTTAAATGGTCTGAAGTAGATCATAATCACAAGAACCAAAGTTATGGTAAAAAAGCATAAAATAATGCATAACTAACTAGATCTAGCCTGAGAGATTACCAAGATGAGAACTTTATACATTATGGAGGTGGAAAACTAGATGAAGGATTTGGATCTACAATGCTTGGAGCTTCTAAATGTTTCTCCAATGGTCTTCTCCTTCAAAGGTGCATGCAAGAACACTTTTATATCTCAATATTCTCACAAAAATGGCTAGGGTTTCGAAGGACTAGATAGGAGGATCGAGTGAAAGTTTGTATGTGTCAGATACACTTCAAGTATAAAGAACAAAAACAAAATAATCTAAGTGAACAACGAAAATAAAATAAATAACAGAGGGAGTTCTCCAAATTTTCTTTCACCAAGAAAGGGTTTTGTCTTCACCAAGAAGACGGGTTGTCACTAAGACGATCACAAAGTTGAACTCTATACATTAGGATTTACCCTAATGTAGTTTATATAGTAATCTATACATGTATATCCCTTCTTTGAAGGGATTGCGTCTGATCTATACTAAGAACCGATCTTGATAACAAAGATATCAAATATGCTATCTATTCTATACTTATTTATATCATTACCTAATATACAGAAGATTTCATAGAATAACCATACTAAACGCTGATGCTGATAGGCTTGATACGCTGGCACTGGAGATGTATACGCTGACGCTGACAGATAGCATGTAGGAGTGTTTGACTCATCAAATATTATGGTTTGACCTTACAATATCCCCTTATTTGATGATGTCAAAACTAATCTTCAATAATTATTTAGCTTGTGCTCCCCCCGAGAGTAAGAATAAGATTTTATGTTCTTTATCTTCAACGAGTGCCCCCCCCCCCCCCCCCCCCCGAGAAGATAAATGACTTCCCCTTTGATTGTGTTGTTCTTTAGAATAAGAACATCCAACAGTTGTTGTCATGTCAGCTTGACTCCCCCTTAGATTGTGTTTCTGCTTAGATAAAGAACATCTAGCAGTTGCTCTAGCATTAGCTAGATTCTCCCACTTTTTGATATTATCAGTAACATGGAACTAGAGGAGGATACTAGAGTATCAGATTAGCAGCTTGCAATTTAGTAAGATTGTGATGGCTCTTGCTAGCATGGGCTTAAACTACCATTCAATGACATAGTATTGCGAGATCTCATCAGTGTATGGTTTCATACGATGACTCATAAATCACTTTTATTAGAAGAAAAAAGTAAGAGTGGTATGTTGTGTGCAAAACATTCCGGTATGAAATGTACCCATCGGCAAAGAATGTCGAAGTTTTATTGGTGTATGTATAAAACAATGAATCATTAACTTCTTAAATAGAAGAATTGTTGAGAAAAAAATGGGTTGGTGCGTGTAAAGCATCTTGGACAATATCGACATAGATTTTTCGAACTCTCATCAGTGTCTGGTATCATATGCTGAATCATGAAATTCTAAAGAATAAAATATGAAGAAAATGGATTATTTCAATCATGCTGAGGTGAAATTAGCGCAAATCATTAACAAATATAACCCATCAGCAAGAAACGGCTTAACTCATGCATCATAGAGCTTTAGTTGCAGTCTAGAATCAAAGATTCTCTGTTAACTCATAATGATACCATGTCATACCTTAGACTAGGAGGCCAAGGACATGAATAACCCTTTGTCATTTAAGGACCAAACAAGTATCTCTTACGCTGATGATTGTGCAATCAGTGTAAGCCATTGGGTTATGCTCAATGTTTCAGCAGAACATGAGACTTGATGCATACGACAAGCATGCTTCCAGGTACAAGGTCAGGTAGGATAGTTAAATAAGAATAAACACCCATACCTTTCTATCAATTTTTTTTATTTGGACCAGGAAATCTCGCTTAGAAAGTTTAGACAATGCTAGACATTTAGCATGATCGGGTGACTCAATGTTCTCATCAGATGGTCTTGCTGATGAGAGACTTAGAGAGATTTAGTCATATACAACAACATGCTTCTTGGGATGATGATTTGTCAAAAAGTTACATATTAGGCTTAGGAATGCCTCCGTCATACCCCTTTAAAAAATGGTACAAAATAATAAATAATATACGAATACAAACAAAAGAGTTAGTCAAACGAGGAAAGAGAATATACAACCTTTTCAGAGGCTCAATATCTAGTATTTTTCAATAGAATCATCAAAGATAAATCTTTTGAAATAATCTTTGTTCCCTAAATCTGCTAGTCAGTCGTCATTCAGTGAACTACTCATTAATTAATATCCTTTCTTCAAGATATATACCTTTCGAGTCTGGCAATAAAAGAAAACACAAATAAAGATAAACTGATCAGTACACTGTACATATCATTATGAATCAAGAGTGATGAACCATTTATCATTGAAACGTTGTAGATGGACTCCAAGCTTAATATTAATTCATTGAAAGCATGCCAGGATCTACAATCAATTTGTTTAAAGTCTTCTTGGCCAATGCCTTTATGAAAATGTCAACCAACTGATTAGTGGATGGAATGTAGAACAACTAAAATTTTCCTTCTGAACTATGTCCCTGATGAAATGATGATGGATGTCAATATGCTTGGTGTTGGAATGTTGTACTAGATTGTGTATCATATGAATGGCACTGGTGTTGTCACAACAGATGGGCGTCTTGGAGAAGTTTAGACCATAATCTAAGAGTTGATTCTGAATCCATAGTATCTGAGTACAACACCTTCAAGCGGCTACATATTTAGCTTTAGTGGTAGAACAAGCCACTGATGTCTACTTTTTACTAGATCAGCTTACCAAACTATTTCCAAGCATTTGAATCATGAGGATACCGTAACCCAAGATTGGGTGTATGTTTTAAGTAACGAAAGATCCTTTTCACAACAAGAAGATGAGATTCCTTAGGATTGGCTTGATAACGAGAACACTGTCGGGTGACAACAAAACAAGTTAATCACTTCAGACAAAAATCAAAACAAACTTCAGTGACCTTACGGAAATAAAACTACTGAAAAAGGTAAATCAAGTGAACATAATATTTAATGTGGTTCGGTTAAGGTTACCTACATCCATGGGAGAACGAGAGAGAGAAAGGATTTTATTAACTTCAAAGAACAAATACAATCATACACAAAGGTTATGCCTCACTTGAGCTCTCAAAACAAAAGAATCTCTTTTGCTTACTAACTGCTGCAAAAGAGTGCTCTCAACCTCACATTGATTACTCTCTTGAAATTTCTGCACAGCCATAATGATGGAGATATGAGTCTATCTATACTTCAGGGCTCATACCTAAACACTAATGGGACAAGCCCATTGGCCCATGAACGGTAACAACCAATCATATTTCACCGTACAACATCTTGTGGAACCTTCATTCATGTCATACAACCCACGAGCATCAGTAGCACACATGATGGACCACCTTGACCATAATGGAGCATCATGATGCGCAGGTGGCACATGATGAACACTAATAGCCCAACATCCATCATGGTGGCACAACAAGGTGTATTTCTTGAGCAAGACCAACTTCTGAGCATCCTTGAACAATCTTGAGCATTACAGAGGACTTCATAGAATATGTTGCTCATCAGGGATAACATGGCTCATCAAGGATCCAAAATGACCCATCTTGCACCATGATGGTGCAACATGTGCAAGAATGGTACAACAGGCTTCAAGTGTGGCACAAGAGCATCTAGTTTAGATCAAAACCATCATCTTGGCGCAACAATAACATGCTTGGCGCAACAACATACTCCATGGCACAATAGGAGTACCCAATGGCGCAAGAGGGATACCCCATGGCGCAAGAGGGATACCCCTACGGCGCAAGTGGGAGTATCTTGGCGCAAGAAGGAATACCCTTGGCGCAAAAACATTCTTTTTGGCCTAATTCTTCAGTAGATGGCTCAAAAAGGTCTCCTTGTTGCGCCATATCACTCCCAAGTGCTCCAAACCTCTTCCAGGTGCTCCAAACCCCCTTTTGTACGATCTGTTCCTTTGGTACTTGATCCATTCCTTTGTCAGACGATCCATTCCTTTCTCAGATGATTCATTCCTTTGTCATATGCTCCATGAACCTCAAGTGATCCATTGACTTCTAAGTGCTTCAATTGAACTTAAATTTCTCCATCCAAGTTCTCCACTTGATTCTAAGTGCTCCATGTTGAACAAGACTTCATACCTCAACAATCTCCCACTTGAAGGTTTGAACACCTTCATCTGCTATTCAAAGTCTTCATCATTCTCTCGATCTCTCTCCCTCTCTACGCCAACCCCCATCCTCAAAATCTTCGAAGGGCAGCTATAGCCATGTCTGGCTTCAACTTTTCAGTGGTAAACACCTTAGTATATTCATTAGCTGAGTTCTCCATACTAAGGACTTTCTTCAGCTTAGTAGCCCCTTGGTTCATCGTCTTGAACTCGCTGGTCAGCCGCATCTTAAGCTTATTGATCTTCTGCGTGTTGGAACCAGCAATCAACACGTCATCAACATTTAATATGAGGATGATGTATGAGGAGCTTAACATATTCAAGTAACAACCGTGATCAACGTCACGTCTTCTAAACCCACTCCTCCTCATGAAGTTATCAAACTTTAAGTACCACTGCTTAGAAGTTTGCTTCATGCCATATAGGTTTTCTTTCTTCTTAAACACCCGCTTTTTCTTACCAGCTGTAATAGCACTTTCTGGTTGGGCCTTCAAGATGTCTCCTTCTAGGTTATCATAAAGGAGATCAGTTGTATTCACATCTAGGTGCTCTAGATGGACATTTTCAGAGGCTACTGCATTTAACATAGAAGTAATTATAGGCATATTTACAACTAGAGAATCGTCCTCTCCCCTCTGTTGTATTCCCTTGACTGTCAATCTTCCCTTACAAGATTTACCACCATCTATATCATCCATAACTTGAAATATCTTACTGTTCTACAGTCCGCTCAACTTATCATCCATAGCCTTCTCCCACTGTATGGAGTCCATCCTTAAGGCCTATGGTTTTGACCCATTCTCAGACATCAACGTGTCATTGGTTGATGGAGAATACCTCACTGGAGTACTTTGCTTTGTGGTCCTCTGGATAATATGTGGTTTGATCTTTGAAGCACCTACAGCTCCACCCTTATAACCATTATCACCAGAGCTCCCATTATTTCCACGTTTGTCAGAGCTCCCACTGCTTCTTGAACATCTGCCTATCCTTTGACCAGAGATAGGTTTTTTGCATGATTCTGGGATCCTCCCACTGAAAAAATCTGAAGTTGGACTGTAAACACTAGAATAAATGAAACCTGACTTCCCATACTTAGGCAGATTTCCTATCTTCGCAAAACTGAATTTCTCCTATCTGCCAATAGAACATGGCTTAGAAGCATCTGTCACATTCTTTGAATATGACATCCTCCCACTAGATACAGGCTTCCTCGTTCCCTCCTCATTCTTATGAGCAAATCTTTTGTGGCATAAAGTGGATGCCCCAACTTCTTCAACAACATGTGCCTTATCATCAGAAACTTCCACAATGTATAGTGTACCATGTTTCTGACCCTTAGCAATGATCAAGTTTCCCTTCTTCACTTTCCAATTGTGACCACCAAATGTAACATGATGACCTTCATTATTATTGAAAAAATAACTTAAAGATCGATAGATTCAGTAATAGTAAAGTGAATCAAACAATAAAAACAATGATCAAAGATGTGTCGAATGCTTAATATTATCAAAGCTTTAGAAGAGTTCAATGAGAATTTTTCTGTAAAAGCAATGTAGGGCGATACAAAACGATTAACCCTAAAACAATACATGCGTGCACTATAAATAGTCTAACCCTAGCATCATAATGACGGATGGATAAGCCTAATCTGTTAATAACGACTAAAATACGTACATAATAAATTTCACACAACACATTAAATATCCCAACAATCTCCACCTTTGTGTCAATTAAAGAAAGGACATTCTTCATTGTTGTTGACGTTTCTGAACTTTGAATAGCTTCGGCACTAATCCAAGAAGAGTGCTCCGAACAACGATATACCACTTTATTATATCCGAGAAGCATTTCTTATTAGCAGCATTATTCGCTTTATAAGCTTCTGTTAGCTCCAGAATATAGTTCAGACAGGAGGTGGAATATAAATGCTTGTCCAGTAAGAAGAACGAACACTTCAAAACTTTTTCACCTTCTTTCCTTTGAAACGCCACAAACTAGTTATCCTTTCGATTTTTTTTATTTTTTCGGTTTTTAATTTTTGAAAATCGCGAAAATCTAAAAAGAATTTATTTCATCATTTGTTCAAATCTGACGGGTTTTAAAGATCCATTTTGGCAAACTCGCTCCTTATAACAGAGTAGGTTACACAGACTTGCTCTATGACATTGCTGATGGGTTTGAGCAATACAACATTCTTATGGTGTTCATGCAAACCCTAATGCTTGGATCTAGTTTTTCTGTTTGTACATGCAACAATTGTCCAAGACTTGTAAACCCTAATCTAGCATACAACAAAAACGAAAATAACATCTAATAAACAAGTTAGAAAGTTACCTTGATTGTTGCTAGAAGATCTTAAGCTTTTGATAACCTTAGCACCTCAAATGTTGTGCCTCTAATAGATCACAAACGCCAAAGCAAGTTGGAGAATAATAGGGAGAGAGGGGAAGGCTAAAAATCGGCTCTTGAACTCTTCTTAGGGTTGTTGTAGCCGAAATTGTGATGCCCAAGGGTTCCTTATATAGGTGAGGAATTAGGGTTTCGGTCAAAGACCTAATCCAGTTGCTTAGGCTCTAAGCAGCCTAGAAGATCTTTCCAGAATCTAGCCTTGGACGAAATCGTATGGGCTATCCATAAGGATTTCGTCCACCCTATCTTTAGGGTTCCTCAGCCCACCTTGCATTTATCCAATAATTACAATATAAGTCCCTATGTTCTATTAATATCTTTAAATCATAAAATTAATTTCTAAATTAATTCTTGATCAATATTAATTAACCAATATGATTTCTCTTTTAATATGTTATTCATATAATATATTAATAAACCATAATAACCTCTTTCTCCATTATTCATCCAGTCAAGTTGCTTCGGTGAAGGCAACCCAAAAGGACCATGCTACAACCGAGTCAAGTACGTACCAACTATAAATGTAATTAAGACCTCAAAATCTGATTAGCAATCGTAGCTCTCAAAAGCCGTTGTCGAACTCTAACACGTCCTTTAGATAAGGGATCGTATAGTCCTCCGTTCTCAAGATATCGTGTGGACAATCACATGGAACATAGTCATACTTATTGTCCAGCAGTTTGTTTCTCGATCTCTGATTCGTCTGACATAGAACTTAATTGAACACATCGATTCAGTCCTGACCGGGCCTGACACATAAGTCAAACTAAATCATCGAGGATCCCAAGATATCGCTTTTACCCTCGTAGGATAAAAGGAACAAATAAACTTCGACTTATATGCATTCACTATTTACTCATCAAATCATACACAACAATGTGTTTTATAACATCAAGTTATTGATGCGTTTATGCATTATCAATGCACAACCAACTTCCAAATAATAAATCATATATCTAGGTTTAAAGACTATATGATATTATCGTCTCACAATCACTTGTGATTAATTCCACGAAGTGATTCAAGTGAGCGCGGGTTTAATCCAATACTCAAATCTTATTTCAAGAGCACTCATGAACGTTGCAGCAAACCTTTGCTATGTCTAAACACTTACACAATCTACAAGCCAAATCATGACAGTCTTCTTTCATACCTACTTCCAAAGACGAACGACTGTGGATAGTTTAAATTATCTTATTATTTAGGATGTCAAAACATGCAAAACAATAGTAAATAATTAACATAAGACAGTAACTTTACTCATAAATAATACTCCTTTATTTAATCATAAAATGTTAATTACAATTTATCTACTATTACAAGTTTCTAAAATCTATCTAATCACTAAAACTAATATCATCCTTCAGCCCAGTGCTCCTAGCATGCTGCAAGTGCTTAACCCTACTCAGTCCCTTCGTAAGGGGATTTGCTAGGTTATCCTCTGACGATACCCTCTTTACTACGAGGAGTCCCTCTTCTACCTGATGTCTAATGAAATGATATTTCCTATCGATATGCCTGGATCTACCATGATCCCTTGGTTCCTTGGTCAAGGCAACCGCACCTTCATTATCGCAGAAAATCTCCATAGGCTCCTTTATGGCTGGCACAACTCCAAGGTCTCCAATGAATTTCTTCAACCATATTGCCTCCTTTGGCGCTTCGCTTGCTGCTATGTACTCTGATTCGCACGTTGAATCAGCTACGGTCTCCTGCTTGGAACTTTTCCAAGTCACTGCCGCTCCATTCAGTAAAGACCCAGCCTAACTGAGAGCGGAAGTTGTCACGGTCGGTCTGAAAACTGGCGTCACTATACCCTCGCACCCTTAAGTCATCACTCCCACCGAGGATAAGAAACCATTCCTTAGTCCTCCGAAGGTACTTAAGAATATTCTGGATTGCGGTCTAATGTGCTCTAGCAGGGTTCCTTTGATATCTGCTGACCATGCTCAAAGCGAAGGCCACATCAGGGCGAGTACAAGTCATAGCATACATGATCGAGCCAACTGCGGAACCGTAAGGTACTCGACTTTTCTCCGCTATTTCAGCTTCGGTACTCGAGTTTTGAGTCTTACTCAACTTGGTATTGCTTTGGATTGGTAACTCTCTTTTCTTGGAATTTTCCATACTAAAACGCTTTAGTACCTTATCCAAGTAAGTACTTTGACTAAGTCCTATTAGTCTTTTACTCCTGTTTCTCACTATCCTTATCCCAAGAATATAAGCAGCTTCTCTGAGGTCCTTCATAGTGAAGCACTTACCAAGCCAGGACTTAACCTCCTGCAGGGTTGGGACGTTGTTTCCTATGAGCAGTATGTCATGGACATACAAAACGAGAATGCTAACTATACTCCCAATTGCTTTGACATATACACAAGAATCATCCTCGCTTCGCAAGAAACCAAACTCTTTGACTTTCTCATCGAAACAAAGATTCCATTTGCGAGATGGTTGTTTTAATCCATAAATGGATTTCTCAAGCTTACACACTCTATTAGGTTGTTTTTCATCGACAAAACCCTCTGGCTGACTCATGTAAACATCTTCAGCCAACTTCCCATTAAGGAAAGCGGTTTTGACGTCCATCTGCCATAATTCATAATCATGAAACGCAGCTATGGCTAGCATAACCCTTATAGACTTTATCTTTGCTACTGGTGAGAAGGTCTCATCATAGTCAACTCCGGGAGTTTGAGTAAAGCCCTTCGCCACCAGTCACGCCTTATACGTGTGTACTTTCCCATCCATGTCGGTCTTCTTCTTGAAGATCAATTTGCACCCGACCGTCTTACGACCCGGTACATTGTCAACCAAGTTCCAAACCTGATTGTCGTACATGGACTGAATCTTGCTGTCCATAGCCTCTTTCCACTTCGCAGACTCCGGGCCTGCCATGGCTTCCTTTTAGTTGTTAGGTTCATCCAAATTTACTAGTGTACTATCACTAATAAACGTATCACCTTCACTTGTTATTTGAAAACCACATAACACAGGTGGAACACTAACTCTACTGGAACGTCTAAGAGGTAATGACTCGTCAATAGGTTCAACGAGAGTTTCCTCCTCGGGTTGAACGCCAACGTTAGAGGTTCCTTCATCGCTTGTTTCTTGAAGCTCTTTAAGATCAATTTGCCTCCCACTGTCCTCTTGGCTTATGAGTTCTCGCTCTCGGAAAACCCCTCTCCTCGCAACGAAGACAACATTGCTACTCAGCCTAGAGAAGAGATATCCAAAGGACTTCTGTGGATAGCCGATGGAAATACACCGCTCACTATGAGGTTCGAGCTTGTCGTGAGTCTCTCGTCTTACGAAAGCCTCGCAACCCCAAACCTTGATATGTGCCAACGAGGGAGCTTTCCCTGTCCACATCTTGTGAGGCGTTTTGGCAACCTTCTTTATCAGGACTAGATTAAGGAAATGGGCGGCAGTCTGTAAGGCATACCCCCAAAATGAGATAGGTATCGAAGCACGACTCATCATGGAACGAACCATGTCCAATAAGGTTCGATTGTGCCTCTCAGCTACACCATTCAACTGCGGTGTCATAGGTGGCGTCAATTGCGAAACAATTCTGCATTCCTTGAGGTAGTCGTGGAATTCAAGACTAAGGTACTCACCACCTCGATCGGATCGGAGAATCTTAATTTTCCTGCCCAGCTGATTCTCTACTTCTTGCTTAAACTCTTTGAACTTTTCAAAGGTTTCTGACTTGTGCTTGATTAAGTAGATATACCCATATCGGCTATAATCATCGGTGAAAGTCACATAGAAGCGGATCGCATCCCTTGTGATGGATCTAAAGGGCCCACATACATCGGTATGTATGAGATCCAATAAACCCTCACCCCTTTCACAAGTGCCAGTGAAGGGTGACTTGGTCATCTTTCCAAGCACACAAGACTCGCACACATCATCGTCCCTAAGGTCGAATGACTCCAACACTCCATCCTTTTGGAGTTGGGCTATGCGCTTCTTGTTGACATATCCAAGACGACAATGTGACAAGCATGCTTTGTCCAAACTATTGAAAGAATCGATATGGAATACATCATTTCCTAAGTTGTCTACGACCATCATAGTTTCATATATTCCATTACAAGGAAATGCTTCAAAATAGAAAGAACCATTAAAGAAAGCATTAATAGAACCTATTTCATTATCAAACGAAAATGTAAAACCATGTTTATACAAACCATGAAAAGGAATAATGTTTCATGTCATTTCTGACGAGTAACAACAATGATTCAAATCTAAACCTAACCCACTACTAAGCACTAAAGAGTAAACTCCAATCTTGGTGACAGGTGACGCTTTCCTATTCCCCATGATCAAGTTTATCTTCCCATGCTCCACATCCCTACTTCTTCTTAGACCAAGTAAATCAGAACAAATATGAAAACCACATCCTGTATCGAGGACCCAAGACATAGCATGTGATAAGTTGTTAGAATGAATAGTATAAATACCTGCGCAGGACGACTTTATCTTTCCATCCTTGATATCTTGCAGGTACTTCGGGCAGCTTCGTTTCCAATGCCCTTTGTCGTGGTAGTAGAAACACTCTACCTCCTTCGGGTTGGAAGAGGGAGCAGTAGAGCCAACTTTGCTCCCACTAGAAGAGGATCCATCATGGGGTTTACCCTTGTGGATATTAGAAGGAGCCTTCCTCTTCTTTCCTTTTTCTTGGCCAATAGCCAAAACGGGGGCAGCACCAGTAGGAGTTGATGCAACGTATTTGTCCTTCAGACTACTCTCAGTAGTCCTTAGTAGACCTTGATGCTTACTTAGAGTGACCTCCTCCTTGTTCATGTAGTAGGTCATGCGGAACTGGTTGTAACAAGGAGGTAAGGAGTGTAGAATGATATCTATGGACAGCTCCTCATCAATGTTAACATTTAACTTCAGCAAGCGGTCCACATATCTCTGCGTTTTCTGCAAGTGGGCCGTGACGGACTCTCCGTCCTTCATTTTGGTAGTGATCATCGAGGCGATGATCTCGTACCTTTCAGCCTCGCGCTTTGATGGTACCTATCCATCAAATCTTGATTCATGTCGTAGGGGTAGTAGTCCTCATAGGACTTTTGGAGTTCATCGGTCATTGTCGCGAGCATGATGCAATAAACATTCGTAGCATCTTGCTCATGAGCCTCGAATGCAACAATTTCCTCGGGAGTAGCAGTGTTTGGGTTGACCTCTTTCAGCTCCTTGTCGAGAACATACTCCTTGTCCTCGTAGCGGGTGACCATGCGGATGTTGCGGATCCAATCATTGAAAATGGTCCCATCGAATATCACCCTCCTACACAAGTTCATCAGTGAGAATAATCCAGAATGGGTCGAGCCAGAAGCGTTGTTTTGAGTAGACATCTGAAATAGAAAAGAGACAAAGTTTGATTAGATAAGAATCCCTAATTAAACACCCAAATAAGAAATTAGGGCTAGGATCCAACAACATTATTTACAATTTAGAAGAGGGATTCCGTAATCCAAACTGCAAATAATTTGCAAGTAAGTGAATGACGATTCACTAATTTCCACCATGAAAAACGAAAAAAGTTTTAAGTTATAAATGTATTGAAACTCCTAGATCTTTTGAGATTCATTGAACTTTTTAATGGCATGTTTAAATCTCGATATGCCCTTCAAGTTTGTGACTGGGATACCGAGGATCACAAACAAGGTGTGAATAACCATGCAAATATACTTGGTACCCTCGATGTCATTTACCACCTAATCAATGTGTCGGTTAACCACACACGCTCCAATGATCTATGATAAACATCGAGTTACCCTTTGCCACCATTGCTAGTCCATATTTGTATGTCGGTTATCCACGCACGCTCCACTAACGACTTGGCACGGTGCAAAGTGTAATTCCATGGAATAGCATCATTTCACATTTTTCCTAAAGTAACTAAGATTGGGAATTTTTATAAAAACATTTAGTTACTTTATTAATCATTATACTTTTAATTAGGAATTAGTTGCCCTATCCTACCCGCTCGGCTAACGACCCTCCACCAATGAAGGAAGCGGTGGGTGAGAGTGGACACCCATTAAACTGTCATTTTATAGGTAGCAACCTTATACCCCCTTTATAGATCGGCTTCGTGAATGAGGCCTACTAATAGTAAGACTAGCTTAATCTTATACATATATATATATATATATATATATATATATATATATATATATATAATAATTAATCTTATAATATTATAATAGTATAAGGGTTGAATTTTAAACTTGTAAAATTCTAGGGTTTAGAATTTAAATATTTCCAAATTAAACTATTAATCAAAAATTTCAATTCCAAAACTTGAGGGCAAGTGTTGAAACTTTTCAAAATTTTCTAGATCAAATTAAAAATAATTTAATTAAACAATTAATTAGTGATTATTTAAATTTGACCTAATTTCAAATTTTTCTTTCAAGATAATTCAAATCAAAATACGAATAATTAATCTTTATTTTATAAAAAAAGTAATTATCTTAAATGGACAGTTATCTATTAATTTGATTAAGATATTAATTAAAATAACAGAAAATCTGATTTTTAAATTTGAAAAACAATTTATGGTAATTATCTAAACCAAATTAGGGCAAAAATTTCGAGATTCAGCAACAGAGCTGAACTCACGTCGTGAGTCCAGTAGAATCCCAAAAACGAATTTTTTTTTTCTTGTTTTAGCCATGAACAATAAACAAAGCATCAAATACAATAGAAGAACATCCTAGGCTCTGATACCACTGATGGGTTTTGAGCAAAATAACATTCCTATGGGGTTCATGCAAACCCTAATTCTTGGATCTAGTTTTTCTATTTATACATGCAACAATTGTCCAAGATTTGTAAACCCTAAGCTAGCATACAACAAAAACTAAAATAACATCTAATAAACAAGTTAGAAAGTTACCTTAATTGTTCCTAGAAGATCTTGAGCTTTTGAGAACCTTAGCATCTCAAATGTTGTGCCTCTAATAGATCACAAACACCAAAGCAAGTTGGAGAATAATAGGGAGAGAGGGGAAGGCTAAAAATCGGCTCTTGAACTCTTCTTAGGGTTGTAGTAGCCGAAATTATGATACCCAAGGGTTCCTTATATAGGTGAGGAATTAGGGTTTCAGTCAAAGACCTAATCCAATTGCTTAGGCTCTAAGCAGCCCAGAAGATCTTTCTAGAATCTAGCCTTGGACAAAATCTTATGGGCTATCCATAAGGATTTCGTCCACCCTATCTTTAGGGTTCCTCATTCCACTTTGCAATTATCTAATAATTACAATATCAGTCCCCTAGGCTCAATTAATATCTTTTAATCACAAAATTAATTTCTAAATTAATTCTTGATCAATATTAGCTAACCAATATGATTTCTCATTTAATATATTATTCATATAATATATTAATAAACCATAATAACCTCTTTCTCCATTATTCATCCAGTCAAGTTGCTTCGGTGAAGGCAACCCAAAAGGATTGTGCTACAACCGGGTCAAGTACATACCAAATATAATCGAACAATTGCGTCGGTTGTTGGTGATCCTTCTTTACTTTCCGGATTCTCTCCATGCTATTTGTTGAAGATTCAAGGGGGAGTGTTGATTATTCAAGGGGGAGTTCATATTTAGAAGATGATATTTGTTTCTCTCGCTTTGAAGACCCCCGGTATTGATGAGTCTCACAATTTAGGGGGAGAAATGCCAAGTAGATCGAAAATCGTGATCTTCATCAGTTTCAACATCTAGGGGGAGTTTGTTGAGTATTTGAGATATTGAAACTGATTTGGCATTTTTGGTTATTTAGGGAAGCCTTTTTAGGGTTTTATATTTTTGGTAAATATTTTATGTTCCCTGTAAATAATCATTAGGTTAGCTTTTAATGTAAGCTTTTTCCTGAAAAGGGTTTTCTTTATACGTTCATATCATATCAATATACACAAAACCTTTGACAGATTACTTGCATATTATGGTGATTGATTCATGATTGTTCTTCAGATTCCACATTCGTCATCTCTTCATTATTCCTAACAATTTTTGCGGTATTAATGTGTTGTCTCAAATTTATTATGTATGTATTTTAGTCTTTATTAACGGATTGGGCCTTTCCATCCATCATTATGATGCTAGGGTTAGACTATTTATAGTTTATGCATGTATTGTTTTAGGGTTAATCGATTGTATTGCCCTACATTGCTTTTACAGAAAGTTCCCACTGAACTCTTCTAAAGCTTTGATAATATTAAGCATTCGACAGATCTTTGATCATTGTTCTTATTGATTGATTCACTTTACTGTTACTGAATCTATCGATCTTTAAGTTATTGCTTCAACAATTATCAAGTTGTCCAACTGATATCAACATCCTCTTTAGATCTGGAATGAACTTCACATTCTTCAAAGTCCAATCCGTACCCAGAGTCGTCTTGAGAACCACATCTCCGACACCCATGATATCTAGAAACTTGTTATCTACCATCCTTGGTAATGTCTGAAGTTCTGCATCATATATGTTAGATAATGCATTGATCAACTCATGAGTAGTCTTCACATTGACAATGTTATAAGATATATTCTTTGCGAAGGATAATCTCAGCACACCAAGTGCCATCCGATCTAACGATTCCCAGTCCTCCTACTTCATTTCTTCAGGTTTACTTTTGGACAATGGTTCATGTAAATTCTTTTGGTAGAGGAAGTCTTCAATTTGTATTTTCCAGAAATCAAAATCATGCCCACTGAATTTTTCGATCTTAACTCTCCCATCTTCAGCCATAGCTCTGATACCAGCTTGTTGGGTGACAACAAAACAAGTTAAGCAGTTCAGAAAAAACTTAAATCAAACTTTGGTGACCTTGCGAAAATAAAACTTATGAAAAAGGTAAACCAAGTGAACATCATATTTAACGTGGTTCGGTCAAGGTGACCTACATCCACGGGCGAACAAGAGAGAGAGAGAGAGGGAGAGAGAGAGAGAGAGGGAGAGAAATGATTTTATTCACTTCCAAGAACAAATATGTAACATCCATAAAATTCATGAAAATTTTAAAATTTTAAAACCAATCCACAAATCATTATTGTTTACAAAATAGCTTTCAAACCATGTTTAATATCAGAGTTTTCCCAAAATCATAAAACAAAGCACGAGGAGGTGCACGATCACGCCTTTGCCTTCCCGCGATCATATTAGGTACCTGAAACATAACCCAAAATTGTAAGCCCAAAGCTTAGTGAGTTCCCCCAAAATACCAACACATCATATAATCATAACAAAACAGAAAACAACAAGCATATAGAGCCTTCAGTTTGACTGGAACGCCCCACCGGCCTACAGTCTACCTGGTACACTCATAGAACCTGCAACATGATTTGTACGCCACACTGGGCCTTCAACCTATCTGGAACGTTCTCTGGGCCTTCGGCCTGGTACACCCCAATGGCCTTCAGTCTATCCGGGATGCCCTGGGTCTGTTGGACTTCAGCACAAAGCAGGATGACCTCAACCAAACACACGATCACATAACAACATATACCATATCAAACCCTGGATAGCATATACCTAAAGTCATACAGATCTAACAGATCACTAAGCATAACATCATCCAATCTACCAGGATACAGATGTAATAGATCACTACAGTACACAATCATACGATAAACCATGATAGCAAACCAAAGGGCCGGCTTCGGTGCCTTCGACCGAAAAGTATAGTGAGAAAAAATCACCTCGCAAACTGAGAAGTACTGATGAGGCCCAACTCTGAATCTCATCTCTCTAAACGATACCTATTTCCACCAAATGACCAATTCCATTAGAGTCCCAAAATACCCAAAATACTCTCAAGGTCAAACTTGGTCAAAGTCAACTGGTCAAACCCACTAAGTCATCCGAGTCAACCCAGCCGAGTCAACTCAACCGAGTTAACTCAGTAAGACTCACCCATGCGAGTACGCAGGGTATACTCTAGAGGTATGCTTACCGTACCCGAAGCCTCACATTGAACACCATCAGGGTGGTTGACTGAGTACATGGGGCATACTCCCATCTACTCGGGGCATACCATCGCAATCTGAAAAAATTCATTAAGTGCTTAATGGCTTAAGCACTCAAATCCATACTTCAGATCCACGGTGCAAATGCACTCTTGAGTCATAAAGTTTCCAACTTTATGACTTTACAAGTCCACAAAGTGCTTAACACAAGGTCTGAATCCATTAAGACCTTATACAAGATGCATGAAACAGTTCTAGCAATTGGGTCCTCATTTTTATGGCTTAGGACCCTTCTTAAGGTCTTGAAGGACATCTTAAAACAACAATAGCCAACCATGCACAATATGGGACTTTTGGGACAAGAAAAGCAACATAAAACACCAAAAAATGGGATCTAACAACCAAGACATCAAGGTATAGACTTTATACCTTCTGGAGCTTCTCAAGAACGATAAGATCCCAGATCCACAAGCTTGCTTTCACTTTAAGGCTCCTTGATGGAACTTCTTCTTCCTTTAACACATAAAAACACACTCTTGAGCTCAAAACACACACTAAGGGGGCTAGGGTTTGCAAAATACATCTCAAAGAAGGTGGAGGCTGAGAAGGTGGAGAGAAATGAGCCATAATGTTGCTTAAATACCCCTCAAACCCTAAAATTTAGTGTTTCCTGCTAATATTAGTACGCCCTGCGTATAATTGTACGACCAGCGTACTAGGGCGCACCTTAGTACGCTCAGCGTACTCACATGTACGCTTGTCGTACTCCTCCTGCCCAATTTACAAAATTGCCACTAGGGCTTCAAATCACACTTCTTGGACTTTGGGACCAAGTTAACATGAAATAGAATTATATGGATGAATTTAGATGTACCTGAGCATCGGGATGTTACAATTCTTCCTCACTTGAACTAGACTTCGTCCTTGAAGTCTGCTGCAGCGAACAAATCTGGTTAATGCTCCCGCTTCTCGGCCTCCGGCACCCAGGTCCATTCGGCGCCCCTCCGGTGCTGCCACTGTACCTTTACCAAAGGTACTTCCTTGCTACGCAAAATATTTACCTTCTTTACTAGGATAGCTACCGGCCTCTCAACATAGTTCAGGCACTCATCAACCTGAATATCATCCAAGGAAACCACCGCATCCTTATCCACTACGTACTTTTGTAGTTGCGACACATGGAAAGTGCTGTGAATCTGAATGAGCTCCTCAGGAAGATCCAAGTTGTAAGCAACCTTACCAACCCTGGAAATCACCCAAAAAGGCCCAATATATCGGGATCCAACTTCCTCCTCTTCCTGAAGCGCATCAACCTTTCCAAGGTGAGACCTTTAGTAATACCATGTCGCCGACCTGAAACTCCAACTTAGATCGATGCCGGTCGACATAACTCTTCTGCCGACTCTGATCGGTCTGCAGTCTCTGCCTGATCTGCTGAATCAGTTCTGTGGTCTGAAGGACCACTTCGGTCCACCCCATAACCATGTGACCAACCTCGCCCCCAACAAACTAGGGTACGACATCTCCGCCCATTCAAGAGCTCGAATGGCGGTGCACCAATGCTGGAGTGATAAATATTGTTGTAAGAAAACTCTGCAGGAGGTAGGTAGGAGTCCCAGCTCCCACCGAAATCTATAAAATAGGCCCGCAACATATCCTCAAGGGACTGTATCGTACACTCACTCTGACCGTCAGTCTGCGGATGATAAGTGGTGTTGAAGTGCCACCTCGTGCCCAGTGCCTCATGGAACTTCTGCCAAACACGGGAGGTGAACCGAACATCACGGTCTGAAACAACCGGAACCCCATGGCAAGCAATGATCTCGCGGACATACTCATCGGCAAACTTCTCGGCCTAAGAACTCTCCCGAATCGCCAGGAAGTGGGTACTCTTGGTCAATTGATCCACGATGACCCAGATAGTATAAAAACCCTTTGTCGTCTTCGACAACTTGGTGATAAAATCCATCAAAATCTGCTCCCATTTCCACATGGGAACCTCCAGAGGTTGCAGCTTTCCATGCGGTCTCTGATACTCAACCTTGACCGTCCTGTAGGTCATGCATCTCTCCACATACCAGGCTATCTATCTCTTCATACACGGCCACTCGTAGCTCAATCTCAAATCCCGGTACATCTTGGTGGCCCTCGAATGAATAGAAAAACGTGACTTATGAGCTTCCTCTAATACAATCTTTCTAACCCCACCCGACATCGGAACCCAGACCCGACCACATCGGTTTAACAACCCACGACTATCCGGGACAAATCTGACAATTTCACCCCTGCTCCTCTCTTTCTTCCAATTCTCTTCACGAACACCCTCAGCCCGAGCCTCCCTGGTCAATCTGAAAAGCGGGGAATCTACTGATATCCTCATACACGACATCCTATCTGAAGACCCAACCGACTAGCGGATCAAAGCATCTGCCACTACATTTGCTTTACCCGGATGGTAAAGGATCTCGCAGTTATAATCCTTGACTACGTCCAGCCACCTGCTCTGCCTCATTTTCAGGTTCGGCTGATCCATAGTATGCCTTAGACTCTTATGATCTGTGTAGATAGTACTATAGACCCCATAAAGATAGTTCTCCAAATCTTTAGGTCATAACTCACTGCCCCTAACTCCAGATCATGGGTAGGATATCGCGTCTCATGCGGCTTCAGCTGCCGCGAAGCATAAGCTATCACCCATTCTCTCTGCATGAGGACTGTCCCCAGACCGGTGATGGAAGCATCACAGAATACCACGAAATCCTCAATTCCCTCCGGGAGGGTCAAAACCGGGGCCTCACAAAGCCTCTGCCGAAGGGTCTCAAATGCCGACGACTGCTCAGGGCCCATAGGAAATCCACCCCCTTCCTCCTCAAATGAGTGAGAGGTACCGTAATCTTGGAGAAATCCTGAATGAATCTTTGATAGTACCCTGCCAAACCTAAGAAAATCCTGATGTCTGAGGGAGATTTCGGAACCTCCCACTGCATCACGACCTCGATCTTCGCCTGATCGACCAAAATCCCATCCTGGTTAACGAGGTGCCCAAGGAACTGAACCTCTCGTAACCAAAACTCACACTTCGAGAACTTAGCATAAAGTCGTTCTCTCCTCAAAACCCCCAGAAGCTCGCAAATATGATCCTCATGCTGCTCTCTGGTCTTGGAATACACCAATATATCATCAATAAACACGATAACGAAACGATCGGGCATCGGCCTGCATACCCGATTCATCAAATCCATGAACACCAGAGGCACATTGGTGAGCCCAAATGGCATCACCACGAACTCGTAACACCCATAACGAGTCTGGAACACGATCTTCTCCACTTCCTCCTCCCTCACTCTAACCTGATGATACCCAGACCTCAGATCTATCTTGGAGAATCAAGCTGCACCCTGCAACTGATCGAAGATGTCATCAATCCGCGGAAGGGGATAACAGTTCTTTACCATTAACTTGTTCAACTCCCGGTAATCAATGCACATCCGGTGTGAACCAACCTTCTTCTTGACGAACAGTTTCGACGTTCCTCACGGAGAACTGCTCGATCTGATGAACTGCTTGCCTAGAAGCTCCTGCAGCTGAGATGACAACTCCTGCATCTCAGGCGGTACCAATCGGTACGACACCTTGGAAATCGATGCCGCACTTGGCACAAGGTTAGTTTCTGAACTCGACCTGCCTCTCAGGAGGCACACCGGGAAACTCCTCCGGGAATACATCTGCGAGCTCCCTGACAATCGGAACCTCCAAAACTGAAATCTGATCCCCAACACGCGTATCCACCACATAAGACAAGTAGCCCGCACACCCATGATGAATATATTGGCGAGCCCTGACCGTTGAACAAAACCCTGAACCCATCCTGGTGCCCTCTCCATAGATAACAATCTCTTCCCCACTTGGGGTTTGAACTACGACTCGTTGGCCCTCACAATCAATCATAGAATCAAACCGGCTCAACCAATCTATGCCCACAATCACACAAACATCCCCATTGGGAATAGGGACCAAAACGATTGGGTAAGGCACCCCGAATATCTCTAATACACAACCTTGACACACCGATGACGCAGAAACCCTGTGTTCGTTGCCGATTGAAACCCGCAATGGACACTCTAACTCCCCAATATGCATATCAAACTCTCTACTGAACGAACGAGATACAAAGGATCGACTCGCACCCAAGTCAAACAACACAAGAGCAGGAAAAGAGTTGACTAGGAACGTACCTAGCAGAGGCACATATATAAGCATAACAAAAAACATAATCAACAAGATAACGGATAAAAACATACCACTCACAACATCAGGAGCTTCTATGGCCTCCTCGACAGTGAGCAGAAAATCACGACCTTGAGCCCCCGGGGGCTCCGCCCTCCCCTGGCGCCCGTCTGTGATTCTCAAAGTGGCTGGCGCTGGAGCCTGCGCTGGCTTGGCGGCGAGAAATAGACAGTTGAACTTTACATGGCCAACCTGATGACAATGATAGCAAATCTTGGTAGCCAGAGCTGGGGCCAGCTAGCGGCAATCCCTCGCATAGTGCCCCTCCTTGCCACATTTGTGGCATACACCTCCGGATTGACAAGCCTCGTCGTGAACCTTACCGCACTTCCTACAAGTGCGGCCTCGCTGAACCCCAGATCTAGAATCAGTAACCTTGAACCGCTTCGGCGCTGGCTGCGACTTCGTCGGGGCTGGTCTTTGCTCTCTCGTCTAAATCTCTATCTCAATCTCACGCCGCCTGGCGGCATCCTACATCTCCAACAAAGAATCATAACGTTGGGTGGAAATAAACTGCCTGATATCCGTCTTGAGCATGCTCAAGTAACGGGTCATCTGATCTTGCTCCGAAGCAAACTCAAGGCAAAACATGGCCCTCTCAGTAAACATCCTGGTGAACTCCGTCCCCTGCCTCAGGTCCAAAAACTCCTGGGCCAACCTCTCGTGCTCCACCCGTGGCACATATTTAGTACGGAACATCTCCGAGAACTGCTCCCAATACACGGTAGCTCTCTGCTCAGTAGAATACGATCCCGTAACAAGTCTCCACCAATCCTTCACTCCGGAGCTCAAGAGGTTCAGGGCGCACCTGACCTTCTGGTTAGCTGGGCAAGAACATGTGAAAAAGCATCCCTCAACATCAGATAGCCACCTCATGGCTATGACCGGGTCCTGAACTCCATTGAAAGTCGGGGGCTTCGTATTGTCGAAGTCCCAATACTGAAAAACCAACCCAACACCAATCCTTACAGATGCGACGGCAGCAGCAACAACAACAACCTCAGACAAAGCAGCATATTTGTCATCAAAGAAATCCATCACCGTGGTCTTGATAGACCCAAAAAGCTCTAGTATCTCGCCTAGGACAATAGCCACAACCTCCTCATGGAGGATCTCCCTAATCATATCCTCACACACCTGGCCCACCCTGACTGCCAACTCCTAATCCCGATCCAGATCCAGTCTCAAATCGTCTCGTAGTCACCATACTAAAAATATACCAGGGAGATATTAGATAACACACATATCATAATAGGGGAACCAACTCTCAACAAAGCCCTAAGGGTTGTGACTTCCTTGATATGCGTACGGGTCAAGTGATTTCAGTAGTACGAGCCCATACCTACCCATATTTGTCTCAGAGGAGCATCACAACAACTCTAACGATACAAACTAGCACGCTCAAACACTCGACATACGCATGCGCTCCATCCTCACTTCCTAGAGGAACGCTAAACATAACGCAACTAGCCGGCTGACCCTACATAACTCACCCTACCACTAACTGCCACATGACGCTCCATTGGTTCCAGATGACTATCGCATGAATACAATCACATGCCTTACAGTTTAAACAATCTTAGGCTAAAAGATTCACTCCCACAACGGTTGGACTCAAACAAGAGCTGCACAGCAGGACCAAATCCCTTATCCTAAGATCATTTAAACCATGTAACATGTGACTTAGAATATTCACTCAATAGCCAGTTCACAAACGAAAGAGTCATACAAAAATAAATCAAGGATTCTATAAGAGATAAGGCATCATATATAAGGCAATTCTATCATACAGTTCCTAAAGATCCCTATCCTAGTACTAGCATGATGTTATAAAATATCAAAGCATAATCTCAAATAACTGTGTGGTAAATTGGGATCTACTTACTGGCTCCGACTGATCGTACACATCACATCCTCCTTGATTATTTTGAAAACTATTTGAAAATTGTTTGGAAAACCTTTTTCCTTAGTTTGAGACTAGATTCACACGAGTGTTCCTCCAATTCACTCAAACCAAGGCTCTGATACGAACTTGTAACATCCATAAAATTCATGAAAAAATTAAACTTTTAAAACCAATCCATAAATCATCATTGTTTAAAAAATAGTTTTTGAAACATGTTTAATATCAGAGTTTTCCCAAAATCATAAAACAAAACACGAGGAAGTGAACGATCATGCCTTTACCTTCCCGTGATCATCTGAGGTACCTGAAACATAACCCAAATCTGTAAGCGAAAAGCTTAGTGAGTTCCCCCGAAATACCAACACATCATATAATCATATAAAAACAACAAACAACATGCATACAGAGCCATCAGTCTGACTGGAACACCCCACTGGCCTACAGTCTACCTGGTACGCTCACAGAACCTACATCATGACTGGTACGTTAGACCGGGCCTTCAGCCTATTTGGAATGTTCTCCGGGCCTTCGGCCTGATTGTTATGCCCCACTGGCCTTTAGTCTATTCGGGATGCCCTGGTTTTGTTGGCCTTCAGCATAAAGCAGGACCGCCTTAACCCAACACACCATCATATAAGAACATATACCATATCAAACCCTAGATAGCATATACAGACAGTCATACAGATCTAACAGATCATTAAGCATAGCATCATCCTATCTACCGTGATACAGATGTAACAGATCACTACAATACACAATCAGACGTTAAACCAGGATAACAATTCAAAGGGCCGACCTTGATGCAAACTGAGCAGATCTAATGAGGCCCGACTCCGAATCTCAGCTCTCCAAACGATACCTATTTCCACCAAATGACTGATTCCATTAGAATCCCAAAATACCCAAAATACCCTCAAGGTCAAACTTGGCCAAAGTCAACTGGCCAAACCCAATAATTCAACAGAGTCAACTCAGCATGGCTGACCAATGCGAGTACGCAGGGCGTACTCCGTAGATACGCTTAGCGTACGTGAATCTGCGCATTGACCACCATCGGGGTGGTTGACCTAGTACGCGGGGCGTACTCCCATCTACTCGGGGCGTACCCTCGCAATCCTAGAAACTTCGTTAAGTGATTAATGTCTTAAGCACTCAAGTCCATACTTCATATTCACGGTGCAAATGCGCTCTACAGTCATAAAGTTTTCAGGTTTATGACCTTACAAGTCCACAATGTGCTTAACACAAGGTCTTAATCCATTGATACCTTGTACAAGATGCATGAAATAGTTCTAGCAATTGGGTCCACATTTTTATAGATTAGGAGCCTTCTTAGGATCTTGAAGGACAACTCAAAACGACAATATCCAACCATACACAATATGGGGTTTTGGGACAAGAAAAGCAACATAAAACACCCTAAAATGGGATCTAACAACCAAGACATCAAGGTATAGACTTTATACCTTCAGGAGCTTCTCAAGAAGGCTAAGATCCCAGATCCACAAGCTTGCTTGCACTTCAAGGCTCCTTAATGCAACTTCTTCTTCCTTCAACACACCAAAAACACACTCTTGATCTTAAAACACACACTAACGGGCTAGGGTTTGCAAAAAAGTCTCAAAGGAGGTGGAGGCTGAAAACGTGGAGAGAAATGAGCCATAGTGTTGCTTAAATACTCCTCAAACCCTAAAACTTAGGGTTTCCTCCTGACATTAGTACGATCTGCGTACATAAGTGTACGCCCTAGTACGCTCAGCATACACACATGTACGCTTACCGTACTCCTCCTGCCCAATTTACGAAATTGCCACTAGGGCTTCAAAGCACACTTCTTGGACTTAGGGACCAATTTGACATGGAATAGAATTATAGGGATGAATTTAGAAATACCTGAGCATCAGGATGTTACAAAATACAATCACACATGAAGGTTACACCTCACTTAAGCTCTCAAAACAAAATAATCTCTCTTGCTTACTAACAGCTTGAAAGTAGTGCTCTCAACCTCACAGTGATTACTCTCTTGAAATTTTTGCACATCCATAATGACAGAGATATGAGTCTATTTATACTTGAGGGATCATACTTACAACCCTAATGGGCCAAGACCATTGGCACATAGGCCCATAAATGGTGACAAACAATCATATTATGCCATGCATCAACTTCTGGAACCTTCATACATGTCATAAAACTCATGAGCATCAGCAACACACATGATGGACCACCTTGACCATAGTGGAGAATCATGAAGCATATGTGGCACATCATGAACACTAATGGCCCAACATCCATCATGGTGGCACAACAAGGTGTATTTCTTGAGCAAGACTAACTTATGAGAATCCTTAAACGATCTTGATCATCAGAGAGTACTTCATACCATATGTGTCTCATCAGGGATACCATGGCTCGTCAAGGATCCAAAATGACCCTTCTTGCACCATGATGGCACAACATTTGCAAGGATGGCGCAACAGTCTTCAAGTGTGGAAAAAGAGCATCTAGGTTTGAGCAACACCACCATGTTGGCACAACAATAACATGCATGGCGCAAGAAGGCCATGCTTGGTGCAACAAAATACTCCATGAAGCAACAGGAGTACCCCATGATGCAAGATGGATACCCCATGGTGCAAGAGGGATACCCCATGGCGCAAGAGGGAGTATCTTGGGGCAAGAAGGAGTTCCCTTGGCGCAACAACATCCTTATTGGCCCAAGTCTTCAGTAGATGGCACAACAAGGTCCCCTTGTTGCTCTATATCACTCTCAAGTGCTCTAGACCTCTTCCAGGTGCTCCAAACCCCCTTCTATACGACCCGTTCCTTTAATGACTTGATCCATTCCTTTTTCAGACGATCCTTTCCTTTATCAGATGATCCATTCCTTTGTCACATACTCCATGAACCTCAAGTACTCCATTAAGTTCTAAGTGCTCCAAATGAAATGAAAATTCTCCATCTAAGTTCTCCACTTGATTCTAAGTGCTCCATGTTGAACAAGACTTCATACACACACAATATAGTAGCAAACATAATGTCAGGACGATTGGTAGTAAGATAGAGTAGAGATCCCATCATTTCTCAAAACAGAGTGGCATTCACATCAGTGCCATTTGGATGGGCGCCAATAGATGCTGATGAGGATATTAGAGTCTTTGCCGACTTGTAATCAGAGAAACCATACTTTTTCACTATATCTGCAATATATTTAGTTTGGCAAACAAAAATACCAGCAGTTAGTTCTTTGACCTGAAAACCCAAAAAGAAGGTTAGTTCTCCCATCATGTTCATCTTGAACGTTTTAGCCATGATCTCTATAAATTCTGAGCTTAGCTTTTCATCAGTGGATCCAAAAATGATATCATCAACAAACACTTGAGCAAGACTGATGTGAGATCCTGAATGCTTTATGAACAAAGTGTTGTCTGTATTTCCTTGGGTGTATCCACTTGCAAGAAGATAGCTCGCCAATGTGTCATACCATGCTCTAGGTGCCTACTTTAAACCATAGACAACTTTATCAAGACGATACACGTGATTTGGAAACTCTTCACTTTCAAACCCTGGTGCTTGTTTTAGAAATACTTCTTTTTGAATATCTCCATGTAAGAAGGAAGTATTGACATCCATTTGAAAGACTTTGAAGTTCTTAAAAGAAGCAAAGGCAAGAAACATATGAATTTCCTCAAGTCGAGCTAAGCAAATGTTTCATCATAGTCTAACCCTTCCAGTTGACGGAAACCTTGAGCCACAAGTCTAGCTTTGTTTCTTATAACAATCCCATATTCATCTATTTTGTTCCTGAGAACCCAGCGAGTACCAATGATAGTCTTTCCATAAGGCTTGGGAACAAGAGTCCACACCCATTGACGTTCAAATTTATTTAGCTAATCTTGCATAGCCTTGATCTAGTCTGCTTCTTCTAAGGCATCAATGACATTCTTTGGTTGAATCATTGAGACAAAGTGTACATGCATGCAGAAGTTGTTGTTGACTCAGCTATGAGTGAGAATTCTAGAGTTTACATCTCCAATGAATTGGGATTCGGGATGATCTCGAAAAAGTACTTGATTAGAACATTCATTTGTATTACTTTGAGCAGAGTCTTCTTGATTGGATGGTTTATCTTCTTCAGGGATGATAGGCTGATATTCAGAGATAGGTTGTAAGTTGATGAATTGATCAACATTGGGAACGACAGGCTCAATTTCATTTGGAAATAAATCAGAAATAGGGTTTGAAGGACTTTAAGTAAGCTCATGCAGAATTGATGAGGGGTTATTAAGTCGATCATGAATGAACATGTCTTCATTGAAGATGACATGAGTTGTTTCCTCAACAGTTTTCCTTTAAATATTGAATACCCTGAAAGCCTTGGATACGCTGGTATAACCTAGAAACACTCCTTCATCAACTTTAGCTTCAAACTTCGAGCGTTGGTATTATTTGATTCTAGATGTAACAAACACATCCAAACACATGAAAATAGGAGATGTCTGGTATTCTTCCCTTCAGTAGCTCATAAGAAGTTTTCCATGAAGCTTAACAATGATGGACCGGTTTTGAGTATAACATGTTGTATTGACAGCTTCATCCCAAAATAACAAAGGAAGACCAGCTTCAACGGCCATATTTCTTCCAACTTCAATGAGAGTTCTGTTTCTTCTCTCTGCAATACCATTTTGATGGGGAGTTCTAACAACAGAGAAGTTCCGAGGAATTCCTGATATTGAGCAAAAGTCTTATAGAGAGGAGTTCCTGAATTCAGTTCCATGATCACTACGTAATTTCATTACTTTGTGATCATAGAGAACGTCCCGCTGTTTGATGAGAGCAATGATTTCATCAGCGGCATGACTCTTCTTTCTTAAAAAGACTACCTATGAAAAGCTTTAAAATTCATCCATAATGACGAGAGTGTATTTCTTTCCAGCTCTTGATTTAACTGGAACTGGTCCAAAAAGATCCATGTGAAGAAGATGAAGAGGTTTGATAATGGAAGAGCAGGACTTTGGTTTGAAGGAAGATTTGGTTTTCTTTCCCTTTTCACACGTCGAACATAACTTATCCTTGACAAAATGCATCTTAAGAATTCGTCTTACAAGATGATCCCCTGAGATCTTTGAAATGTTCTTGAAATTCAGATGTGATATCCTCTTGTGCCACAACCAATTTAGATGAGACTGAGCACGAGAGAAAAAGTAACAATGAAGAGAGTTGTCAGCAGAAAACATATCCAAAACATTTATGTCCTTCTGTTGTCAGCAAAAAAACATATCCAAAACATGTATGTCATTCTTCCAGTTTGCAGTCAGAACAATGACATTCTTTTGATCAACGACCTTTCCTTCTCTCTTTTTGAAGAGGACTTCATAGCCAGCATCACACAGTTGGCTGATTGAAATGAGATTATGCTGAAGACCTTTTACATAAGAAACATTCTTAAAAACAACAAAATTTCACTTGATGGATCCAAATCCTTTTGTAGCTACCTTGCCATTATCTTAATATGTAACAGCTGGACCATCCTTCTTTATGAAATATTCCAGAAGATATTTGAATCCGATCATATGTCTTCAGTATCCGCAATCTAAATACCAAATATGTTCTTTACTTGAAGCTAAAATATACAATAAGCCCTGAAACAAAAACAAAAATTCACATAATATACACTGACCCACATTGCAATGGGTAACCCAAGAAAAGATATTAAAAAAATCATCAGGGAGTCAGTTCAACGAGTTTCCCTTTTTGATCCACATATCATTATGTGTCATGATGTTGTCAGCGCAAACAAAGTTATTTTCAAAAGTGTACTCACTAACTTTGTGAGAGGCATCACCACATCGATAACAAACATTGATTCCACGATTCTTTCCTTTAACAATAGATTTTGATTTCTTTTCAACTATTGAATCCAAAGATCTTTGACAATTTGATTTAAAAGTTCTCGTTTTAGTTTTGGAACAAGGAATGTTATCGATGGTATGCTTAGATGATACCTTGCCATGAGTCCCATGAGTCATTGAGGAGTCATCAGAAGTAGAGGACTTTGATTGATCTTTAGGTTTAGAATTGCTAAAGGAGCACTGAGGAAAAATGCTATGATTTTCGTTTAGTGAATGAACTTCACCATTGCACATAGGAAATTTTAGAAAAATCTTAGTGGAGGGAAGAACATACTCATAGTGAGAATGTTCATGAGAAGGATTAAGAGCAGATAATCGAGAAACACATTTGGTGATACCTTTAGAATCAGTGGAGCAATGAGTATCAATTAAAGTTTGATTTATAAAATAAGAGCTCACTAATCTACCTTAAAATCTTCTTTTAAACAGTCAGCTTTATAGAAGGTTAGTTTAGTCTCCACAACTTTGGTTATGGAAAAAAAACCTTCTATATCACCTTCAAGAATTTTCTCACACTGATCTGGAATCTGAACATTAATAATTCTTGTGACATTTAAGTGAGAAGAGCCTAATTTTTCAAAATAAGTTGAATTCATTTAGCATGATCAATAAGTTTTTCTTTTTCAGCGTGAAGAAAATTATTGGTCAGTGAGATACATGTGTTTTCCTTTTCTAACGCAGAAAGATATTTTGCGAAAAAAAAGTTCTTCTTTTAGTTTCTTTAACTCAAAGCTGAGAGAAGATCTTTCTTTATTTGATACCAATAAATTGAAATGAAGGTGATCAATCATTTCATTCTTTTCTATATTTTCAATAGAAGAGTAATTAACAAGATTTTTTATAAGATACGATGACGTAGCGTCCCATTCTGTCGTAAGGTCTTCAGCAGCTTGAGAAGGATCAACGTCAAGAGTCTCGGTGCTGACAATTGAAGTGCCAACATGAGGTTCAATGATCTAGGCCATGAGATACTTACCTTCATCATCTAAGGAGTTTTCTTTTTCAAAAGGCGATGATAGTGTAATCATCATCTCTTGGGCGGTTTAACAGTTTTGAACCAAATGATCTACAGAATAAGGGAGTGAGTTTCCAATAACAGTTCTCACATTTACATTGAGATTCAGCATCCTTTTCTATTACTTGTTATATCCAAGCACAGATTTCCCTTTCAACTTACTACCAGATGTACCATCATTGGATGATTGATGCATAGCGGCGATATGACCTTTGTTGGCGATATAGAACATATCAAAATCCATGAACTCGATATCTTCCATGGCCTTTTATTTCCAAGCAGAGAAGTTATGTTTATCAAACGCAGGGATCTTGTTACAAAAAATTGATTTTGGAATAAAAGAGGTCGTTATGATTTACTTGAGTCTATCAAAAACCCACTCTGATACCAATTAAAGGTTTTTATCGATCGAATACACTTCAAGTGTAAAGAACAAAAACAAACCAATATAAGCAAACAAAGAAGAAAAAATAAATAACACGGGGAGTTCTCCAAATTGTCTTTCACCAAGAAAGGGTTTTGTCTTCACCAAGAAGACGGGTTGTCATTAAGACGGTCACAAAGACGAACTCTCTAAATTAGGGTTTACCCTAATTTAGATTATATACTAATTTGTACAAGGTAATTCCTTGATTTAAGGGATTGCATCTAATCTATACTAAGAACTGATATTCATAACAAAGATATCAGATCTGCTACCTATTCAATACTTATCTATATCATTACCTAATATATAAAAGATTACATAGAATAATTATACTAAGCACTGACGTTGATAAGCTTGATACATTGGCACTGGAGATGTAGACGCTGATGCTGACAGATAGCGTGTAGGAGTGTTTGACTCATCAGATCGTACGGTGTGACCTTACATGGAGGCTAGGTATGAAGAGTCCCTCAAGGATTTATAGCCATTAAATAGGCTCACAACCCTGAGAATTAAGGTTTTTTATCCTAGGTACTATGTATGCACTGTGTATATTAACTTACACCCACCGTAAGTCTTTAAGTTCACGTATGAAGTCTTCCTCCTACGCTAAGTGTAGGAGGCTATACTAAGCCCCATGTAGGACCTAAAAATACACATAAGGCCAATTTAATCCAATGAAAGTCATACATGCAGATCCGAGTGTTACACATGCGGAAGATACTAACAAGTATCTAGTGTCCAAGTACCTAGAGTTTCATGTTGCATATGACAAACCTATCATGGAGAAAGTGCATGAACTGAAACTCATGGTTACTAAATTGAATTCACTTTCCATAGTTCTACCCAAGATCTTCCAAGTGGCGCTATCATCGCAAAGTTTCCGCCTTCATTTAAAGATTTTTCAAAGAGAATGGCACACACATCTGAGGACTTTTCTTTGGATGAATTGTTGAAGTATTTTCGAATTGAGGAGGAGATGCACAATAGGGACAATAAGGGTAAAGTCGGATAGAGTGTGCACCATGTGTCTGGTGGGGCTTCTGGCCAAAAGGGTAAGAGTGGATTCAAGAACACAAGGACTTCGAACCTAATAAGAGGAGTTCAAGAAACCCAACTATCTTATAGGTTTTGAGCATATAAAAGATCAACCATTGGGTAGTGGAAACAACAAACAATTCTGATCTAGAAGACTAAAAAAATATTGATCTAACTAAAGAAATCTAAGAAACTCATTAGGAAACAATAGTTAGATATATACCTTTGATCTCTTGGTAGGTTTCTTCTTTTGACGAGTAAGTTGGATGGACTAGTGAACCCAACATAGAGTTCTTCTTCTAAAATCGCACCCAAGACACAAGATAGAAACAGATATAAGCAATCCTCGAACTGTGAGATAAAATAGAACCAAAAAATCGATTCAACTATTGACCAATATGTGGTGATCTAGCTATCACGGCGTGGGAATTGTACTCCGAGAATTCTTAGAGTTTTTGGGATTTCCATACTTTTGATAGGTGAAGGATTATCTTTCGTACATCAAAAACAGATTTAGAGCCCCCTTTATATAGGGTGGTGATTTGAAACCCTAGAGATAATTAGCAAATTTAATTATCATTATCTTTAGAGTTAAAATCATTATGGTATATTTCATATTCCATTCAGTTGCGACTTCTCTTGGAGCTTCCTTGAGACTGTACTGCAAGAAATCATCCCAAAGAATTTGGCCATAATTCACTGCATTACCGGTGTAAATGCTCCACACCAGTTCCATGAGCTTAATCCCCATATTATCAGTTCCACCCGTTTTGCCGGAGAGACTCCTAATTACAAAATGGCACACAAACTGCCATACCGCCGGAAGTTGGTTTTTCTTGAATTCTCCGATCCCTTTCAATTTCCTCTGGTAACCCATATGGTACAAGGTTGAAATCACATCATCCGGGCCTGGTGACTAGAATTTTGTAGAAGGAAGAACCCTCAGATTGATTGCTTCCAGAAACTTGTTCTTGGTTAGAACAACCAGTGAATCGTCCACAAGATTGAGATGCACTTCTTGAAGGTTGTGGCTTGGACGAAAAGCAGAAAAAGCACACTTAAACAGAGTCGGCAATGGAACTACTTTTGTGAAAGAGTTGAATCCACCAAATAGTAGGGGTTGAGGAAGGAACTTGATCATCAGTCTGATAGCCTCATTGTATGAAGTATGATCTTCAAAGATGGTTCTGAAGTTGCTCGAGGCAAAGGACGGCGATTGATCTTTGATGGTGGTTTCTGAGCCGGTTGGACGAGCAGCCCAGATGCCTTTGATTGTTTCTTAGAAATTCCCGATTTCACCATGATTTGAGTAAAAGGATTTTAGAACTTGCAGGAAAAGGTTTGAGCAAGAAGATGGAGAAGATGAAGATCGTCTTTAAGGGTTCAGAAAGCATAAAGCAATCTTGAGAAGAATTGGGGGTTTTTATACCTTCGAATTTGAAAACTTATTGTAATTGATTTATTTACAGCTGTTAAAGTTAAAAACCCTTGGGTTTTTACCATTATTAAACATAAATAAAAGAAAAGGAAAAAGAAATTAATTTTCTAGAAAAACGGAGCATTAAATGCATGTCAGGTCCATGATCACACGCCGGTTAATCGTGTGGTGAAGGTTTTTATCTGTTGTGAAAAGTGGGAAGTTGAAACGGATTTGACAATAAACGGCTGTGACACATGACCGGTTGGGGAAAGAGATTTCTTAAAAGATTATGTTTTATGGAAAAACGATTTATTTGTTTATTAGCCTAAAATAGGACTGACTAAGAAAAGTGAATTTGAAAGAGACTGAAACGTTGTATGCTACAAAATGAAAGTTATAAAGAATGTTTTTATTTAATGAAGATCATTAAATAGCACACAAAGTTCTCAATTTTTTTATGAAGTTATTATGGAATCATTTATTGAAACTGCGGCTGAGTTCAGATGACTGCGGTGGTGTGCAGTGTGAGTGCGATAGCGTAAGCTGAAGGAACACTTGACAAGAAGTTAGAAATAAAAGAAATAAAGGACCCGAAGAATATATGTATCATATATGATTGCGGTATACTAAGTATACTGAAAAGATATATGATGAATATATTATTTTAGAACCGCAGTGAAGAGAATGCTTCAAGAATTTTAATTTGAAAAGAAAAGAAGCAATTGTCTTCATATTTGGAGACCAAATTTGGTCTGCAATACCTATTAACTCAAAAAGAATTGTTGGTCTGGGTTCATCATTCCTAGCATTTTCATAAAGCTATTTATTTTTGTAGCATCAAGTGCCTTGGTAAAAACATCTTTTATTTCTTCGTGAGTGGGAACAAAAATTAGTTCGAGTGAATACTCGATCAAAAAAATTAGTAGGAACACTTAACCCATTAAGGAGTAAATCCATTAATTCCAATATTGCATTAAGTTAATTGTAGAGGATTATTAAGTATTATTTTAAGTTTAATTAATAGTTTTAACGCGGGTCCCATCCAACTCCAAAAACTAGGGTTACATGACATTAGGGTTTCTAAACCCTAATTAGGGTTTCCAACCAAAATACGTTCCAACTAGGTTCCAGGTTAGGCTTTTAGGTTAATTAGTGTTTAATAAGTTGAGCACCACCCACTACCACCCCAGGCGGTGGTGGTCAACGGTGGTTCACAGCGGCAGCCACCACCTCACGGTGGTGGTGGTTATGATTTTAGGCCAAAACAATATCAAAAGCATTCCAAAAATCAATCCAATCACACACATATGCACATAACCACCGGAGATGGTGGGTAGTAGTTGTAGAACGGCGGCAGAAGGTGGCAGCCACCACCCCACGATGGTGGCGACAGGTTTTTCTTTGATTTTTCTCTGGCCAAGAACACCCATACAACATCTCATCAAAAATAAAACGCACACACACACACAAACACCATATAACACACACGCACAGCCACCCACGTGGTGGTTGGCGATGGTCGGAGATGACAGCCACTACCTCACGGTGGTGGTGGTGGGTTCTCTTTTGATTCCCGGTAAATCAAACACACACACACACACACACGACTTGAACTGGAATACACACACCAACACATGAAAACACATACAACACGGCCACCCATGTGGTGGCTTACGGTAGCCAAAGAATGCAACAAAAGGGGTAGCCGCTCGGAGCGGCGGTGGCGACGGGACTCGAAGAAACGACTGAAGAAGCGAAGGGGTGGAAGGGTTGCGTCATTACCTGAGTAGGAGAGGAAACAACGGCCACAAAATCGTCGGTCTTCGCTATCACCGGCAACAACAGCATGTGGGGTTGGCTTCGGCGGTTTCCGGGTTCATCGGCAGCGGGAACAACGGTGGAGAGACGGTGGTTGCGTCTGCGACTCTTCAACAACGGCTAGGAGGTGGCAGCGGCTGGAGGCATGGGGTATAAGGGTGGCGGCAGAAGATAATGATCCTATGGTTAGGGTTTTGAGGTGTTTCATTCTTAAAACGAGAAGGGAAGGGGACCGGGTTCAAGTCTTGTGTCTCAATTCAAACATAAGTCCATAATTACACTTCCAGTCCCTCCCCATCAATTCCTTTTCAAACTAAGTCCAATAATTACCAAACAACCCCCAACTTTCAGATGTCATTACAATCCAAGTCCAAAAGTTACCATTTAACCCTCAACATTCAAAAATATAACTTTTAACACCCCTAAGGTGTAAACCCCGCGAATTTAATACGGCTAAGGCTAAACTAAAATGTAAAATACATCTCAGAGTTTTTAGGGTTTATTACTTATTTATTTTATATATCTATTTTATTTATTTTCTTATTTAATTTATTTAATTAATTTTATTTTAAACGGAATGTTACACATTGTAACATCGTCGGAACCACGAGATGGCCGCTTTTTCACTCTTTCTGGATCTGCGTGTTCGTCACCTCCTATCGCCATAAACCACCTCTTCCACCTCTCGTGTTACTGAACCGCCACCAGATCTCATTTCACCGATTATAAGATCTCGTTTTGCAATCTTATTTCACCGGAACACTAGATCTGGTTTCCCGATCTAGAATCAGAGTATTTCGACCGTAGACAACAGCTCATCGAACAGACACTTTCATTGCTGACCTTCACGCTCAGTTGGTTCCCAATATCGTTTCACCGGCGACCGCCATCGCAACATTACATATTTTCCGGTCTACTTTCTCTGGCCATTGCCGATGCCGACGTAGACATTGATCTTGTTTGCTTTTTCTTCATATTTCCGTCATAACATCTTCTGATTTTGTTTTAATAGAAGGTATATTTAAGTAAAAGTAACTATTAAAGCAATGGTGAAAAAATATAGAAAAAGAAAGAAGAACTACGCACGCAGTAAGCAGTTGCTGTATGTTGTAGTAAGTGCTGTTCTCGTTACTCCACTTCTTTTTTTTTTTTACCTAACGTGGCAGCTTATGGGCTTTATATGGGCTAAAGGAGGAAATTTGTAAGAATTTAAATGGCTTCTCAAAATTTATGTCGAATGCAAACATTAATTTAGTGATTTTAGTAAGTTGTGATAATCTGATATACCTATTCAATATAATTGGGGTATTTTATAAAATTTGGGCATTGATTAGAATTTTCCAATTTAACCATTCAAAATAATATTTGTTATGATTTAATCCTTGAGAGACCTAATCTCATCTGTAGACTCAAGACGAAGTGGAACAAGTAAGGGTTGAGACAAGTTAAAAAACGTCTATGATGTTCGTCACTATCTTTAATTTTGGTTTATTTATTTATTTATTCAATTAAATGCTTTTGGAAAATTTTCTCTAAAGATTTTTTTTCTGAATACTTCTAGTAATTAGATGTTATTGTTTGCACTCCATCTGTTTCATTAAATGCATCTAAATGTTTTACTTATTATGTTTTAGGCTTTTGCAGGTTAACAACATGATAACTAAGTTTAATCACATGTGATCAAATAAATATAATCACATTGGATTAAATACAAGATACCAACTATTAAATCGAAAACATATACTCACATACGATTAAATATATGAGAAAAATTAATCATATGTGATTAAATACACATAGTCACATACAATGTTCTAAATAACGTGAGGCGTGACTTGGCGGCAAGGTCAAAGATAAGCCATGACAAACCATAGCGAGTCATGGCGTTTTTCAAGGCGTGACTATTTTATATACATTAAAAGAGATAAATCATATAATTAATGAATTTTATCAAGTATATCAAGTTTTTAGAAGTATTATATTAGTATTTAATATATAAAAGTTAATAAAAATTCAATTATTTTAGGCCTGATAAAAAAACCAAAACAAAAAAAAACGTGCCTTAAAAAAAACTCGCGCTATAACGTGATAAGGCGCCATGACACGTTATTTGGGCGTCACACTTAACAAACCCGCTTCGGACGTTTTCGTAACTGTGACACCAGTCAAATTTAGGTCAAAAATAAATTAATCAATAATCGTGATTGGGATGAACCAAGTGGTAGAGATTGTAACAAGGTTTCCAAAAATATAAAGAACACTGAAATCTGAGTTATAACGAAGAAGTTATGATCAATCGAAAATCCGCGACAAAACCGGCAAAACACTGTTCGGTGTAAAAAGTGAATTTTCGATAAAAGGCTTTTTAGCCTTAACAATCTAAATGAAAGTTGTAGAATATGTTAAACCGAGAACGTTCATAAAAAGAACGTAAAAATCTGACATCGTATGAGGAAGTTATGATTTTTCTAAGTTTCGGTTTAGTAGTAGACAGCTAAAAATTCGAAATATAAATCGATCGATATTTAGCCGACACAACTTAAACGAGAATCGACTATCTCGTCAAAAGTAGTACAACGGTAAAAAGACAGACGAAAACGGACGTCGTATGAAGAAGTTATGAATTTTTAACAGATTTCCTGTCCCGGTCTGTTAAAAATAATAATATTAAAAATAATATCAAAATTAGCCAACAAAGTCTAAACGAAAGTCGTAGAGTATAATTTTACCTACGTGTGCATATAAAGAACGCCAAAAACGGAGCTCGTATGCGAACGTTATGAATTTCGCAAGTTTTTGGCACAAAAATCAAGAAATGTTGAAAACCGGGAATTTTCGCATGGACCCTCTTCGACCACGTCACCCTCGCATGCGAGGCTTCCACGTGTCGGACATGTGTTCGATGCTGATTGGACCGCAGTACGCGTGTCACCCACTGATTGGTCTGAAGTCGTCATAGGCGCCTCCTGATTGGATCGAAGTCTGGTCCTCTCCTAGTCCGACACGCATCCGAGGCTGCCACCCTCCTCGCTTCTCCTTCTGACGCGTGGCTACTGACTCCCCTTCGCATTCACCAGCTGTCCGAACCGAAGCCACCCCCTCGCCACCTGTCCGAGACAAGCGTCTCCTTCCCCTTGCCTCGGATCCGAAGCTTCGGACTATAAATAGCCCGCGAGACTCTCCGGATTTTTACACTTTTTCACCCCATTTTTGGTCCTTTTTCACCCCTTTCACTTCCATAACCTCACAAACAACCCCCAAGGCCCCGGTATCGTGTCTATAACCCGAAGCAAGCCCCAGAGCCCCGGAATTCTCGAGAAGCTAACCTCTTTCCAGTCGAAGTGTTGCCTGCATAAAACCCGATTTTTACTCAAAAACTCACGGTTTCTTCGAGAAAGAGCATCTATAGAAACGAAACGCTGCCCAAATCACCACTTATCAAAGTGAGTTCATACCCCTATAATTTATCTTTTTAATGGTTTTTAAATGCTTTTTAGGGGGGGAATACAAGTTGAACACAATATAAATTGTGTTAATAATTGTATGTGATAATAATCACACAAAGGGTTTCCTTATGCTTTTAAGGATTACCAAATATTTCCAAAATGACTTAAAGTCATGTTAAATCTTTAAAGTCATGTAAACTCCGTTAAATTCTTTGAAAAAGGTTTTATAAACTATTTCAAATTATAATCGCCAAAATCATGTTTATATATGTATAAATATATAAATAAGATTTGAAGGGCTTAGGACTAATGAATTATCTTATTTCCTTTTCCTTGTTTGGATGTGGAATTAAGGTGGTGTTATCTGTCCGAAGGTCGTTTCCTTCTTAATTATATATATATTATACATATATGAATATAAAAGGTTACTTCATTCGGTATCATTACCTTTGTATCATGCTGAGCAAAGGTGTTCATCCATGAGAAATCATGCTAATCAGATAGAACATATAAATTATAATAGGTATAATTTATGATTCAAAACTAAATATACAAGTATGATTCACGATTGTATACTTTCCAAGGAAATTACCAACAATTCATTTATCTATACCAAGATATGTATAATACTTTTAATATAAGGATAATATATTAAAGAAGTAATAATACATCATACCGGGTTTGCATTAACAAAGGTACGATACAGAGTACCAGGGTTAGCAATCACGGGGTAATAATACATCATACCGAGTTTGCATTAACAAAGGTACGATACAGAGTACCAGGGTTAGCAATCACGGGGTAATAATACATCATACTGAGTTTGCATTAACAAGGGTACGATACAGAGTACCAGGGTTAGCAATCACGGGGTAATAATACATCGTAAATCTCGTTAAAACAATAAATTTGTGAGACTCTTCATGGTGTACTTATCTAAGTACGACCTTAAGTCCTGACTTATTAACCAGAATCTCCTATAGGGAGAGCGTGAATTTGTGTATAGATCTATATGGGACTGACAATCCCGCACCTTTACTGTTCGCTACAGTTTGGCCGACAGGCCTAGGGTGTCAAATATCATATCGTTTCCGATGCCTGAAGAACGTCGCAGCAGGCACATCAGTCATATCAGTATGGTTAATAGAACTCACATGGATAAAACAACGAGTAAATTACTAAGTAATATACATCTCTTAAAACAGTAAGAAAAGATAATTACATCCTGACCAAATATACCTTCGGTTAGTTTTTACTTACAGTAAAAACTACGTATCATGAGATCAAGTATGAAAAATATACTTGTACTTCTGGTTTTGGAACATTTAAAACCACAAATCAGTATTATGGATAATATAATATTTTCCAGGATTAATATTAATGTTTTACTATAGAACAGATATAACTAAGAATACTTTTACAAAGGAAACGGTTTATGGGATTAAACCACTTTTACAAATGAAACGGTTTATGGAATTAAACCACTCTTACAAATGAAACGGTTTATGGGATTAAACCACCTTTACAAATAAAATGGTTAATGGGATTAAACCACTTTTACAAATGAAATGGTTTATGGGATTAAACTACCTTTACAATTGGAACTTAGTCAACTAATATAACATAAAGGACCTTTAGTGGTTAATTCTATAATTCCTTAGTTATTACATCAGAGTTATACATAAGTAATATCCGATTGACAGTGAAATATGTGACTTCCGCCTTACTTCCTGTTCCTTGTTTGGTTGTGGGCTTAGGGCAGATACACCCATTTAACTGTCCGTTCGATATTAGGTTATATATAATTAGTATAAACTAAGTAATTACAGAGGGAAACTATTGAGGTTATCAGTTTATCACCTCAGGAAATATAGGATTTTCTGGAGGAACCAGTGAACTTATCCAAAGAACTTAGGGTATACTTAACAGAACTAAAATACTTATGAACTCACCAGCTTAAATGTTGATCTACTCTTTCCAAATAACTTGTATTCTCAGGAATCCAGTAGACAGGTATACTCCCGAAGCTTTTGAAAAGACTACCTAGTACCGTACCGCGACTCTTGTCTTCTACTGTACCTACTTTGGTGTTTGAATATGTAATGTTTAAACACTTATGTAAAACGTATACTTATTAATGCAATGGTTGTTTGTACTTTGATTACTATATTGCATGTGTTGTGATACTTACCTGAAGTCCTCCGCCCCCGAACGTTTCCGCCGTTCTGGTTTGGGGGTGTGACAGTAACGGCTACACCACGCCTCACGCCATGGCACGCCTTGAGGGGTGTCATGGCGTGCTTTTTAGAACCATGGTCACATACGATTAAATACATTAATTTTTTTTTTGAATCACATGTGATTAGATATATATAATCATATTTGATTATATACAAGAGAACAACTATTAAATAAAGAACATGAAAACAAATATTTTCCACATCAATCATATGTGATTAAATACACATAATCACATATGATTACACAAGACCAACTATAGAATCGAAAATGCGAAAATGAATATAGTTCATATAAATCATATGTGATTAAATACATATAATCACACGTGATTATATTAATCTAGTCACATATGATTTATGCGGACAAGATTCATTTTCGTATTCTCGATTTAATAGTTATTCTTTGTCCACTTTAATCATATGTGATTAAAAACACGAGAACACCTATTTAATCAAGAACCTAAAAACAAATATTTTCCATATAAATCACATATGATTTATGTGCACAAATATCGTTTTTGCGTTCTTGATCCAATATTTGTTACTTGTCCACATTAATCATATGTGATTAAGTACATATAATCACATGTGATTAAATACATGTAAAAAATTATTGAATTAACACAAAAATGAATATTGTCTACATTAATCATATGTGATGAAATACTTATAATCACATGTGATTAAATACATGAGAAAAGTATTGGATCGATAATGCAAAACTGAATCTTGTCCATATAAATCATATGCCATTAGATACATATAATCAAATGTGATTAAATACATGAGACAACTATTGAATCAAGAACGTGAAAACGAATTTTGTCCACATAAATCATATGTGATTGGATACATATAATGATATGTATCCAATCACATATGATTTATATGGACAAATTCGTTTTCTTGTTTTTAATTCAATAAATTTTCTCATGTATTTAATCACATGCAATTATATGTATCTAGTCACATATAATTTATACGGACGAGATTTGTTTTCGCATTCTTGATTTAAGAGTCGTTCATTGTCCACGTTAATCGTATGTGATTAAATACATATAATCACATGTGATTAAATACATGAATAAATTTGTTGAAGAGAAAACGCAAAAATAAATCTTGCTAATATAAATCATATATGATTAGAGACATCATATATATAATCACATGTGATTATATATACGAGAACAACTGTTGAATCAAACTCTAAAAAACAAATCTTTTCCACATATATCATATGTGATTAGATACATATAATCATATGTGATTAATTCTAAGAAAACAACTAATGAAACAACCACGAGAAAATGCATATTGTTCACTTGAATCATATGTGATTATAACATATAATCACATGTGATTATATATGTCTAATCACATGTGATTTATGTGGATAAAATACATTTTGTTACTCTCGTGTATTTAATCATATATGACTATAGGTATCTAATCACATATAATTTATTTAGACAAAAAACAAATCTTATCTATAAAAATGATATGTATACATATAATCGCATGTGGTGGTACGGGTGTTAGTGTCGGGTGGTGGTAGTAGGTGGGTGGTGGTGGTGGGTAGTGGTGATGAGTGGTGGGTGGGTGGTGGTGGCAGTTGGTGGTGGTGGTGGTGGTGGTTTTGGTAGGTGATGGGTAGTGGTGGTGGCCAGTGGTGGTGATGGGTAATTGATGCGGAAGGTAGTGATGCATGGTGGTGGGTGGGTGGTGGTGGTGGTGTTGGTGGATGGTGGTTGGTGGTAGTGGCGGGTGTTGGTAATGTTGGTGGGTGGTGGTGGTTGTTGGTAGTGGTGGGTGCTGGTGATGGGTGGTGGTTGGTAGTGGGGGTGATGGTGTCATGTGGTAGTGACGGTGGTGGGTGGTGAGTGGTGTTGGTAATGGAAGGCGGTGGTTGTGGTGGTTTTGGTGGGTGATGGATGGGATGGTGGTGATAGGTGGTGAGTGATGTAGGTTAGTGGTGGGTCGTGGGTGATGGTGATGATGGGTGATGGAGGTGGGTGGTGGTGATAGGTGGAGGTGGGTGGTGGTGGTGTTGGTGGTGGTGGTGGTCGGTGGTAATGATGGTGGTCTTGGTGGGTGGTGGGTGGGGGTGGTTGTGGCAGGTGATGGTGATTGGTGGTGAATACGGGTGGTGGTGATGAGTAGTGGTGGGTGGGTTGGGGTGGTGGTGATGGGTGGTGGAGACGGGTGGTGGTGGTCGGTGGTAGTGGCGTGTAGTGGTCATAATGGTGGGTGGTGGGTGGGTGGTAGTGATGGGTGGTGAAGGTAAGTGGTGGTGGTGGGTGCGTGATGGTTGTGGTGGGTGGTAGGGGTGGTGGTAATGGTGGTGGGCGGTGGTTTTGGTGGGTGGTGGGTGGGGGTGGTGGTGACGGGTGGTGATGATGGTGGTGGGTAGTGGGTGGCGGGTGGTGGTGGCAGGTGGTGGTGATGGGTGATGGTGGTCGTTGGTGATGCGTGATGGTGGTGGATGGTGGTCGTGGTTGTGTTGGATCTATATGCCCAAGAATCATTATGGACTGACATAGCTAATAATATATTATCCTATAGGGTCACACCTTTATCAAGTTGACACATTTTGCATATTTATTATAAATGTGATTATTAATAAATAATATCAATTCTTGTATTTTAATTAGGGAATAATTATTGTTTTGTGAAAATAATAATTATAAGAGAGTATTACTAGTTATTATTTCATATGGTATGATTAATAAGTCATGCACAACATTTTGGACTAGTTGGATTCTTTTGTCTTTTACCTAAAGACTAAATTTATATTTTATAAACTTGGAGTTTATAAAAAATAAAGAATCCTTCTTTTAAAGAAGCAAGGGCGAAACATAATGATTGTGTGGGAGGTTGCTTTTCAACCTTCCACCTTTTGTCTCCCATGCTTCCAAAGGCTACCATTACTTTAGATTATTTTAATGGTTAGGCCTTACCTCTCATGGACTATATAAGAGTGTCTTATGTATGAGAAATATGTAAGTTTTGATCTTCTTTCTTCCCTTCTTCTTCTCTCTAAAACCGTGACTATGTAGACGCACCAAACCTTTGATGTTTGGTGCTTTACTTTGGTGTTTAGAAGACCTCTTGAGTTGTTCCCTTTAGTGCTTATTTCAGTTAAGCACTTAAAGGTTTAAGACACTTAAGAATACAAGAAGGAACTAGCATTCTAAGTGCCTTACTCTTGATGGTGGATACTTGTAGAGAAGATCATACACTTTGATCTTTTGTTATCTTCATCAACACCCTAAAACCAAGTGGGTTCAAAGGCTTCAAAGGTTATCTCTAAAACATACTATGGTTGGTTTTATTTCATTCTAACCTCTATAAATGGATCCATGATGGTGTGGTTTTGTTATGAACTAAAAATAAACTTGTTGTTTTTAATGTCTTCCGTTGCCGGGTTTTGTGAAAAACAAACTTTTATTTCGTATCAAAACCCAACAGTGGTATTAGAGCCATCTTTTATATTTTAGAATGATTTTTTATGTTTGATAATCTTTGGTTTTTGGAAAACAAGCATGGATTTCTTTTGGTTAAGAAAAATCCATATTTGTCTTCTTTGGCAACTTCTTGCTTAAAATTGTTTATTTTTATATATAACCATTTATCATTCATTTTGGTTATATAAAAGTTGCCTTAGAAAAAACAAAGAGTTGTTTGTTATAATATTTGATATGTTGTTGTGTATAAACAAGCCATTTGGACCTTTGTGTTGGTTTCGATTGACATTTACTTATTCATAAGATGTAATAGATAAATAAGTATGTTTTCATTTGTTGATTTGTTGTAATAAATTAGTTAGACTAGTTGTATTTATTTTAAATATAAAAAGATGAAGAAATTACCACTTTGAAGATGACTTAACTACTTAATACCCTAATCCCAACCATGAGTTTCTACTCTTGGTTTTGGGCTTAGTTATAGTCTTAATGGTTTAAGTGTTCCAACCTTCACAACATGAAGACTTGAAGACCTTTCGCAAGCAAGAGTTATTTTGGAAAGTGGGAGCTTGAAAACCTTTTGAAGTGCCCTTAAGTCCTTTAGGAAAAACTTAATAATTCTTATGATGGGTAACAAAAATTATTACTAGACATGGCTTGGTTTATACACATTATAATGCATGCTTGTGATGTTTATTTTATGTTAAATGCATGTTATGTTTTATGTATAAAAATTGTTTTTACATGTCAAATAACATTTTTTCTTAAGATAATATCACTTGGAGTTAAGTAAAAAATATTTAAAAGATAACATAAGATGTTTATAAATGGGTATTTATTAAAACGTTTTACTGGTTACCGCTTAAAACTCAATGTTTATTGAAAATAGTTTTATTGTAAAACTTATAAATACCCAACTATAAAATTTTTGAAATGGTTTAAAAGATGTTTAAGCTTTATATGAACTTCATGTCTTTATAATAAATAAGGAGTTTTTATTAAAAAGACTAAAATCGGTTTATAGCGTTATAACGGCAAATAATAAAACTAGTGACTATTTTTGCATCGAAACTTAATATATAATATTAGTTTTTTAAACATAACGCAACATCTTGATATTATGTTTTATGCATGCCAAATGAGATTTAAAACATAAGTTTCATTACCTAAGTTTTGGTTTATCAAAATATGACTTTTATCATAGGATGCATAAAATTGAGTTTATAAAATAAATTGAGTTTATAAAATAAAATGAGTTTATTCTATAAATTAATGAAGTCATAAGTTTTTTATTGTTAAAAGGAGATTTAAAATAGTGATTTAATAACTCATCCAAAACTCCAAGTCTTAAGTATAAAATAAAGTTTTACTAAGACTGTTACCGGTTCTTAAAACCGATCTACAACTAAACTTTAAAATAATCGGATTTTAGTTTGTAATTGATCGCGGTTAATGGCAATAAAATGAAGTTTTATTTGGCACCAAAAGAACCTCATAACAAGTGATATGAATTTTACAAAAGGGTACATGAATTGTTGGATGCATGCAATATTCATGAGACCATGTTTTTATAAACTATAATTGTAAAACATATATGTAAACCCTTATTTACAAAACTTCAAATCTATGCAATCCATTTAAAATTCACTTGGGATTTTTGTGTAGTTCATATGGATTTTAGAGTCACCTTATTAGTTGAGTTGTTAAAAATAGTCAAGGTGTTTTTGTATTTGCTTATGAGATAAAGGTCACCTAACCATTTGTGAAATAGAACTCACGTGTTTTTTAAATTGATGATTTGATAAATTTCTTATGTGATAAAGGTCGCCTAAGCATAGGAGTTTTGAGGCATAGATGGGATAAACATGTCAAACTAAACGATAGTTGTTTATGTTCTCATAATCTAGGAGTTACATATCGTATACAATTGGTAATCGCTACCTACCGAGTTTGATTAAGTTTATGGGATAAAGGTCGCCTAACCATTTACTTGTTTCGTTACTTAGATCCTAGACTTTAATAAATTAATGTTTTAAGAAACAATATAAGGTATTAATTTTTAAAGACTAAATATTGAAAATACTAAATGAAACTTTGTTCAATTCTGTTGATAACTGTTAATAATTTTACGCCATGCAAATCTCTCTCTCTCTCTCTCTCTTGTTGAGTTTCAAGAGACAGTAACATTTGATGGTTATAATTTCTATAACTGGTATAATATCTTGAGGTTCTACCTTTAAGATAAAAAGAAATTATATATATATATATATATATATATATATATACACTGAAAGGTCTCATACTTGAATAACCACTGCAACCAGTTAGTCTGATCATGATACTTTGATGAAAGTATTATTGTGATGATGTTGATGTGTCTCACATCATACTGAAGAAATTAACCATGACTTGCAGAAAGTCTTGGATAATTATAAAACATATAAGATGTCTCATCAAGTAAAGCAGACATTCAATCAGAACACTAGAAATAGCTTCAAGTCTGTTCAAACATTGAATAAAAGGAAGTCTAAGAGATTGTGCTCTCATGGACTATATAAAAGTGTCTTATGTATGAGAAATGTGCAAGTTTTGATCTTCTTTCTTCCCTTCTTCTTATCTCTAAAACTGTGACTATGAAGAAGCACCAAACCTTTGAAGTTTGGTGTTTTACTTTGGTGTTTAGAAGACCTCTTGAGTTGTTCCCTTTAGTGCTTATTTAAGTAAAGCACTTAAAGATTTAAGACACTCAAGAATAAAAGAAGGAACTAGCATTCCAAGTGTTTTACTCTTGATGGTGGATAGTTGTAGAGAAGATCATACACTTTGATCTTTTGTTATCTTCATCAACACCTCAAAATCAAGTGGGTTCAAAGGCTTCAAAGGTTATCTCTAAAACATCCTATGGTTGCTTTTATTTCATTCTAACCTCTATAAATGAATCCATGATGATGTGGTTTTGTTATGAACTAAAAATAAACTTGTTATTTTTAAAGTCTTCTGTTGCCGGTTTTTGTGAAAAACAAACTTTTATTTCGTATCAAAACCCAACAGGTTGGCGGTGGCCGGCGGTGATAATGGTGGTGGGTGTTGGTTTTCGTTGGTGGTGGATGGGGGTGGTGGTGATTGGTGACGGTGACGAGTGGCGAGTGGTGGTGTTGGGTGGTAATGGTGGGTGGGGGTGGTGTTGTTTGGGTGGTGAGTGGTGTTGGTTAATGGGTTTTTTTTAGTATTTTTACTTATTTTTTATTTATATTAATATTATTTGATAATTTTAATTAACAAAAATTGTATGGTCCAATTTTTTTCTCAAATGTCCTCACAATAAGAAATGTTCTCGATTGAATGTTCATATATATATATATATATATATATATATATATATATATATATATATATATATATATATATATACACATACACACGTGTGTGTGTCCAAAATTTAATTAAAATACATACTTTTTTCTAATTTTTTTTATCATTATCAACTTAGACCATCTCTAATCCATCTTCATTTTTTCACCTCATAAATGGAGAAAAAAAATAGGATAAATAGTATTTTATCTCCAACCATACTCTATTTTTTATCCAATTTTTTACCCCAAAAATTATATTCCTAGAATATATTCCATTTGTATAACTTATATATATTGTTAAATACACCTTTTACTAATTAGATTTTAACAAATATATATTATATTTTTTTTCATTACAAAAATAATACAAATTATATTATCATAGATAAAATATTTGCATATAATAAATTTAAATTAATTATTACTTTATTATAAATAATTATTAAATAAATATGATGATATTTATAATAAATATATCAAGATCACAAGTATATTTGATTACTATATTTTATAAATTATATTACTGTGTTTAAGTTTTTAATATATATTTAATTTCTTTATATGGATTCGATAAATAAATATTAAACTCTCGGTTTACGATTAATTAATATCAATTAGTATATAACATGATGTTATAAATATTAAATATTGCATTTAAATTATAATTAGTAGATAAAATTAAGCTAAAAATGTATAAAATAAAAATAAAAAAAACTAAAACTGACAACCAAAACTTCAACTCTATTTTTGGAGATATGAATAGTACTCCCCTATATTTGTGGGAATACTATTCATATCTCTAAAAACGAAGATAAAAGTGGGGTAGGGTTGAAGGAGAATAGGAAAAAAAAAAATAAGAAAAAAGATGGAATATGGATTGGGTTGGAGATGCCCTTTGATATCCAAGCACAAAATAAACTTCTTCTTTTTGGATCATTTTGATTTCATCACATCATAATTTTTTTTCTCTTTCCAGGTCAATTAGATTGCTCCAGCAGCCCACGCTTTTAATTTTCTTCAAATAATATTAGAAAAGTCCCTTCAATATAATCCAAGACAGTATAGTGACAGTGTGTGTGTATTGGCATTTCATGAACTTAGTGGCAACGTACGTTTGGTTTATTTTAAGTTAAAAGGACCACTGGAGCAAGAAAACAAAACCACAAAGAAATTCACTCGTAATTAAATGATCAATAGCATACACAGCATCTAATGGCCCACACGCTTCCTGTTCTTTTAAAATTAATTTAATTTGGATAATATGTTGTGACGCTTTCTAATTCGAAGGTGATGTATAAGAATTATTTCGATAAAAGAAGGCACTGAAAATGACTAAACAATCTAATGAAATTTCTATGACAATTCATATAGTATGTTTTTTTATATAAATCATCTTTATACATACAAAGGAGATATATATAGAGCCACTCAATTATAAACAATTCTATATCGATCATATGAGTATATGACATATATCTTCGATTTTTAAGGTTTTATATCACATCTTATGTGCAAAGATTAAACGCGGTTCGATGAAAGTCGACATATATTCTCAAAAGTCATCGAAAGGAAATTGCCATGCAAATTCCTCGTATACCAAACTTCACGCAATCTGTCACTTCCGACACCTTCTGGGAAACTTCATCTCCCACAATTTGCATGCCCATTGATTCCACCCATCAATCAACTGTCATCTTCTTCATCTTCCCCACACTGTGTCTACTCCATCTATATATACATATTCATCCATCTCCATTACATTTTCAGTCATAAAATAATACAAGAAACTTCCTTCTTTACACTCTAATGGAGCCTGCAAAAGTCCCCAAGTCTTTCGGTTGTTTCTCTCAAAAGGGTTTGCTCGTAAGGCTAAGTAGCTTTCGTTCCAAAAGCAACAACACTTCAAACTCCAATTCCCCTACGTTAATGTCTCCTAAACCCTCAAAACGAAACACCAACAACAGACAACAAGATTTCAGGTGGGTTTTCGCTCGTTTTGACACTGACAACGATGGAAAAATTTCAGCTTTAGAGCTTCGATCATACTTCGGGTCCATTGGAGAATACATGTCGCACCAGGAGGCTCAGTGCGTGATTGACGATTTGGATGTTGATGGTGATGGGTTTATTGATTTTGATGATTTTATGAGGCTGATGAAGGTGAAAGATGAGAGAGATGATGTTAAAGCAGCGTTTGAGATGTTTGAGCATGAGAAGGGGTGTGGACAGATTAGTCCGAAGAGTTTGCAGAAGACCCTGAGTCGACTCGGCGAATCGAAAAGTTATGATGAGTGTTTGCAGATGATTAAGGTGTTTGATGTTCATGGTAAAGGAGGTGTTGATTTCAATGAGTTTCAGCAGATGATGATGACATAAATTGTAAATTTAAGTTCTTGTGTCAATAAGCAGACAATATAAATTTCAATCCAAGTTTAAATGTCAATTAAGTTTTAGTTTTTCTAGAACGACTAAAATGCAACTTCAATTCTACTCTTAAACTAATTGAACCTCAACTAATGAAGTTACTTAATTTGATTCTTGTAACTTCCATTTCATGCCGGTAGATTAGTTGCTTGAAAATAAGTTTATGGGAGTTGGATCCGTACACAACAATTTTTCTCCATACACAACAATTGATGCTTTAAAATGTTGTATTGTACAACTATATAATGCATGAATTGTTGTGTATCTTTAAAATAAGTTTAATGTTAATTAATCTTATTGGAATATTGGAATAGTATATATATATATATATATATATATATATATATATATATATATATATATATATATATATATTGTATTAAGTTCTTTATTTCTGATGCATATCCTTTCTTTAATAGGGATTTACTTTGTGTATATGGCTTGGAAATCAATGAAAGAAGGTTGATGCATACAACTCCCGCTTTCCTCATGTTCTCATCGTTACCAACATCAAGAATGTCGTTCCTCTTCTCTGTCACACCTCCCAACCGGATGGCGGAATCGTCTGACGGTAGAACGGAACACAGTATCACAATAATTGAATACGTCAAAACACAAGTACATAAACAATCATCATACATTATAATTAGATAAGTTACATGTCTCAAATGTTAATTGTTTCAAATCTAATTACTGTATGAAAACAAAATAAACAAGCTTGACGTCTTCGCGTCGCTTACCAAAATCTTAGTCCCTTCCGACTAATGATTACCTGCGAATACAAGTGGTTTTGAAAGTGTCAAGATCACCTTGGTGAATTCATAAGGTTTTGTAGTGAGAAAACTCAGTATTTCCTTTGTAAAACCAGTACTATGCGTAACAAGAAAAACAATATTTTCTTAAATATATATGTAGTTTTAAAACCATAAAACCATAATATAATAGTAAATTTTTACTTATATCGAGTGTGAAAACGTAGTTTCATATTTACGTAAGACTAAAGAGGATATTATTAAAACAATATATGTTTGTTGTAGTTATTTGTGAGTGATTATAACTCTGCTATCGACTATGTCGTGTTACTGCCCGATGTTCTTCAAGCGTCGTGATATGTTAAAACATTTGTCACCTAGACCCGTCGGTCGTAGCTGTAGCGAACTACTATAGGTGGGGATTGTCAATCCTCTATAGATCTATACACAACTATCCCGCTCATTTCAGATTTGAGTTACAATCCAGGACTTACCCCGGTACTTGTTTAGTACTATGAAGAAAATCTCTCACATAATTATAGTATGTAATAATTATATTTTAATATCATTATTTTCGTATATTTCTCGTTCGTTTCATAAATTATACTTATTATAATTTATATAAGTGTTTTCGTCGTGTTATCATATTTATGCCTAAAAGATGTTTTATATATATATATATATATATATATATATATATATATATATATATATATATATATACTAGTAAACTTATTTGGCCCGTGATAATCACGGCCCTAGAGAAATAATTCGGAAGCTAGTTTTAAGTGATTTCAGAAAAACACGATTTATAGTGATAATATAAATTTTGAGTGAAAAATATTTTGTTATTGTTTGTAATTCTATAACGGATGTATGTCCTCAAACTCTTTGATCTTAATGATGTTGTTAATGAGAAAGGTGTTAAGGAACTTGTGGTGCAGATTATCTATCAATTGTGTGAATTTAGAACAATGATGACTTTTTGTGATTATCGATAACTTTTGACTTCTTAAGTAATTCTTGATTACTTCTCTCAAAAAACCATGTGGGACTTAACAATTTAGTCTTTTTAGCAGACCATATTACATCTATTTTGCTATACAATTTTTTATTTTTGTCGGCAAGACTCTATCTCAACTATTTTGCTATACAATTTTTTTATTTTTGCCGCTGATCAGTTTTATTTTGACAAATTAGTATGTCGATACAAGTTAGGGCTAACCCACTTAGCTAACAAGGTGTCTAATATGGAGGTACTGAATTCCAAATTCCATACATATACTAACTCGTTGTTCTAAAAAAATATGTTGATGTGTTGGATTGAATATAAAAGTAGGGTTAAAATAAACATGTTTTGGGTTTAGAAAAAGAATTTGTCGTTTGGTTTAACAAAGTACGTTGTTATTTTTGGGTTATAAAAAGTACGTTGCCATTTTCTAGGTTAACAAAAGTACGTTGCCATTGTCTTAATGTTTTGGGTTTAAAAAAAAGTAAGTTGTCGTTTTTTGTTAAAAAAAAGTACGTTGTCATTGTTTTAGGTTAACACATACATTGTTTTTGGTTCGTAAAATATGTAATACATGTGAAATCCATTTTAGTAAATCTTGTTTAGTTATTTGGACCCTACGTATATTAAAAAAAGTATATTGGCTTTTTTCCTTTTTAAAGATTTGAGTTATGCACAAATTTTTGTTTTTACTTTTTTGGTAAGATATGTATGTTGTTTTGAGTTAAAAATAAATATATTGTTTTTGGTTAAAATAAAATGCGTTGCACTTTTGTAAGATAACCTTTTTTTCCCTTTAAATCATAATAAGTTTTATAATTTGCGATTTTATGTTAAAAGATTGTATATTACTGGTTTTGGCAAGTACATTTATGTTAAAAGATTGTATATTACTGGTTTTGGCAAGTACATTTATGTTAAAAGATTGTATATTACTGGTTTTGGCAAGTACATGTATGTCCAAAATGAGAAAATGAGAAAATACACATAAACTTCCTAATTTTATTTATGATATAATAGTAATATGACTTTGATTTCATTTATACACGAGAGACACATAAAAGTTTTTGAGCATTTACCATTGGCAAGATCTAGCCATTACACCCTAACTTATTAAAGGAGAAAAGAAGAGAATAGCCAGGACGTAAATCCTGGAAATACATTGTTCATATTTAAATAATCGACATGCAGAGCATGATTAAGCAGGTAAATCGATACAACGATGCACTTTCAATAATTGAGATGCAAGCAAATCAAATGCAAGTGAAAAAGAAGTCACCAAAACCAACAAAGAATGCCCAGCTTGACGTCAAACATGTAACTTTGAAGATACCCACATTTCAGAATCATGGCTCAAAGACTTATCTTACATGATCTTTCCACTCGCAACGTAATTATTCACCTTGGTTAGCATCTCAGCAGCCCCACCAAAGTCCTATTGCGATAAAAAAAAAGGAACCCAATAAGAAAAACCTAAAGCTATCTTAGAGAATAAAGAAAAAATATGGATTGCATCATTGGAATAAAGAGTGAATTACTGCAAGATTAACATTTTTTACTATTTTACCAATTACAATTGAAACAAAACTATAATAGTCGATTATCTCTCAATTGGTGAGAATACTTCTTGCTTGACCTCTTTCCTGAATAACACAAACGGTGAGATCTGTGACATAAGGGCTTGGCATTTTTTTTCATTACCAAAGGGCATTTAGAATATTTTATCATTACAAACATGCCAGGGGTATGCAATAGATGAAATCTCACAATCTTTACTTTTCAATTTAGACTTTGCAATATTCGGGAATTTGGAATACAGTCTTGATCCCATGTGGGCAAGACTAAATAATAGAAACCTAAAAAATCCATTTTTATCAAAATCCATCAACATTTTTACAATAAAAGATTCAATTTATAGTAAAAAACTATTTACTTCCAGCTTTAGATTCAGTAACATGATATCCTACCATTGTAATATGATTTGTGAATATGTTATTTACACATAAAGGTCGAGAATACATCCAGTAACATGTATTTGGGCTTGATTCAATGAAAGCAAAATAAGATAATTAATTCCTGGTTCCAAACATATTAAAAAAACTAAATCAAAAAATAGCAATGTATAATGGTAGTTCCATAGGTAAAATTGACAAAAAGGTCATTATTAAATATGTGTAAAATCTAGGTAGAACAGTATACTATTCATTAATGCATAGTCTAAAATCCTCTAGCATGATTTACAACTGTTTATTCATGCATCTTTATATTTTCAAATGGGTTTTTAGCAGTTTTTTTCGTTTGTTGCATATCCTTCGAAGAACAAATAAGTCATTTTGTTTTAGCAATGGAAGGTATGTGTTAATTTTTTTTTCATTCCAATGGAATGAACAATTCCATTCCTTCCTCAGTTCCATCATACCAGACACTAAGTTGAATTGCTTTTTCTAGGATTGGTAACTTTTTCTTTGCAGGCATATGTTGAAGCAAACAACATAATAAGAAACGATTTATAAAAATTTTACGACAGAAAAATTAGAGATGTACCAACCATATGCTTCTTGGACACCAGTTGTTCTTGAATCACTATGTTTCTAGATATGGGAGAAGAATAAACCACTGATACAAAAAGAAAAGAGTTTCATAATATTATTTATATCTATAAAAATGGATGTTTTATGCAATTATGCTTACCACCATAAGTGAATCCAGATATATGTGGGGAAGTTGCAGAAACTCGAGATCAACTATAAAAAAAAGTAAGCAATAGGGCTTAGAAAAAGAAAAAGAATGTACAGAGACAGAGAGACACAACACTTTAACAACAGTTGGCAAAGATGCGTATGATGGAAGAGGCGAACATTCACAAAACATAGATAAAATGCATACATCTATGGTTTAATAGACACAAAAGTCTTTCTCTCAATATGAAAACCAAACTTTGTACTATGCCCTTTAACTTAAAAATCAAAAATAAATATAGAAGTCAAAATAGAAAAATAAAGAAACTAATTTAGCATCTACTGTAAGCAATAGCAGATTTCAACAACGTTATTTTCTCTTGATTACATCACAAGGGTAAAGTTGAGTTCCTCTTTTTGATTAATCACAACCAAATCTCTTCTATTATGATAATATCAGCACCAAACTTTCTAGTAGCGACTTTCTATCTTAGCATGAAAAGAAAATTACCATTTACAATAATTTGACATGACAATGGTTTCAAGCATATCAATAATAAATCATGCAAAAAATTAGGAAAAAAATCACCTTAATTTGGACTTCCATGGCATCAATTTTGACAAGCCGCACCCAATACCGTAGGATTGATTCCGTTAAACCACCAAAACCAAAAAATTAGAACAATAACTATCAAACAATCAGCATATCAGTCGATTACGGTTTTTCATTTTAAAATCCAAACATGATCAGTAACGTAAAAGGGAACTTATGGAGAAAGAAGACATCAGTTTAGGGCTCAAATAAGCACTGAAAGCCAAATTAAACATAATCAAATATTAGAAAACCTAAACATACCCTTAATTCAATTAAAAAAAGTTAAAGAAAGAATGCAGCCTGGGAAAGTATCGATTTAAGGAGACAACAGAGAAATAGAGATATGTCAGAGCAGTGTTGATGATGAAGGACGTTGATGGAAGAGGGTTGTGTAACCATAGATAGACAAGGAGTCTCAATTCAGACCATCAATTAAATAGGACAACAACAACCTAACTGAAGTTAGTTGTCCCGAAAGTTACGACATCAGCTATTCCGGCTGGTGGTGATGCTAGCTGACCGGAAAGATGTAAACAAGGAATGATCTTGAGACGGTCCTAACTGACCTATTTTAGGCAAAGGAAGGAGAAATCAAGAAATGATGTATATAAGATTAAAAAAACCATTACCTTAATCCACTGGAGAAGAAGCATATACCGTTTAATTGGAACATGCCTGATGCATAAAGAACAACTGCCCCTTTGAAATGGGGTCCACGCGTAACCTCCGATGATTAAGCTATTTGAGGCGGCAAAGAAGAAGTAGGATGTGGTAAGAAGCTTGGAAAGTCTTGTTTTTATCGACAATGAAGAAAACCCCACAGTTAAGTATCTGACGCCACCATGAGAAAAGCATGAGGCAGGGAGATAACGGTGAGGCGGTGTGAAGGAAGCAACCAAGCTGCTTACACCATATATGTTAAAAACTGACTGGGTCAGAGTTCAGTAGCGGCTTTTGGAAGATACAATTTGTTGATCAAATTTAGAAGTCATACTAGTAATTATAGTTACAAACTTATCCAAGTGGGAGACTGTTGGATTAGGTGTCTAAGCCCATAACTATAATTGGTATGTACTTGAATTGATAGCAGCACAGTCCTTTTGGGTTGCCCTCAAGCCTAGCAACTAGACAAGGAAATTATGAAAGGAGAGATATTGATTTATTATAAGATTAATAAATTAATATAAATGATTTATTAATATGTTAAAAGGTTAATATATTAATTAGAAATCATAATATTTAATTAATAGTTAGCCAGAAATTAATTAGAATTAATTTTGGGGTTAGTTGTATTAATTATAAAGTGCAGAGACTAGTTTGCAATTATCTAATAGTTGAGTGGAAGGTTCCAGAACCTCCTTGGAAGGGGGTGGACGAAATCTATAGGGGAAACCCTAATGATTTCGTCCAAGGGGCTTGAATAAGGCCTTTGGATAAGCTTAGGCCCCAAGCAAAGGAACATTAGGGTTTTCCCTAAACCCTAGATCCCTCAGCTATATAAGGAGCCTCCTGGCTCCCAAAATTGGCACTCCTTCTCTTGAAGAAACCCTAGGCCGGTTTTTGCATACCCTATCCTCTCTCCTCACAAGTTTCCTTCTTGCTAGCTCTTGGGTGTGATTCTATTAGAGGCATTACAATTGTGGTGCTAAGCTTCCAAGAAGATCAAGATCAAAGGATTACCAATTGTTTGTTATAACAATTGAAATGTATGTAACTCTAAAACCCTAGTTGGTTAATTTTGAAAATAGCCTCTCTCCTTATGGTTCTTGTTTTTCAATTCAAAGTTATATGTTCAATAGTTAAAACATAGATCCAAAGTAGATTGCATGTGAACTTAGGAATTGTTTTCTAGTTTATTTTTTTACCCAAAACCCATCAGTGGTATCAGAGACATTGGTTTTGTTTTAAATTGAATAGCTATAATAGTTGAATTGTAAATTAGGGTTTATAGCTATTAAACCCTAAGAGGCCATGGTTTCGTTTTTAGGGTTTTTGGTTCAAAGGGTTTTTCGAAAAACCCTAGCCTCCATGAACCCTAATCGAAATTAGTGTTAGGGTTTTGGAAAACCCTAGCCTCCTCCCTTGAATTTCGAAATTTGCTTCATATTTTAGGGTTTTATCTTATTTTGGATAATTATTGCCTTATTGGATAATTATTGCCTAATTGGATAATTGAGAAAAATAAGGAAATTATCCTTTACCCTAATTTTCGAAATCTAGAGGGATAAGGATTATGATTAAATTAATGGTTTAATTTGATTAGATAATCATTACAAGATTTAATAAATTAATTAAAAGTTAATTAATAGATAATTATTAAATCTAGTTATTTGGTTTATTTTAAATTTAAATTAATAGTTTACTTTTTCGAAATTTATATAAACCTTAAAGTTTTAAAAAGTTTAAAATACACCTTATATATGTATTATAATTAAAAGTTAAATATTATATATGTATAAGAATATGGTCAGTCAAATCGCTAGTATGACTCATTCACGAAGCTAGTCTATAAGGGGGGGTATAAGGAACATGCCTATAAAATGGTAGTTGAATGGGTGTCCACTCTCACCCACCGCTTCTTTGATTAGTGGAGGGTCGTTAGCAGAACGGGTTTGATAGGACAACTACATCTCATTAAAAGTATAATGTTATTAAAGAAAGTACTAAAACATTATTTTACAAAAATCCCAACTCTAGTTACTTTAGGAAAAATGTGAAAAGTATGCTAATCCATGAAATTGCACATTATGCTTTATTGGTCGTTAGTGGAGCATGTGTGGATTACCAACACACTAATAGGCACTAATAAAGAGCAGTAATGGGTATCTCATAATTATCATTTTGGTGGAGCGTGTGTGGTTTACTGGCACATCAATAGTTAATGATAAAGACAATGAGGTTACCAAGCCAATTTGCATGGTTATTCACATCTTGTTTGTGATCCTCGGTATCCCAGTCGCAAATAGAAGAGCATAATCTGAGATTAAAACATGTCATTGAATAGTTTCAATGTATCTTAAAAGGAATTAGGAATTTCACTTCGTTTATTTCGTCTAATGGTGGAATTGGTGAATCGTCATTCACCTACCTTTATGAAATTTACACTTGGATCTCGGCATCCCATTTCTAAGTTGTGAATCTTCATAGTTGGATCCTAACCTTGATATTATATCTTTGGGTTATTATATTGAGGTATCTTGAAATCTAACTAAAACTATCTTTCTTTTTAGATGTCTACTCCTGGAAACAATTCTGCTTCATCATCCTCCAACCACAACTTCTAAAGCTACTCCTGAAGAATATGCTACCTACAAGAAGCACTATGACGATGCCACCAAAGTGGCATGCATCATGGTCGTAACCATGTCCCCAGAACTGCAGAGGTACTATGAGGACTACTGGCCCTTTGAGATAAACAAGGACCTTATGGAGAAATACCATAAGCGAGCTCGTCAAGAAAAGTTTGAGGTAGTCAAGTCACTCATGGCTTGCAAGATGAAGGAAGGGGAGTCGGTTGTTAGTCATGTGCAAATAATGCAACGCTACATAGAGCGTTTGGTGAAGCTCAACATTCAATTTGATGAGGAATTGGCCATTGACATGGTTTTGAACTCATTACCTGATTGTTATGGTCAGTTTATCCTAACTTACCATTTGAACAACACTGAGCAGACACTGGCCCAATTGCACAACTTGTTGCAGAGAGCTGAAGCAGGGATGAAGGGTAAAAGTATAGCCTCTACTCCTGCAAGTGCCCCTGTCTTGGCTATTGGACAGGGAAAGGGGAAAAAAAGGAAAGGTCCTCCTAACCAAAATTGGAAGGGCAAGGCCCAAGCTGGGTCATCTAGTAATGGCCCAAAGGCTAAGCCAAATGCTACCATTCCCCATGTTTCTGATCCAAAGGATGCTGATTGCTTTTATTTCAATGACAAAGGGCACTGGAAGAGAAGCTGCCCAAAATATCTGCAAGATATCAAAGATGGCAAAGTGAAACCATCTTCAGCAGGTATTTACACTATTTCTTCTAATAACTCATTATCTTCTCGTTCATGGGTCCTTGATACAGGATGTGGTTTTCACATCTGTTCTGATTTGCAGGGCTAAAAGAAAGTGAGGAGGTAGAGCGAGGGAGGATAAACTTGATCATGGGGAACAGAAAGTCTTCACCAGAAACCAAGATCGGAGTTTATCAACTTTTGCTTAATAATGATGTTAGATTAGATTTATTGAATTGTTGCTATTCGTCTGAGATGACGAGAAACATTATTTCATTTCATGCATTGTTCAGACAAGGTTTTAAGTATTATTTTAATGATTTGAATGGTTCAATTTCTGTTTATAAGAATGGTGTCTTTGTGTTTGAAGCTTTACCTTGTGATGGTGTGTATGAAACAGTGACTTGTGTTGATAGCTTAGGTAATAATGTGTTTAATATTGACTTATCTAATAGTGTAGATAAGGCATGTTTGTGGCATTATCGTCTTGGACACATTAACAAGAAACGCATAGCCCAACTCCAAAAGGATGGAGTGTTGGAATCATTTGACCTAAAATCAGATGATATGTGTGAATCTTGTCTTTTGGGAAAGATGACGAAATCACCATTCACAGGGTCTTGTGAAAGAGGTGAAGGTCTGTTGGACCTCATACATACAGATGTATGTGGGCCCTTCAGATCAACTACAAGGGATGCTAATCGATTCTATGTGACTTTCACTGATGATTATAGCAGATATGGCTATATCTACTTAATCAAACATAAGTCAGAAACCTTTGAAAAGTTCAAAGAGTTTAAGCATGAGGTCGAAAATTAATTGGGCAGGAAGATAAAGGTACTTAGATCCGATAGAGGCGGAGAGTATCTTAGTATCGAATTCAATGACTATCTAAAAGAATGTGGGATAGTCTCACAATTAACTCCTCTTAGGACACCACAGTTAAATGGTGTCGCTGAGAGGCGTAATCGAACCTTGTTAGACATGGTTCGTTCTATGATGAGTCGTGCTTCGCTTCCTATTCACTTCTGGGGGTATGCCTTAGAGACATCCGTCCACATCCTCAATCTTGTCCCTACAAAGAAGATTTCCAAAACACCTCACGAAATGTGGACGGGGAAAGTTCCCTCATTAGCACATATTAAAGTCTGGGGTTGTGAAGCTTTCGTAAGACGAGAGACTCACGACAAGCTAGCAGCTAGAAGTGAGAAATGTGTTTTCATTGGTTACCCAAAACAGTCTTTTGAATATTTGTTCTACATGCCTAGTGAAAACGTGGTCTTTGTAGCACGAAGAGGAGTCTTTCTAGAAAGAGAGCTCATATTCAAAGAGGACAGTGGGAGCACCATTGACCTTGAAGAAATTCAAGAGTTAGCCAATGAAGGAACCTTAGATGACACTAGCACTCAACCAGAGGAAATAGTTCCTGTTGAACCAATTGATAACTCATTACCTCTTCGAAGATCCACTAGGGTGAGTGTGCCACCTGAGTTATATGGTTTTCATATTACATCAGATGGTGACACATTCATCAGTGATAGGACACTGGTAAATTTAGATGAACCAGTTACTTACAAGGAAGCAATGGCAGGCCCAGAGGCTTCCAAGTGGAAAGAGGCAATGGACAGCGAGATTAAGTCTATGTATGACAACCAAGTTTGGAATTTGGTTGATAGTGCACCAGGTCGTAATATAGTTGGGTGCAAATGGATCTTCAAGAAGAAGACATACATGGATGGAAATGTGCACACATTCAAGGCTCGACTGGATGCAAAAGGTTTCACTCAAACCCCAGGGGTTGACTATGATGAGACCTTCTCGCCAGTAGCTAAGATTAAATCTATTAGGATATTGCTCGCCATAGCTGCCTTTCATGACTATGAAATCTGGCAGATGGATGTCAAGACTGACTTCCTTAACGGGAAGTTGGCTGAGGATGTTTACATGAATCAGTCAGAGGGTTTTGTTGATGCAAAGTTTCCCAATAGAGTGTGCAAGCTTGAGAAATCCATTTATGGATTAAAACAAGCATCTCGCAGCTGGAATCTTTGCTTCCATGAGAAAGCAAAGAGTTTGGTTTCTCTAGAAGTGAAGATGAGTTTTGTGTGTATATCAAGGCTAGTGGGAGTATTGTAACTTTTCTGGTATTATATGTCGATGACATATTACTCATTGGTAACGACGTTCCAACCTTGAAAGATGTTAAGTCTTGGCTTGGAAAGTGTTTTGCCATGAAAGACCTTGGAGAGGCTGCCTATATTCTTGGGATTAGAATATTGAGAGATAGAAAGAAGAGATAATTGGACTTAGTCAGAGAACATACTTGGATAAGGTACTAAAGAGGTTTAGTATGGAAAATTCCAAGAAGGGAGAGCTACCTATCCAGAGCAATACCAAATTGAGTAAGACTCAATGCCCGAGTACATATGAGGAAATAGCTGACATGAGTCGTGTACCTTATGCTTCCGCTGTCGGATCGATCATGTACGCTATGACATGTACTCGCCCTGATGTGGTATTTGCTGTGAGCATGGTCAGTCACTATCAGGGAAACCCGGGTAGAGCTCATTGGATAGCGGTTAAGAATATACTCAAGTATTTGCGAAGGACAAAGGACTGGGTCCTTGTACTTGGTGGCAAAGATACTTTGAGAATAGATGGTTACAGTGATGCCAACTTTTAGACGGATAAAGATAACTTCCGTTCTCAATCAGGTTGGGTATTTTTACTAAATAGAGGAGCAGTTACTTGGAAAAGTTCCAAGCAAGATACGGTGGCTGATTCTACTTGTGAATCAGAGTATGTAGCAGCGAGTGAAGCGTCGAAAGAAGTAGCTTGGTTGAGGAACTTCATCGAATATCTCGGAGTTGTTCCAACCATCCAGGAACCTATGGAACTGTTTTGCGATAATGAAGGAGCAGTTGCCTTAACAAAGGAACCCAGAGATCATGGTAAAACCAGACATATCGACAGAAAGTACCATTTCATAAGACATAGAGTAGAAGAAGGCCATCTTGTTGTAAAGAGGGTATCATCTGAAGACAACCCAGCAGACCCCCTCACAAAGGGTCTGAGTAGGGTTAAGCATATTCAGCATGCTCGGAGCATTAGACTGAGAGATGATATTAGTTTTAGTAGTTAGATTAGTTTTATTCTGAAACTTGTAACAAAGTAAATGTAATTGACTTTTGGTGATTAAATAATAAAGTATTATTTATGAGTTTGGTTACTGCCTTTTGTCAATTGTTTCTTATTGTGTTTCATATTTTGCATGTTTTACTTCCTGAATAATATGATTATTTAAACTCCACAGTCGCTCGTACTTTTGGAAGTAAGTAGTGAATTAAGACTGTCATGAATTGGATTGCAGATTGTCTAAGGATAGATATAGCAATAGAATTGTTGCAATGATTCATGAGTACTCACAAATTGAATTTGAGTATTGGATAAACCCTCGCTCAGAGTATTACTTCATGGAATTCATCACGAGTAATACTGAGACGGTAATATCTTTTAATCTTGAAATGAAGATATATGAGTTGTAATTTGCAAATTCGGTTATACATTGGTGATACGAAAACGCATCAGTAACTTGGTGTTATAAAACGTATTGTCATGTATAGTTTGATAAGTAAAAGATAAAAGCATATGAGTCAACGTTTATTCGTTCCTTTTGCCCTAACCAGAAAAGCGATATCTGTGGGCCCCTCGATGATTTGGTGTTGACTTATGTGCTAGGCCCAGCCAGGACTAAATTGATGTGTTCAATTAGAAGTCCTATATCATCACAAATCAGAAATCGGGAAACATAGATTCTGGAAAAAGAGATTGATTACATTCCATGTCTTATGTCTGGGGATATCTTGCAGAACAAAGGATTATATGATCACTTATCTTAGGACATGTAACTGACTGGGTCAGAGTTCAGTAGCGGCTTTTGGAAGCTACAATTTGTTGATCAAATTTAGAAGTCATACTAGTAATTATAGTTACAAACTTATCCAAGTGGGAGACTGTTGGATTAGGTGTCTAAGCCCATAACTATAATTGGTATGTACTTGAATTGATAGCAGCACAGTCCTTTTGGGTTGCCCTCAAGCCTAGCAACTAGACAAGGAAATTATGAAAGGAGAGATATTTATTTATTATAACATTAATAAATTAATATAAATGATTTATTAATATGTTAAAAGGTTAATATATTAATTAGAAGTCATAATATTTAATTAATAGTTAGCCAGAAATTAATTAGAATTAATTTTGGGGTTAATTGTATTAATTATAAAGTGCAGGGACTAGTTTGCAATTATCTAATAGTTGAGTGGAAGGTTCCAGAGCCTCCTTGGAAGGGGTGGACGAAATCTATAGGGGAAACCCTAATGATTTTGTCCAAGGGGCTTGAATAAGGCCTTTGGATAAGCTTAGGCCCCAAGCAAAGGAACATTAGGGATTTCCCTAAACCCTAGATCCCTCAGCTATATAAGGAGCCTCCTGGCTCCCAAAATTGACACTCCTTCACTTGAAGAAACCCTACGCCGATTTTTGCATACCCTAGCCTCTCTCCTCACAAGTTTCCTTCTTGCTAGCTCTTGGGTGTGATTCCATTAGAGGCATTACAATTGTGGTGCTAGGCTTCCAAGAAGATCAAGATCAAAGGATTACCATATGTTTGCTATAACAATTGAAAGGTATGTAACTCTAGAACCCTAGTTGGTTAATTTTCAAAATAGCCTCTCTGCTTATGGTTCTTGTTTTGCAATTCAAAGTTATATGTTCAACAGTTAAAACATAGATCCAAAGTAGGTTGCATGTGAACTTATGTAACGCGCGTAAATCCGGGCTAGTCAATTTAGAGATAATAGGGGTCGAAATCGAATTTTCGACAAAAGATTATTTAGAATAAATAATCTTAACCAAGTTGTAGAATATGTTTCAAGGGTTCCGTACATATAAAGAACGCCGAAATCCGAGTTATAACGAAGAAGTAATGACCCGTCGAAGTTTCGCGACGGAACCGGCACGACACCGGGAAGCATAAATAGTGAATTTATGATAGAGCAACTCTTAGCCTTAGCAATCTAAACGGAAGTCGTAGAATACGTTAAACCGAGAGCGTGCATAAAAAGAACGCCCAAATCTGACTTCGTATGAGGAAGTTATGATTTTTCGAAGTTTCGGCTTAGCAGTGTACAGCCCGAAGTTCGAATATTAGATCGAGCGGTTTTTAGCCGACACAACCTAAACGAGAATCGAAGATCTCGTTAATAGTAGCGTGACGATAAAAAGACAGACGAAAACGGAGGTCGGATGAAGAAGTTATGAATTTTTAACGGACCAATCCTGTCCCGGCCTGGTAAAAATATAACTTTTAAAATAAATTCAAAATTAGCCGACGAAGTCTAAACGAAAGTTGTAGAGTACGTTCCCACCTACGCGTGGATATAAAGAACGTCAAAAACAGAGCTCGTATGCGAAAAATACGAATTTTTGAAGTCGGAGTATGAATTTACGAAGCCTGATGCGAACTCGATGACGTGGCCAAATCTCAGTCGTTCCTTGTTGCCCACGCCTCGCTTTGGATGGTGACAACTGGTGCGAGGACTACGCCCAGCGTAATTCGAGAACGCCGCGCGTAGTCCGAAGGAAGCCTTGCCATGTGAAGTACGCCCCGCGTCGGAAGGAGTTACGCCCAACGTTCCGACGCTTGTGCGGTTCCGAAAGTAGCCACGTTGCCCGAGCAGCTTCGCGACACGTGTGTACGGCCGAGCCCTTACGCTCAACGTAGGTCTGAAGTACGCTCAGCGTACTCCGAGGCCTCGCAGGCTATAAAAGGGAGGCGAGAGTTCCGGATTTTTCACACCTTTCTCACTTCTCTCTCTAACGTCTTTCTCTCTCTAACCCATTCCAACCCTCCTAAACCCTAGGGAACTCCCCTAGCACCCGAAGAAAGCCTCGAGGCTCCCGGAGTCCTGAGAAAAAGGGTCTTTCGGTTCGGAAACGCTGCTCCAAGCGAAGCCCGGTTTTCCTTAAAATCCGCTGTAAGTGAGCTACGCCTATGAAATTTTTAATATAGCTTTTAAATAATTATAGTAATGTTATTAGGTCCTTAAACTAATTATTTGGGCTATTATTATGAGTTATATAGAGTGTTGTTTAACGCTTATATAATAGTAATAATAGCTAGACTATTAATTAGTCGCGGTTAACGTTAGACTAAACCCTAGTGGTATTGATACTAGGTTTTGTCAAGGGAAAATTGTTTTGAGATAACGAAGCGCTGTCTGAGTTCAGAATCACCACCTTAACAAGTGAGTGCATAGTTACTTTCATCTTACACATAGATACAAAGTATTTTATATCAATTACGTGCTATGTGTGCATATTATCTGAATACTTGCTGTCTATGCTGGGTGAACGATTTTATACAAGTTTTAAATGATTTAAACTGTATATGGATTTTATATCTACAAAATGTGTTGGGTAAAACATGGGTAGATGAAATAGTTGCTGTGTGACAAAATAAAAATGATGAGAGGTGATATAGACCATGAGATGAGGGTGAGAGGTAAACCATGAGAGAAGCCTTTTACCAAAGTGTTGGCCCCGTCATCCAACAGAGTTTGGATGACAATCACAGACTATTCTAGACAGTCCAGTGGAACGCTAGCAGGATCGCAACCTGTAGGTGTTTATTTGAACTGTATATTCACCAGGTGTACCCTAAATACCCATTGACATGTATTGCGATTGTATTCTCGGAAACGATATTGTCGATAAACAAACCCTGGCGACTATGAGACGTGGTGCCTAAACCCTGGCGACTATGCGACTTAGTGTCTGCTGTATAAACCCTGGCGACTATGCGACGTAGTTCCTGTTGTATAAACCCTGGCGACTATGAGACTTAAAGCCTAAACCCTGGCGACTATGCGACTTAGTGCCTATTGAGTAAACCCTGGCAACGATGGATTTCGTGTCGATTCCTTAGGATGATCCTTAGGAAGGAATAAATGAGGAATAGCTAATTCTTAGGGTAGATCCTTAAGAGTAAAGAAGATAATGGGGATAGGTAATTGGGTTGATTGTTTGATGTTTAAACATAATAATTATATTATTGTGGGTTGAAAACCCTATGTACTCACCAGGTTTCCCAACCTGACCCACTCAAGCTTATTTGTATCACATGTGTCGATATGAAGCTACTTTACATTGAGAGATTTAAAAGGGATGTAGATCACTAATGTAAATGAATGTAAGTTCTGTTTATGCTTATGTTTCTATATTGACGATGACATCCCAAATGTTTTAAAATGAATAAAAATACATTTCTTCAGAAATGCTTTGATAATGTATTTATCATGTTTTTCTGGGAACAAATTCCGCAACATTTGTATTAAAAGAGATACTCTGATTTTTATAAAGCATAAACAAAATCGGTCTTTTTTGGCCATGAAAATGGGGATGTCACAGTTGGTATCAGAGCATTAGTTTAAGTGAACTAGGAATTTGTAGGATTTCTAGACTTAAACTTAGAATGCTAAGCGATGATTGTGAGGTGTGAGAACTAGCTTATTTTAGGAATTATGCCTAAAATGCTTTTATGTGCTAAGTGCTTTATGCCTGATATGCTGTTATTTGTTCGGATCTATGGTCTGTTTCCGACTGGATCTGGAAACATTATGTGTTTAGGATTCTAAACGTACGACTACAATATTAGAACTAACATGTAAACGTTTCGGAGTGCTAAGCACGGTTTAAACGACTATCCTAAATAAAGATCTAAATTCACCTTATCCGGTGTATAGATCAAAATGGCAAGAACCCGCAGTGGAGCCGGGAATGCAAATGGAAACAGAAACCAACCTCCAGTGATTGAGCAAATACCGGTTGTGGTAGCCTCTCCTGAGCCAATAACGATGGCCGAAGTGCAAGCGATGATCCAGATGATGTTGGATCGTCAAATGGAGGAAACCAGACGTTTGCTCCAACAGAATCGAGAGGAAACTACCATACCGATTGAACAGCCTGAGTTGAACGAAGGGCATTCTGAGGAGGGGAACTACAGTGGGCCCGTTGGTCAAGCCAACCCACTAATAGTTCGACAAAACAACCAGGATGACGGAGTCGAGAGGAATGGATGCAAGTACAATGATTTTCTGACTTGCAAGCAATCGACTTTCACTGGAAAGGAAGATTCGATCGGAGTCATGGATTGGATCTCGGAGATGGAGTTAGCTTTCATGACGTGTGGTTGCAGAGGCAAGTTACAGACCACCTTTGCAGTACGTCAGTTCCGAGGAAGCGCTGTGCGCTGGTGGAATACCCTGGGGAAGAATCTAAGCCCCAATGAGCCTCTGCAACTGACATGGGCAGAGTTTTTGGTGCAGTTCAAACGCAAGTACTGCTAGGCCCAAAACCTGCTCGAGCTAGAGAACCAATTCCTGACCTTGAAGAAAGGAAGCATGTCAATTGATGAGTACACCAACAACTTCACAGAAAAGATGGAGTTTGCCTTGCGTCTTGTGCCGGATGAATTAACGAAAATCGACAAGTATGCGAAGGAATTCCCATGGGAGTATACGGTGCCGGTACGTCAGGCACATACTCTGGAGGTAGCTATCTTGGCTGCTAAGTCTGTATAAGATATGATCAAGAGTAGAGCCGCCAACAAGGTCGAAGTTGGCGAGAAAAGGAAGCATGAGGGATCTTCAAAGACCAACAAAGGAAGCAAAATCTCAAAATTTGGAGGAGAAGGTGAATCTAAGTGGTGTGAGAAGTGTAAGAAGAAACACTTCGGAAAGTGTAGCGAGGAGATGACTTGCTACAAATGTGGAAAGACAGGGCATTACGCCAACAACTGCACATCCAACAAGAAGGTGTGCTAAGGATGTAACAAAGAAGGGCATATTTCTAGAGATTGCCCAAAGAAAAACGAGTCAGCAAGGCCAAACACGCCACCAAGGCCAATGGAATTTCACATGATCCTTGACGAAGTAGAAAACCATGCGAGGAATCAAGGATGAGGAATTCATACCCGAAGATCAAGTTAAGATGTAACCAAGGGGATAGAATCATATGATGTAGCCTATTAGAGGCATAGTCTAGGGTGAACTTGAATACCTATGTAATAGTTTCAAGAAATAATAAAGCCATCGTTTTGTTATCTGGTGTGTTAAACTGTTATGTGATTTTCTTGTATGGTGACTTGGGGACTGCGAGACAATACTTGGGACGAGTATGAGTAGGTGTGAAAGGTAGTAGATGCATATACTACCGGAAGCACAGGACTCACACTTGGATCAGGGAAAGTCACAAGGTTACCAAGAAACTAGTAATTGATTCCGTTTTATTCAAGCATGTCGTTACCATCGATTCGGTAATGACTAAGAAGATTTTTGTTATTCCGACCCTAGTGGTCATATCGAATTGAGTCCGACTACGGTGAGTATGATACGTGGTTCAGAGAACCAAGTCCGATGTAGCATCTGACTTAAGCTAGAAGCTTGAAGTGAAAGACAATCAAAGCGATCAGTAGAGGTATCGTGATAGTTGCTTGTAGCTAGGAATGATACCTTTGAAGATGTGATTATATCCCATTAGAACATGAAGGAAGATATAGTCTGTTCTGGAATTTGACTCTAAGAGACCTAAGTCTAAGCGTTGCAACATATGATGATTGGTCATTAGAATATGACACATCGTTCCATTGTAGTAATAAAAGAACTTATCTTAAGTTCGTATCCACTAAGGATCGAGATTGTGACTTGAAGGTCATAATTTGGAGTCTAACGTGAGATAAGGAGCAAGTGCAAGATTGAGCACCGCCTGCAGTCAACGAGTCCAAGAGTTAGATACTTGTTCGAAGAAACATCGAAGTTACGGTTATTACTTAGGATGAAGAGATAACGTATGGAGTCATCATGTGATCCCTGTTTCGTTGATGATTCTGGGACGTAATCATCCTAAGGGGAGATAATTGTAACGCGCGTAGATCCGGGCTAGTCAATTTAGAGATAATAGGGGTCGAAATCGAATTTTCGACAAAAGATTATTTAGAATAAATAATCTTAACCAAGTTGTAGAATATGTCTCAAGGGTTCCGTACATATAAAGAACGCCAAAATCCGAGTTATAACAAAGAAGTTATGACCCGTCGAAGTTTCGCGACGGAACCGGCACGACACCGGGAAGCATAAATAGTGAATTTCTGATAGAGCGACTCTTAGCCTTAGCAATCTAAACGGAAGTCGTAGAATACGTTAAACCGAGAGCGTGCATAAAAAGAACGCCCAAATCTGACTTCATATGAGGAAGTTATGATTTTTCGAAGTTTCGGCTTAGTAGTGTACAGCCCGAAGTTCGAATATTAGATCGAGCGGTTTTTAGCCGACACAACCTAAACGAGAATCGAAGATCTCGTTAATAGTAGCGTGACGATAAAAAGACAGACGAAAACGGATGTCGGATGAAGAAGTTATGAATTTTTAACGGACCAATCCTGTCCCGGCCTGTTAAAAATATAACTTTTAAAATAAATTCAAAATTAGCCGACGAATCTAAACGAAAGTTGTAGAGTACGTTCCCACCTACGCGTGGATATAAAGAACGTCAAAAACGGAGCTGGTATGCGAAAAATACGAATTTTTGAAGTCGGAGTATGAATTTACGAAGCCTGATGCGAACTCGATGACGTGGCCAAATCTCAGTCGTTCCTTGTTGCCCACGCCTCGCTTCGGATGGTGACAGCTGGTGCGATGACTACGCCCAACATAATCCGAGAACGCCCCGCGTAGTCCGAAGGAAGCCTTGCCATGCGCAGTATGCCCCGCGTCGGAAGGAGTTACGCCCAGCGTTCCGACCCTTATGCGGTTCCGAAAGTAGCCACGTCGCCCCAGCAGCTTCGCGACACGTGTGTACGGCCGAGCCCTTACGCCCAGTGTAGGTCCGAAGTACGCCCAGTGTACTCCGAGGCCTCGCAGGCTATAAAAGGGAGGCGAGAGTTCCAGATTTTTCACACCTTTCTCGCTTCTCTCTCTAACCCATTCCAACCCTCCTAAACCCAAGGGAACTCCCCTAGCACCTGAAGGAAGCCCCGAGGCTCCCGGAGTCCCGAGAAAAAGGGTCTTTCGGTTCGGAAACGCTGCTCCAAGCGAAGCCCGGTTTTCCTTAAAATCCGCTGTAAGTGAGCTACGCCTATGAAATTTTTAATATAGCTTTTAAATAATTATAGTAATGTTATTAGGTCCTTAAAATAATTATTTGGGCTATTATTATGAGTTATATAGAGTGTTGTTTAACGCTTATATAATAGTAATAATAGCTAGACTATTAATTAGTCGCGGTTAACGTTAGACTAAACCCTAGTGGTATTGATACTAGGTTTTGTCAAGGGAAAATTGTTTTGAGATAACGAAGCGCTGTCTGAGTTCAGAATCACCACCTTAACAAGTGAGTGCATAGTTACTTTCATCTTACACATAGATACAAAGTATTTTATATCAATTACGTGCTACGTGTGCATATTATCTGAATACTTGCTGTCTATGCTGGGTGAACGATTTTATACAAGTTTTAAATGATTTAAACTGTATATGTATTTTATATCTACAAAATGTGTTGGGTAAAACATGGATAGATGAAATAGTTGCTGTGTGACAAAATAAAAATGATGAGAGGTGATATAGACCATGAGATGAGGGTGAGAGGTAAACCATGAGAGAAGCCTTTTACCCAAGTGTTGGCCCCGTCATTCTGTAGAGTTTGGATGACAATCACGGACTATTCTAGACAGTCCAGTGGAACGCTAGCAGGATCGCAACCTGTAGGTGTTTATTTGAACTGTATATTCACCAAGTGTACCCTAAATACCCATTGACATGTATTGCGATTGTATTCTCGGAAACGATACTGTCGATAAACAAACCCTGGCGACTATGAGACGTGGTGCCTAAACCCTGGCGACTATGCGACTTAGTGTCTGCTGTATAAACCCTGGCGACTATGCGACGTAGTTCCTGTTGTATAAACCCTGGCGACTATGAGACTTAAAGCCTAAACCCTGGCGACTATGCGACTTAGTGCCTGTTGAGTAAACCCTGGCAACGATGGATTTCGTGTCGATTCCTTAGGATGATCCTTAGGAAGGAATAAATGAGGAATAGCTAATTCTTAGGGTAGATCCTTAAGAGTAAAGAAGATAATGGGGATGGGTAATTGGGTTGATTGTTTGATGTTTAAACATAATAATTATATTATTGTGGGTTGAAAACCCTATGTACTCACCAGGTTTCCCAACCTGACCCACTCAAGCTTATTTGTATCACAGGTGTCGATATGAAGCTACTTTACACTGAGAGATTTAAAAGGGATGTAGATCACTAGTGGAAATGAATGTAAGTTCTGTTTATGCTTATGTTTCTATATTGACGATGACATCCCAAATGTTTTAAAATGAATAAAAATATATTTCTTCGGAAATGCTTTGATAATATATTTATCATGTTTTTCTGGGAACAAATTCCGCAACATTTTTATTAAAAGAGATACTCTGATTTTTATAAAGCATAAACAAAATCGGTCTTTTCTGGCCGTGAAAATGGGGATGTCACAACTTTGGAATTGTTTTCTAGTTTATTTGTTTTACCCAAAACCCATCAATAAGTGTATGGCATTTTGATTAAAATAATCCTAGGTATGGTTCTTGGATTATAATATGTAAAAGTGATAATGATGATGTTGGAGAGGGAGGGGACGGTTGGGAGAGGGGAGAAAAGAGAGAGTTCCTAGCATTTTTATTAAATGTATCTAGTTTCTTATATAAACATTGGCATTTTATAGACGTGTGGTAAAAATGTTGTGTAATTGTGTAATTTGTAAGGTATAACAAGTAACTATTATGTTAATCAATATTGCTGAAAATAATATTAATAAATACGTAATTAAATCATTTCCCAATTTCATTTTGTAGAAATATGAGCGTCTATACGCGGTAGATTTCCGGATTTGTAGTATTTGACATTTACCGGAAAAATCAACGAAGTTTAAAATTAAATATTAGGTCATATTACGTTCTATAAAGTGTGTTCCAATACTTTATAATTATTGTTTATGACATGTTGTAGTGCGTTTAGTGCCGATGCCCGGTGTACATTTATCGTTTTATGTGACTGAATCGTCGTAACTTTTGAATGCGAGCTTCGTTTTTGACGTTCTATATGTCTACGGATTCGTAAACATAAATACCTCATGTCATGAATATTACTTACATTACAATAATTTTTGTGTGATTTATTGAATTTCTACGCTACTGTAGTTTATTATTCGTAATTAAAGTGTTTACTTGATAATTGATTTAAAATGACGTATGTAGTATTATAATATCCAATAATACAATAGGAAGGTTATGAAAATTACGTTTCCCCATTTTAACCTAAGTTATGCTTCAGCGGACTTTTGTTAACTTTTAGTGACCAAAATTGATGGGTGTCACATCATCCATGCGTTCAAAAGAATTTCATGCCAAAATTAGTTTTAGGTAGCGGACTCCTAGGGATTTGGAAATAGTTGGGGATACTTCTGTTTCATTTGATTCTCGCGTTCCCAAATAAACTCAGGTCCCGGCTTAACGTTCCAACGAACCTTTACTATAGGAATGGGACTTTGTTTCGTTTTCTTTACTTCCCTATCCATGATTTCGACCGGTTCTTCGATGAAATTCAGACTTTGTTGACCTCGATCTCGTATAACGGAATGACAAGAGTTTCGTCGGATAGGAATTTCTTAAGGTCTGATATGTGAAAGGTGGGATGTATATTGTTGAGTTCTTGGGGCAATAGGAGCTTGTAAGCTACATGACCTATTCTCGCGAGGATCTCAAAAGGTCCTATATACCATGGATTAAGTTTACCTCGCTTTCCAAATCATATCATCCCTTTCCAAGGAGAGGCTTTTAACAGTACCCGGTCACTAACCTGAAACTCCAAGGGTTTGCGTCTCCTGTTAGCATAGCTCTTTTGCCGATCTTGAGAAGCTTTCAGTCGTTCTTGTATCTGAACGATCTTCTCCGTTGTTTCCTGTATAATTTATGGGCCGGTGAGTGTGCTATTCATCAATTGTCCCTTAGTCAGTTGGGTATCGCCAACCTCAGCCCAGCATAACGGTGATATGCACTTGCATTCGTAAAGAGCCTCAAACGGAGCGGATTTTGTCACATCCTCAAACCAAAGATGGCGGAAAAGTCTGGGGGTGGAGGACTTCATGTATAGTATCATTACAATGAGTATAATAGTGAAGAAAGTAAATACAACCATCATAAATATAATCGAGAAAGTTACATGGTTTCATGTGTTACATGTTTCAAAATCGATTACAATATAATGATTAAAATGGATTTGCCTAACGCCGTAGCGTTCCATCCTCAAAAGCTGATAGTCGCCAGTTTTTATTGATCACCTAAGAATACAAGTAATTCTGAAAGAGCGTCACAATTAAGTTGGTGAGTGCATAAGCTTTTGTATACATAGTTGAAAACCTTTCTTTGTAAATGTAGTGTATGTTCAAGAAAAATCCAATATTTTCCTTATAAAATGAGTTGCAGTCTTAAGACTCAAAGACCGAAATGTACACGTATTTTCCATACTTATAATAGTGTATGCAGTTTTAAATGAATAAAACCCCTTTTGAACGTAGAAATTCCCGTAAACTATATGTGTCGTTATTTCCGTATGTGAGTTATTATAACCATACTATTGACATAGTGACCTGTAACGACGTTCTTTAGCCGTCGGATTGTTATGACATTTGTCACCCCAGACCTGTCGGTCTAGCTGTTGCAAGCAGCTTAGGTGTGGGTTGTCAATCCCAATATAGATCTATATACAAGTATCACGCTCTCCCTACAAAAGACTCTGATTATAAATACAGGATTTTAACCAGTACTCTAAGAGTACCATGAAGTAGTGCCTCACAACCTGATTTAATGAGTTTACGTGTAGTATGAATGATAAACCCTTTTTGTAGTGTGTGACATCCCCAAATTCACGGCCAGAAAAGACCGGTTTAATTTATGCTTTTAAAATAATTTCAGAGTAATCCTTTGATTAAAAGAGTTGCGGAATTTGTTCCCAAAACGAAATATGATAAAATAAGATTTACCAAAGCATTTCTTAAAGAAATGTATTTGTATTATATAACAAAACTCGGGATGTCATGTTCCGATACAGACCAAAAGCATAATCGGAACATTATAAGTCTTACAATAGTTATATACAACTATTTGCCTATAAACAAAATATCTTCACAAGTTGTCCAACTTATGCTCTCGCGCCACTACCTGTAATACAAAGAAACTGAGTGGGTCAGGCTTGGGAGCCTGGTGAGCATATAGGGTTTTCAACCCACAATAATGTAGTTATTACATTAAATCATAAACCAATCAACCCAATTAACCATCTCCATTATTTCGTTTAATTCTTAAGAATTTACCCTAAAAATCAATTTTCCTTCACTCATTTATTCCTAAGGGTTGACCTAAGGAATTGGTACAAAGTCATCATTGCCAATAGCACAGCTGCCAACGTTCTCTGTTAGGCACAGCTATCAATATTATCTTTTAGGCGTAGCTGCCAGGATCGTGTTGTTCTCAACCAGGTACAGCTGCCAATATCAACTACTAGGCGCAGCTGCCAATATTATCCTTTAGGCGCAGCTGCCGCGATATTTAGATTTCAACTGGTGAACACGTAAATCAAAAACACCTAAGGGTTATGGCGCAGCTGCCAATATTCATCTATATTATATTTCATCCCTCATTATTTATCTACCCATGTTCTTCCCAACATATTCGTAGATATAAAATCCATAAACAGTTTAAATCATTAAAAAAACTGTATAAAACATTCATTCAACATCTATCTCAAGTAAACAAACAATGTATAAACACATAGCACGTATTTCATAGAAAATACTTCATATCTATGTGTTAGAAGAAAGTAACTACACACTCACTTGATAAGACGATTATCGGACAACACTACGGCTCTTCAAGTAGTATTCTTCGATGAAACTGGGATATCTTCCAAAAACCGAGCTTCTCGCGGGCAGAGCTTCGGCTTAAAACTCTTTTCTTCTTGGGATCTTCGGAGCTTCGGGACTATCTTTGGATTTCGGGATGATACCGGTGCTTCGGGGGTACTTCAAGAGGGCTAGAGAGGGTATCGGGAGTGAGAGAGTGAAGGAATTAGTAACTATGGCCGGCTGCCATTCGGTTTCTATTTATAGGGCCATTTTTCTGGATTCACGTCGTGAATCTCAAAATTCATGTCGTGAGTTCAGTCAGTCATAGGTCATTGCATTCATCATCGGTCCACTTGCTCTGGAAGGCGTCACTTCTGAGTTCACGTTGTGAACACTGTGTTCACGTCGTGAGCTCTGACACTTCGTGCCCCGAACTTCAGAAATTCATATCTTTCGCGTACGAGTTCCGTTTTCGACTTTCTTAATATGCACGCGTAGGTGAGATTATGCCCTACAACTCTCGTTTAGACTCCGTCGGTTAATTTTGACTTTAACTTTTATTATATTATTTTTAGTAGGTCGGGACATGAAAACTCCGTTAGGAATTCACAACTCCTTCATCCTGGACGTCCGTTTTCATCTGTCTTTTTACCGTTGGACTACTATCGACGAGATCTTCGATTCTCGTTTAGATTATTTCGGCTAGAAATCACTCGATCTCATATTCGAACTTTGGGCTGCATACCGCTAAGTCAAAACTTTGAAAAATCATAACTTTCTCATACGAAGTCAGATTTAGACGTTCTTTTTATGCACGCTCTCGATTTAACGTATTCTACGACTTTCGTTTAGATCACTAAGGCTAAATATCGCTCTACCGTAAATTCACTATTTACGTCACGCAGTGTCGTACCGGTTCTGTCGCGAAACATCGATAGGTCATAACTTTTTCGTTATAACTCGGATTTCAGCGTTCTTTATATGTACGGAAACCTTGTGATATATACTACAACTTGGTTAAGATTATTTATTCTAAACACTTTTCTATCAAAAAGTCATTTTTGACACTTATCGTCTCTAAATTGACTAGCCCGGATCTACGGGCGTTACAATTATCTCCCCCTTAGGATGATTACGTCCCGAAATCATCAACGAGAATAGGGCTTGTATAATGATTCCATACGTTATCTTTCCATCCTAAGTAATAACCGTAATATATATGTTTCTCGAACGAGTATCTAACTCTTGGGCTTCTTGACCGCAGGCGATACTCAATCTTGCACCTTCTCCTCGTACTATGTTGGACGCTCAATCGTAACCTTCGAGTTACAAAATAAATCCTTAGTGAGGACTCCTTCTTCTTAGGATAAGTACTTTCCTTTATCTATTGTAACAGACCGATGGGTCATGCTCTAATGATCTCTCATTGTATGATGCAACGCTTAGACTCAAGTCTCTTAGAGTCAAATTCTAGAATGGATTATACCTTCCTTCATATTCTAATGTGATATGATCACATTGTAGCATGTAACAATTCTAGCTACTAACTTCTTTAACAACGGGCGCGATACAGTTAATCGCTTTGATTTCAATCTTTCAGCTTATGTCAGATGCTACATCGAACTTGGTTCTCTGAACCACGTAACAAACTCATCGTAGTCGGACTCAATTTGATATGACCACTAGGGTCAGAAAAAGGCGTTTTTGCTACGGAAGGAATCCGTTGCGAAAAACGCGTAAGTAGATCAATCAGTAATGTGACGTTGGAGCTACCACTACAAGAAAAACGCGTTTTTGCTACGGAAGGAATCCGTTGCGAAAAGCTGAAATTCCGTTGCAAAAGACTAATAGCGACGGAATTTGCAACGACCTATTTCAGTCCCTAAAAACGTTGTAGCGAGGGTTTGCAACGGAAAAGATAATTTCGTCACAAATGTGACAACGGAATTAAATCCGTGGTAGGTGGTATTCCGTCGTTTATTCCGTAGTAGGATTCCATCGCACAATCTGTGGTAGTTATTCCATCACAAATTCTGTGGTGGTGATTCCCTAGTAAATTCTGTGGTGGTGATTCCTTAGCAAATTCCATGGTGGAGATTCCCTAGCAAATTATGTGGTGGTTATTCCCTAGCAAATTTTGTGGTGATGAATCCATATCAAATTCCGTGGTGGTGATTCGCTAGTAAATTTCGTGGTGGTCATTCCTTAGTAAATTCCATGGTGGTCATTCCCTAGTAAATTATGTGGTGGTGATTCCGTAGCAAATTCCGTCGTGCTGAATCCCTAGCAAATTCTGTTTGATGATTTCCTAGCAAATTCTGTGGTCATGAATCCCTAGCAAATTCCGTTTGATGACTTCCTAGCAAATTTTGTGGTCATGAATCCCTAGCAATTTTAGTGGTATATATTATATACCAGATTCCATATGGACCGATGGATAATTGATTAATAAATTATATCCAAATAATTTTGTAGTAATATATGAAAAACAAAAAAAAAACAAAAAAATCATAACCATTATATCATAAAATAATAAAATAATTATTTATTACATGGAAAAAAGAAAGTTGCTACTCTAAAATACATAATCTGCAATAAACATATATCAACCTACTACTCTTGTTGTTTTGTAAAGCCATTAATAAGATCCAATGTTGTTGTAGTTGTTTTTCAAGATGCTCGACCCTTGCTTTGTTTTCCTCTTGTTGGGCATTCATCATTTCTTTAAGCTCTTCGTTTTGCTGTTTTTGTTTAGCAACAAGCTCCCTCATTTCTTCTATTTCATCATTTTTTCCGGAATGTAAGATACATCCGTTTTACCATTCCTATTGGGATTCGCCTTTGCAAAAGAGTCTAATCCATAAAGTCTTCTTTTTTATCATGACCACCAACAACAACATAAAATAGCTTGTCCTCCTCAAATTCAACACCTTCAGCTTCCAACTCTTCCCGTTTTTCTGTATAGGCCGCCTACAAAATAAAAATATCATAAGTTAAAAGATATCAAATTTAGGAATGATATTATGGAGTAGCTACAATATAAAAGTTTAAACTGAAATGAATATTACATGAATTTTTCTATCTTTTTCATTTGTGGAAGTGACTCCATCGTGATTCTTCGTGTGTGTATACAGGAACAATTCACTATGGGGTGGCTCATGTCCTAATTTCCTCTTCTGCATAAATACCATATAAAATGTCAAATATACAGATAAACATATATAAACATTGATACGATGTACCATTTAAAAAATTACCAAATCAGAAGCTATCTTCAAATGACTTGCGGATCCAGCGTTATGTGTAGATTTTGCTACTCCATCAGCCACACCGTTACGCCTATTTTTCTTGTTCTGCTCAGATTTTAGCTTGTATTCTTCTGTATTCCATTTTAATTGCCAGGAGTTCCAGACTTCCTGTGGAATATGAGCTGGTTTAAAGCCATGTTTGTTTCTTTTTGGGCTCCTCATGTTGAAGAGATATTGACCAAAACTTTCTGCCGCTTTCCTTGCCCAAGCTTGCCTCACCAGCGAGTCTATTGTTTCATCCCAGCAACACTTTTTTCTACACATTAACAATATAAACATAAGTTTAAGTGTAAATGTTTACCAAACAGCAATTTATCACATATAGTTAATCACCTGAAACTCCTCCCAATATAATTCGCGTATTTCTTTGCTTACTTTTGCCCAAGCGTACCCTTCTGGATCTACTCTTTGTTTAAAGGACTGACTAATAAAGTGTGCAAAAGGGCCTGGTGGCATTAGCCTGCAAGTAATCATGTGATGTGTTAAGTTATGAATTGATATGTACGTGTAAACCAAAAGTTTATACATATAAAAAGTTGTAATTAAGATTTGATTGGTAACTCACATTTTTTTTCCAAACATGAACAGTTAAACGTCCATTTGGTCCACAATCTTCAGAGGAATTGTTTTCACCTTCTACACTTTCCACTACAGATCCATTCATGGTTGGTTGTGTTGGTGATGGGGTAGATTCTAGGATAGGTGTTGTTGATGGGGTATATTTTAGGGTAGGTGTTGGCATAGATGTATATGTTGAGGATGTGATAGTTCCTTTACTTAAGGAGGGTGTGGTAGTTACTGTAGTTGTGGAGGATGGTAGTGTAGATGCAGGTTTTGAGGTTGTAGTAGTAGATATATGTGTTGATGATGTGGTAGTGGGTGTCGGTGTTAAGGATGGTTTAGATGATGTAGGTGCTGAAGTTTTGGTTATTGATGAAAGTGTTGAGGATTGTATTGTTCTAGTTTCTGAAGTTTTAGATGTTTTTTCTCAGGAGGGTGTGGATGCTGTAAGTGATGCCGAGGAAGTGGTAGTCATGGGTGATATTAATGATATAGGTTTAGGGGTTTTATTGGTAGATGTTATAGGTGCTTTGGATGTGGTTATTGGTATTGGGAAGTCGATTTCTTCATCTTGTAACTGTCTGTTTACGAATTTTGCAGCTGAAATCCTGTTGCGTTTCATAACTTATGGTGCAATGAATTTAGTTGGCTTCACACCGGGTGCTCCTTTTGCTTTCGAGGTGGACATCTTTCTGGCTTAAAAATTAACAAAAAATTGTAGTCAATACCAATGTATTAAAAATTATAAACTACTGATGACAAGAGAGACACAAACAATAAAAATAAATTATATATGAAGGCATTACTTTGCATGCAAACTATTGAATACAATCAAAACCAATTTACTTGTAATTTAAGATAATAATATACATGAAAATGATCAAAGAACAAAAAACGATCGATCATCATGATAACAGTAAATTAAATAAAAATAAATTTTAGATGAGTGACAACCTATATCGCCAAAGTCAGTGCACAAACGTATAATGAACAAAGATTTCGATCAATTAGCCGTCGGAGATGATGATTACAGAAAATGTAAACCCTAGTTCTAATCAGTAAAATTACCATAATATGCAGCATAAACGTGTGTAGGTTGGAGGGAAAGGAATTGTGAAATATTTTGAACCTCCGCTAATAAAAAATTCGAACTGTGCTAATTACCGCTAAATATTTAGTAATTCAAATTTATTAAAGTAGTTACAGATTGATAGATAAAGTATATACATTTAAATAACGTCAAGAAAGAACATAGACTAACGATGTGTTCATAGTATAATTTTAATTTAAAATTAAACACGAGGACTAAACATTAATAAACTATACATCTTTATGATTTTATGTTTAAACCGAAATTTATATACAAACGACGTACGGGTCATGTCAATATATATGGTAGTGGCTTATGGTGTCCATGGTATACCCATGGATGACATATGGATTACATATGGGTCATTGGTCAGCATGGTATTGGCTTATGGTTTATATGGATGACATATAGGTCATTGGTCAACATGGTAGTGGCTTATGGTGTCCATGGATGACATATGGATGATTGGTCAACATGGTGGTGGCTTATGGTGTCCATGGATGACATGTGGATGAGTGGTCAACATGGTAGTGGCTTATGGTGTCCATGGATGACATATGGATGATATATGGATTACTGGTCAACATGGTAGTGGCTTATTGTGTCCATGGATGACATATGGATGATTGGTCAACATGCTAGTGGCTTATGGTGTCCATGGATGACATATGGGTCATTTGTCAACATGGTAGTGACTTATGGTTTATATGGATGACATATGGGCCATTGGTCAACATGGTAGTGGCTTATGGTGTCCATGGATGACATATAGATGATGTATGGGTCATTGGTCAACATGGTAGTGGCTTATGGTGTATATGGATGACATATGGGTCATTGGTCAACATGGTAGTGGCTTATGGTGTCCATGGATGGCATATGGATGATTGGTCAACATGATAGTGGCTTATGGTGTCCATGGATGACATATGGATGATTGGTCAACATGGTAGTGGCTTATGGTGTCCATGGATGACATATGGACGACATATGGATGATTGGTCAACATGGTAGTGGCTTATGGTGTCCATGGATGACATATGGATGACGTATGGGTCATTGGTCAACATGGTAGTGGCTTATGGTGTATATGGATGACATATGGGTCATTGGTCAACATGGTAGTGGCTAATGCTGTCCATGGATGACATATGGATGACATATGGATGATTGGTCAACATGGTAGTGGCGTATGGTGTCCATGGATGGCATATGGATGATTGGTCAACATGGTAGTGGCTTATGGTGTCCATGGATGACAAATGGGTCATTGGTCAACATCGTAGTGGGTTATGGCGTCCATGGATGACATATGGATGACATATGGATGATTGGTCAACATGGTAGTGGCTTATGGTGTCCATGGATGACATATGGGCCATTGGTCAACATGGTAGTGGCTTATGGTGTATATGGATGACATATGGGTCATTGGTCAACATGGTAGTGGCTTATGGTGTCTATGGATGACATATGGATGATTGGTCAACATGGTAGTGGGTTATGGTGTCCATTGATGACATATGGATGACATATGGATGATTGGTCAACATGATAGTGGCTTATGGTGTCTATGGATGACATATGGATGATTGGTCAACATGGTAGTGGCTTATGGTGTCCATGGATGAAATATGGATGATTGGTCAACATGGTAGTGGCTTATGGTGTCCATGGATGACATATGGATGATTGGTCAACATGGTAGTGGCTTATGGTCTCCATGGATGACATATTGATGATTGGTCAACATGGTAGTGGCTTATGGTGTCCATGGATGACATATGGATGACATATGGATGATTGGTCAACATGGTAGTGGCTTATGGTGTCCATGGATGACATATGGATGACGTATGGGTCATTGGTCAACATGGTAGTGGCTTATGGTGTATATGGATGACATATGGGTCATTGGTCAACATGGTAGTGGCTTATGGTGTCCATGGATGACATATGGATGACATATGGATGATTGGTCAACATGGTAGTGGCTTATGGTGTCCATGGATGACATATGGATGATTGGTCAACACAGTAATGGCTTATGGTGTCCATGGATGACATATGGGTCATTAGTCAACATGGTAGTGGCTTATGGTTTATATGGATGACATATGGGCCATTGGTGAACGTGGTAGTGGCTTGTGGTGTGCATGGATGATATATGGATGACGTATGGGTCATTGGTCAACATGGTAGTGGGTTATGGTGTATATGGATGACAAATGGGTCATTGGTCAACATGGTAGTTTAACTTACAGAGATTCCCTAGAAAAAAGTCCATAAATTGCACTAGTAGAACTTCAAGATGATAGCTACTAGATTTCGGGCTCTAGCGGTTGCAGGGCTACTCTGGAATAGTAAAAACTAGGGAAAATAGGGCTATAGAAGTTAGAATTAAAGAGAGAAACTTGTAGGGTTGAGGAGAATGAGCTACATACAAACTACAATTTATAGGAGGCAAAAACGCCATGCGCGGTGCCTAAGGGCAGGTGTGCGCTGCTCATCTGCTTGGCCACTACTCTCCCCTATGAAAGCTTTTCACGTGGCGATCAATCGCTGAGACATCGTGGTAGCTTCTAGAAGGTTGTGTGCGAGGCGCACACGCGTGCAAGGATTTCACAATTTCAAAATTACGCGACTTCTTCATACGAGTTCCATTTTTGACGTTCTTTATATCAACGTATTGTTCTAGTTTCTGAAGTTTTAGATGTTTTTTCTCAGGAGGGTGTGGATGTTGTAAGTGATGTCGAGGAAGTGGTAGTCATGGGTGATATTAATGATATAGGTTTAGGGGTTTTATTGGTAGATGTTATAGGTGCTTTGGATGTGGTTATTGGTATTGGGAAGTCGATTTCTTCATCTTGTAACTGTCTGTTTACGAATTTTGCAGCTGAAATCCTGTTGCGTTTCATAACTTGTGGTGCAATGAATTTAGTTGGCTTCACACCGGGTGCTCCTTTTGATTTCGAGGTGGACATCTTTCTGGCTTAAAAATTAACAAAAAATTGTAGTCAATACCAATGTATTAAAGATTATAAACTACTGATGACAAGAGAGACACAAACAATAAAAATAAATTAGATATGAAGGCATTACTTTGCATGCAAACTATTGAATACAATCAAAACCAATTTACTTGTAATTTAAGATAATAATATACATGAAGATGATCAAAGAACAAAAAACGATCGATCATCACGATAACAGTAAATTAAATAAAAATAAATTTTAGATGAGTGACAACCTATATCGCCAAAGTCAGTGCACAAACGTATAATGAACAAAGATTTCGATCAATTAGCCGTCGGAGATGATGATTACAGAAAATGTAAACCCTAGTTCTAATCAGTAAAATTACCATAATATGCAGCATAAACGTGTGTAGGTTGGAGGGAAAGGAATTGTGAAATATTTTGAACCTCCGCTAATAAAAAATTCGAACTGTGCTAATTACCGCTAAATATTTAGTAATTCAAATTTATTAAAGTAGTTACAGATTGATAGATAAAGTATATACATTTAAATAACGTCAAGAAAGAACATAGACTAACGATGTGTTCATAGTATAATTTTAATTTAAAATTAAACACGAGGACTAAACATTAATAAACTATACATCTTTATGATTTTATGTTTAAACCGAAATTTATATACAAACGACGTACGGGTCATGTCAATATATATGGTAGTGGCTTATGGTGTCCATGGTATACCCATGGATGACATATGGATTACATATGGGTCATTGGTCAGCATGGTATTGGCTTATGGTTTATATGGATGACATATAGGTCATTGGTCAACATGGTAGTGGCTTATGGTGTCCATGGATGACATATGGATGATTGGTCAACATGGTGGTGGCTTATGGTGTCCATGGATGACATGTGAATGAGTGGTCAACATGGTAGTGGCTTATGGTGTCCATGGATGACATATGGATGATATATGGATTACTGGTCAACATGGTAGTGGCTTATTGTGTCCATGGATGACATATGGATGATTGGTCAACATGGTAGTGGCTTATGGTGTCCATGGATGACATATGGATGACATATGGGTCATTTGTCAACATGGTAGTGACTTATGGTTTATATGGATGACATATGGGCCATTGGTCAACATGGTAGTGGCTTATGGTGTTCATGGATGACATATAGATGATGTATGGGTCATTGGTCAACATGGTAGTGGCTTATGGTGTATATGGATGACATATGGGTCATTGGTCAACATGGTAGTGGCTTATGGTGTCCATGGATGGCATATGGATGATTGGTCAACATGGTAGTGGCTTATGGTGTCCATGGATGACATATGGATGATTGGTCAACATGGTAGTGGCTTATGGTGTCCATGGATGACATATGGACGACATATGGATGATTGGTCAACATGGTAGTGGCTTATGGTGTCCATGGATGACATATGGATGACGTATGGGTCATTGGTCAACATGGTAGTGGCTTATGGTGTATATGGATGACATATGGGTCATTGGTCAACATGGTAGTGGCTAATGCTGTCCATGGATGACATATGGATGACATATGGATGATTGGTCAACATGGTAGTGGCGTATGGTGTCCATGGATGGCATATGGATGATTGGTCAACATAGTAGTGGCTTATGGTGTCCATGGATGACAAATGGGTCATTGGTCAACATCGTAGTGGGTTATGGCGTCCATGGATGACATATGGATGACATATAGATGATTGGTCAACATGGTAGTGGCTTATGGTGTCCATGGATGACATATGGATGACATATGGGCCATTGGTCAACATGGTAGTGGCTTATGGTGTATATGGATGACATATAGGTCATTGGTCAACATGGTAGTGGCTTATGGTGTCTATGGATGACATATGGATGATTGGTCAACATGGTAGTGGGTTATGGTGTCCATTGATGACATATGGATGACATATGGATGATTGGTCAACATGATAGTGGCTTATGGTGTCTATGGATGACATATGGATGATTGGTCAACATGGTAATGGCTTATGGTGTCCATGGATGAAATATGGATGATTGGTCAACATGGTAGTGGCTTATGGTGTCCATGGATGACATATGGATGATTGGTCAACATGGTAGTGGCTTATGGTCTCCATGGATGACATATGGATGATTGGTCAACATGGTAGTGGCTTATGGTGTCCATGGATGACATATGGATGACATATGGATGATTGGTCAACATGGTAGTGGCTTATGGTGTCCATGGATGACATATGGATGACGTATGGGTCATTGGTCAACATGGTAGTGGCTTATGGTGTATATGGATGACATATGGGTCATTGGTCAACATGGTAGTGGCTTATGGTGTCCATGGATGACATATGGATGACATATGGATGATTGGTCAACATGGTAGTGGCTTATGGTGTCCATGGATGACATATGGATGATTGGTCAACACGGTAATGGCTTATGGTGTCCATGGATGACATATGGGTCATTAGTCAACATGGTAGTGGCTTATGGTTTATATGGATGACATATGGGCCATTGGTGAACGTGGTAGTGGCTTGTGGTGTGCATGGATGATATATGGATGACGTATGGGTCATTGGTCAACATGGTAGTGGGTTATGGTGTATATGGATGACAAATGGGTCATTGGTCAACATGGTAGTTTAACTTACAGAGATTCCCTAGAAAAAAGTCCATAAATTGCACTAGTAGAACTTCAAGATGATAGCTACTAGATTTCGGGCTCTAGCGGTTGCAGGGCTACTCTGGAATAGTAAAAACTAGGGAAAATAGGGCTATAGAAGTTAGAATTAAAGAGAGAAACTTGTAGGGTTGAGGAGAATGAGCTACATACAAACTACAATTTATAGGAGGCAAAAACGCCATGCGCGGTGCCTAAGGGCAGGTGTGCGCTGCTCATCTGCTTGGCCACTACTCTCCCCTATGAAAGCTTTTCACGTGGCGATCAATCGCTGAGACATCGTGGTAGCTTCTAGAAGGTTGTGTGCGAGGCGCACACGCGTGCAAGGATTTCACAATTTCAAAATTACGCGACTTCTTCATACGAGTTCCATTTTTGACGTTCTTTATATCAACGTATTGTTCTAGTTTCTGAAGTTTTAGATGTTTTTTCTCAGGAGGGTGTGGATGTTGTAAGTGATGTCGAGGAAGTGGTAGTCATGGGTGATATTAATGATATAGGTTTAGGGGTTTTATTGGTAGATGTTATAGGTGCTTTGGATGTGGTTATTGGTATTGGGAAGTCGATTTCTTCATCTTGTAACTGTCTGTTTACGAATTTTGCAGCTGAAATCCTGTTGCGTTTCATAACTTGTGGTGCAATGAATTTAGTTGGCTTCACACCGGGTGCTCCTTTTGATTTCGAGGTGGACATCTTTCTGGCTTAAAAATTAACAAAAAATTGTAGTCAATACCAATGTATTAAAGATTATAAACTACTGATGACAAGAGAGACACAAACAATAAAAATAAATTAGATATGAAGGCATTACTTTGCATGCAAACTATTGAATACAATCAAAACCAATTTACTTGTAATTTAAGATAATAATATACATGAAGATGATCAAAGAACAAAAAACGATCGATCATCACGATAACAGTAAATTAAATAAAAATAAATTTTAGATGAGTGACAACCTATATCGCCAAAGTCAGTGCACAAACGTATAATGAACAAAGATTTCGATCAATTAGCCGTCGGAGATGATGATTACAGAAAATGTAAACCCTAGTTCTAATCAGTAAAATTACTGTAATATGCAGCATAAACGTGTGTAGGTTGGAGGGAAAGGAATTGTGAAATATTTTGAACCTCCGCTAATAAAAAATTCGAACTGTGCTAATTACCGCTAAATATTTAGTAATTCAAATTTATTAAAGTAGTTACACATTGATAGATAAAGTATATACATTTAAATAACGTCAAGAAAGAACATAGACTAACGATGTGTTCATAGTATAATTTTAATTTAAAATTAAACACGAGGACTAAACATTAATAAACTATACATCTTTATGATTTTATGTTTAAACCGAAATTTATATACAAACGACGTACGGGTCATGTCAATATATATGGTAGTGGCTTATGGTGTCCATGGTATACCCATGGATGACATATGGATTACATATGGGTCATTGGTCAGCATGGTATTGGCTTATGGTTTATATGGATGACATATAGGTCATTGGTCAACATGGTAGTGGCTTATGGTGTCCATGGATGACATATGGATGATTGGTCAACATGGTGGTGGCTTATGGTGTCCATGGATGACATGTGGATGAGTGGTCAACATGGTAGTGGCTTATGGTGTCCATGGATGACATATGGATGATATATGGATTACTGGTCAACATGGTAGTGGCTTATTGTGTCCATGGATGACATATGGATGATTGGTCAACATGGTAGTGGCTTATGGTGTCCATGGATGACATATGGATGACATATGGGTCATTTGTCAACATGGTAGTGACTTATGGTTTATATGGATGACATATGGGCCATTGGTCAACATGGTAGTGGCTTATGGTGTCCATGGATGACATATAGATGACGTATGGGTCATTGGTCAACATGGTAGTGGCTTATGGTGTATATGGATGACATATGGGTCATTGGTCAACATGGTAGTGGCTTATGGTGTCCATGGATGGCATATGGATGATTGGTCAACATGGTAGTGGCTTATGGTGTCCATGGATGACATATGGATGATTGGTCAACATGGTAGTGGCTTATGGTGTCCATGGATGACATATGGACGACATATGGATGATTGGTCAACATGGTAGTGGCTTATGGTGTCCATGGATGACATATGGATTACGTATGGGTCATTGGTCAACATGGTAGTGGCTTATGGTGTATATGGATGACATATGGGTCATTGGTCAACATGGTAGTGGCTTATGGTGTCCATGGATGACATATGGATGACATATGGATGATTGGTCAACATGGTAGTGGCTTATGGTGTCCATGGATGACATATGGATGATTGGTCAACACGGTAATGGCTTATGGTGTCCATGGATGACATATGGGTCATTAGTCAACATGGTACTGGCTTATGGTTTATATGGATGACATATGGATGACATATGGATGATTGGTCAACATGGTAGTGGCTTATGGTGTCCATGGATGACATATGGATGACATATGGGCCATAGGTCAACATGGTAGTGGCTTATGGTGTATATGCATGACATATGGGTCATTGGTCAACATGGTAGTGGCTTATGGTGTCTATGGATGACATATGGATGATTGGTCAACATGGTAGTGGGTTATGGTGTCCATTGATGACATATGGATGACATATGGATGATTGGTCAACATGGTAGTGGGTTATGGTGTCTATGGATGACATATGGATGATTGGTCAACATGGTAGTGGCTTATGGTGTCCATGGATGAAATATGGATGATTGGTCAACATGGTAGTGGCTTATGGTGTCCATGGATGACATATGGATGACATATGGATGATTGGTCAACATGGTAGTGGCTTATGGTGTCCATGGATGACATATGGATGACATATGGATGATTGGTCAACATGGTAGTGGCTTATGGTGTCCATGGATGACATATGGATGACGTATGGGTCATTGGTCAACATGGTAGTGGCTTATGGTGTATATGGATGACATATGGGTCATTGGTCAACATGGTAGTGGCTTATGGTGTCCATGGATGACATATGGATGATTGGTCAACATGGTAGTGGCTTATGGTGTCCATGGATGACATATGGATGATTGGTCAACACGGTAATGGCTTATGGTGTCCATGGATGACATATGGGTCATTAGTCAACATGGTAGTGGCTTATGGTTTATATGGATGACATATGGGCCATTGGTCAACATGGTAGTGGCTTATGGTGTGCATGGATGATATATGGATGACGTATGGGTCATTGGTCAACATGGTAGTGGGTTATGGTGTATATGGATGACAAATGGGTCATTGGTCAACAAGGTAGTTTAACTTACAGGGATTCCCTAGAAAAAAAGTCCATAAATTGCACTAGCAGAACTTCAAGATGATAGCCACTAGATTTCGGGCTCCAGCGGTTGCAGGGCTACTCTGGAATAGTAAAAACTAGGGAAAATAGGGCTATAGAAGTTAGAATTAAAGAGAGAAACTTGTAGGGTTGAGGAGAATGGGCTACATACAAACTACAATTTATAGGAGGCAAAAACGCCATGCGCGCTGCCTAAGGGCAGGTGTGCGCCGCTCATCTGCTTGGCCACTACTCTCCCCTATGAAAGCTTTTCACGTGGCGATCAATCGCTGAGACATCGTGGTAGCTTCTAGAAGGTTGTGCGCGAGGCGCACACGCGTGCAAGGATTTCACAATTTCAAAATTATGCGACTTCTTCATACGAGTTCCGTTTTTGACGTTCTTTATATCATTGCATAGCTATCAACGAGTCTACACCTTTCATTTAGACTCTGCCGGCTAATTTTGACTTTACTTATTTCACATAGGCTTAGACTGTGTATTACGTATATTGCAATATACCCTATTTAAGCACGTATATTGCACATAATTACACATAAATCACGTAATACTCAAATAATTCTTCTTTATTACTTCGAAATAGGTTACAATTGTTGGCCCTAACTATTTCATCCTCTTATTCATGCCTGGCGGGAAACGCGTGTGTTACAATTCTCTCCACCTTAGGATATTTTCGTCCTCAGAATCATGCATCAACAAACAAATGTGGATAACGACTCATCATGCCGTCTACTGCTCCCAGGTGAGGTTCGACCCATTCAAATATCTCCATCGCACAAGCACTAAATCAACCAACTTACGTCGTAACTTCTTCGTCTTACTGTTAACAATCACTTCGGGCACTTCGATTAACCTCTTGTCTTCATCAATCCTTATCTCCGAAAATGGAATTATATTAGGGAATTTCCCCGCAAACTTCCTTAAATAACACATGTGGAATGTGTTATGAATACCATCCAGTTCTTCTGAAAATTCCAGCTTGTGAGCTTGGTTTCCAACTCTCTGAAGAACCTTGAATGGCCCAATAAATCTTGGACTCAGCTTTCCTCTCTTTCCAAATCTTATAAGTCCCTTCCATGGAGAGACTTTGAGAAACACCAAATCTCCAACTTCAAAGGTCATTGTTAGTTGCTTCATGTCAACATAGCTCTTTTGACAATCTTGAGCTGCTAACATCCTTTCTCTAATCACCTTTTGCTTTTCAGTAGTCTGATGGACTATCTTGGGACCCATAAACTGCTTCTCTCCAGCTTCCATTCAATAAGATGTCGTAGGACACTTATGTCCGTACAAGGCTTTACAAGATGTCATCTTCATGCTTGAATGGTAACTATTATTGTAGGAAAACTCTACTAGGGGTATATGTTCATTCTGGTTACCTTGGAATTCTAGGGTACATGCTCTTAACATATCTTCCAGTGTTTGCATGGTCCTTTTGCTCTGACCATCAGTTTGTGGATGGTAGGCCGTACTGAAACACAACTTCATACCCATTTATTCTTGTAGGATCTTCCAAAACCTCGATGTGAAACGTTTGTCATGATCTGACACAATCGTTAAGGGAACACCATGAAGTCTTAATATCTCCTTCATGTAGACATTTGCAAGCTTATCTATAGGCCACTTCTCATTGGCCGCTATGAAGTGTTCACTTTTTGTTAATCGTTCTATGATTACCCAAATCATGTCACAACCTTTCTTGTCATGGACAACTTGGTCACAAAATCCATGGTGATTGTCACACCCCGATCCTTGTCGGAATCGATCAAGGCGTGATATATTGTTCAAAGTCTCATGACAACTATGTTATAATATGATTAGATTCAATTAAGTACTAAGTATGCAAACAAGATCCACAACATACAAATACAAATCCAAATACGAACAACCTTTATTACATCAAATTTAAATAGTCTTGTGGATTTCTAAGGCACAACCTATTTTTCATCAACTTCATTCTTCAAATCTGCATCATGGGTAAAAACAGGTCAACTACGAGAGTTGGTGAATAATCTAATTTTAGTAGAGAAAATTGTGAAGTTGAAACATTTATAATTTGAAATTTGTTTTCTTTTGAAGTCGGCAAACAATTGTATTTGAGATAACGGTTTATAAATCAAAAATTGATTAACAAATGATAACAACAACAATAAGTCCTCACCATATATATATATATATATATATATATATATATATATATATATATATATAGGATGGAGCATCTAATCATCAAACACACTCAACCACGTGCGATCAATCACCTTAGCGTCCCAAGGCGGGGTGGTCAACCCAATAGCGCTATTATTGTCCATAACGTACCTCAAGAATACGGGCATAGTCATGGAGATTAGACTAAAAATGGTAATGCACTACAAGTACATGTAGCGTAAACAAACAATAGTTATACAATTAATGACTCACGTATAAATGTCCCAACAATGTCTCAATTGTGATAAAACAATAAAATGAAGTTGGAACATATTAGAACCACATGATACACCCCAAAAGTATTGAAAATTATAAAATATGGGGTAGATTACTCACATTAGTCCCAAAACGAAATGCGTGTGTCGTACGATAGACGGTTCGGGTCAAAATGGCGTAGAACCTAATATAATTAATAGTTTTGGTTTAGGAACTGCTAAATGAGAATGGAGTATTAATACAAATAATTAAACACATATTCTTATATTAGATGAATTAACAATAATTCATTTTGATTAGAATATTAAGATATTCATTTGTTAAATGCGTTTTAAATTGAATTAATTACTTTGCATAATTAATTTATATTTTCAATTTAGGCCAGATTTTAATAATTTCTTATTAAAATAATAACTTGCTCAATTATAATTATTTACAGATTTTAACAATTATTTATATGAAATAATCATTAAAATGCATTTTTACATGCTTAAATACTTAGGAAAATGGTTTTAAATAGTAAACAGTATTGAAAATTTATGAAATTATTAGGAAATCATTATTTCATACAATATTAATTACTGTAAAATTTTTATATTTTTCTGAACTGTTTTAGTATTTATTTAATACTTTAATGATTAAACAACAACAAAATCCGGGAAAAATAATAATGATTCCCAAAAATTCTGTAAAATTAACCATAGTTTTATAACATGATATAGAGCCCATTGTATAAGTTTCGGATATTTGTGACTATGGGAAGTATTTTTTATATATTTCATTATTAATTAATAAATAAAATCATAAATAATAGTAAACAGTAATATAAATGCATGAAACTTCATAAATTATGTTTAATCAATTCATTGGTCATCCCAGAATTTTCTCAGAATTTATTGAATGCAAAAAGTATTTTATGTGAATTATTGCCCTACTTTATTGCAATAATTATAGTAATTCAATAAAAATAAGTTATTTTCTGAAAATTTCCAGAACTTCTTATTTTATTGATGGGATTCTGAGAAAAATCAGGTTTATGCATAAAATGAGTTTTAGATAGTTTGGTGGATTTAATTTGTTTCTTGTATGAATTTGAAACTTTTAACAACATACCTTGATGAATGCTTCAAGAGGGATGAAGATTTGAGTATAATAGATTGTTCTTGGCTGGAATATGAGTATTTCTTGGATGAATTTCGAGATTGAGAGTGAGAGAAAGAATAGAGAAGGTTTAAGTGGTGAAGAGAATAATGTGTTGGGAGAAAAAGGAAGGAAAGTGGATGGGAGGTGTGAGTGGGAGACCATGGGAATAATCTTTTTGCTTTTGGTGGTCTTCATAATTTCCCACTAACACAAACATCTTTTACATAATTAATATAAGAGTTTTATAAAATTTAAAGTAAAGTTTATAAAAATAGAGTTTTATAAAATTTAATGTAAAGTTTATAAAAATGGAGTTTTATAAAAGATAGGTTATCATTTGATTATAACAATCTACTTTGATTTGAAGTTTAATTATAGCATTCAAGTTTGATTCTTTTAATTTAATTAGAGCATTATACTTTGATTTGATTTTAATATGGTATCATAATTTAATTTGATTATAGTTATAACGTTGTACTATACTATGTTGCTATTAACGTCAATTTATATCGTAGTGTATGGGTTTTGATCCTATTAGCGTCAAGTAATCTTGAGTAGGGTTTGTTAAATTTCCAATTGGGTTGGGTTGACCCGAATCCATTTTAGGCGGATGTCACAGTGATGTCTTCCCATTTACCCATGGGTACTGCTAAGGTTCCAAACCCCTATACGGTTTCTGGTGTTGCACCTTAACTGTCGCACATGTTACACACTCAGGTACATACTTAGCAACATTGAGCTTCATTGTCAGGAACCAATAGTAAGGTTTCAGATCCTTATACATATTGGTACTATCTTGATGAATCGAGTACATGTTATTGTGAGCTTCTTCCATGAGAAAATCACTCATTCCTCCCATCTTAGGCACCCAAATCCTGTTTTGGAATACCTTCAACCCTTAGTCGTTTGTACTGAATTCCAATGTTTTGCCTAAACGCTCTTATTTTCGATTATTTCACTACAAAGCTTCCTCTTTAGCCTTTTCAATTTTTTCCATAATCGTTGAGATAACTTCTATTCTTAATTCTCTTGTCCTTTTTCCTTTCCAGATTTATCTTTCTACTCAAAGAAACTGCTACAATATTGTCTTTACCAGGGTGTTAAAGGATCTCGTAGTCGTAATCCTTGTGTAATTCTAGCCAGCGTCATCCTCTCATATTCAATTCCTTTTGATCGAAGAGATACTGGAGACTCTTATGATCAGTGTAAAGCTTACACTCTGTGCCATAAAGATAATGTCTCCATATCTTCAGTGCAAAAAATATCGCTACCAACTCCAGATCAGGAGTGGGGTAGTTCTTCTTGTGCTCTTTCAGTTGTCGAGATGCATATGCTACCACTTTATCTCTCTGGGACAGAACACAACCTAACCCAACCCTAGATGCATCGCTATAGACTACGAAGTCTTCAATTCCATCAGGTAAAGAAAGAATTGGTGTTTCACATAATTTCTTCTTTAACTTCTCAAAAGCTTCTTTGTGCTTCTCATTCCATGTATATGTAGCTCCTTTATGAGTCAAAGTTGTTGATGGATCAGCTATTGAATAAAAGCCTTGGATAAACCTTCTTTAATATCCAGGTAATCCTAGAAAGCTTCAAATCTTGGTGGAGCTTTTTGGTCGTTCCCACTTCATCACAACTTCGATTTTTTCTGCATCAACCATTATTCCTTCTTGGTTAACCACATAACCCAAGAATTGGACTTCCCCAATCCAAAAATCACACTTGTAGAACTTTGCATATAACTTCTCATTCTTTAGAACTTCTAACACTTCTCTTCAGTCCTTGTCGTGCTCTTGCTGGCTCTTTCAATATATGAGAATGTCATCTATGAACACTATTACAGATTTATCTAGAAAAGGTTTACAAACCCTATTCATTAAATCCATACATGTTGTTAGAGAATTGTTTAGTCCAAAAGATATAACAAAAAACTCACAGTGTTCATATCTCGTTCTGAATGTAGTCATTTCTATATCCTGCTCTCTTACCTTCAACTGATGATATCCTAACCTACGATCGATCTTCGATAAATAGCTCGCACCCTGCAACTGATTAAACATGTCGTCAATCATTGGCAATGGGTACCTGTTCTTCACTGTTTCCTTGTTCAGCTCTCTATATGCACATTATCATGCTCTTATTCTTCTTCTTCACGAACAACACTGGAGCCCCCCAGGGTGATGAACTAGGTCTAATGAAAACTTTGTCCAACAACTCCTGAAGTTGCATCATTAGCTCCTTCATCTCTATTGGCGCTAATTGATAAGGTGCTTATTCTATCGGTTTAGTACCTGGTAACAAGTCTATCCTAAAATGTAGTTGTCTATCAGGGGAAATCTAGGAAGATCTTCTGGAAAGACTTCCGGATAGTCACAAACTACTGGTATCCTTTGCGTCTCCTTCTTTTCCTTCTTTGTGTCGATCATAAATTCTAAGTATGATGTTCATCCTTTGGACAAACACTTTATGGATTTCATCAGGGAGATGATTCTAGAATTTACTCTACGTTTGTCCCTGTACACCACAAATGGTTCTCTTCCAGGTGGTTTAATCACTATAATCTTCTTTCTACACTTGATGTTGGCGTCATTCACACTAAGCCAATCAATCCCTAACACTATGTCGAATTCATTTAACTAAATGGGCAATAATTCCTCGTGTAATATATTCCCATTCAATTCAATGACGATGTTCTTTATACAATCCCTAACAGGTACGAATTTGCCAGTAGCAACTTCTACTACTAGAGCACTATGTAGTTTATCTACTTGCAATGCTATTCTTCTACCAAATTGATGCGATATAAATGAGTAATTAGATCCATAATCAAACAATATATTGGCAGGAAATCCATTTACAAGAAAGGTACTTGAAGCAACATCTGCTTCATGCCTTGTTGCTTCTAGAGTCATCTGGAATGCTCTTACCTTTGGCCTAGGCAGCACATTAGGCTTTGCAACCTCATTCTTTTTCAGGCACTCCCTTGTTATATGCCCATTCTTCATTACATCCATAACACACCTTCTTGCTAGATGTACATTCATTGGCGTAGTGACCAGTCCTCCCACACTTGTAACAGGTTAAATCCTCGCTACATTTCCCAGAGAGCTTATTCTTGCACTTCTCGCACCATTTTGCTTCTCCTCCACCTCCAAACTTATTGGAACTAGATTTTGAAAATCTGCTCTTCTTTTTGGACCTTGGAGATCCATCAAACTTCATTTTCTCTCCTACCTCTGTCCTCTCCAGACCATTTTCCAAAAGTTGGGTCTCCACATTCTTCACTACTTAGACGAATGTCTTCAAAGTAGTTTCCATTTTCACTGTTAGACCAAAGTCTATTGACAATCTATTAGCAAAACTCTCTATCTTGGAGTGTTAAGTAGGCACCAAGTGGGGGAATGGCTTCATCTTCTCGGTGAATGTGGTGGCATACTCATCAACGCTCATTTTCCCCTTCTTCAGGTTTTGAAACTCGTTGTTCATGTCTATCAGATCCATCTCCAAGCAGTACTGCATCTTCAACTGCTCCAGGAATGTCTCCCAAGACATATTCATGGCTTCTCCATGTGTCATTGTATCCGCCAACAACTTCTACCAACTTAAAACCCCGATCTTCAGTTGTCTGACTACCAAGACGGTTTTCTGCTTGTTGCTACAGTTATAGCTCTCAAATACCATCTCCATCTAGGAGATCCAATCCATAATCTCTTATGGATTTGGGCTTCCAGAAAGACTGGATGGCTTGGCACCTATGAAGTTCTTATACTTGCACCAAATTCCATCATATCCTTCATTTGGTTGGTTCCTTCCAACCATTTTTGGCTTATCTTGGCTAATAAACCGACTATAGTTTCCCTCCTCAAACTGTTCCTTTTTCAACTCACGTTGTACAATAGGTGTAGTAGGTTCTCTTTTATTTTCCCAGAGTAGACGTCTTGTATCCTCTATTTGATGGTCTAGCATCATTTGCATCATTTCCTGAACTCCTTCCATCGTGATAGGTTAGGCGCAGGGGCAACGATTAGTGCATGCTCAACCACATGTTGCTTAGGCTGCTGCTTTCCATTAGCAGTTCCTAATCCGTTGTGTGTTCTCACCATGGCGTTCTATACACCAAAGAAGACGTTCAGTATATAGTGACAAAAATTTAAGATAGGGAAATATCTATTTACGATAGACATACAAATCTTCTTATTACTCCGAAAAGTTATATGCAACTTCTAATATCACAATTAAACATTTAGAAACCTGAGCACATAAAATTTCCAAATCCAGTTGGCAATAGGCCATAGATTTGATTCAAATAATAGCATCCTAAGGCATCTTATAAATCATTTAGCACATAAAAACAATTTAGGCATGTTCCTTAAAATAAGCTAGTGCACATGTCTATTCAGGCATACTTCCTAAATACAGTAGACATTCATATCACAATCAGCGCTTGACATTCTAAGTTTAAGTATCGAAATCCAACAAATTCCTAGTTCGCTTAAACTAATTCATTGATACCAACTGTGACATCCCCAATTTCATGGCTAGAAAAGACTGGTTTATTTATTCTTATATAAAATAAGAATATTCTTTTTAAAGAATAATATTGCGGAATTTGTTCCCAAAAACATGATACTTATATTATCAAATCATTTCCAAAGAAATGTATTTTTTATATTAAAAACGTTGGGTCATCATCAATATAGTACATCAGCATAAAAATAAATAATACAGGCCTCATAAACATCTATCATTCTATACCCTATAATCCATAAATGTCTCATTTGATCATCAGAAATGTGCTCTCGTGCAACTACCTGTAATACAAGAAACTGAGTGGGTCATACTTGGGAGCTTAGTGAGCACATATGGTTTTCAACCCACAATAATTAAATTCTTTTAATGATATAATTTTCACCAAATCATTTAACCTGGTTACCCATTCCCGTCATCCTCAATTTCTATACCTAAAGCATATAATTTTAAGGACCTATCCTAAGCATCATCTTCGGGATAGAAAATAATGCTCAGGGGATTCCTTAGCAATATATGTCAATAAGGCAACCAAGGGGTGGGGGATGGAGTACACCTAGTGAACACTTAGTTCAAAAACACCTACCGGTTGCCAACCTGCTAGCGTTCCACTGGACTGTCTAGAATAGTCTGTGGTCGTGATGCATGCTCTGCTAAATGACTATATCATCTTTAAAGTCAATGCCTCTCATCATCTATTTCATCTTTCATCTCTCATCATCTATATCATCTTTCATCTTTCATCATCTATATCATCTTTCATAAACCCATCTCTACCTAATATATTTATAGGTATAAAAATACATATACAGTTTAAATCAAGTAAAACATGTATAAATCATTCATTTAGCATACATATCAGGAACACAAATAATAGGAACATATAGAATGTCATTATCTTAAATACTTCATATCTATATGTACGATGAAAGTAACTATGCAATCAATTGTTAAAGTGATGACTCGAAACTTAGACATCGCTTCGCTTCTAGCAATTGACTTTTCCTTTGACGTAACCTAGTGTCATTATCACTAGCTCTTAGTTTATTATTTTCTTACAGCTAATGAATAATCTATATTCCTTAATAATCCCAACGTCTATTGATCTATAGTTGATAAGGGACAACTAGGTAGGTTCATATCGGAGATAGGGTTCTTTTGGTTTACATAGTATACTGTTTGAAAATCCCATATTAAACACCTCACTAAATCCATCCTAGACATCATCTCCGTAAGTAGATCAATTAATAATGTGACGGTGGAACCACTGAAAAATCTTATTTATAAATTCATAACAACGACTATGAATTTAAATATAAATTACACTAAAATAAAATAATGTGTAATTTAACTTACAGAGATTCCCTAGAAAAAAGTCTGAAAATTGCAATTGCGGAACTCCGGGTTGATAGCTACTATATGTCGGGTTCCTAGGAGTTGTAAGGCTACTTTGGAATACTAAAAACTATTAAAAAAAATAGGGGCTATAGCAGTTAGAATTTGAGAGAGAAACTTGCAAGGATGAGGAGAATGAGCTGCATACTAACTGCTATTTATAGGAGGGAAAAATGTCATGCACGCCACACACCTTCTTGGGCACTACTCTTCCCCTCTGAAAGCTTGACACGTAAAGATCAATGGTTGGGGCATCGTTGCAGCTTCAAGAAGGTTGTGCGCGAGGCGCACATGTGTGCAACGATTTCAGAATTTCAAATATTGTGTAGTTCTTTGTACGAGCTCCGTTTTTCAACATTCTTTATATCCACGCATAGTGTGACAACCCGGAACTTCTATCTTGTACAACTATTCGATTCAATCAATGTTAAACTCGTTTTTGTTATCTTTTAGCACTGTTTAAGGGTTCGTTTATGTGTTCTAAGCTTGAGTACAACCAAGGTTGAGATTAGGGATGAGTTATCAAGTCGTAAAAGTAGCAAATCGGGCCATACACTCCTTTAGGAGGAGTGTACAACCGTACACATGGGTGTACGGCCGTACACCCCCTTATGGCCGCACACCCACCCCTATATATATGGGTAGACCTCCTTTCCTTCACTCCTTTCTTCCCTTGGTTGCACACTACTCCATTCTCTCTCAAGTTTCTTCAACTGTGAACCCTCCAAGGCTTCAAAAACGTGAGTATTCCATCCTCTAACTTGTTACACTTGAAAGACCCCTAGATCTAAGCCTTGATTCTTCAAGTTTCATCATGTTCTTCATCCTTTGAAGGAGTACGGCCGCACACCTTCATAAGGTTGGCCGTACACCTCCTTAAAGGCTCTCCAAAGTGAGAGTTTGACCCTTATCTTCTGGTTAGATATGAACCTAGCCCTTATGCACCTTAAAGTCGACAACTTTGGCATGATCATGAAGGGTGTATGGCAGCACACCCCTTGTACGGCTGCACACACCCCTTAGGGCCGTAAACCCACTCTGATGATCTTTATTCGCCTCAAACTTGCACTACAACTGAGCATGGGACCTAGAACACTTCTTGGATGCTACTTAGGGCCTTAAAACACCTCAACATGCACACTTTTCCATGAGTGTACGGCCGTACACTCATGGGCCGCACACCCCTGGCCGTACACACCCTTAGGGTAGCCGTACACCTCCCTCGCTCAATCACTTATGGTTTTGACACCTAGTTCAAGTGTTTCCAAGTCCATAGAGTGGTTTCCCATCATGGCTAGTAGTAAAATACCCTAATTTGACTCCTATATGTGTTATAACTATTGGGTTATGAGCATTCTAACACTCCTAAGTGTACATGCAACCCTAAATACCCTGGATCTATGTTTTCTCTTTTATACATACAATTATGAACATCCAAGGTATTATCCTAATCTAGCATACAAAATAATAAATATAACAAGATAGAATACATACCTCTTTGATGTAGAATGTCTTCATGAAGCTTGAGTGCCTAGTGCCCCAAGTGTGACACCTCAAATGGTTCACACAACACCAAATACACTTGGAATAACTTGAGAGAAACTTGAACACTCCTTGAAATCGTCTAGCCCTCACACTCACACATTAGTGCCCGATTTCTTGAGCCATGGGATTCTTTTATATGGTGGCTATTAGGGTTACACCATGTAACTCATAACTTTACCCATTCCTTATGCTCCATGGATTTTAACCTCCATGGAGTATCCATGGGTCACCCCATGGACTTAGTCCAACATAAGGAATCTTGGATCACAAGCCCACATATATAAGAATGAATGATTTACACAATCAACCCATATATTTAATTAGTCTCCTTTTGATCACTTAATTAATTCCAAATTAATTCTTGATCAATACTAATTAAATAACCTTATTAATATATTAGAACTTATAATATATTAACCAACCTTAAGTGTTATTTCTCTCATTATAGTCTATCCAAATGCATGATGCCATGCAACCCAAATGGACCATGTCGGGTCGGGTCAAGTCTTACCAATTATAGTTATGGACTTAGACATTAATCCAACAGTCTCCCACTTGGATAAGTCTACAACTATTATTGCGTATGACTTCAGGAACCGATCAGCAATCGTAGCTCTCAAAAGCTTCTGTCGAACTCTGACCTTGTCGATGAACTCTGACCTTTGTAAATGACTTGTCCATTAGATAAGGGATCATATATTCCTCAATTCTAGATATCATATGGACTGAGACATGGATTATCAATCATTCTCTCTGTCCATTTGTTGTTTCCCGATTTCTGATTCATGATGACTGACTGATTGAACAAATCAAATCAATCCTGGCTTGGCCAAGCACTCACATGTATCATCTTTAAATCATCGAGGGGCCCACAGATATCGCTTTTATCCCGAAGGTAAAAGGAATGGATAAACTTCGATTCATATGGCTTGTTCTACTACTTGTTGAATCATACACAAAGGCATGTTTTATAACATCGAGTTACCAATGCGTTTTCATGCAATCAATGTATAACCAACTCATAGTAATAACTCATATCTCTAGGTTTGAAGAATATAAGATATTATCGTCTCATGATCACTCGTGATAAAATCCATGAAGTGATTCAAATGAGCGCGGGTTGAATCCAATACTCAGAACTTATGAGCACTCATGAGTGTTGTAGCACCACTTTGTCCACCAACTTGGACCTCTACACACCAACCCATGACAGTCTTGATTCATATCTACTTCCAACATATGACCGACTGTGGATGGTTTGAATAACTTAATCATTCAGGAAGAGCAACTTAGTTATTCTGGAAGTCAAAACATGCAAAGTGAAACACAAGAACAAATGAATCAAATATGGTATCAAACCCTATGAATATAAATAAACACTTTTATTTATCACCATACTGATTACTCATTATTCATTGTTTCGGTTTTATCAACTTTATACTTGAATTTAAAACAATAGTTGTCCCATGCTCCAAGCATGTACACAATGTTTTCTAAACACTAGTCATGTCATACACCAAGTATGCATACTATGTTTGTCTATGATCTTTACTTTGTAAAATAGATCAATTGAACATCACTCCAATGATCCTCTTTTCACAGTCCCAAATCCTTACTGCAAATACAAGAATTCCAAATTCATGCCATTTACTGAAATATGTTAGATTCTAAACTTATATGCATTGATCCTCTTAATGATTATGCACAAAGTCAGAAAGACTTGACAAAAATCATTACAGAGCATTCCAAAGGAGATCAGCTCCTTGGAAACATCCTTCTTTCATTAAGTTTTCTAATCTTACACAGATTGAATAATTTCTAACTTTGAAACATTTCCATATTCCATTTTGACTATCACTTCTGATCAAGAGTTGCCTCCTTACAGATTATGTCAATATGGTCCTTCCAGAATTAACATTATACTTCCAACTGTCCTTGAGCAACCAATCTTTGGTAAACCTTAGATTGTCCTCGACAATTGCTTAATCATTTTAGTCATATCCAATTCTAGACCTTTTCCCTTCATAATGCCCCAGGCATTTGGAAAATTTTAGAAAGGATGAATATAGCACATGTAATCGATCCTATATCCGAAGCATATGGGACACGATTCATGATGTCTCACATAAAGACTAAACCAGTCTTTTGCTATAATATTTCCATTTCAATTTGCCAAGTTCTCAAAATTCAGATTATGAAAAGGGATGTCGTAATCATAATCGAATTTTAGAACGCAAATAATGGACCCATATATAGAATTTCCTTATGTTGAGCCATTCCAACATGAAATTCATATATATATATCCTTGATTAAATACGATTAAAATCTCAATCTAAGCTTTTAGAATTGAAATGAAGTATAATTTCCTCTCCCTTAATTATAGCAAAACAACTTTTTCAACCCCTGCAACCTCACGAATTGAAACTTTTGTTTTCTATAATTAACATTGCTAACTTGCAACCTTTGTCATAATTATCATGCTCCCACTAACATGATGATTATTAGCATAACACTTATGCTCCCACTAGCTTTGACATGTACTCAGAAATCAGCTGACTTTCTTACCAAAGTTCAGATTTTTGATACTAGATTGTTTTGATAAAACTTTATCAAAATCATACACCTCTCTTAGATAGCTCACATGTGTGTCTAAACAATTTTAGAACTATGAAAAGGGATGTCATAATCATAGTCTCAATTGTTTAGACCTTTGCCACTTCTCACAAGTCCATGTTAGTGTGCCGGTAAACCACACACGCTCCACTAACGACTTTGAGAATGCAAATATCACAATTGCTATCTAGCTAAAATCTACTTAGTGAAAGTGTTTCCTCACCATCATTTTCATGAATCAGAGAGAAACCTTATGACACTTAGATTTAATAGTGTATGTGTTCTTATCCATGTGAATTTGTCAAAACCATAATCACAAGAAAAGGTTAGTGACAAATCCAAACTCATATTGATTAAACTTGTGCAATCTTAAATTCTTGCCATTTGGCAGCTCAGGTGCCTGCCATTGCTTCCAAGTAGTTGTGCAACCAATTGAGAACTCTCAGAACTCCTATGCAAAGCCAACTTGAATAGGCACAAAAATTTCAACACGATAGGTTATAAACCTCAAGTCGTGTGCTAGTGAAGGACTTTAGGTTTTATTCTTGATTAAGTCTTGAAACTTTCAAGAGCTTTAAGACTCCCACTGTCCTCTTGACATATAAGACTCCCTTGGTCAATTATTCAAGAGATAGTGCGGATTCTTTATCAAGACTAACACTTTACACAATTGGCCTAAGTTGGTCTCTGTTTTATCCAAAACATCACAACTTACCAATTTCAAATGTACAAGAGTAGATAACCTTTTACTCTTACATTTGACTAGTGTTAACAAACCCTCTTTAAGATATGTCACTCAAGTTACAATCTTGGAGTATGACTCTAAGAATTGTTTTGGAACGAAGTATGACTCATCTTTTTGATTTAACCATTTCAACAATTCATGACTCCTCTTCTTAGTCATAAGAATGCACTAAGATGACTTTAGAGGACCAATTGTGATATGGTATCTTAATCATTAAGATGATCATAAACATGATACTAAAGTACTCTCCCATCTTTTCAGATTTGAGAAACTTTTATCTTTCTTCCATACTTTGATTCTTCTTATTCGTTCTGTCTCACATTGAAACTTCTCCAATGCTACAGACTTATACTTAAACTTATAAGTATAACCATATTTACTGAACTTAAGTAAATCATGACGAATAGTCTTCTTGATCTTTTGTGGTGGACTTGACCAGTGCACAAGAATATGTACTCGATCCCTTAGTCCTTTCCTTATTCACATAAGGAATTAGTCTTAATTTTCCAAGCTGAAAGTTCTCATTCATCATACTATACAACTTGCATGATTCCAAGTTTCGGTCCAATTGAACATTGGGTGATGAGAATCTTTCCTTATTTGGTAATATTAGACACTACCACAACCGAAAGAATCAAATCCATTTTTCCAATATTGCTATCAATGGAATCTTATAAGCAACAACTTTTCACAAATGCCATTGTAAGGATACTTAAAATAAATAAAATCAAAACCTTTTTCTTTTATTTTAAAACTCTGCGGAAAAACTTATCCTTACAATCCATATGAAAACCTTGTTGTTATCTATTCCTAAGCAATATAAATATCATAACTCTTAAGTAATAGCCCAAAATTCTGATCACCAAACCATGCGATTCAAATCCATCTTCGCGATCAGAATCAGCATGTACTTAATAGAGTTAGACAATGGACTTTACCTGAAGTAGAGCCAAACTTATTGACTTTAACATCCTTAGGTAAATTTGGCAGCTTCGTAACCAATGCCCCTTCCTTTGGCAATAGTTACCTATGGACCCTTGATAATGGGACTATCTCAGACTTCGCCTCTCTCATTACCATTGGGTCAACCGAGTTGACTATGGCCGATCCCTTTCCATTGGGAAGAGAGAGCTTTACTGGATATCCAATGTCATCATTGTCAATGTCCATAGCATTTTAGGAAGTTGATCTTAGCAAATAGATAAGATCATTAAGGGTCTTGTCTTAGTCTGTTTCATAGGATTCCCAAAAGAACTCACTATGTGACTTAGAAAGTAGTTGAGCCACCAACTTTCTCAAGACTTTGACACCCAACTCTCCCGGCTTGTCAATATGTGACTACATCTCCAAGATGTGATCACACCTAGACCTTGCCTTGCCAATAGAGCTTGAGTGACCTTAAACTTTTTAGGAACTTGTGGGTTAGGGAGAATAATTGGAGGAGGTGAAAGAAGTATGATATCCATGGGACATCATCTTCATTTAGGAAACCTTGTTTCAAGAGATTTGGGAAGATCATAAATGTCTAGACCAGACATCTTTTTGGGAGATACTCAAGATAGTTGATTTAAAGTCCTTAATATGACACCCAAGATGAAATATTAAGGCAAGGACCCAACAAACTATTTTATAACTTAGAAGAGGGATGCTGTAATCCAAGCTATAAAATATTTGAAGGTAGGTGAATGACGATTCACCAATTTCCACCATGAAAAACGAAATAATTTATTAGGTTTTAATTGGATTTGAAAGTCCTAGATCTTTGAGATTCATTGAACTGTTCAAAGGCATGTTTCAATCTCGAGTGTGCCCTTCAGGTTTTGTGACTGGGATGCCGAGGATCACAAAACAAGGTGTGAATAACCATGCAAATATACTTGGTACCCTTATAATTTACCCCTTAATCAGTGTGCCGGTTAACCATACACGCTCTACCGATACTATGATAAACATTAAGTTACCCTTTGCCTACCTTGTTAAGTCCAGGTTAGTGTGCCGGTTAACCACACACGCTCCACTAACGACTTAAGCAAAGTGCAAAGTGTAATTTCATGGGTTAGCACCAAATTCTTATTTTCCTAAGTAACTAAGATTGGGTATTAATAAGAGTTTAGTTACTTAGTATTTATCATTAATACTTTTAATGAAAGGAGAATTATAGTCCTTGTCCTACCCGTTCGGCTAACGACCCTCCACCAGTCAAGGAAGCGGTGGGTGAGAGTGGACACCCATTAAACTGCCATTTTATAGGCAGTAACCTTATACCCCCCTTATAGACCGGCTTCGTGAATGAGGCCTACTAACGGTAAGACTGACTTTACTCTTATACATATATATAAATATTATTAACTTATAATATTATAAAGTAAAAGGGTTGAATTTTAACTTTTAAAATTCTAAGGGCTAACTTGGAATTAAAGTATTCATAAGTGAAAACTTTTCAAATTCCAAAACTTGAGGGCAAGTTTTGAAACAATTCAAAACTAATTAATTCCATAACTTATGAGTTTAAAGTAGTTTTAATTAAAAAAAAAACTCTTCAACTTCCATAACTTGAGGACAGGTTATGGAAGACTTTAAACTAATTAATAAAAAAAATAACTTTTTTTTATTGTAACTTATGGAACTAATTAAGGTTACACTTTTTTTAATTTAATGAAGAGACTCTTGAACCTCCATAACTTGAGGACAAGTTATGGAGTCATAAAACCATTTAATTATAACTAGACTCTTCATTTTGTAACCTTTGCCAACTTTTATGAGTTTTATGATTCTTAAATGTGATTTTTCATATAACTTGAGGACAAGTTACAAAAACACACTTTGGAATCAACTCTTAGATTAAAATGGATTGAAAACAACTATTTCACACAACTTTTCTATTAATCTAAGAACCTCATAAGAACAAGATAATTCAAATCATCAATCTTCAAGAAATTAGCATGAACATACAAACTAATACAAATCTTGAAATTATGACAATTATCTTAGAAATTGGATTAGCATGAACATTACCACATCAAAAACAAGTTTACAAAAACATCTTAGGGTAATGTTCCTAGTCCAATTCCAGCCAAAACAATCGAATATATGCATCCAACACGATTTTTCAGCTACTTTTGCAAGTATAACAAGAAAACAAACCAGGATCTGATACCACTATTGGGTTATGAGCATTCTAACACTCCTAAGTGTACATGCAACCCTAAATACCTTGGATCTATGTTTTCTCTATTATACATACAATTATGAACATCCAAGGTATTATCCTAATCTAGCATACAAAATAATAAATATAACAAGATAGAATACATACCTCTTTGATGTAGAATGTCTTCATGAAGCTTGACTGCCTAGTGCCCCAAGTGTGACACCTCAAATGGTTCACACAACACCAAATACACTTGGAATAACTTGAGAGAAACTTGAACACTCCTTGAAATCGTCTAGCCCTCACACTCACACATTAGTGCCCGATTTCTTGAGCCATGGGATTCTTTTATATGGTGGCTATTAGGGTTACACCATGTAACTCATAACTTTACCCATTCCTTATGCTCCATGGATTTTAACCTCCATGGAGTATCCATGGGTCACCCCATGGACTTAGTCCAACATAAGGAATCTTGGATCACAAGCCCACATATATAAGAATGAATGATTTACACAATCAACCCATATATTTAATTAGTCTCCTTTTGATCACTTAATTAATTCCAAATTAATTCTTGATCAATACTAATTAAATAAAATTATTAATATATTAGAACTTATAATATATTAACCAACCTTAAGTGTTATTTCTCTCATTATAGTCTATCCAAATGCATGATGCCATGCAACCCAAATGGACCATGCCGGGTCGGGTCAAGTCTTACCAATTATAGTTATGGACTTAGACATTAATCCAACAATAACATGTTAAATAGGATCCAATTGTGTTCGAGGCTTCACTTGACACTCAACATCTCATATCGATCTTTCATACCAACCACTCACTCGAGGTGAGTTCATACCCCTACATTTCACGAGTTTTTAATGTTTTTAGGGGGGGGGGAATACAAGTAAAAGCACAAGTAATCTTGTGTTCAAATATATTTTTTGTTTAATATATTTCCATTATTAAATATAGAAATCAGTTTTACAAAACGTGTTAGGATACAAACCTTGCAAAAGCAGTTTTCAAAACTAAGGAAATGAACTTATGAATCATGAAACAAAAGATATTATTTTATAAGGATTCATGTTAATAACAAAAAGGGTTTTTCCTGTATTATTACTTGTAAAGTCGTTAATCTAATTGGAGACACGTCCTTGGGCACTTACAAACTTAAGTAAGTGGAGGACTACCCCTTATGAACCAGAGTCTCCTGGAGGGAGAGCGTGATTTTTGTGTATAGATCTATACGGGACTGACTATCCCGCACCTTGCTGCTAGCTACAGTAGGACCGGCAGGTCTACGGGTGACAAAGTCATAAAGGATACTGGTTCCCGATTCGCGCCATATCAAGTTAATGTATGGTCATAAAGCTCGCAATGTAGATAACAACGATGTATTTACGTAATAATAGATCGAACGAACGAACTTTAGAGTTAATAACTAAGTGATCACAGAAGGGTATTAACAACACTTTCAGGATTCAGATCACCACGTTTTCAATTAGTTTTATTTATGTAATAAGACTAATATACATTACTGGGAGTAGCCAGGGTTATCAAAAGTAACAATGCTTAAACAATATAAGTATGGTAGATACTTGTACTTTCCGATTTAGAACTGGTAATTCAATAACTTTCACAAAGGGGAAATGCAGGATTTCCCAGGGGTAAACATCAGTATTTTATAAATAGATGGTTTATTAATCAACTAACGAATATTCATATTTCTTCCATAACTCCTTGGTTTATGCGTGACTAGTATCAACCAAGAAGTCGTAGAAGAAATGGGTTTAAACATGCTTTTCATAAGAAAATATGGGATTTTCTTGAGGAACACTTTCAACAGATATCAAAGGATCATTTTACTTAAGGTTTATACATTTATTACACCAGATAATATAAGGTTTTCTGAAGAAAGATATCGCACTTTTCAAAGGAACTGAGAACCGTCTTTCTAAAACAAAATGCTTATGAACTCAACAGCTTTATGCTGATACTCTTTCAAAACATACTTGTATTCTCAGGGCTCTAGTACACAGGTACATCCCCGAAGCTTTTGAGAAGACTGCCTAGTACCGTACTGCAACTCCTGACGTTTTCTGTATCTACTTTGATGTTTGAATTTGAAATATTTAAAATACCTATGTAAAACTTATACTTATTAATGCAATGGTTGGTTGTACTTTGATTACTATAATGCATGCGTTGTGATACTTACATGACGTCCTCCACCCCCGAACGTTTCCGCCGTTCCGGTTTGGGGGTGTGGCAGATTGGTATCAGAGCATTGTTTATAGTGAACTCAGTATATCAATCATAAAAGATATACAACCATAAACACATTGGGATAAAAACACTCTGACCAAGAATTATACTTTAAAAATATATCAATATTTTATAAAAGTATAAATATATTCAGAATATGTATATGCTAGAAAAAGAATCACAAGAAGAACAAAACAAAAGTATTTGGATGTTGGACACTGCAGTTAAACCTGGGTAGTTATGTAATCATGTCTAGAATCAATATAGCCTGATCAACTATATTTATTCGGGACATGACCAACATGTGCTTGGGAGTGACTGTGGTGTTGCGGCAAGCCTAAAACTTACCAAGTATATGTACACCAGTTATCGGTAGAACAAAAACTTACGACTTAAATACTATAGGAGTAATTTAGTTACTATAAGATAACAACAAAGTATCAAGCACACAATTATAATACTATAGGAGTATTATTAGACTCGACGTTTATTAACTATCCCCTTCGCCTCTATTCTCGCATAGATAGCATGGTTGGATTCAATCTTCCTGGCGACCCGTACTTTCCCAACCAAGGAAATAATGGATGACTCGAGGAAGAGCCAGAAGAAAATCATGAAATTCCTTTGGACGATGACTTCGCCGAACAATTTCCTGAAGAGGCTAATTCAGAACCTGAAGTCGAGAACCTACCTCAAGTGGCCCCAATACCAAATCCTAACCACCGACTTGAATTCCGAGGTCCAACGCCTATGTGGGTTGAGAGTTTGAATAGGTGGAGCCACGAGAAAGGTCAACCCCTCCCATACAATGGAAACTGCAACTTCTACAATCTGAACGAAGGAGGCCCCGCAGACAGGGCCCTTCCAGTCCTGATACGCCGAGTGGCTCGCAATGTTGAGCTAGATGTGTCAACCCTTCAGCGAATTGTGGAACTCGAAGCGGATTCAAGCACCAGCACGGATCACATTCGTCGCCTTGAAATTTCTCATGGGAGAGCTATGAGGGATAATGAAGCTCTGCAGCGAGAGTTAGCTGCAACCCGAGCTGAAGTCATAGAGCTCCGAGCACGCTAGTCAGTATACGAGAGACGCCTACTTGGTGTGGAGCGTCAGCTGGCCGAATTAAGGTTTCATATGAGGGGTGCCCGTCGTCGATAGGAAATACTCTACTCATCCTTCCTTTTGGTTTAAAGAATATCCTTCATATCTATGCTCTAAGTAGCTCTTTTCCCTATAAACATTCCTGTCTTGCAAGTACTGTTTCACTAGTTCTTTATGTTGTCAATTTTCCCTCTGTTGGTATGCTGTAGACCAACTCCTAGGTCAAATTTTCCAAACTCTGTGTAATCTTAATACCAACTATAGTGACAACAATCTTATTTCAGTTAAAGATCATCATTATCAAAAATATATCTTAGATCGGTAACATGCAAACTAAGTAACTTTATCAAAGTTGTACCACTATTTCATCTGCGAAACATATTCATAGGCTGTACTCTTACCCTAGACGATCATTCCTTTCCCATCGATCTTATGCCAGTTTCCATAAAAAGCTTCGATGTCATAATCGGCATGGATTGGTTAAGCCCCAATCGTGCTGATATACTTTGCTACGAGAAAGCTATCCGTCTCAATCTTCCCTCTGGCGAAGCCCTCACTATTTACGGTGATAAACTCAGTTCGAACCTTCATATCATTTAATGCATCAAAGCCCAGAAGTATATGCGGAAGGAATGCCATGCATTCCTAGCTCATGTCGTTGATGAAACGCAAAAAGTTAAAGACCTCGAGAGCATCCCCGAAGTCTGCAACTTTCCTGATGTCTTCCCCGAAGATCTTCCAGGAATTCCTCCTGAACGTCAAGTCGAGTTTCATATCGACTTAATCCCCGGAGCTACTCCTGTAGCTAAATCTCCCTATCGCCTAGCGTCGGCGTAAATGCAAGAGTTATCCAGCCAGCTCAATGAGCTAATCAACAAAGGATTCATAAGACCGAGTTTCTCACCCTGGGGAGCCCCGATCTTATTCGTGAAAAAAAAATATGGGTCCTTTCGGATGTGCATTGATTACCGAGAACTGAAGCACCTGACCATCAAGAACCGTTAACCCTTACCCAGGATCGACGACCTCTTCGACCAACTTCAGGGAGCCAGTTATTTCTCAAAAATAGACCTTAGATCAGGGTACCATCAGTTACGAGTTCACGAGAATGACGTTCCCAAAACAGCATTCCGAACTCGTTACGGACACTACGAGTTCGTAGTAATGCCCTTCGGTCTAACCAACGCACCGGTAGTATTCATGGACCTGGTGAATCGGGTGTGCCGCCCTTTCCTAGACAAGTATGTGATCGTGATCATCGACGACATACTTGTCTATTCTCGGAACGAGAATGATTACAAAACAGCACTTGCGACTAGTGCTAGAAACATTAAGGGCGGAGAAGCAATATGCAAAATTCTCAAAGTGTGAGTTCGGGATCAGGAAGGTAACTTTCCTTGGTCACGTGGTTAGCGAGGAAGGCATACACGTTGACCCTTCCAAAATCAAAGCGATTGAGAATTGGTCAGCACCAAAGACACCCACAGAAATCCATCAATTCTTGGGTCTCGCTGGCTATTATCGCAGGTTTATCCAAAAACTTCTCCATGATCGCTAAGCCTCTAACCACCCTGACACAGAAAGGTGTAACCTTTAGTTGGGGAGAAAAGCAAGAAACTGTGTTTCAAACATTGAAGCATGCCCTATGCAGCGCACCTATCCTGTCCCTGCCCGAAGGGACGGAAGACTTCGTTGGCTACTGTGATGCATCCAACCAGGGCCTAAGCTGTGTGCTCATGCAACGAGGCAAGGTTATTGCCTATGCCTCGAGGCAGCTGAAAACACAAGAAGTCAATTACACAACTCACGACCTAGAGTTGCGAGCAGTGGTCTTCGCGTTGAAGATCTGGAGACATTATCTCTATAGAACCAAGTGCACTGTATTCACCGACCATAAGAGTCTACATCATATCTTTGATCATAAAGAGTTAAACATGAGACAGCGGCGATGGGTAGTGCTACTCAGTGATTATGATTGCGAAATACGCTACCATCCTGGCAAGGCCAATGTGGTAGCAGATGCCCTCAGCCGAAAGGAGTATTCAGGTCGTAGGGTGAAGGAATTGACTATGACCATCCATTCCCAATTATCCACCCAAATCCGAGAGGCTCAGCTGGAAGCCTTAAAACCAGCGAACATGTCGGATGAAGCCTTGTGGGGAATGGAAAAGAACTTAGAGGTCAAGGGAGACGGAGTTTACTATTTCATTAACCGGATCTGGACCCCAAAGTACGGCGGTTACAGAGAAGTTGTCATGAACGAAGCTCACAAGACCAGATACTCCGTTCACCCAGGTTCAGATAAAATGTATCTGGATCTCAAACGACTATATTGGTGGATGAACATGAAAGCAGAGATCGCTACTTTCGTGGGCAAGTGCCTGAATTGCGCCAAGGTGAAGGTAGAATATCAAAAGCCCTCAGGTTTACTTCAGCAGCCAGAAATACCTGAGTGGAAGTGGGAAATGATTACAATGGATTTTATCACTAAGTTACCCAGATCTCCGAATGGGCACGACGCCATTTAGGTAATTGTTGATCGGCTGACTAAATCTGCCCACTTCCTACCAATCAAAGAAAACTTCAAAATGGAGAGACTCACACGATTATACCTTCGAGAAATAGTTCGCCTTCATGAGGTACCTGTATCCATTATCTCCGACCGAGATAGCAGGTTTACCTCGAGGTTCTGGAAATCACTACAGAAGGCTCTTGGAACTAAGCTGGATATGAGCACGGCTTATCATCCACAGACGGATGGACAAAGTGAGAGAACAATCCAAACATTGGAAGATATGTTGAGAGCCTGCGTCATCGACTTCGGCATGTCGTGGGACACTCATCTACCCTTGGTCGAATTTTCTTACAACAACAGCTACCATACCAGCATCAAGGTTGCGCCGTTTGAAGCCCTCTATGGCCGTAAGTGCATATCCCCTCTGTGCTGGGCTGAAGTGGGTGACACACAGCTAGTCAAGGGTCAAGTACCCGACATCACTCTCACGGGTCCTGCAATCATCCGAGAGATGACTGAAAATATCGTACAAATCCGAGAACGACTAAAAGCATCACGAGATAGACAAAAGAGCTACGCCGATAAGAGACGAAAACCCTTGGAATTCCAGGTTGGTGACCGTGTCCTTTTGAAGGTCTCACCCTGGAAAGGCATGATACGATTCGGAAAGCGTGGAAAGTTAAATCCAAGAAACATTGGACCATTCGAGATCGTCGCTAGGATCGGTCCCGTACCATACAAACTCCAGTTACCTCGAGAACTTAGCAACGTACATCCCGTCTTCCACGTGTCGAAACTAAAGAAGTGTCTGTCCGATGAGACACTTGTGATTCCCCTCGATGAGATCGAACTAGCCAAGAGCTTACACTTTGTGGAGGAACCAGTTGAAATCATGGACAGGGAAGTTAAACGAGCGAAACAAAGTCGCATCCTGATAGTGAAGGTTCGTTGGAATGCCAAGCGGGGACGTGAATTCACTTAGGAGCACGAGGATTCAATGAAAAAGAAGTACCCTCACCTCTTTCCAAGTCCATGATTTGTATTTCTATTCTTGAATTTCGGTACGAAAGTCCCTCTAACGGCGGGATGATGTGACAACCCGGAACTTCTATCTTGTACAACTATTCGATTCAATCAATGTTAAACTCGTTTTTGTTATCTTTTAGCATTGTTTAAGGGCTTGTTTATGTGTTCTAAGCTTGAGTACAACCAAGGTTGAGATTAGGGATGAGTTATCAAGTCGTAAAAGTAGCAAATCGGGCCATACACTCCTTTAGGAGGAGTGTACGACCGTACACATGGGTGTACGGCCGTACACCCCCTTATGGTCGCACACCCACCCCTATATATATATATGGGTAGACCTCCTTTCCTTCACTCCTTTCTTCCCTTGGCTGCACACTACTCCATTCTCTCTCAAGTTTCTTCAACTGTGAACCCTCCAAGGCTTCAAAAACGTGAGTATTCCATCCTCTAGCTTGTTACACTTGAAAGACCCCTAGATCTAAGCCTTGATTCTTCAAGTTTCATCATGTTCTTCATCCTTTGAAGGAGTACGGCCGCACACCTTCATAAGGTTGGCCGTACACCCCCTTAAAAGGCTCTCCAAAGTGAGAGTTTGACCCTTATCTTCTGGTTGGATATGAACCTAGCCTTGATGCACCTTAAAGTCGACAACTTTGGCATGATCATGAAGGGTGTACGGCCGCACACACCCCTTAGGGTCGTAAACCCACTCTGATGATCTTTATTGGCCTCAAACTTGCACTACAACTGAGCATGGGACCTAGAACACTTCTTGGATGCTACTTAGGGCCTTGAAACACCTCAACATGCACACTTTTCCATGAGTGTACGGCCGCACACTCATGGACCGCACACCCCTGGCCGTACACACCCTTAGGGTGGCCGTACACCTCCCTCACTCAATCACTTATGGTTTTGACACTTAGTTCAAGTGTTTCCAAGTCCCTAGAGTGGTTTCCCATCATGGCTAGTAGTAAATACCCTAATTTGACTCCTATATGTGTTATTACATGTTAAATAGGATCCAATTGTGTTCGAGGCTTCACTTGACACTCAGCATCTCATATCGATCTTTCATACCAACCACTCACTCGAGGTGAGTTCATACCCCTACATTTCCCGAGTTTTTAATGTTTTTAGGGGGGGAATACAAGTAAAAGCACAAGTAATCGTGTGTTCAAATATATTATATTGTTTAATATATTTCCATTATTAAATATAGAAATCAGTTTTACAAAACGTGTTAGGAAACAAACCTTGCAAAAGCAGTTTTCAAAACTAAGGAAATGAACTTATGAATCATGAAACAAAGGATATTATTTTATAAGGATTCATGTTAATAACAAAAAGGGTTTTTCCTGTATTATTACTTGTAAAGTCGTTAATCTAATTGGAGACACGTCCTTGGGCACTTACAAACTTAACTAAGTGGAGGACTACCCCTTATGAACCAGAATCTCCTGGAGGGAGAGCGTGATTTTTGTGTATAGATCTATACGGGACTGACTATCCCGCACCTTGCTGCTAGCTACAGTAGGACCGGCAGGTCTACGGGTGACAAAGTCATAAAGGATACTGGTTCCCGATTCGCGCCATATCAAGTTAATGTATGGTCATAAAGCTCGCAATGTAGATAACAATGATGTATTTACGTAATAATAGATCGAACGAACGAACTTTAGAGTTAATAACTAAGTGATCACAGAAGGGTATTAACAACACTTTCAGGATTCAGATCACCACATTTTCAATTAGTTTTATTTATGTAATAAGACTAATATACATTATTGGGAGTAGCCAGGGTTATCAAAAGGAACAATGCTTAAACAATATAAGTATGGTAGATACTTATACTTTCCGATTTAGAACGGGTAATTCAATAACTTTCACATAGGGGAAATGCAGGATTTCCCAGGGTAAACATTAGTATTTAATAAATAGATGGTTTATTAATCAACTAACGAATATTCATATTTCTTCCATAACTCCTTGGTTTCTGCGTGACTAGTATGAACCAAGAAGTCATAGAAGAAATGGGTTTAATCATGCTTTTCATAAGAAAATATGAGATTTTCTTGAGGAACACTTTCAACAGATATCAAAGGATCATTTTACTTAAGGTTTATACATTTATTACACCAGATAATATAAGGTTTTCTGAAGAAAGATATCGCACTTTTCAAAGGAACCGAGAACCGTCTTTCTAAAACAAAATGCTTATGAACTCACCAGCTTTATGCTGATATTTTTTCAAAACTTACTTGTATTCTCAGGGCTCTAGTAGACAGGTACATCCCCGAAGCTTTTGAGAAGACTGCCTAGTACCGTACTGCGACTCCTGATGTTTTCTGTATCTACTTTGATGTTTGAATTTGAAATATTTAAAATACCTATGTAAAACTTATACTTATTAATGCAATGGTTGGTTGTACTTTGATTACTATAATGCATGCGTTGTGATACTTACATAATGTCCTCCACCCCTGAACGTTTCCACCGTTCCGGTTTAGGGGTGTGACACATAGCTATCGATGGGATCTACACCTTTCATTTGGACTCTGTCGGCTAATTTTGACTTTATTTATTTCACATAGGCTTAGGCTGTTAAAGCCCGTATAAAATGCATAACTTTCTCATCTGGCGTCTGTTTTCGAATGTCTTTATATTGTTGAACTCCTATTAATGAGATATTCAATACTCCTGTAGATTGTTTTGGCTAAAAATCAACCGATCAAAAATTTGATTCATGAGTTGTATACTACTACGCTAAATCTTAGAAAAATCATAACTTCCTCTAATGAAGTTAGATTTAGATGTTCCCTATATGCACGCTCACTGTTTAACGACTGCTACGACTTTTGTTTAGATCACTAAGGATAAAAAGTAACCTAACAAAAATTTACTTTTTACGACGCACCTTGTCGTATTAGGCTGAATTGCGAAAATTGAAATGCTCATAACTTCTTCGTTATGAGTCTGATTGGAGCGTTTCTTATATCTTTGGAATCCTTGCCACAACTACTTCAACTTTCATCAAGGATATTCGAACTAATTATTATCCTATTTTAGACGCGTATTTTATTCATGTTTTATTATATCGTTATAAGCACGTATATTGCACATAATTACACATAAATTACGTAATACTCAAATAATTCTTCTTTATTACTTCGGAATAGGTTACAATTGTTGACCCTAACTATTACATAATCTTATTAATGCCTAGCGGGAAACGCGAGTGTTACACACATTGTATGCATTTCCAGTTCACATGTCCCTACACCTCATCCTAAAATGGAATAGACATACATATCATTTGAAACATAAACAATCTGATACACACTAATCTCATCCACACCGCTATGCACCTATCATTATAGAATTATTCCATTCAAATTTCTATCCACCTCCTTAACATACTAACATCACATATAATCACAAATTAAAATCCTACTAAAATCCTATACCTTCACAAACCTACATATCCAATATACCTCATAATCTTGCACCTTGTGGAACACCATGTGAAGTGGTGGACGTGGGACAAAATCTCAGGGTAGTACCCATGATTTTTGGGGTAGCACGTCGGAAAATTTATATTACGCTGGAAAATTCCCAAAAAATTTACATTGTTCTGCAATATTTGAGGGGTTACACCAACCTCCTCGTTAACCCCTTAGATCCGCTCTTAAACATATGTCTTCCTCGGATACCCAAGCAAACATGTAAGGTATCTTCGCATACATTTCTCAAATTCATTCAAATCATATCTTATCTTGTAACGTTCCAAGAACATTTTTTCCTACTGAAACTTTCCCAAATATCGACCCACCTAATATGAATTCCTCGATGAAACTGAACCATCCCCTTACATAAAACATCACCAACATGTATCACCATCTTTAACCCCAACCTTACCAAACCCAACATCCCCGATCCAACCTTATTCCCATCCTATAGTCTAGTGTGAATAATCCACCACCTTTGACTACTCGCCAACCCACCTACCTTCATCCTCTCGGTCCGAACAACCCAATCTAGGTTCACTTCACACCTCTTAATAGTCTTACGCCTCTTCTAAATCTCATTTCCCTACCATATTACCCCCTCACTACCCTAACCCTACTAATCACACCTAATGCAAACCAAATCCAAAAGTAGGATTAATATCAAACCAAATCCTCTCTTTCACACCCAAAAAATATGTCATATCCCATCTAACCCAATGGTTACCTTATTTAATCTAAATTATAATGTAACATCCCAAATTTTCAACCTTTCTTTTTAATATAAATAATTCAACTCAAAAATCATTTCTATGAAATTTTATAAAAACATTTATCAATCATCATCACCAAATAAGTCAAAACATATATCAGAGTTTGCGGACCCTTCCTTTCTCACTGGAACAACCTCAATACATTAAACTTTAAAACGTAAGTACAAAGCTTAGTGAGTTCCAAAATATGACATACATGCATATACATACAATGAAACCACCTGTGGATCACTATCTTTCATTGTTTCACTAGACTTACAGCCTATCACTGTCCCATCATAACAGTTAAACTTATTGACTATCACCGATCCATTATAGCTTGTAGGCTTTTGGCATGTCGCCATCATTCCATACCAGTCATAAGAACACATCATACCACTTAACAATTAACATACAAAATACTATACTAGTCTATATATATATATATATATATATATATATATATATATATATATACACACACTCTAACAATACTCTTATATCTATAGTATAGTGAGAAACTCACCTGAACAAAGAGTTGAATCCACACACATAGTTCCTTGAGGGAGCCAGCTACACGAACCATCTAAATCACCATAAGGAGAAACCCAACATCCCATAATAAAAATAATGGTCAAACCTCGCTCCAAAACCCTTAGTCCAACAAAGTTTGACTAAAAGTCAAATTGGACGCATCGTATATACTTAGGGGTGAGAAAATGGACCGGACCGGCTCTTGGACGACACTGGTTTTTTAGAAATTGGTTGACCTTGCGCCAGACCTGTTGGGGTTTACCAGGTCTAGGTCTTGGTTCGGTTCCCGGTTCTTGGACGTAGGGGTGAGCTTGTAGACCGGTCGGGCTCTTGGATTGGACCGGCTTTGTAGGAATTGATGGATCTTTCACTTGACCTATTGAGGCTTACTAGGTCCAGGTCGAGGTCCAGGTCTAGGTCTAAGTCTGGAGGTCCAAATTCTCATATCTACATACACTACACAACAAATTGTCTGGTTCCGCAACTCTATGTGCACGTAGCACTGTTCACTTAACTCCTTTTGTTAAGTGCTTTTTCTAATAAGTCAGGGGCTATAACTTTCTAGACACCATCATGGGAGGTTTCTAATGGATAAAAATATGAACTTTACCATTAAGCTTTCCTTTAACTAAATAAATACTAACCTTGTATCTAAATCAAGTAAAAAGGGTTGAATCATCATGCATGGCTCAAAAGGACTTACACATGTATTTTTACCAAAATGATTCTAGAAAGCTAAGCAAAACATACCACAGAGTTTTTTAAACTCCAATTCGTACCAAAAAGGGATCAAAGTGCATAAACCACTGGATCTAGAATATTAAGGCCATTAAGATTGGAACTTTATGACTTATAGAGGATTTGGAGATGATAAGAAGGCATGAAATCACTAGATCTTGCTTCCTCTTGCACCAAACAAGCACTTCTTCTTTAAGATTCACACCAAAAACAACAAAAACTCAACAAGACATGGAAGGAGGATACTCTAGGGTTTCTTGAGAGGTTAGAGGTCGATAAGAAGGAGACCCTAGAAGTTAGAGCCTTTAAATAGTGTCTAAGTCCCGAGACTTAGGGTTTTCAATTGTTTGCAGTGTCACAACCCACATACCTCATTTAAGGACATACCACATCCATGTGGCACTCACATATCAAGTACAAGACATGCACCCACTGCATAAATCTAATTCTACTTTTCTTAAATTTAACAAATTGAAATTTTAAGGACATACCCGAAAATATATGTTAAATAGAAAGAGGCTATGAACTCTGCATATAATGATTTTCTTAAGCAAAAAAACATGGGAACTAGTGTCAGGAACTACAAATCAAAACATTATATGTTTCTTTTGGCAATTTCGGCACAAATTTAGAGTCAGTGGTACTCTTGAATAATACGAAGCACGTCTCACTGTTAATGGGAAATCACATGAGATCGATGTTGATTGCAATGAGACCTTCAATCTCATTGTCAAACCAGAAACGATTCACAACATTCTAATCCTTGATTTGGGTTGCAAATAAGACATACACCCACTTGATATTAAAATGTGTTACTACATGGTCATCTTCAAGAAAACTTTTACATTCACAACCCACCGAGTTTTATCACATGGGCTACCCTATACATGTATGAAAGAGTCATAAGTCTCTATATTGTCTAAAACAAGGCTCAGGAGCTTGGTATGAACAGTTTACCACCTACTTTACCTAACTCAATTTCAAGTGCAACAACAATGATACTTATCTATTTTACATACAAACGCGCTCATGACATTACATACTTACTTCTATATGTAGATAAATTTTACCTCACAACTTTAATGTAAAACTTAAATACAATCTTAACCAAATGCTAAAATGGGAATTTAACATGACTGACTTAGCCTTTCTCGTATTCTTGATGCTCAGACCTCTAAATATATGTTTCTCCGCAAACAAAACTACATCAACACTATTATTCAACCAACTAAGATGGCTAACTACAAACATGTGGTCACGTCAATTAACACAAACACCAAATTAGTATTATTTATGGGCAATGTTGCAAAACTCGTTAAGAGTTCCCAGGGCGGACGATTAACGCCTAACGAGTAATCGGTCTAGGCGGGGAGTACTTGGATTTGATAAATTATACAAATTAATTTTAATAAAATTATATATATATATATATATATATATATATATATATATATATATATATATATAACAAATATAACAATTTGTAACATCCCAAGTTCGGAAGCAAGAAGTTGGAGGGTGCTAAGTGTAAATTAAGGAAGCTACTCGACGAGTAGGTGTGCTACTCGTCGAGTCGGAGCGGGATTGGATCGCGGGTTAAGTGGCCAACTCGCCGAGTCGGAAGATGTACTCGACGAGTTGGTGCTGGAATGAGAAACCCTAATCCCGAGGGTTGCACCCTATTTAAAGGACTTTATGTCCTTCTCCCAGCCTCCTATTCCCCCTTTTGAGATCCAGAAACCCTAATTTTCGTGTGAGACTTCATTGTTGAGGAGATTGGAGCTTGGAAGAGGAATTTGGTGGAAGAGCTTGAGGAATTAGAGGCTAGCATCAAGGGGCTTGTGTAGATCTGGGATCTACATCAGTTTGGGCACATCTCAGAGGTAAGGAGCCATTATCTTAAGCTATTTTCTTTTTGGTTCATCCTTGGTGGTTGATTTGGAGTTCCTTGGCTTGTTTGAGATCTATTTCGGGTTTGGAGTTTAGATCTGAGGTTGCTACTCCAGATCTAGGCTTGTGATGGTCCAAAATGTCATAAAGCTTCTGTTTAACAGTTGTTGGTGAAGCCCCATAGTCCTTAGCCCTAGCCCTAGTGTGTTTTGGGCTTATATCTCCTTGGTTTCACGTAAAGTTTGCAACTTTATGTGAGGGTTAGGCTGTAGAAGAGTGGATCTATGGATTGGAGCCCCTGCATGGCTCGAAAAGCCTCTGTATGGATTGAGAACTGAAGAGACTCAGCGAGTCACATGGGGGTACTCGACGAGTTGTATGAACATGTGCATGGACTCGGCGAGTTGGAAGAACAACTCGGCGAGTCTGTTGAAGATTGCCTTGGACTCGGCGAGTCTGTTCTTGGACTCGGCGAGTCTGGTCGCAGAACCCAACCTCTCTTGGTTAAAGCTTTGGATTAGTGAGTCGGTTGGCGACTCAGTGAGTTGGACAGGATGGAATTCCGAGATCGTTGAACTCGACAAGTCTTGGGGCGACTTGGCGAGTTGAGTCGTGTTATGGGAGTTTTCTGAGTATAAGAACTCGACGAGTCGACGGGTTGACTCGGCGAGTAGAGTCAACTAGGAAGGTTGACTTTGACTGAGGACTTTGACTTCGACCAAGAGTTGACCAGTTTGACTTCCAAGGGTATTTTGGTAATTTTGGTATTGGTTCTTTGGTAGTGTGCTGTGGTGAAGTTCGTGTCGGTGGTCGGAGCAGCTTGGTCGTATCTCTTCAGTCGGCAATTGCAGGTGAGTTATCCTCACTATATCGACAGGGTCTACGGCACCAAGGCCGGCCCTTTATCGGATGGAAATCCGGGTATTGTATGTTATGTTATTGCTTTGCTATATTTGCATCTTGGTATTTAGGGTGGTGTTATGATTAGTGACCTGGTTAAGGTCGGTACCCGGTATATAGGGTAATGTTATGTTAGTGACCTGGTTAAGGTCGGTACCCGGTATATAGGGTAATGTTATGCTAGTGACCGGATAGGTCAGAAGCCTGGTGAGGATGTTGATATGTTATGTGATCTGTAAGACTATTTGTCTGGTTGAGGGTTTGTTAGGTGATTAATTGTTTTATGTGCACATGGTTGTTTGACGGGGGTTGGGTTGAGGCGGGTCCTGCTTTGTGCTGTAGGCCAACATACCCAGGGCGGACCGGATATTTCGAAGGCCCAGCGAGCGGTCCGGATAGGCTGAAGGCCCCAAGAGGGCGGGCCAGACGTGCCGAGGCTCGGAGAGTGGACCAGGCCGACTGAAGGCCCGGTGTGGACGGACCAGTCATAATGTAGACTCAGAGAGTAGACCAGGTGGATTGAAGGCCCGATGCGGGCGGACCAATCACACTGTAGACTCGATGTACATGGCTAGACTCGGAGGGTGGACCAGGTGGACTGAAGGCTCGGTGCGGGCGGACCAGTCACACAGTAGACCCGATGTGCGTGGCTGTTCTATTTGTGATATGTTATGAGTATGTTTATGTGTGGTTGGTATTTAGGGGTAACTCACTAAGCTTTCGGGCTTACAGTTCAGTGTATTGTTTCAGGTACTTCAGGAGATCGTGGCAAGGCGAAGGCGTGATCGTACCGCTCCTTATGTTTTATGATTTATGCGATATGGTTCTGGGGGATACTCTGATGTTTAAACTATATTGAAAACGAGATGTATGAACTTAATGGTTTTTAAATGAATTAAAATGTTTTAATTTGGCTCAAATTTTATGGGTGTTACAAGTTGGTATCAGAGCCTTGGTTTGAGTGAATTGGAGGAACATTCGTGTGAATCCAGTCTCAAATCAAGAAGAGATTTTCGAAAATAGTTTTCAAAAGGTTTTCAGAATAAGTAAAGGAGGACGCAGAGGGTACGATTAGCCGGAGCCAGTAAGTAGACCCCAAAATACCATACAAGTTATTGATTATGTGATATGTTAGAACAGCATGCTAGTACTAGGCTAGGGAATTTCAGGAATTGCATGATGGAATTGCCTGATTATGTGATGCCTACTAGCCTAGGGTTTTCCTTATATGAGATATTCAGTTTTCCTCTAGGAGTGAGGATTGAGCGCTCGTCGTGTGTGTGAATATGGTTAGAGTGTTGTGGTGATACTTGAGACAAATATGGGTAGGTGTGAAAGGTAGTATGGGCCCGTACTACTGAAAGCACAGGACCCATACGCGTATCAAGGAAGTCATAACTCTCTAGGGTATCAGTTATGAGATAGTTCCCCAGGCGGGTATGTGATGCGTCTAAGGGTTCTGTTGGTGTATTGCAGTATGGAGATTACGAGACGTTTTGGGGTAGGATCCGGTTCGGGATCGGGATCAGGAGAGGGTGGTCAGGATGGACCAGTACCACCCGAGGTCGTTTGTCAGATGAGTACAGATGAGTTGGATGCCAGGATTCGTGAGATCCTGCATGATGAGGTTGCTGCCATGTTCAGGGCTGAGTTGCCAGAGATGTTTGGGTCGATCAAGACCGCCATGGTTGAGTACTTTGATGAGCGCTATGCAGCTCTTGCGGAGACGGCTGCCGCGGCAGCTACAACGGCTGTAGCAGCGGCAGGGGGAGGAACCGGTCGAGGGTTTCAATATCGGGACTTCGATAATACGAAGCCCCCTACTTTCGATGGAGTTCAGGATCCGATCGTTTCTATGAGATGGTTATCAGACGTGGAAGGATGTTTCTTCACGTGTTCATGCCCTGTTGATCAGAGGGTGAGGTGTGCTCTGAACCTTTTGAGGCTCGGGGCAAAGGATTGATGGAGGTTGACTACGGGATCTTATTCTGATGCGCAGCGGGCTGCGGTTACTTGGGATCAGTTCCGGGAGATGTTCAGTACTCGTTATGTTTCGCGGGTAGAGAGAGAGAGGTTGGCTCAGGAGTTCTTGGAGCTGAAACACAATTCAGAGTCGGTGACGGAGATCACCAGGATGTTCACTGAGAGGGCGATGTTTTGCCCGGAGTTCGCATCGGAGCAGGCTCAGATGTCCCGGTATCTGAGTATACTCAAGAGGGATATTAGACAGTTTGTGTCCACGCAGAGATGTGATACCTTGTTAGAATTGCAGGAGGCCGCCAGGCGGCGTGAGTTGGAGATTGAGTTGCAGTTGCGAGAGCAGAGGCAGGCCCCGGTGTAGTCGCAGCCGGCACCGAAACGGTTCAAAACCGTTGACTCTAGGATTGGGGGTCAGAGCAGCCACACTTGCGAGAAGTGTGGGAAGGGTTATGCCGGAGTTTGTAGGTCCGGTGGTGCGTGCCGCAAGTGCGGGAGAGAGGGGCATTATACGAGGGATTGCCGTCAGTCAGCCCCGGTACAGGATATGAGGATTTGTTATCACTGCCATCACACTTGAGGGCCAACTGCCCACAGTTTGCTGCAGGATCGGTGCAGGCTCCAGCACCGGCCACTTTGAGGATTACTGGCGGGGGTCAGGGTGGAGCGGAGCCTCCGAGGGCTCAGGGACGCGCATTCCAGCTTACAGCAGAGGAGGTCAGGGCAGAGCCAGATGCAGCTGCGGGTATGTTTCCATCTTGTTATCTTGTTATTTGTGTGGTATTGTAAATATGTATGCATTGTTCTGCATGTTTCGTAGTATGATGGAGGATCTTAGTAGTTAGGAGTTGTAGTTAGCGTTCAGGAGGACTCTTGGTCGAAAGATAAGGTATATGATCTCGTTTCTAGGAATAGCAACTGCGATGTGAGAAGTGTTCAGCTGAGATTCAACTTCCCTGGAGTTCGGGTGCGCGATGGAGGAAGGGTTATTCGGTGAAGGTTACTCACTCCCGAGGGAGTCAGTTCAAGGTTAAGAGGGAATATATGGAGTAAGGGCGATTGAGCTGTGCCGGTTTTGGGCATCGGTCGTTAGTAGTAGGTGCACTAAGTGGGGGAGAATTGGAAAATTCTCCGGTGAAACAACATGCATCCAAGGATGGTTAGTTGTTTGGATTTCAGCAATGTTTTGCTGAGGGTGTGGATCGGTGAGAGCAAGTGGTAGACAAGTGGGGCGGAGCACAAACCATAGTTTTCGGAAAAGGTGATTGATTGTTGTAAGGCCTAGGGTAAGGCCGAAAATTGAGTATATGGAATGGAGCTGAAGTTCGGAACCCCAAGAGGGCTAGAACAGTATGCATGGGAGAGATTCCCAGGAAGAATGGTCCAGGATGGTGTACAACAGTTTTGAGCGGTCTGGATAGACTGAAGGCCAGAAGGCGTACCAGTCAGACCGAAGGCTCGGGGAACGGTCCAGACAGGCTGAAGGCCCAGGAGGGCGGTACAGACATGCTGAAGGTTCTGAGAGTGGTCCAGATAGGCTGAAGGCCTGGTAAGGCGGTCCAGTCATGTAGAAGACTCTCTATGTGTTAGTAGATCTGTATGCGGAGAATGAGTGGCTGTGTCGCCATGCAATAGTAATTGATATGGTCTGGCCCCAAATATTGATCATGATGATGAAGTTGGCTGGAGGCCGTGCGTGGGCCTTGTTAGTTATGTGATCGGATTCGGAGTATATGGGAGTTCGAGAATAGCAGTTGCTCTACATGGATAGTGTAGAGTGGAGTTTAGCTCTGTGGCACTTATAGGTGCGGTAAGGGTTGTTGAGTAGACTTCCTGGAAAGGGAAGGTATGTAGCTCCGGAAGGAGTTTGGGTCCTCTGAAAGGAAGGCAGTGGAGTAAATGGATGATCGAAAGTGCTTGGTAGTAAGCACTGGGATTGTACCAGATATATAGAAGCACATACGGGTTGGATGCCCGTTGAGGTTGTGGAACGGTTAACACTGACGCGGAGTTAGGGGAGCTCGGAAGTGATGCAAGGGTAGATCCTTGGATTCCGAATTATGGTTGTGGTCATGAGCTATGGATGTAGTGGTGTTCCATCCTAGGGATGGCTGGACCATCGTAGGCGTGCCTGGTCTTCCAGCCCGAGGCTGATTGGTCCAGGTACGATGTGTATGAACGTTATAGCTGGGTGTTCAGGAGGGTTGCTCGGAAGCTGTGAAATGTTCCATCATGTCAGCGCGATAAGGGATTTGATCCAGCGAGGAAACGGGATGAGTTTCCATCGGTGCAAGTTAATTGAGGTAGCGCCAGTTGGGCGAAAGATAGCGAGTTAATACTGGGTCAAGACCCGGTGGTTTAGCATGGTATCCAGTTTTCGCAGGTGGCGAATGAATGCTTAAGACAGAAGTAAGGTAGTGTCTTCAGGTGGCACTTAGTTGATGAGTGTTGTCATCAGAGAAAAGAAGTCGGTGGCCGGCTTGAAGCAATTGATCAGGACCCTACAAGGGAAGAGGTGGATTTTAGGGATTCGATAACTGCGTTTGAAGGAATCTGGGTCGGTATGAGATCAGTGGATGCATTGTGGGAGTATCATCCGGAAGTTTGTGTTGCCGCAGGCTTCGAGGACGAAGCTTAATTTAAGTGGGGGAGAATTGTAACATCCCAAGTTCGGAAGCAAGAAGTTGGAGGGTGCTAAGTGTAAATTAAGGAAGCTACTCGACGAGTAGGTGTGCTACTCGTCGAGTCGGAGCGGGATTGGATCGCGGGTTAAGTGGCCAACTCGCCGAGTCGGAAGATGTACTCGACGAGTTGGTGCTGGAATGAGAAACCCTAATCCCGAGGGTTGCACCCTATTTAAAGGACTTTATGTCCTTCTCCCAGCCTCCTATTCCCCCTTTTGAGATCCAGAAACCCTAATTTTCGTGTGAGACTTCATTGTTGAGGAGATTGGAGCTTGGAAGAGGAATTTGGTGGAAGAGCTTGAGGAATTAGAGGCTAGCATCAAGGGGCTTGTGTAGATCTGGGATCTACATCAGTTTGGGCACATCTCAGAGGTAAGGAGCCATTATCTTAAGCTATTTCCTTTTTGGTTCATCCTTGGTGGTTGATTTGGAGTTCCTTGGCTTGTTTGAGATCTATTTCGGGTTTGGAGTTTAGATCTGAGGTTGCTACTCCAGATCTAGGCTTGTGATGGTCCAAAATGTCATAAAGCTTCTGTTTAACAGTTGTTGGTGAAGCCCCATAGTCCTTAGCCCTAGCCCTAGTGTGTTTTGGGCTTATATCTCCTTGGTTTCACGTAAAGTTTGCAACTTTATGTGAGGGTTAGGCTGTAGAAGAGTGGATCTATGGATTGGAGCCCCTGCATGGCTCGAAAAGCCTCTGTATGGATTGAGAACTGAAGAGACTCGGCGAGTCACATGGGGGTACTCGACGAGTTGTATGAACATGTGTATGGACTCGGCGAGTTTGAAGAACAACTCGGCGAGTCTGTTGAAGATTGCCTTGGACTCGGCGAGTCTGTTCTTGGACTCGGCGAGTCTGGTCGCAGAACCCAACCTCTTTTCGTTAAAGCTTTGGATTAGTGAGTCGGTTGGCGACTCAGTGAGTTGGACATGATGGAATTTCGAGATCGTTGAACTCGACGAGTCTTGGGGCGACTCGGCGAGTTGAGTCGTGTTATGGGAGTTTTCTGAGTATAAGAACTCGACGAGTCGACGGGTTGACTCGGCGAGTAGAGTCAACCAGGAAGGTTGACTTTGACTGAGGACTTTGACTTCGACCAAGAGTTGACCAGTTTGACTTCCAAGGGTATTTTGGTAATTTTGGTATTGGTTCTTTGGTAGTGTGCTGTGGTGAAGTTCGTGTCGGTGGTCGGAGCAGCTTGGTCGTATCTCTTCAGTCGGCAATTGTAGGTGAGTTATCCTCACTATATCGACAGGGTCTACGTCACCAAGGTCGGCCCTTTATCGGATGGAAATCCGGGTATTGTTTGTTATGTTATTGCTTTGCTATATTTGCATCCTGGTATTTAGGGTGGTGTTATGATTAGTGACCTGGTTAAGGTCGGTACCCGGTATATAGGGTAATGTTATGTTAGTGACCTGGTTAAGGTCGGTACCCGGTATATAGGGTAATGTTATGCTAGTGACCGGATAGGTCGGAATCCTGGTTAGGATGTTGATATGCTATGTGATCTGTAAGACTGTTTGTCTGGTTGAGGGTTTGTTAGGTGATTAATTGTTTTATGTGCACATGGTTGTTTGACGGGGGTTGGGTTGAGGCGGGTCCTGCTTTGTGCTGTAGGCCAACATACCCAGGGCGGACCGGATATTCCGAAGGCCCAGCGAGCGGTCCGGATAGGCTGAAGGCCCCAAGAGGGCGGACCAGACGTGTCGAGGCTCGGAAAGTGGACCAGGCCGACTGAAGGCCCGGTGTGGGCGAACCAGTCATACTGTAGACTCAGAGAGTGGACCAGGTGGATTGAAGGCCCGGTGCGGGCGGACCAATCACACTGTAGACTCGATGTACATGGCTAGACTCGGAGGGTGGACCAGGTGGACTGAAGGCCCGGTGCGGGCAGACCAGTCACACAGTAGACCCGATGTGCGTGGCTGTTCTGTTTGTGATATGTATAAGTATGTTTATGTGTGGTTGGTATTTGGGGGTAACTCACTAAGCTTTCGGGCTTACAGTTCATTGTATTGTTTCAGGTACTTCAGGAGATCGTGGCAAGGCGAAGGCGTGATCGTACCGCTCCTCATGTTTTATGATTTATGCGATATGGTTCTGGGGGATACTCTGATGTTTAAACTATTTTCAAAACGAGATGTATGAACTTAATAGTTTTTAAATGAATTAAAATGTTTTAATTTGACTCAATTTTTATGGGTGTTACACAATTTTATTAAAATTATAATAAAATAAATGAATATTAATAACAATTATAGATTTTTTTTCTTAAAAAAGTCGAAATTTCCGGGTTTTCCGATTTTGACCGATTTTTTGTGATTTTGACCGAATCCGAATTTTTCCGATTTTGAAAATTTTTAACCGAATTCGACCAATTTTTACCGATTTTTTTATCGATTTTGACCAATCCTGAATTTTTTCGCCGATTCCTAATTAGGCGCATCGGCCCCTACCCGATTCCGATTAATCAGCCACTTAGTTCGACTTTTCCAACACTGCTTATGGGGATCCGGTAGATAACTAGTCCCTATACCGCAGACTCAAAAACACCCTCCAATATCTCACCTACCTGGTCGGATATCGCTTACAATGTGCATTATGTTTGTCTATTTATGGATGCTCCCTAAACATTACATTTTAATACTTTAAAACACATTGTATGGAATTTAAAGGGAATTATTGTTTTCAAATTACACTTATAGCCTTCCATACCTATACATATCGTCTCCTATACTAACACAAATTAGGGTGGATGTCCTGATTCATGGCGATCCACATCAGGCTATTATTTATCATTAGGTAAGAACCTCATCTCGTAGTCAGCCAAACAAGTCATATTTTCATGGTTCAGTTCTGAGGCCAAGGGTATAGCTAATATTGTTGTTGAAATGTATCAAATTAATACATAATATTATATTATAAATGTATATTTCCCTTTGTCGGGACACTTTGGTGTATTCTGAAAGTGTTTATGTTGTCTACTTGTTTGGTAACCTAATTCAACATCAACATAAGAAGCACATGGAGAAATGTATTCTGAAAGTGTTTTCGTTGGCCATGTTCAAATCTTTCACATACCTTCAGCCTACCAATATACTGACATCTTCACAAACGATCTTCATCATGAACATTTCTAAATTTTAGAAACAACTTGAACATTCGGTCTCGTTCTGATCAAACTATAGAGGTGCATCATAACAAAATATTTTGTATTATTTTGTATATTTATAATGTATATTATTTCCCAATTACAAAAAAATATATGTAATGTTATTTAATATGGCTATTTAACTAACTTTTGTAATCATGAAATCATTATAAATCTTTTAGCATTAAAAAAATATTTTTACCGAATATTTTCACTTCTATTATTCTGTAGGGATTTACCCGATAAACTATTATTTAATTATAAATCTTAGTTTACTGATAAACTCGATAAAATGATGAAATTATTTTGTTTTCTGATTTTTTTTGTTTTAATTTGGTAAATACAATAGTGGTTTCTTTAAAAGGTCAAAAAGTATAATATTTTACATGCTATGAAAAAATAATTAAATGAGTAAATCTATAAGAAAATAAAATTACAAGTACATTTGTGTGTGTTTGTGGGTGTTTTTTTTTTTTTTTTTGCCAATTGTGCATTTGTCAGAAAATAAAATTACAAGTACATTTGTGTGTGTACGTGTGTGTTTTATTATTATTATTATTATTATTATTGCCAATTGTGCATTTGTCAAATATACTCTTGATTTATCTTAGAGTTACCAAGATTGATGAACCAATTATGATCTCAAGGACCAGTTTCATACTCTTCATATGAATGGTGGCACAACAAATTTCAAACCATTAAGTGTTCTTAATAATATTATGTTAGACCTAGAGGTTATTGAACGGAAGGTTGAAGATGAGGACAAAGCATTGAGGCTCATATTGTAACATCCCAAAATTTAAGGCCAAAAATTTCATTTTTAAATAAGTTATTACATAAAACCATCAGTATAAAAACATTCATAATAATATCTCGTGTCAAACCAAAGTGTCAGTAATCAAAACATATTATCATAAAATAATATCAGAGTGTAATCCCAAAGATCTCATGTGCGGAAAACATAGTGTGATATGCTGCGATCAAGCCGGCTCATTTCTTTGAAAACGAGTACCTGAAACCAAAACTGTAAACCGTAAGCACAAAGCTTAGTGAGTTCCCCCATCATACCACATACCATACAAACACATATAACATACATACTGCCAGGCATATCTGAGTGCCCGACCTACCCCTTCGGCCCTCTCGACCGGTGACCTTGCCTAGCATATCTGGGTGCTGGCCTACCCCTTCGGTCCTCTCGACCGGTGACTGCCTAGCATATCTGGGTACTGGCCTACCCCTTCGGTATCTTTCAACCGATAACCGGGAGCTGGCCTCCCCTTCGGTATCTTTCAACCGGTAACCGGGGACTATTTCACCCCCTACCACTACCACATAAAACCATAGCATATAAACATAAATCACATACTGCCTAGCATATCTGGGTGCTGGCCTACCCCTTCGGTCATGTCGACCGGTAACTGGGGACTATTTCACCCCTACTACTACCACATAATATCATATCACATATATCATAATCTGGCTAGCATGGCTGGGTACTAAACTACCCCTTCGGTCATATCGACCGGTAACCGGGGACTATTTCACCCCCTACTACCACTATCACATAACATCATAACATGCTAGCACATAAAACATAACAGGTAGCAGCAAACCTAGATGAATATCACAAAGACAATCATCTAACATACAACTCCTACTAGTGGGCCGGCATTGTGGCCGTAGACCCACCGCTACTGGAAGGTAACTCACCTCACACTGATGAAGTCCCGTAGACACAATCCCACGCTGTTGAAGTCCCACAGACTCAACCCCAACTGCCGGATGACAGATTCCCGAACTGTCAACACCAAAATAACACACAATTAATAATTGGGTTCCACTACATAACCATAAGTACGTACTTGGGGTCATTACTACATTACCCCATGCTTGGCTTTATTCAAGCCCAAGGCCCAATCCATAGGCCCAAAAGTCAACTATGAGTCAAAGCCCATCATATGGCCCAATTTTCCAAATTGGGTCCAAACCCTTACAAGGTCTTACCATAAGGCCCAACCATTTAGCCCAGTCCAACATTCAACATTCTAATGGCCCAATATCACATAATCATAAAGGCCCAAACTATGGAAAATTGGGCCCAACTCCTCATATGGGCCTTACCATAAAGCCCATTAATTATTCTAGTCCATTTGCTTGATCTTAGATGGACCATTAATAACCCAATCATCATGTCCCAATAGAAAGGCCCAACAATAAACCCAAGTGAAATTAGGGTTTCACATAAAATGACGATTAGGGTTAAGTGTTTCTCACTTAACCTATTAAGGACTTAATCCTCTAAGGACTTAATCCATTAAGTCCAATATTGCTTAGATTAATCTTTGCCAATGATTATTATTTAATATCTCAAGTTATTAAATAATTCTCGTGTGTGTGTCCCGATTAATTCTTAAAATTAGGGTTTTATTGGCATTAGGGTTTTCCAACCTCTAATTAGGGTTTCCAACCCAAATACTAGCCCATTTATCAATTTGTTGGACTTGTAGGTCAATTAGGGCTTTATTGGGCCTATTAGGCCCACTAGAATATCATTAAGTCCATTAGGGTTTTATTTAGGTCAATTAGGGTCCATTAGGGCTTACAAGGCCCATTAGGGTTTCAAGCACCCTAAACGAATCGAACTCAATGAGGCAAGCACACCGCCACCCGACACGGCGGCCGGTGGCGGCAGCCACCACCCTACGGTGGTGGTTTGATTTTCCTTTCATTATTCCAATTTTTACAATTACAATGAACTCACGAAATAACATACACACACACTATACTAAAATAAACACACACACACACAGGCGGCACATGGCGGCAGCCACCACCTCACGGTGGTGGCTGTGGTAGCTTTTCTCGTAAACTCCGGCCAACACACACACACACCAACTGAAACACATGCATTTTCACATCCTTTGCTCGGAAATAGAAACCAACCACCCAACTAGTGGCGAAGGGTGGCGGCAGCACCACAGGAAGGCGGCAGCGACCAAAACGTAGCAGAGAACCTCCGTATGGATCGACGGCGGCGTCAAAAAGAAGGGAAGAAGTACGGTGGCGTTACGGCGTCGCTGCAGTGGCGAATACTGTTACAGCTACCAGTTTCGGTGGCTCTTCCGGCGAGAAGGTTATGGCGTCCAACAATGGGCGCGTAACCCAGCAGCAGCAACCACACCGACAGCGAACGCGGTCGGTTCGTCGGTCTCCGACAGCAGCGGTTCACGGCCTCAACGTCGGCGATGCAGCAGGCGGTCGATCTTGGTGATGTCATCGGCGGCTGAGGAGAGCTTCTAGGTGATGGCGGCAACCGGAGGTGAAGAGGGGTGTGGTGGCCGGTGGGAGACATAAGGGGGTGACGGCTGGACAGTTTGTTAGGGTTAGGGTTATGGGTGAATTATATACTCGGCACCCTTAAAAACATATTTCCATAATAACATAAATGGTCCCTCCCCATAGGATTCTTTTCACAGAAAGCCCACAATTTACACTTTCAACCCTGGTTTTGGAAATCTTCTTCAAATTAGATCCAATAATTACCATTTAAACCCTCGGCATTAAAATCCTTTACACCTTAGGTACAAAATTTACTATACAACCCCTAATATCTTAATTATCACATAATCTGCCCTTCCACCTCATTTCTTTTTAAAATAATTCTCGATAATTACCACGGAGCCCCTGTCTTCATAAATATTTATAAAATGAGTCCCAAACTCACGCTTTTACCCCCGACTTCTAAAAATCTGGCAATTAACTCCTCGAACCCAACACCCTGCATATATAATTATTTATTTTAGGCTACCATTCGTTATTAATTTATTTATTTAACTAATAAATAAACAGGTGTTACACATATTATCTTTTACATCTCTCAATGAGTATATAAATCTCATTATGATGTATGAGAAACAGACATCATTGTATGTAGATGTTACTAACAAACTGTTGTTAGAAGAAAAAAAATACATTGGAAAGTTGCAACTATACTTCTTCAGAAGGGATAATTTTGATGTGTGAGAGCAGGATGAAGAAAACTGACAGAAGACTCTAATATGTTGGAACTGTAGACAGTTTGGGCATGTTAAGTGAAACTGTCTAGGTGAAGAAAATTCGACACAAGGCTCTAAAACAACTAAAAATATATATTTCATTATTGACGTTGATGATTTTGTTTGAGATTTGGCATCCATATGGTATGTATGTTACCATGGAAAGGCATATGTTTTTGTTAGTGGGTTTGCATATTTGTACATAGGAATTAGATGGGCATAAATACAAGATGTGTGGTGAAAAATGATGATGACGGCTGTTTCAGGCATGCAAAAAGGGGAAGTGGTACCATAATTTTTCAACAAAATATCCAATATGTGTCATAGTGTAATTCTTGGGATGATATATTTTAAGCGGTGATATTTTTTATGGTAAATTATGATAATTCTATTACTTTGGAATTATGATTGCCAACTAAAGATAATGTTCCTTTTTTATGTGGTTGCACTTTTCTTTCATTTAATTATCTGATGTGAAAATTGTTGAGATTTTGGATAATAAATGAATAGTGTTACATTCCACATCGGTGCAAGGAAGGAAGGAAGGATGGTTGGTATTCAAGATTATAAAAGGAGACCAATGCTTTGGTTTCATTACACCCCAATCTCATACACATGAAATGTTTGATTCTTTTTTCTTCTTTTATTTTATAATGTAGAAATGTGTTGGTCTATATTGTGATTCGGAGTAGGCTTGACAGATTAGTCTATTTGATTGTAGCATATAATCATATAGGTGTAATTTTGGACTCTTTAGGCCATTTTCATAACAAGTCCAGAGGACCTAAAATCAACAAACGACATATATATCAAAAGACCTCTGACCTAACAGTATCACGTGTGATAGAAATGTGTCCCTCCTCAAGTGGTTGGGGGTTCAAGTCCTCTGGTGTATAAAAAACACAAATCACATATGTTTTATGGGTTTTAGAGATCAAATTTTATGTCGAAAAAGTGCGAACATCTAGCCATCTACCCATTAATGGAGACTACGTTCTCTCGCTAGAGGTTGTTACTCTTAAAAAAATTAAGTTGGAGTGCACACCAACTAATGTGTAAGTCCCATAAAGCGCATGACTTTAAATCTTCTTTAAATGAATTTGAATCCCCAAATTTGGATTTTTATGGCCATCCCTTATTCAATGTTTCAACTCTTTCCTGTCATATCAGATGGCAACCTATATGAAAAATATCAATTTCAGACATCCTTTTTGCAAATGTTAGGAACTCCATTCTAATTTTAGTTCCATGTGGCATATAATTTTAGGAAATTGACACTGTAGCACAATGAAGTTTTGGCTTTGTCCCGGATTGGACACTCAAGTCTTTTTTTTGCGTAATTAGTCCCTCAACTTTCAAATTACCTGTGAATTACACCATTATGAAACAAATGAATTTGTTGTTCGGTTACTAAGCTTATGAGGCATTCCATGTTACATTTGTGTCACCAACACTTGCCTATGTGGCACTGACATGGCCTCCACATAGATTTTTTTATTAATCTTTTTATTATTATTCTTATTAAATCATATCCCATTTTAATCAAAGCACCTTCCATCTTCCTATAAACCAATTCCCACCACTGCAATCATCCACCTCCTACCTCCCATCATCGACACCACCATCGTCCACTTCTCACCACCTTCTTACACCCCACCCACTATCCACCTCCCAGCACTACCACCATTTATCTTCCTCCAACTCATCATGAACACACCAAAATAAATACTAAATCCATAAACAAATGAAGAAAGAGATGAAGCTTCAATAAAATCCATAAAATGAACATTAGATGAATCGAATACAAAAACAGATTACTAGAGAACCATCCATAAACAACAATTGTATGACAATTGGCTTCAAGCTCTGGATCAATAGGGAAAGTTATTGCTTTCAGGGAAGAAGATTATTCGTTCGCCTTCCCATCCAAAGTTATTTGGACTCCAAGTATCTCCCAGCGTCTCCCTCCACAAATTATATTTTCCTTCTCCAGTTTCGGCCTCTATCACCAAAATATGGACCTTACACACTAAAGATAACATGAACCCGAAACAATAAAAATCAACAACTTCTATAATAGGATAGACTAAAAGGGAAAATCTTGCAAATACCCATCATGAACTCACCAAATCCAGAAAAAGATGAAGATATAGATGAAGTTCAGAGCTTCAAAAATCCATAAAAAAAAGTAGATCAGATGAACACACCAAAATCTAAAAAAGATGAAGAAAGAGATGAAGTTCAGAACTTCAAAAAATCCAGCTAAAGAACATTAGATCAATTGAATACTAGAGGGATCGTCGGAATCCATGGAGTCGAGAGGAAGATCGACGATACCAAACACCAGGATTCTCGAAATTCTCACACTTCACTTTCTATAACTACTTGTGATATTCAATACTCGAGGAATCTGGTTTGTGAATGCACTTCGCACACTTTAATTTCAGATCTTTTTTTAAGCTATGAAATAGATCGTTTGTACTTATGAGCAAAAGTTCTTCCCCAGCCGTCTCCCTTTTCTTTCCGGGACCAAATCAGACAACGGTGGTTCCCCTTCCCTCACATGAATTTGCGTCGATGGAAGGGATATCGATTTAACTGAAGTGAGAGAGCTATAGTGGTGAGCACTATAGATGGTTGCGATGAAAGGCGCCGCAGATGGTTCGTGATGGAGTTGCCGGAGAAGGTTGAAAAGAAAGGCCTCGACGATTGTTGGTAAAGGAGTTACCGGCTAGTATTAGTACTAGGAGTGGAGAAGGAGATCGCTCATAGGGGATTTTTATTAAAAAAAAATGAAAGAAAAATCCACGTATTTGTTAGCTTAATTTTTTATTTTGAAAAAAAATACAAAAATGACACCTAGACTAAATGACACTTGGAAAACCGGAATGAAATTGGTTAATTACCTTATTTAACACGTAAAATAATACATTAAGGGTTTATTGTGCAAATAAAACATTAGTGATCAATCTGGAACAATGTAAAAAGTTCGTTGCGCTACAGTGTCAATTTTCCTATAATTTTCGCATGTAAGTTTATTGTACTTTACATTTAGTATATACAGCTTCAACTTTGGCCGTATGTCTTGTAGTTATTAAGCATCTTTCGATGGTAATTTCTTTTCTTAAAATGGTTAGTTAATTGTATAATTACATGATGCAAGCACTTTCTTTATTTGATTGTTGATGTTCTTTCTTGAATACACACAATTCAACAGGTTTTTTACATCATAATTTTGACTATTACATACAATTTGTTATTCCCAAAGGCTCAATAGATACAACTAATGAATCAATCTTAAAACTCTACACCATAGATATGGTTTCTGAGCTTTGTGCATCCATTTGAATCATCATAAGAGTGGAAACAATCTCATTCATACTTAATCTTCTTGATGGTTCCGATTCCAAACAACCCATGCTTAGTTTCACCATACGCAATGCAAGTTCATCTTGATCTATAACAAACCCAAGGGCATGTCTAGCTTGCAACCGAGGGTCAATAAGGTAATTAACCTTTCCTTTTCCATTCTTTTCATCACCCATGACAGAAGCAACTTCTTCAGACAACATCACTTCTTCTCCATCATCATCATTTTCATACACCGCTTTCTTTCCGGTTATCAATTCCAAAAGAACAACTCCAAATGCATAGATATCGGTCTTGGTTGTCACATATCCCGCCTCTAAATACTCCGGTGCAAGGTAACCCTTTGACTCAAACGGACATTTTATAGATGAATTTACGTTTTCGCCCTTCTCCGTTGATTTTGCAAGACCAAATTTAGAAATCTTGGCACGTAGATCCTTGGTAAGTAATATATTACTACTGTTTATATCTTTATGAACATAAGCTGGATTCGCAAAATTATGTAGATATTGAAGACCTTTAGCAACATCTAAACCAATACGAATACGATTATTCCATGTTTGACTTTCTTGACAACACAAATCTTGAAGCCATTTGTTTAAAGAACCATTTTCCATGAACTCATAAACAAGGTAACAGGCTTTATCATGTTCACACACTCCATAAAGACCAATAAGATTAAAATGATTAAACTTTTGAAGAATATTCACCTCTTTATTCGCGTGTGCTCCCATCTGTTTAATCGCGACTTTTCTACCCCTTAAACTCCCTTTATAAACCGAAGCACTTAATCTGTGTTCGAGGGTAAATCCGTCCGTGGCCTCCTCTAATTCTTCAAATCTGTAGATTTTAAAAAGTTGATCGACACTAGCAATACCAAGTTGAATATCTTTAGGCAACGCCCATTTTACGGTTTTACCCTTATTCACTCCTCTTTTGGATATTAAATATATCACAAAAACACCACAAAGAATCGCTAAGAAACCACCTGATAACACCCCGGCTATGATTACTTTCTTTGAAAGATTCCAATTCCGATTCCGGCCGAGTGTTCTTGTTTGAGAAGTCAAAGATTCAGTAGATAGAGGAACAAGAAGGGTAGTAAACGGAAAAATCTCTTCAACAGAAGAAAACCCGTTTTCCAAAACTAGATCATGAACACTTACATTAAACCTCTTACTAATTTTCTTGATCGAATCTTTCCAAGTAATCAAATAAGTCAACAGAAACCTGATTCCGTCGTTGGTTTGACTAACCGTAGGACACGCACATCTAAGCGGGACATGAAGCTTGTCACCAGCATGCAAATCAAGTCGATCATAATTATTATATTTTTCGAGGGAATCGCATGTTGTTAAACCTTGGAATGTAAGATTTGCGATCGTGAAATAGGTATCATAAAGAGTGGGAATAACAAAAGAGGTGTTAGCCTGATAGTATTGATCATAACAAGAACATGTTACGGGAATGATTAACTCTTTGTTTAGAGGCAAGATGTTGTTGGAATCAGTGATTCCGTTGATCCGGGCAACATCTATATGGTCGATTGACATGAGCTTGGAGATGGTGAAAACGGTGTTGTAAACAGGTTGAGTTCGGAAGATTAAGAAGGTGGAACACGATTGTATTCCGTTGCAAGTGTAGAGGAATGAAGGGAATGGGCCTGTTTTGTCGGAATTGTCGCAATCCATAACCGTATTTCCGGAGTACAATTGTTGAGCGATGGATTCGTGAGTGAAAAACAGGAATGGAAACAGGAACAGGAATGGGTTCATGATTGATGGGAAAAGGAAAGTCGGGTTGGAATTAGAACACTTTGTGAAATGATTGAAGTTAAGTAGTTGAGGAAATTGAACTATTGAAGCATCGTTTGTTGACTAAAAGAATATGAACGACAACTATTAAGCATGATGATATCATTTGTGGAAAAATTGAACTCATCAAGAATAAAGAATTAGGAAATGTTTTCAAACCAAAAAGGTGTTGAAAGGGACTATTGAACCAAAAAGGTGGTGAAAGGGACTTTAATAATATATGATTTTAAGCGTAAATTAATGAATTTTTGTTATTAAATTTTACATATAGAAACAATGTGCATTCTAAATGTACTATTTTAATTTAGGGAAATTGTCAGAAAAGTCTCAATATTTTCAGGAAAGTTACACTTTAGTCCTAAGATTTTTTTGAATATTAAAGTCTCGATTATTTTAAAAAACACGATAATATGTCATTTCCTGTTAAAAAAAATGACTTTTTTGTAAACTTGAGCCAAAATGAAATAATCCTGACTTTTTTGTTTTAAAAAAAATCTTGGAACTAGAGTGTAACTTTCCAATATTAGGACTTTTCTGATAATTTCCCTTTAATTTATAATAGAATGAGAAAGCCACCTGCGGGATATGCCTAAGAAAATTAAATTAAAAAAAATGGAAGCTAGGAAGCATATTCCATCAAGAATTGTCAATTCTATTCAATAGACAGTAATAATAAAAAAAAAACAAATAGCTTTTTTGAATTTCAATGAAATCAAGCATTGTATTTTGATCTTAATTCCATTATAGACTACGCTAGTGTTTATGAAGATGAAATCAATGGTTCATTGAATCGAAACAAAAAGGTTTGTTTTACACAATAAAATAGAATAAATCAGATTTTGAGTTCTTTTTATTTTGTTAATTTTCAGTCATTAATAAGTTTTTCATTCAATATGAGCAATTGCACTATAATTCATTTTGGAGATGAAATTTTTAGTCAAACAAGGTAACAAACCTTTTAACAAAAAGTCATTATTTTAATTAAATATCAAGTTTTTTTTAAGAATTAAAAAAAATAAAATTCTTAACTTATTTGTTTTTAAATAATCTTTTTAACTTTAATATTTTATTTTTGTATATATAGGTTTGTTTATTACAGTTAATAATAATGTGTAGAGCAAAGTTAAAAATTATACATTTATTTACATGCAATATAAAAAACAAAATAGAAACTTATTTGTTTTGACATCCTAACCAAATATGATCATTAAATTTCATGTGATAACTCATTACATTACCTTGTTTATATAATTACATTATGAATTATGTTCATACATTATTACATTTTTACGACCAAAAAAACGCTAACTAAAGGTATTTCGGTGCAAAGATATTTCAAATACCAGCTATGCATAAAATATGTCGAATATGAAATACTTGACAAAGACTTTACAAAAAAACCAAAACCAAGACTTGTAAATGCAATACTTTTTATTTTCTGTACTTTATAATATAATAAAATAAAATAAAAACCTTTTCAACGGTTTAGTTTTTTGGGCCCAGTTACAAATGGTTCAGTTTATTTTGTCATTCGACCGGTCCAATATAGTAAAAGCCCGGTTTGACCCTTTCTCTGAATTGCGTCCAGAACAGGTTCAAGTATCTAACCTAATAAATGAGGTTCAAGTATCTAACCTAATAAATGAAAACACTGTCACTTCTCATTTTCTCAAAATTTGTATTTTTGTTTCACTTGCTCTTTAAAAATGACACATAAGTTTTTTCCACTTGTCATTTTTTGAGAGTTTTTTATTTTTTTTAAATGATAAAATTAATAGACATTAATTGAGAATCAAATTATCACCCCTCAAATCTGGAGGTTTCTCAATCTTTTGGAATTACAATTACAATTACCTCATATATAGGATGTTATTCTAATAAATATTAAACATTTAAAATTTATTTATTTAAACTATAGATTATATAATACTGGCTTTAAGTTTTATATTTATTATTTCTTTTTGTTATATTTTCCTTATAATTTGTACAATTGTTTTCTAAAACTTGTAGATATTAACAAATTCGTTATTACTTTTCTAATTCGAATTATTATGCAAATTGGATTCCATTCTGGGATAAGTTTGCATCCTTAAAAACCAGCAAATCACAATAAATTGGAAAGAAAATTGTATCCAAAACTGAATCAGATTGACCATATGGTTGGAAGCGGTGGTATTTTGACAAAAACTTATTGCTTCTTTTTCTTTTGATATTGTTCATGTACGATGCCAATGTTTAGCAATTGATAAGTTGGTATTAAAATTCGATTTTTCAGTTATGTTACTAAGAAATATTGATCAGAAGTGTGGTTTATATAATGGAATGTGACGATCTCTATCGAATGTAAGGTTGTTTTTAAGAGAACTGATGTTTACTAATGGACAATTATATATTGTATTGTTCATAGTTAAAAACAAAGATAGATTAAATATATTAAATTTAGATAATAATGGTAAACTTAGCAATAGGACATCTAATGTTGTATTTAAATAAGTTTTTGAAATTTGTGATTTTGAAAAATTATTTAAAATAGGTTAATAGTTTAATTTCTTACTTATTCAGCATTTCATTTGTATTTATTTCAAAATTTTAATTTAAAAAATTGTTAAAGTTTATACCTTGGTATTTATCTTTTTTTACTCAACCCGTGTACTACACGGGTCTCACACCTAGTCAACTAATCAACTAAAAACAGAATAAAGTAAAACAGCCGTTTAATTCCTTTTTAATTTTAAACTAGCAAAGAACTCGCGGCTACGCCGCTTTTGGGGTAATATGGGGAAAATCGGCAAACTATAAAAAATACGTGTTGAAAGTGTAAATCACCGCAAATAGGAGAGAAAGTCGACAACCCCTAAAATTAGATGTCCAAAGTGTACGACAACCAAAAGAAGAGACACTGGTGGAGAAAATCCAAAAATGTTGTGGCAATAATGTGAAAGTTGCCAAAGTTGAGAAAATATGGTGGCAAAATTCTAAAGGAGGTTTTTTGTGTTTTTTATGTCAAAATGTAAAAGTTTTGACTATAAGGATGAAAAGTGTCAATTTCATTAAAGATTTGTGGCAAAAACACCATAATATAAAACTTTTCACTGCAAGGACGAAAAGTGTCAAAGTTACTAAAGATTTGTGGCAAAACCCTAAAAGCACAAAAACTTAATCAAAACACAAAATTGTAAAAGTTTTCACTTGAAGGACTAAAAGTGTCAAATTCACTAAACATTTGTGGCAAAAACCTAAAGACATAAAAGTTACTATTGCTAACTTCCTTTAGATTTAATATATATATGGAATAATTATGAAACAGTCATATGGAGGACAATTGTATCCTTAATATTTCATCGTTCAATACACAAAGTAAAAGATTTGAATTCAAAAACTTTGTAAGCTGGAAAATTCTGGACTCTAAAATCTAAATTAATGTATCTTCAAAGTCCTTTTCACCCCCTTTGGTTTAACAACTATTTGTACAAATAATATCATCATCCTTTCAAACTTCAATCATTTCACAAAGTGTTCCAATTCAGACGCCACTTTCCGATCAACCATGAATCCATTCCTGTTCCTATTTTCGTTCCTGTTTTTCGCTCGCGAATCCGTTTCTCAACAAACGTATTCCGAAAACCACATTCTAGAATGTAACAATTCCAACACAACAGAACTAACCCCGGAATTCCTCTACACTTGCAACGGAATCCAATCGTGTTCCACCTTCTTAATCTTCAGAACTCAACCTCTTTACAACACAGTTTTCACCATTTCCAAGCTTATGTCAACCGACCCTACGGATGTCGCCCAAATCAACGGAATCACTGATTCCACCGGAATCTTGCCACTAAACAAAGAGCTAATCATTCCGGTTACATGTTCTTGTTCTGGTAAGTACTATCAAGCTAACACATCTTTTGTTATTCCGATTAACACCAACTATTTCACTATCGCAAATTCCACATTCCAAGGTTTAACCACATGTGATTCCCTCCACAAAAACAATATTTATAAAGAAAATGATTTACAAGTTGGTAGCAAGATTCCTGTCCCACTTAGATGTGCGTGTCCTACGATTAGTCAAACCATGTCCGGAATCAGGTTTCTGTTGACTTACTTGATTACTTGGGAAGATTCAATCAAGAAAATTAGTAATCAGTTTGATGTGAAATTTCAAGATTTAATTTTGGAAAACGGGTTTTCTTCTGTTGAAGATTTGATTTTTCCGTTTACTACCATTCTTGTTCCTCTATCTACCGAACCTTTAAGTTCTCAAACAAGAACATTCGACCGGAATCGGAATCCAAAGTTGTCAAAGAAAGGAATAGTAATAGGGACGATATCAGGTGGTTTCTTGGCGATTCTTTGTGGTGTTTTTGTGATATATTTAGTATCGAAAAGGAGAAGATCGAATGAGGGTAAAACCGTAAAATGGGAGCTGCCTAAAGATATCCAACTTGGTATTGCTCGTGTTGATCAAGTTCTCAAAATCTACAAATTTGAAGAATTAGAGGAGGCCACAGACGGATTTACCCTCGAAAAGAGATTAAGTGCTTCGGTTTATAAAGGAAGTATAAAGGGTAGAAAAGTCGCGATTAAACAAACGGGGACACACGCGAATAAAGAGGTGAAAATTCTCCAAAAAATTAATCATTTCAATCTTATCGGTCTTTATGGAGTATGTGAACACGATAAATCTTGTTATCTTGTTTAGGAATTCATGGAAAACGGTTCATTAAATGAATGGCTTCGAGATTTGACTTGTCAAAAAAGTCAAACATGGAATAATCGTATTCGTATTGCTTTAGATGTTGCTAAAGGTCTTCAATATCTACATAATTTTGCGAATCCAACATACGTCCATAAAGATATAAACACTAGCAATATTCTATTAACTAAGGATCTACGAGCCAAGATTTCAAAATTTGGTCTTGCAAAGTCAACTGAGAAGGGCGAAAACGTAAATTCATCCATAAAATGTCGGTTTGAGTCAAAGGGGTACCTCGCACCGGAGTATTTAGAGGCAGGATTTGTGACAACGAAGACCGATGTGTATGCATTTGGAGTTGTTTTGTTGGAATTGATAACGGGGAAAAAAGTTGTGTATGAGAATGATGATGATGGGGGACAAGTGATGTTGTGTGAAGAAGTTGTTTCGATTATAGGTGATGAAAATAATGTGAAAAGTAAGGTTAATTACATTATTGACCCTCTTTTGAAAGCTAGACATGCCCTTGGGTTTGTTATAGATCAAGATGAACTTGCACTGCGTTTGGTGAAACTGAGTATTGGTTGTTTGGAAAGTGAACCATCGAGAAGATTAAGTATGAATGAGATTGTTTCTACTCTTATGATGATTCAAATGGATCCACCAAGCTCGGATACCAAGTTTTTGGTGTAGGTTTTTTAAGATTAATTGTATTTATAAATAAACTTTGATTTAAAGAGCTTGTTTAAAGATGTATAATTGTATATTCAAGAAACACTTCTAAGGATAGATACTGAAACAAGGAGTAGTGTAGAATTAAAATCAGGGTAACTGAGTAGTATAGGTCGTAGCTCTTTTAATTTGTTTGTGCTTTTCTTATAATATAATAACATATACATTCATACTTTTGTCTTCTTTTTACTTGCAACTTTATCGTTTTTATCCCTTGGGTTAGTGATTCAAACGAGGGTGGATATTGGCAGGGACTACAATACCCATCCTAACACCTGAATTTCGATCCTAACATCCGTCCCCGCCCACACCCTCAAGTAATCCACAACATACTTCCGCAACAGGTTTTATGTAAAATCTCGTCGAGTACGGGGAATCTCCATAAATTTATTAAAATATAAAAAAACTAAAACAATAATCACGAGAATTAAAATATAAAAAAGGTGATCTTGAAAGCCGACATGATATTTTCATGTTTGTTAATAAACTAAAAGAAAAAGATAATAGTGAATTTCATTATATGTTCTTAAAAAAAAGTGCTCTTCACCTCATCCCATCAAATCTCTATAAATTTATTATCAAAATCTTTTAAAATGCACAAAAGTTCGTTGTGATAGAGGGTGTCGAACTTAAGTATAACACATGGTTTTAAAAAGGGGTTGGCTAAAAAGACATCTCATTTTATCATTTAGACATCCTATATAGTTTTTAAGGTATTTTTATTGGTTGAAATTGCATTGTTTTTTGAAAAATATGACTATAAGTAACTACCTATAGGTTGACTTTTGATAAAGGTGTCTATGGGGTTTCTAAATGGTGTCTTAATAGCAACACCCTTTAAAAATCGTCAGAGGCATGCGATTCAAGGTTGGACTTGAGGTGAGGTGGCAACAAATCGAATATGAAGCGGCACCTTAATTAGGGGTTCAAATGGTGATTAGATTTCTTTACGATTCTGTTTCTTCAGCTCACTCTCACGTCACAAAGTTATATCTTTATGTGCTCTGTGTTTGTATAATTTATTATTAACTTTTTGAAAAATTGAATATTATCTAGTTTTTGTTCCATCTTATCTTCCTACTCCTATAAAACAATAACATGTGGAATCCAATAATTTTCGGGAAAATGACTTAAGAGGGTAATAATTTATTTGGTTTGTTTTCATTTGGTCACTTTTCTTTTTTTTGTATTCAATATACCATTTAATTTGTTGATTGCGTTCACATAAACCATTGTGACCGGCTATCACCTGTTATTGAAGGTTTCCGGTGTCTTTGTCCTCTCCGGCGACTCTCCGGTCACCTTCTCCGGTGAGATTCCGATGAACATGAATATTCCGGCGAGTTCTAGGTCTGAAATAAAATAAGGAAAACAAGGATGTGTGTGTGTCGGTGTGTCAGATCTGAGAAACTCAAATCTGATGGGAACCTCTTCATATCTCCAAAACAGATCTAATACAATTGGAAATCGATTTGTGTGTGTAAATGTGTTCTTTTTTTTAAAGAGATGAACGTGTTCGTTTGAAGGTTCATCGATGGAACTCAAAAGTTCTTGTGTTTGTTTGTTTGTTTCTGGAGAGGGAGACTTGAAGATCGATTCAATAAAGAGAGAACATATAGATTAGTCAAGATCTGCAAATCAATTAGGGCTCTTCTTCTCTATTTTCCAGATCTAAAATTTAATTCAAGGAGAATACCTACGATTCTCTATTTTCCACACACACACACACATCTTGTTCTAAAAACGATTTCAGTGTTCGAGTTCTTCGTTTATGCTTAATTTCTAGGTTCATGTTCAAGAACACATAGAACACATAGCGGGTTCATGTTTAATTTCTGGGTTCATGTTCAAGAACACATAATGTGTTCATCCGCGAGTTTGAAGGTCCAGAAAGCAAACAGTTGGTTGAAGTGTGTGTCGGGTCTTAGAAAACAAGCAGGTTTGTGTTCGAGTTCTCCCTTTCCTTTTTCTGAACACGATTTGTTAAGCTCGATCTTGGATCTGGAAGGCGTTTCAGTTTTCAGTCACAAACACGATTTCAGTTTTTGATTTCGATCTTGGATTTTGCCATCTTGTTCAAACGAAAACCCTAAAAAAGAATTTCAACTTTTGATTCTCATACACAAACACAATTTCAGTTTTCAGTTTTCATTGTGTGTGGGTTATGATGTGATAATGTTCAAGAGATTTTCCAGATTTGACAAACAAGAACATTTGCTAATAACTCGCCGGAATATTCATGTTCATCGGAATCTCGCCGGAGAAGGCGACCGGAGAGTCGTCGGAGAGGACAAAGAGACCGGAAACCTTCAATAACAGGTGATAGCCGGTCCCATTGGTTAATGTGAACACAAACAACAAATTAAATGGTATATTAAATACAAAAAAAGTGACCTACTGAAAACAAATCAAACAAATAATTACCCTTTTAAGTCATTTTCCCATAATTCTCTCTCTTAATCTCCTTTCTGATTTTGACACTTGTGTTGATTTAGTCATAGGAAGATTAGTAGGAGAAAAGGTAGAAGAATAATTGATTTCTCTACTTTTTATTATGAGTGTTGTTTTTTTCATTTACTCATTCATTGGTGGCTGTATTTTTATGATTTAATTCAACAAAATTATATCTTTTTATATATGATTTGTGTATTTTATTATATGTGCTTTGTATCTTTTTATGTGTTATGTATCCTCCTATACTATTTCCACATGTCATCTTCTCATTGATTTGGACACATAGCATTTTCTAAATTTTTTGAACTAATTTATATCCACTTGTCATTTTTGTGTAATTTTCAATTTTTTAATAATGCCACCTAATAATATATAATTAATTAAGATTAAGATATCAATACGTACCTTCTAAGTTTAAATTCCTGCATTTAAGGTGCTATATACAACATTTTTATGGTTTTCTTCATATACGATTTGATTAGCCTTAAATCACGCATCCATTTCATGAATGCTTTCCAAATCCACAGTTTTTCAATTTCTCAAAATCGTCTCAGTGTATGTTACATGGATTTAAATTTAGGTTGCCATCAATCAAGCGATTTCGTTCTTCTTTCAATGATACGAATCATCATACTCTAATCGGCCAACAACTATTCGATTTCATCTATATATATGATTTCTTACTGAATCATATATATTCATGTCATTAGGATGATTCCTTTTATTCACTGTGAAAACCAAGCTCTCCAAAATCGGCATTAGGGTAAGAAAAGCTACACAAGGTTAGTAATTCCATTCTTTTTTATGTATACATTGTCGTTTTTTCTTACTTTAACACACGTTGTAAGATGGTGTAAGATGACCATTTACATTATGTCCACCACCTGTTCGATGTAATGCTAATGCGGTTCTTTATAGGGAATATTGAAAAATATGGCTGTGAATGTGTATACCTTTATATGCCGTTTTTTGTCCCTCCAGAATATACATTATACAATATTTTTTTTTTCTGTTTTCTATTTGTGTGTTAAAGTATGTACATATGGGGTAAATTATGTTTGATTATCTGTATTGTATTTTCGTTTTTTAGTGTGCATTCAGCATGTAAATGTGTGTATTGTATTTTTAGTTTTGTAGTATACATTAGGTATCAATATGTAGTATACATTGGTTAAAGTTCATTTCTGTAGGCTAAACAAAATATGGTTGTGAATATATATATATATATATATATATATATATATATATATATATATATATATTTATATACACCTTTATGTGCAGGTTTTTTTTGTTCCACTTGGATACTGTAATTTTTTATTTTTATTTTTTATTTGTTTTTTCTGTTTTCTATTTGTGTGCTTATATGTGTATACATTCTGGTTACATCATTGCTATAGGTTAAATAAAAAGAGATTTTTTTAAAACTAAAAAGATTATAGCTAAGTACTTTGATGGAATGACCATTTGACACCTGCCACATTATCATATGTTGTGGTATTTAAAAAAAAATTATATGGACCATTTATGCAACTTTGTTGTTGTACTGTTGTTAGTGGAAAATTTAAAATACAATTTTTTAAGTAATTGACATTTTTACCCTCGCCACATGATCATATGTGGACATGAACATCTTATGTACATGTAAAGTGAAAACCTATAATTTTAGTTACAAATACAAACATGGACAAAAATTTATGAACTACTTAAAAGTTCAAATACATACAAATATAAGATTGTTTAATGTAATTTTTTGGTAAAGTTTTATATCAGATTAGTTTAAACATCAAAATTTAAAAACCAATTTAACTTTTTGTTTATAATCAGCTTCAACCCAAACTCATATCTTTGTTTAGCTATATACTTTGAACTCCAATTTATCTTTATTCAGTTTGTTTTTGTTTATGAACCTGAAATGTCAACAAAATAAATATTGTTTGCAGCTTGTGTCAAGGTCAACAAAATAAATATTGTTTGCAGCTTGTGTCAAGGTCAACAAAATAAATTCTAATTGTGGTCCTGTAAGTAACATTTACATGTAAATTTCTTATTCACTTGCTGCCAAAATCGTAATATAATTTTTTAAAAACTTTTTGTATGAGATTCCCCTTGTAAGTCCATTCATAGTGGAGGAGGTTTAATGGCAAGAATCTATCGATTAAATTGTTACTTGGAAGCCATAATTGATGTGGGTCTTACACTTCATGATGCAAAGTAAGCTCTCTGATGTTAAAATAATAAGATTAATAAAGACCCTCATGAGATCAAAATCATAATATATTAGTTATTTTTGGAACATAGAGTACCTTTTTAGTTATTTTTGGAGAATACACGTGTAACTCATGTTTCATGATTACGGACATGTTGAATTTGCTCTATTATTTTTAATATATTTATTAATTTCAATAAAAGTACCGAACTGAAAAACTGTAGTAAAAAATAGCAAATATGGTTCTGGTATGGTGGATGGTAAAATGGACCATTAAAATGTATAATTTTTTTTATAAAAATTGAATCAGTTTTTTTATTTTATTGCAGCCTGGTCCAGATTCTTTTGGGATCTTTGTAATTTTACAGAGTTACAGTGGAGTGGCACTAGAGACCGTGGTCTTGTAAGTTTAATTTAGAGCCCACAAAGGTAATTTTTTCCCCTAAATTGTATATATTTGCATATTGTATATGTTTATGTCTGTGTGTGTTACTATGCGTGTATGTACTGTTCCTATGTGTGTGTGTGTTACTATGTGTGTGTATGTATGACACATGATGGGAAGAACAACTTACCATATATTTGTGTGTATATGTCTCTATTTGTGTGTGTGTGACAATCAAGGACAACTTTTGATATTTTTTTAATCAGGTATCATTTCTGCTAAATTATATACAAAGGGACCATTTATGCAGTTATTTGAAACTGTTACCATTTATGTATCTTTTTTAAGGGGGACCATTTTTGATAATATTTTTATAATATACCATTTCAACATATTCTAAACACTCACCTTTTTAATAACTAAAAGTTATCCTAATTATAGCAATGTACTTTGGAAGTACAATGCTATAACAAGGCTATCTTCAAATTTCTGGGAAATTTGAATTTGTAAGTTTATACAATGTTTTAATTTAAATACTTTAAAATAGGATGCAAGACATAGATATGTGTGCTATTTGATCAATTTTTATCTTGTTTGTGTTTTTTTTTTGTATGGATAATTTTTTTTTATGATTCCTATTTAGCCGTGATTCATGTAAATTTTGTTAAAATAACATATGGGACTTAGTTTAAATTTGCAATTATGCAAAAACCATTAAAAGTAACAATCTTATGCATATTTTATATCCGATCTTCAAAACTTATGTTGATTTCAAATAACAAAAAAAAAACATTCATATGGATGTTCCAGGGGCATAATCAATTATTGAAAACAAAACAAAAATGGTATTACCTTCCGATCATCAAAATATGAGGAATTTGGAAAAGTCTTTCTATAACATTCTCTAAATTTACTTTATTTTTTAAAAAGTTTTTTTTTTCAATATAATGTCCAAAGTTTTTTTTTCTTTTTCTTTATACCACATGGATGCTTATTTTAGTTTCAAGGCATAATCATCCAAGGGGTTTTTTATGTTTTTTTCATTGTTTTTGTTTCTAACTTTTTCGAAGTTTAATACTTATAAAAATAGACCAAATGGTAGCCTTTAATTTGAAAGTGCATTGTTGTAAATGGAAAAAAATACCCTTTAGTGTATATTTTGTTGTTTTTTTTCAAATTAATGGACATTGTTAAAACTAACAAAGCAATCATTTCTCACATTTCTTATTCAGTCTTTGTACCTTACCCTTTAATGCAGTTTTTTTTTTATTTTACGGAAATGAAATGAAAATATACTTTTGTTGAGATAAATATTTTATACAGTAGCATATTCACAGTTTCATATGTTTCATTTGATTTGACAAAACAACCATTTTTTTTCTTATTCAAACATTGTACTTTGCCTTCTATTTAAAAGCACATGTTTGGCTTTAAATGACTCCCTAAACACAAGATTAATGACACCAGGTTTGACTTTAAATGACACTGGGTCTGAATTGAAAATGACCCTTCTGCCCTTGGTTTAATTTTTTTATGGTTATAATTGTGTTGTTTTAACAACATACTTTACTTTTACTCCATTTTTGTAGATAAATTCTTGCAATGTATTGTAATTTCAATTTGTAAGTTAGGAAATTAATTTTGTGTGGTTTGTGAAGAGTTATGTGGGGTTAAATATGAGGGGTTTAATGATAAACGACAAATTCAAGTTTTCACCCATGTTTTATGGCCTTCATGTTTTCTTCATTCATGTTACACATTGTCTTTATATCCCAGTGTATTGAAGACCTTACTGGAACACTTACTAGGGACCAAAGATGGAAATTTCAGAAAACTTCCAATGTTTCATGTACACCTTGTACTTTAAATATTGGCTAAAACTTCCCTATAAGGCTATAACCCTGTTTTCATCAATTTTTAAATTCTTTAATGATATTTCACGCTATTTCAATCTATGTGGTATTATGAAGAGAGGACGGTGTTGGAACAAATACAAAGACCAAACTTGGAAATATTATTGAAAAATGAGAATGTTTCACTTAAGCCTCTGTATTTTGAATACTAGCTGAAACTTCCCCATAACATGTTTTTTCATCAAAATTTTGGCACTTTTATGCTATTTGAAACATTCTCAAACCGTTTTTTCATAAATTTTTTACTACTTTCATACCATTTGAAGCTATTTCAATGAATGATCTATTCATCATTATTTTTTTTCTCATAAATTCCGTTTAATTTGTTACTTTTATTTCATAGTTATTAAACGATTGCAATTTGAATGAATTTGTAAAATGTTGATCATTTATCTATGTAACGGGGTTGCAATTGAGTATAATTCTCAATAATTATATGATTATATGGATGATTTTATATTGCATTATCTAGAGTTAAAAATAAAAAATTAATAAAAGTATTAATTTTAGATAAAGATGAATCAATGTTTTATATAAAAAAGTCTTTGGAGATTTATGAATTATAACTATCTTCTTTCATTTTCATTATTATTGCTTTATTACTTAGAATATTATTTATTTTTAATTTCAATCATATTATTTATGAACATATTGTTTTAAATTTCCATTAATAAATATTTAATATTTGCTTTATTCAACTTGTATGATACGCTTATTAAGTGTCAATGTTGTTTTACTTTGCCGATTAACGATTTCGTTAATGATTATGCTTATTAAGTTTCAATGATGTTTTAAACAATGATAGTAAATTTAGCAATAAGACATCTAATGTTATATTTTAAAGAAGTTTTAGAAAATTTGTGATTCAGAACAATTATTTAAAATATATGAATAGTTTTTTATTAGTATAGATTGAGTTACTTACTTATTCATCATTTTATTTGTATTTATTTCGAAAGTTTACATTAAAAAATGTTTAATAATTAAACTTTTATATTTATCTTTTTTTCTAATCAACCCGTGTAGTAGGGATGAGTTATAAAATCGGACCGGAACCGGAATCGGACCAAAACCAGAACCGGTATAACCGGAAAATGCTTAAATGGTCCGGGTATTGGGTTCCAAAATTACTCTTATCCGGGTTCCGGGTATTTCGGGTCCGGGTCCAACGGGTCCGAGTAATCGGGGTTTTTGAATCGGATATGTTGAAAAAACTGGAACCGGTTTAGTGTCCAAGGAACCGGTATAGGGTCAAAGAACTGGAACTAAAGGGTTATCTGTTGTGATCGACAACTCTCTTTTCTCTTGCTCGACGACTCTCTTTTCTCTGCTCGACATTGAAAGGATCCTCATACGTTGTGATAATCATCAAATACATTCAATCTCTTTTTTTTTTGCCCTTCTCTGTGATCGATGACAACGACTCTCGTTTAAAAAAAAAGAATCATATTCGTCCTTTACGTAAATTAGATCAATTTTTAATTCTTGTTGTAATTTTTTGTTTATTAATTATTTTTAGAACGGTTGAAAGATTATGTGACAAATGTGTAAATTAGATTATGTGCCAAATGTGTTCTTGCATGATTCCCAGTTTCAAGATTAAAGGCAAATCTTGAAATACCATCGTATGTTTAAAATATATGAAATGGACAATCCTAAAGGAAATACTTGTATGTATCGGATGGGGCCACCTGTTTATCTCAATCCATAAAAGAGCTAAAGATTTGAAAACGGGAATGCTAAACCTCAATTAAACTAATTACTATAATTAAATTTAAAATAATTTAAGTTGGAGACGATTGTATCTTTGATGAGCCAATAAGTTTTCTGGAAACCTCGTGATTGAGGTAATTAGAAAAAAAAATCCCGATTTTTCCGGTTCTAAACCCATTTTATCCGGTTCCACCTTACTCACTTTGATGTTTTCGGGTTTTCCGGTTCTAGACTCACTTTACCCGATATCGTACCTGGAACCGGTTCCTATATACAGGTCCGGTTTCCGGTTCTACAAAATCCCGTTAACCGGTTTCGGGTTTTCCGGGTCCGGGTCCATCCGGTCCGGGTTTGGATCCACTTTCATCCCTACCGTGTAGTACACGGGTCTCACACCTAGTCTTTTAATACCCTGTTTTATTTTCACGAGTTAAAAAGTTCTCTATTTGATATTCATTATTTTGTTAATATAAGGTATATAATTTTTTTTTAATTTCGCCTAGTGAGGTGAAGTGAAAATGCCTCAAGACTCGTTTTCGTTATTTTAAACCTTGCAATCACTATAAAAAAAATTATTCAGGTTTAAATGAATATTTTAACCTGCAATCATCTTCTAATGATATTCGATTATGTAGGTATTTAGCCTAAATTCAGATTATACACATTAAGACATTCAGACATACTCGATTATACATACATTAAGAAGTTAAGCAGACATATTCGATTATACATATATATACACTCAAAATCCAGATTATACACATTATTTATTACATGGGAATTAATAAACTAAACAAAGCATTCAGAAATTAAGCCATTAAAAAAAATTCAATGTAGATGAAATCACAATTCATACAGACTCGGTTACCATATTCAAAAACACTCGATTTATCAATAAGATTGCATAGAATATGAGTATTTTTTTTCTTTTTTCTTTTTTTTTGTAAATTTATTACGATGTTGATGGTTGGAATGGAGGGACTCTTTCTCTTTTGGTATTTATAAAATAAACAATGAAAGGAAAATCATAAAAGGGAAATTTTGTTTTCCAGCCAACCAAATTTTGGTGTGATGTGTATAAGATCATCCTACAAATAAATAAATAAATAATTTAACATCTTTGTAGACGACAATCAGAAAACACAACTAAGAAAGATGCCCAATCTATTAACTCTAAATAAGAACTCCAACTTGCTACAAAATCGATGCCGACATATAAAAAGTTGACTTCTTATATTATAAAGTCATAAAAGGGTAAGCATATCATCATATATTATTAGAATCTCAAACATATATCTATCTTGTTGTAGTTTAACCATCGAAAATAGCCTCTGAATTGTTTTAATGTCCCCCCTCAACTCTAAAATAATGCATTAAATTAGAAAACATTTGAATTTCCTGAAGTATCCATGATAAAATTATCTCATATAATGTATCCAACACCTCACAACCCATCGTACATTTCCCTAATGTTGTCAAGATAGATGAGTATAGGGGTAAACGATTTTTTTTTTTTTTTTTGACAATGTCCCACAAAGGGTTTTGAAATCTTGAAATAATTTAAGAGCAGCTTCATTATTCCCTGAAACACCATAGTAACGAGTAACCACTTTGAGAGTGTTACAAGACAATTTGAATACCTTCACTTTGTTTTTTGTTTATTGAAATGAATTGTTTTACCAAAGCAACGTGCCTATCGACGGATAATTTGGTAATTATCTTACGGTGTGGACATCATGATATTAGCGTATATGTCCTATGTGTATTCTCTATATTTATATTTATTTTAGCCTATTTTTTTTATAATTGTTATAGTCTGTTTGTATTATGTAGCCCATTGGAACCCAATGTACATTGTATATATTTTCCTTTATTTAATGAAAGTCGATTCATGGAAAAATAAAGACAGAAGATGCTACCTTTGCATCCCTACAGCTCCTCCTTGGACCTATCATCACTTCTCCTCAATACCTCCTAGGCCAAACAATGTTTCCCAATGCCCCCCTACCAGACCACCAGACCATCATGAGCAGCCCGATCACCTTGGCTCACCTCCTGCCAGTAGGGTTGTTCACTATTTGGATAAAACCGAATTGTCCAATTGGACAATTTGGATTGAACTATCTGGTTCGGATATTCGGATTTTTGGATTGATTTTCAATAAAACCGAATTATTATTTTGGATTTCGGATTGATTTTGGTTTATAAAATAAGAACCGAATAGTCCAAAAAAACCGAATAAACATTTATTATTTATTTATTTATAATATATATTTATAGTTATCTATGAATTTTGTAATTTATTTTTTCAAATAGGTTTAAAACGTTTCACCCGATAAAAAAACATCAATATGTATTATCTCTCAAAAGTTTTCTATGTATAAAATATTTAACTATAATATATCTTCTTAATAGTTGTTTATAAATTTCAAATCACAACTAAATAATTTGTTTTCGCTTCTTGTGTAAAATTGGGTAATATTATAGTTATATGTCGTTTTAAAATGTTTCGATATTTGAAAACCGAATTATAAAAACCAATCCAACCGAATTGTAATTGGATTGGATCGGATCGGATTTGAATTTAGTTTGGACTATTCGGATCCATGTTTTAAAAACCGAAATCAATTTGGATTCACTTGATTGGATCGGATCAAACCGATCCATCCAAACGAACACCCCTACCTGCCACGTCATCTATTGCTTCATCGGGCCTTTCATTCTTCTATTACTTCGACACTTTAACCCACTAGGAAATGGTTCATGCATATGGCTAAAGATCAACTGACCGACTTAGCTTTTAAGCATTCAAATGGGAGGTAAGTGGGTGCAGATGAACTTTTAGTGGGGACCATGCACTTGAAAATTTTCTATTTTTTATTTTTTTTTAAGTATATAACCGGTGGGACCCACATTTAAGTGGGGTCCATGCACCCCACTAGTAATGCATTGGCTCCGCCACTGTTTGACAACCCATCGAGTTCTTCTTAGGTGTGACAGCGCTGGCGATTTATACCCTACAACTATTGGATAGTATTTATCTAAGTATTTATCTAGTTAGCTTTTATATTGTTTTGTGTTTATCCTCGTGTTTAGCTTATCAGTTATAACAGATTCTTGTAACACCTATTTATAGCTTTTGGCTTTTCAATGACAGATAAGATTTTTCCTCTGATTTAAAATACCATCGATTTTAAGATGGTATCAGAGCAGGTCTCACAACCCTAATCAAACTTTGCCTACGAAGAAAGCTTAAAGAATGACAGGTGCCGACCCAAAGGATAAAACGAACGCTGGAGAAGGATCCAGCGGAATCAATCATGACTCGTCGTATTACCTGCATCCATCTGATGTTCCTAAGCAGCTTCATGTGAATGAAGTTCTCACCGATGTCAACTATGCCGACTGGTCTCAAGAGATGGAAAACTTCCTCTTCGCTAAAAACAAATTTGAGTTCTTAGATGGATCGATCGAGGAACCAGAAAAGGGGTCCTCAGAATATATTCCATGGATGAGGTGTGATGCGATGGTGAAGGGGTGGCTTACCACAACCATGGAAAAACGATCCGGGACAGCATAAAATACGCAAACACGGCTGCACAGATATGGTCCGATTTGCGTGAAACGTTTGGCAAGGAGAGCTCCCCAAGAGCTTACGAGTTAAAGCAGAAGATAGCTGCCACCCGACAGGATGGCAACTCCATTTCCACATACTACACTAACCTCCGGACACTATGGGACGAAACCTCGTTGATCTTACCCCTTCCCAAGTGCTCGTGCAATAGTTACACATGCGAGATTGGAAAGAGAATAAGTGAATATCAAGAAAAGGAACGTTTATATCAGTTTCTCATGGGATTGGATCCTGACTTTACAGTGATCAAGACACAGATACTAGCGACAAAACCGATCCCTTCCCTAGGAACTGTGTACTATTTAGTCGCTGAAGACGAGAGACAAAGATCAATTTCCAATGAAAAGAAAGTACCTACTGAACCTGCTGCTTTCAAGACCTTTCAAGGAAGGACCGGACATCCCAACAATTTCAAGGAACGAAATTACCAAAGACCAATCAAAGAAAGAAAGTGAACAGTGCACCTTTTGTGGGAAGAACGGACACAAAAGAGAAGGATATTTTAAGCTCGTTGGATACCCGGATTGGTGGCCTGGAAACAAAGGAGAGAAATCCAAGACCACAGCAGCTTGTACTGATTTTGAAGTCAGTTCCATACCAGAACTCACTCAAGAACAATACCAGATGTTCGTGAAACACTTCACTTCAGTCAATAACAGTGAAGAAATGGCTCACAATGCCAACATGGCAGGTAAAGGGAACAGTGAAAATGATTGGGTCATTGATTCAGGTTGTACTGAACACATAACCTTCATTCCTCATTTACTTAAAAACAAGAAAGTTACTCCTTTTGAACCATCTGTGGTTATACCTAATGGTGACTCCATTAACGTGGAGGGAAAGGGAGAGTGTACACTTCCAGGGGGAGTAAAACTTATTGGAGTATTATGTGTTCCCAATATTAAATGCAATCTTCTCTCAGTCAGTCGCATGAGTCACGACTTACAATGTGCCATAACCTTTTTTCCTGACTTTTGAGTCATGCAAGGGCTTCGTACGGGGAACTTGATTGGAGCGGGTAGACGCCGAGGGGGACTTTACCGAATGAGGATGATTGAAGAAAGGAAGGCAATGTCAGTCATGACAGACACTTGGCACAGAAGGTTAGGTCATACCTCGAAGGAAAAGCTCTCCAAAATAGATTTCCTTAGGAATAATCTTGTTAATTTTAGTAATGAAACTTGTGACTCTTGTGCTAAAGCAAAACTTGTTAGAACACCTTTCCCCATTAGTAGTAATAAATCCAAGGCTATTTTTGAGTTAATACATTGTAACATATGGGGTGGGTATCGAGTACCATCCTATACAAATGCAAATTATTTTCTCACTATAGTAGATGATTATAGTAGCGCGGTTTGGATCTTTCTCATCAAACACAAAAAATGATGCCAGTCAATGTCTTATTGATTTCCATAAAATGGTTAAGGTTCAGTTTGAGAAAAATATTAAGAGGATTAGGTGTGATAATGGTGGAGAGTTTACATCTAATTACATGCATGATTTTTATAGTAGAGAAGGAATTTTATTAGAAACTACTTGCCCACATACACCACAACAAAATGGTATGGCGGAAAGAAAACATCACCACTTACTCGAAATTGCACGAGCTATCCGTTTTCAGGCTAACATCCCGAAGAAATTTTGGGGTGAGTGCATACTTACAGCAGCCTACATAATCAACCGACTTCCTTCTAAAGTCATTCAGAACAAGACTCCTTATGAGCTCATTTGGAATACCAAGCTTCGGTATGATCACATGAGAATTTTCGGTTGTCTTACTTTAAAAATACAAACACGAAGGGAGACAAGTTTGAACAAAGAGGAAAACCAGGTGTGTTTTTGGGTTATCCACAAGGTACTAAAGGATATAAAATTTATGACATTGAAACAAGAAAATTAGTGGTGAGTAGGGATATTTTATTTTGTGAAGGTGTTTTTCCTTTCAAGGGAATCAAGACCGATGGGCTTGATAAAACTAGCGAACCTTTCAAGCTCCAAAATAGTGTTGTAACGCCCGGTTCCCGGTATGTATTTTAAATTTAAAGATTTTATGTTTTACACTGGGACTCGGTGAGTTGGAGGCCCAAATCGTCGAGTAGAGAAGACTTTGGACGCGGGTTTTAAGTAACCTACTCGACGAGTCGAGAGCCCGACTCGGCGAGTAGGACTGTCTGGATGAAACCCTAATATTTAGGGTTTGCACCCTATTTAAACAACTTATCTTGCCTCAATCCAGCCTCCATCGTCCATCCCAACTCAGAGAAACCCTAAATCGAAACCCTAACCTTGTTTGAGTGTTCTTGAGCCATTTTTGTGTGCTTGTGGTGATTGTGAAGCTTGAGAAGGAAGAGGGAGCTTGGGAGATCAAGTGAGAGCAAGTAGATCCAGAAGTTTTGGCACATTTCCTACTCATTTGAGGTATAAAGCTGATACCTTGGCTATTCATTACTTAGATCTTGTTTTGGGGCTATTTTCTACCTTTTTCTAAGCTTTAGTGAAGCTATACTCGGATTTGGGTGTATACTTGGAGTTGCACTTCAGATCTGGAACCATTGAGGGTTCCCATGGCATAAAGGTGACAACTTTATGGCCATGGGAGACCCATGCAACATATAAACCTCATTTTATAGCCTTCTGAGCCAAAAACCCCATGAATGGACATCAAGTTCGTAGCTTTACGTATAAAATGGACCCTAAGAGGTCAGATCTATGATTTGGATACATTAAGACCCACTGAAATCGACTGTATAGTTTTGGACAAAGAGGGACTCGACGATTCGCTTAGGTGACTCGGCGAGTCGGGTCGCAGTTTCCCCCAAACATCTTCTGGAAATGGTCTTTGGTTGAGTTGAAGGAAAACTCAGCTTGTTGGGGTTTGTTATGGACTTAAAGATCGAAGAACTCGACGAGTGCAAGGACGAAATCAGCGAGTTCAAGGCAATGTCCCAACCACATGAAGACGGACTCAACGAGTTCAAGGAGAACTCGGCGAGTCATAGACTAAGCACCTTCATACGGATGAAGATGAACTCGGCGAGTTCAAGGATGAACTCGACGAGTCAGTTGAAGAAGGTCCCGATGTTTTGTTCATTGCGAACTCGTCGAGCTCTTGCTAGACCCGACGAGTAGGGACGAGGTTGTAGCACTTCGTGGACGTGGGGACTCGACGAGTTGGTGGACCAACTCGGCGAGTCTAGTCAACTAGATGTTGACTTTGACCAAAGTTGACTTTGACCAGGGTTTTGACCTTGACTTTAACTTGGACTTGAGATGACCCTTGTAAGGGTTATGAGCATGAAATAGTAATTTAGAAAGGTTGTTGTGTAGGGATTGAGGAGTTGAGAAGAGTTGATTTCCATACCGAGGACACTGCGCACACTACACGACATCGATGTGAGTTACCTTCCAGTAGGGGTGGGTCTACGGCCACAATGCCGGCCCACTAGCAGGAGTCGTTGATAGATGATTGTCTCTGTGATAATAATCTAGGCTTGATACTACCTGATATGTTTATGTGCTAGCATGATATGTTGTATGTGGTAATAGGAGGGAAGTAGTCCCCGAGTTCGGTCGTTAGGACCGAAGGGTAGGTCGGCACCCAGATATGCCTGAAAGTATGTTTATGCTATGTTTTGTGTGGTAGTAGTAGGGGTGAAATAGTCCCCGTAGCCGGTAAGATAAACCGGAGGGTAGGTCAGCACCCCAGAACTGCTTGACATGGGTAGGTCAGCACCCCAAAACTTCTTGACATGGGTAGGTCAGCGCCCCAAAACTGCTTGACATGGGTAGGTCAGCACCCCAGAACCGCTTGACATGGGTAGGTCGGGCACCCCAAAATTGCCCGGCAGTATGTATGTTGTTTGGTATGTGGTATGATGGCGGAACTCACTAAGCTTTGTGCTTACGGTTTTCAATTTTGGTTTCAGGTACCTCTTCGTCGAAGGGGAAGGAGTCGGCACGGTAGCAGCGCATCGCACACACATGATTCCGCATTTGAGATCCATGGGATTGTACTCTGATATTATTATTATTATTCCATGACATGTTTTTATGATATTTGACTTATGGGTTATGTGTTGATATGATATTCATGTTGCTTTTCAGTAAATGGTTTTAATAAACTACTTATTCAAAACAAAATTTTTGGTCTTGAAAATTGGGACGTTACAAGTGCATTTGAAGAAAGTCCATCATATATTGATACCAAGCAAGTGCAGCCCAACCATGAGCATATTGATGAGACTGTGATCCAAGATGATGAACATAATAGCCCATCGACAGAAAATAACCCAAACAACGAAACTGGGCCAGAATTGGATATTGACCAAGGTAGCGACAACAATAATCTTGGTCACTCACGCGTTGAAACCGAGAATAGAACCAGGAGCACTCGAACCAAAAACGCAACCTCAAAAATTTAAAGACTATCTTATGAAGCTTCCCCCATCGGTTAGTCATGAGCAACCCGTATCCGATCAAGAGACCTCTACAGTACATTCTATTTCTAATTTTGTTGCTTATAAATTTTTTTCAGCAAATCATAAAGCTTACCTTGTGGCCATTTCCTCAAACAATGAGCCGACCACTTTTGTTCAAGATTCTCAGGATGAATGATGGCGTGAAGCCATGAAAAAGGAAGTTAAAGCACTTGAAGAAAATGGAACTTGGAGGCTAACAACTTTGCCTGAAGGAAAACGAGCCATTGATTCGAAATGGGTTTATAAAATTAAATATAAACCAAATGGAGAAGTGGAACGATACAAAGCACAGTTGGTTGCAAAGGGATTTACCCAAATGGAAGGATTGGACTATCATGATACGTTTTCCCCGGTTGCAAAACTCGTTACTGTGCGAACTCTTCTGGCAGTTGTAGCAAAAAGGGTTTGGTTCGTTCACCAACTTGATGTAAACAATGCGTTCCTGCATGGAGACTTAGAAGAAGAATTCTACATGAAGATACCACAAGGCTTTGCTAAGCAAAATGAAACTCGAGTTTGTCGTCTACAGAAGTCACTTTATGGGCTCAAACAAGCTTCCCGGAATTGGTATAAAAAATTTACAAAGTTCCTTTTGGACATTGGTTTCCAGCAGTCCAAAGCTGACCATTCTTTATTTTTATGGGACAAAGAAGGTGTTTATATTGCTATACTCATTTATGTGGATGATATTTTAGTGGTTGGGAACAATTTGGAACGAATTCAACAAACCAAGAGGTGGCTTGATGACGCATTCAGCATAAAGGACTTAGGACAATTAAAATACTTCCTTGGAATAGAAGTCACTAAAATACAACAAGGATTAGTCCTGAGTCAAAGAAAATATGTTCTCAACATACTCAAGGATACTGGAATGCTTGGGTGCAAACCTAGTTCATTTCCTTTTGAACAGAATCTGAAGTTAGATTGAGGAGAGAAAGAAAAACAAGTTGATGCTGGTCAATATCATAAACTTATTGGGAGACTGTTATATCTCCAAGCAACTCGACCTGATGTGACTTATGCAGTTAATGCATTGAGCCAATTTGTTAGTGACCCACGACAAAACCATATGGATGCGTTGAATCGAGTATTACGGTATTTAAAGGGGACAGCGGGACAAGGAATAATCCTACCGAAGGCGGGATAATTAGTTTTGACATCCTTCTGTGATTTCGATTGGCTAGGATGCCCGTTTACTAGGCGATCAAGAACAGGATATTTGTTGATGCTTGATGGTTCTCCGATTTCGTGGAAGACAAAAAAAACAATCGGTGGTTTCACGTTCTTATGCAGAGGCTGAATATCGTGCCATGTCGTCTACAGTCAGTGAGATTTTGTGGCTTCGATGGCTTCTCAACGACCTACAAGTATACGTTAATGGTCCTATTGTCTTATACTGTGACAATCAAGCAGATCGTCACATTGCAAATAATCCCGTCTTTCATGAGCGGACGAAACATGTTGAGATGGATTGTTTTTTTGTTCGTGAAAGAGTTGTTTCTAAGGAAATTTTACCAATGCATATCGATAGCAAGATGCAGGTTGCGTATTTATTAACAAAAGGTCTTGGAGAGAATCAGTTTCAGTTCTTACTTGGCAAGATGGGAATTATCAATTTACATGCTCCATCTTGAGGGGGAGTATTAGATAGTATTTATCTAAGTATTTATCTAGTTAGCTTTTATATTGTTTTGTGTTTATCCTCGTGTTTAGCTTATCAGTTATAACAGATTCTTGTAACACCTATTTATAGCTTTTGGCTTTTCATTGACAGATAAGATTTTTCCTCTGATTTTCAATACCATCGATTTTAAGAACAACATCAAATCTCTAGCCCTCTGTTGCTCTTCTTACTGCCAGCTCATCCTTATGGCATCAACGCCTTGGCCACCCTAACGCTCATGTTTTTACTAAAATTGTTTCTACTCATTTGATTTGTTGTAATAAGACAACTTCAAATGTCAATTGCTCTACTTGTCATCATGGAAACAATATTAAATTACCTTTTACTTGTTCCCACTTAATGTTTTTAAATTATTTGAAATTGTTCATTCTGACTTGTGGGAATCTTCTATACCTAGCACAAGTGGCATAAAATATTACATCATTTTTTCTTGATCATTTTTAACATTTTTCTGGGTATACGGACACTGGAGTAACCTCTCACCTCGCGTCCCATGTAGACTCTTGTCGGTTAGTAATAATAGTAATATTAAATATGTTGTTATTGGCAATGGTCACTCACTTCCCGTTACCCATAACGGTCATTCAAAATTTCACTCCACTCATCGCCCCTTACACCTTCATGATATCCTTGTCACACCCAATATTATTAAAAATTTAATTTGTGTGTGTCACTTACATCTGATAACAAAGTATCCATAGAATTTGATCCCCTTGGCTTTCCCATGAAGGATTAAGCAACCATCAAGTTCTTCTTAGTTCTTCTTAGGTGTGACAACTCTGTCGATTTATACCTTGCAACATCAGATCTCCGGTCCTCTGTTGCTCTTCTTACTGCCAACTCATCCTTATGGCATCAACGCCTTGGCCACCCTAGTGCTCATGTTTTTAATAAACTTGTTTCTACTCATTTGATTTGTTGTAATAAGACAACTTCAAATGTCAATTGTTCTACTTGTCATCATGGAAAACATATTAAATTACCTTTTACTTGTTCCCACTCAATTTTTCTAAATTCTTTGAAATTGTTCATTCTGACTTGTGGGAATCTCCTATACCTAGCAAAAGTGGCATAAAATATTAAATCATTTTTCTTAATCATGTTTAACATTTTTTCTGGGTATATGGACACTAGAGAAACCTCTCACCTCGCCTCCCCTATAGATTCTTGTATGTTAGTAATAATATTAGTTTTAAATATGTTGTTATTGGCAATGGTCACTCATTTCCCATTACCCATAACGGTCATTCAAAAATTCACACCATTCATCGCCCCTTACTCATTCATGATATCCTTGTCACACCTAATATTATTAAAAATTTAATCTTGTGCGCCACATACATCTGATAATAAAGTATCCATAGAATTTGATCCCTTTGGCTTTTCCATGAAGGATTAAGCAACCATCATGTTGTTCTTAGGTGTGACAGCTCTCACGATTTATACCCTGCAGCATCAGATCTCCAGTCCTCCGTTGCTCTTCTTACTGCCATCTCATCATTATGACATCAACGCCTTGGCCACCCTAGCGCTCATGTTTTTAATAAACTTGTTTCTAGTCATTTGATTTGTTGTAATAAAACAACTTCAAATGCCAACTGTTTAGTTGCCAGCCTGGAAAACATATTAAATCAGCCTTTATAAGTTTTGACTCCAATGTTTCTAAATTCTTTGAAATTGTCCATTCTAACTTGTGGGAATCTCTTATACCGATCATAAGTGGCATAAAATATTACATCATTTTTCTTCATCATTTTCACATTTTTTCTGGGTGTAACCTTTAACACAAAAATCATATGTCTTTGGCAAATATCTTCATTGTCGAGCATTCGTTCTAAATCATCTTCAAACTAGCATTAAACAATTTTAATGTGATCATAGGCATGAATTTGATTACAATTAATTTCACAATCTATTTGATCAAAACGACATCATATTCTATTTTGCGTGTCCCCGTACCTCTCAACAAAATGGAAAGTCGGAAGGTATGATTCGAAGAGTAAACAACATTGTACGTACCCTCATTTTCCATGCTCATATTACCCGTACAATTTTGTGTGGATACATTACACATGGCTACTTATATTCTAAGCATCACACGCTCACCATCCATCAAGAATGACATGTCATTCACAAAACTATACCAAAAACCTCTTATCATGTCTTATCTTCATGTTTTTGGATGTTTATGTTACCCACACCTACCTAAACCATAGAATCTTGCCCTACAATCTACTCTTTGCGTCTTCCTTGGTTACCCTTCAAACCACAGTGGCTATAGTTGTTTTGACTTAGCTATTCGTAAAATAATTATTTCCCGATAGGTTGTGTTCAAAGAAAGTATCTTTTCTTTCCAAGCCATGACTCCCAACGAACCTCCATCCTATTCCTTTCTTGATGACTCTTACCTTATCTACCTATTTCTTGTGATCTCCCTTTATCCAAATCATCTTAAGCTGAGGAAACATATCCTCATATACCTCAATATGAGGTCAATACCCCTCCTCTCAACCCTCTCGGGTCACCCTCAATAGAGACGTTCATACCCTTGGAACTATCCTCCACTCTTGACCCTCAAACCAGCTACCCTACCAATTACATACCTCCCCACTCTCCTTATCCCATGACAACTTGATCTCATGCCGGTATTCCAAACCCACCTAACTCTCTTAACCTTCACATAACCACAAAATCACCCATGCCTAAATCTCACCTTCAATTCTTTCAAGACCCAAACTGAACCATTTCTATTAAGGGTGAATTTAATGATCTTATCTCTTACAATACTTGGGTTCTTGTCCTGTGACATCATAAGGCAAACATAGTTCGCTCTATGTGGTTATATCGTAATGAATACAAGATAGACGACTCTGTTGAACGATATAAAGCATGTTTAGTTGCAAAAGGAAAAAGTCAACCCCCCGAGATTGATTTTGGTGAGAATTTTATTTTTATTGTTAAACCAACTTCTATCCGCATTGTTTTGAGCCTCATTGTCCCATGTAATTGGCCTACTCGTCGGTTGGATGTCAAAAACACTTTCTTGCAAGGAAACTTGAACGAGACCATTTACATGCACCAACCATCGGGGTTTAAAGACCCAAGACACCCAAATTACATATGTCTACTACAAAAGTCTCTTTACTGTTTGAATTAAGCACATCGTGATTGGTTTAAACGCTTTTCTTGTATATCTTTTCGATCAGAGGTTGAATCGATCATCAGAAGAATAACTAGGCCAAAAATTAGGATACATTTTGGGAGAATTTCACACCCCACTAAAGTGGAAACACGAGGCGTAACAGTACAAAGGTTTTCATAGCAAAAGATAAAGACAACACCAACCATAGTATTAAAAAGCATTACAGTTTACAATTACTTTTGAACAATTTTTAAAAGAAATTACACTGTATTAAAATAAAACAACACATGCAAATGCTTCTACAAGTGATATATCCTTACGTGCTACTTACTCGGCGATTCCTGAAAAAGCAAGTAAAAAAAGAGAGGTCAACTACTGAAATAGTAGGTGAGTTCACAGATTTACAAAAATAGTAGTATATGAGTCATAATGAGAGTTTTAATAAAATTTTACATAAATGGAATTTTGTTGTTGAAATGAGATGTAAGATTCATATGTGCATAATGATTCAACCATGAGTTCACAACCAAAGCCTGATGGCCGAGTAGTGCCCTCTTGATTACTATGTCTATCGCTAACATAGTGAGAAAAGTGGTATAATGCATTCCGCGAATCGTACGAGTGAGGAGTTGTCTATCTCCTAATACCACTATTCATAATAACAATGGGCTCAAATAAGTTAATGAGTTATGTGAACTGATTCCAGGGACTTAACCGCGATAAGGCCTCATGAATTAACATTAGCATATACATACATAACAAATCACTTTTGATACAATTGAAAATAAGTACAACAGACATAATTGAGTAATCAACATGCTTTTCCACCCCAAAGCATTTAAAAACCGAAAATAGGGAGAGACGTGAATACTCACAATGCTTGGAGATGATGCAAATGGTGCCTTGAACTACACTCCACCCGTACCACTACCGATTCCTACAACGATGTTACACACTAATGAGTCTCTAATCGAAATCTAATACTAGTAGACTTACTACTACAATACAGAGTCAAAATTTTGTTTTGTATAAGTTGCAAATACTTTTATGTAAAATTCAGATGTCAATATACCAATTGACTTGTTAACATTTGCAAGTGACAAATCCCATTTGACATATTGTTTGAATGTATTTAACATTTTTGGAAGGGTTTTACAAGATAAAAATCCAAAAAGTAAATTAAATTAGTTCTAAAAATTTCCAAACTATATATTTCAGCTCTTAGTGCAAATAACAACTTGCTTGTAATTTTTCAGGATTTATCTTAACAACTTAAAAACATTATAAAATCATGGAAAAATAATATATTGTCATGAAAAACTCTTAAAAATTTTATATGACTGTTTTACAGTGTCCATAATCTGGGAAAAATATTAAAAGTCTTTTTTGAATAGTAAAGCCTGGTTTTTAAAATTTAGTTGTGTTTAATACCATGAAAATAGACATAAATAGTAAACAGTTAACATAAATCCTCAAAAATTTTATTTTTGATTATAATGTAATAAAAGATTTACTGGAAACTTTTTATGATTTTTGGATAAGTTTAACTGTTTTTCTTCTATTTAATCTTTTTAATATACATTAAATCTTGGAAAAATAGCAAAATGTTATGGAAATTTCTCCAAATTTTACTGTGAAGGTTATATAATCTGTATAGAAGCTTTGAAAAATAATAATTGTGGTTTATAAAACTCAAAATATGATTTTGTTATTTATTTGTGTTTAATAACAATAAATTCTAAATTAATGGTAAATAGTAATTACAATTGCTCAAACTTCATGGAAGATGTTGATTCACAGTATATGTTAGCCAGGAATTTTTCTAGAATTTATCAACCTCTATAAAAATTTATTTGGGATTTATGGCAATAAAATACTCATTTTTGTATAAAAATAAGAAAATAGTTTTAGCACTTGAAACTTTACAGAACACTTAGTCATATAATATGTTTTTTGAAGAAAATTGGTTTGTATTTAGTTTGGTGTGTAACGTCCGAAAATTAAGACAAAAAAATTTCGTTTTTAATTAATAAAACTATTATCCAAAACATCATCGTAAAACCATGGTGGAACACACTGTATCAAATACATCATACACAACGGAGTAATCATAAAATACGGAACGAGGCGGTGTGTGTACTGCAATCATCTCGAGCTCTTCCTCTTCAAACCAGAAGTACCTGACAACATAAACTGAAAGCCGTAAGCACAAAGCTTAGTGAGTTCCCCAAAATACCACATATCATACATAATAAATACATAATGGGCCCCACCTGTCATAGGTCTCCACCTGGCGTTGGGCTCCGCTCGGTATACAAATCTGTCAGTCATCGGTCCCCACCCAGTATAGATATAAGATATAAACATATAAACACATAACACATGCAATAATCACAAAGATACATACCATACAGAATGGTCATCGGGCCTCGCCCGGTAAGCATAGCAGCATATAACACATGCAAGAGTCACATAGACATCTAACATCCTAAACATAACAAATCATGGGCCGAAATTGGTGCCTTTGACCCGCCAAACACAGTGAGGAAACTCGCCTCTAGATGCTAAAATACGCAAATGAATATATGTCTGCTGGTCCGGAAAATCCCTACGCTATCATCATCAAAATAATATCCAATTGTTAATCGAATCTAGGTTACTTAGCCCATAAACAGAGGTAAAAGATCATTTTACCCTTTTTCTTACTTGGCCAATAACCAAGGCCCAACCCAACTACTCAAAAGGCCCAAATCTTAAATGGCAATCCAAGGCCTAAATATGGCCCAATCTTCCAAATTAGGCCCAAAACCCATCATGGGCCTAAATCTAAGGAAGCCCAATATACTAGCCAAAAGCTCCACATCAGAAGTCTAATGGCCCAACAAGGCCCAAACTTAGAAGGCCCAACCTATGGCCCAATCCGAGAATCGCCAAGCCCAACATCTATCTGCTAAGTACGCGGGGCGTACTCAACTTGTACGCCCAACGTACTCCCCTGACCACTATTCATCTTCATTAAGCACTTAGTTAAGACCTTTTGCGAAACTCTAAGATCTGGTTCCTAAGGGTGACTTATCACGTAAAGTTGGCAACTTTACACTCATGCGTGGCTTATTGGGACTCAAAACTCAAAAAGGAGCTTAATAAGGATCTTAATGCTTGTGTGAACCAATATCCTCCGTAAAGTTTACATTTTTATGAAAATGGGGCCTAAATGGAGCTAAGATCTAGCATTCACTACTTCTAGATTAGATCAAAAGCTCATCTTTAACTACAAAGACTCAAAAGTGCATAAAAAACACCATAAACTAGATCTAACACAAAAGGCCATCAAGGTGAGAGCCTTGTACCTCAAATGGCTTGAAATGATGATGATGAAGCTGGATCTACAAGCCCAAGCTACTCCCACGCAACCACCATGTAACATTCGGATTCCCAGGTATATTATTGTATCATTTAATTTGAGATTTGTGGAGTGACTCGACGATTTGGTGCCTCAACTCGTCGAGTAGAATCGCGTCTGGTGACGTGGATTAATGAATGGACTCGATGAGTCTGTGAGGCAACTCGTCGAGTCAGTGCTGATGAAGGAAATCCTAAATTCTCGGGCCTGCAGCCTATTTAAGGGCACTTATAGCCTCCATTTCGCCTCACCGGAACCCTTACACCCTTGAGAGAAACCCTAACGTCCATAGTGAGCTAGAGTGGTGAGGATAGCTAATCTTGTGTTCATTTTGGCTCATTTCCTTAAAGAGGAAGGAAGGTTCTTCAAAGATCAAGAAGGGAGGGCTAGTATATCTGGTTCTTCTTCATCTCAAGCTTCATATCAAGGTAAAAAGCTTTTACCTTTCTTGTAGGATGATTAGATCTCATGTTCTTGATATTTAGGGCTTGTAACACCTTCTTGATGGGGCTTTGGATGCATCAAGCCCATTTTCGAGTTTAGACTTCACATATGGACCTTGTGAGGTCCAGAGAGTCCAAAAGTTTAGAGCTTTAGTGAATCAACCAAGCAGTCTTGTGTTTTGGAAGCATTAATGGAGTAGTGATGCCATATAGAGCAATATATTTCATGCATGGTCATCAAGATCAAACCTTTACGTGACTTTTCAGTATTAGGAGGCTAGATCTAGATATTGGAGTTGCAGATCTGACCTCAGGTGCCCAAATGAGAAATTCGAATGAGTCAACTCGTCGAGTCTATGAGATGACTCGACAAGTCGGATTGGGTTGCCCCAACGTTCTTGACCCAGTGATAACTCGTCGAGTTGGAAGTCAACTCGACGAGCTGAGTGAAACCCTAGGGAGAGCTCTGAGGATACGAGTGGACTCAGCGAGTCACAAGAGTGCACTCGGCGAGTCTAGTCAACTTTGACTGTTGACTCGTGTTGACTTTTGTTGACTTTATTGTTGGGTCAAATATGAGCATTTGAGACCAGGGAGGGGTAAAATGGTCTTTTATCCTTTCCAAGGTTTAGAAAGAGAGTAAGAGGACTTTTGGTGTATTTGAGTAAGAGTGGGGTATTGATTATAGATGCTTATCTAATATGATAGGCAGAGGTTAGATCGAGGATTTTTGAGCACGAGATTCTTACTAGCTAGCTTACGAGGTGAGTCTTCTCACTATACTTTACCTAGAGTGGTAATTTATGTGTGACCAGAGGGTCTTATACGCTTGCTCGAGTTATGCATTTTCTGTGTGATATATGTGCTATATGTTATATTATGTGATACATAGACCGGACCGGAGGGTCCAACATACTATGAGACCGGAGGGTTCTCAACCAGACCGGACCAGAGGGTCCAACGAGCCATGGGACTGGAGGGTCCCAACCAGACCGGACCGGAGGGTCCAACGAGCCGTGGGAATGGAGGGTTCCACTGAGACACGTTGACCAGAGGGTCTTACAGAGTTATAGCCTCGAGTGGCTAATGTGTTGTATGTAGTATTTTGGGGAACTCACTAAGCTTTGTGCTTACTGTGTTATGTGATATGTGTTTCAGGTAGTTCCGAGGATCGCGGGAAAGCACCGACATGATCGTACACACTGGCGAGAGATTATTTTATGATTCTGGGATTGTGATTTACACTTGTGGATTGTTGACATTTGAGACACTTGTGATTTTTATGAAATATAATATATGAGTTTTATGTGTTTTAAAAATGAAAAATTGTCGTTACAAGTTGGTATCAAAGCCTTGGTTTGAGGGATTCGGATGCACCTTCGGGTATGTCTGGACTCAAACTGAGGATTTGAGGAAATTTTTTCAAGAGAAACGATTTTTCTAAAAACGAGTAAGAGTTTCTAAAAGAAAAGTGGAAAAGTGCAGTGTGTACAATCAGCCAGCGCCCGAACGGTGATTTACCAAAATACCCTTACCTTATGTGTTATGAGATATTATGAGATATATTATGCATGCTAGAGAATAGGCTAGGTATTTCATATTTTAGGACTAGAGTGGCCTGATTTGTGATGCCTTAGCCTAGGAGTTACTGCTACTGTGAATTGCTTTGAGTGCGAGTAGGTAGCAGAGAGGAGCTTATGAGAGGCCTACTAGAGAGTAGCCTGTGTACGGAGAGGCATAGAGTACTTGCGATCTAGAATCCTAGGAGGAGGACTTGGGGTGAATACGGATGTGGTGTGGAAGGTAGTATTGGGCCCGTAATAGTGAAAGCACCGAATCGGTGAGCAGCCCAAGTAAGAATCCTTAGGATGCTAAGGAACAAGTAGGGCGAGTGATCGAGTGTGAGTATACTCGAGCGAGTCTTTGATTATTTTGTGTTGTGTTTCAGAGACATCATGGTGGGTACACGCCACAACCCCGGAGGGAGTGGGACTAGTGACGATGAGATCCGGAGGATGATTCACGAGGAGGTGGCCGCAGCTATCCGAGCAGAGATTCCCGAGATGTTTAAATCTATTAAGACCACCCTGATTAAGAAGTTTGATGAGCGATATGCTGCTATCACTGAGGTTGCTGCTACCGCCACTGTAGATGTCGCCGCTGCTAGGTCACAGGGAGGTGACTCGTTGTTGTTCCAGGAGTTTAGCAACACGAAGCCACCAGAGTTTGATGGGACTCAGGATCCGATTGCCGCGATGAGATGGATCTCTGATATCGAGGGGTGTTTTTACACATGTTCTTGCCCAGATCACTTGAGAGTTCGGTTTGCGCTGAACCAGCTTCGCTTGGGAGCGAAGGACTGGTGGAAGTTTGTGACAGCTAGCTTTACCTCTTCGGATCATGCTGCAGTGACATGGGAGAGGTTTGTTCAGATGTTCCGAGACGAGTATGTTCCCCCTGTGGAGGGGAACGATTGGCGTAAGAGTTTCTGTCTCTCAAGCAGAAGACATAATCAGTGACTGAGATTTCGAGGATGTTTCACGAGAGGGCGATGTTTTGCCCTGAGCACGTGTCCACTGAACAGGAACGTGTGAGCCGATATTTGAGCATACTAAGAAGGGATATACGAGAGTTCGTAGCGAACTCGTCGTATAGGACATTGGCCGAGCTTCAGGCGAATGTTAGGAGGAGGGAGATTGAGCTTGAGTTATAGACCAGGGAGGAGGAGGAGTCTCGGGGTAGGGACCGAAGGCCAGTACAGTCGCAGCCGGCGACAAAGCAGGCTAAGCCCACTGATACCAGAGCTGGGGGACAGAAGGGCCGCACTTGGGGGAAGTGCGACAAGAGTTATGAGGGTACATGTCGAGCGGGATGTTGCTACAAATGTGGCAAGGAGGGGCATATGGCGAGGGATTTCCCCAATGGATTCTCAGTCTGCTTTCACTGCAACCAGACCGACCATCAGAAGGCCGAGTGTCCCCAGCTACTACAGGGATCAGCGCAGGGATCTGCATCTGCTGTTACTCGAGCTATAGAGAGTCGGCCAGCGAAGGCCGAGGCACCGAAGGTTCGCGGGAGAGCCTTTCAGCTGACAACGGAGGAGGTCCGCGCAGCACCTAATGTCGTGGCCGGTATGTGTTCTCTTACTTATTCTATCTTCATTCATATTGTGCTTATATTGTGATATGCATATGTACTTTTCTTGTGAATTCCGTACCTACCTTGGTGTTATTTGACTCGGGTGCGAGTCGATCCTTCGTTTCATTAGCGTTTAGTCACCACATCAGTACCCAACGTGAGGCATTGAGTCGACCTCTAAGAGTTTCTATAGCAGATGAGCATGCGGTGCTAGCTACTGATGTGATCCGAGGATGTGTGCTTGAGATTTTTGGTGTTGAGTTTCCGATAGATCTGGTACCGATCGTGATGGGTGATGTATGTGTCATCGTGGGCATGGACTGGTTGAGTCGATTTGGAGCTGTGATCGACTGCGAGCGTCAGTTAGTGACCATACGAGATCTTAGTGGGGGAGTGCTTATGGTGTATGGAGAGGGTACCCGATATGGGTCAGCATTTTGCTCGGCTGCCAGAGCCAGACGGAGTCTTCAGTAGGGTTGCAGGGGTTTTGTAGCGTATGTGATGGATACGCGAGTTGTTGTTGAAAGACCGAGTTTTATCGCCGAGGTTCCGATAGTGAGCGAGTTTCCGGATGTCTTCCCCGAGGAGTTACCGGGTGTGCCTCCCGAGAGGCAGGTGGAGTTCCGGATTGATTTGGTTCCGGGAGCGGCGCCTATTGCTAAGACACCTTATCGCCTTGTGTCGCCCGTGATACAGGAGTTATCCTCACAGCTTCAGGAGCTGTTGGGGAAGGGTTTTGTCCGACCGAGTAGCTCGCCTTGGGGAGAACCGATCCTTTTTGTCAAGAAAAATGATGGTTCACACCGAATGTGCATTGATTACCGGGAGTTGAACAAGTTGACGGCCAAGAACCGTTGTCCACTTCTGAGGATCGACGATCTGTTCGATCAATTGCAGGGTGCATCTTGGTTTTCCAAGATTGATTTGAGATCAGGGTATCACCAGATGAGAGTACGCGAGGAGGATATTCAGAAGACAGCTTTTAGGACTCGTTATGGGCATTACGAGTTTGTGGTGATGCCTTTCGGGCTCAACAACACACCGGCAGCGTTCATGGATCACATGAACCGGGTGTGCAGGCCCATGTTGGATCGATTAGTGATTGTGTTCATCGACGATATCCTGGTGTACTCGAGGTATAGGGAACAGCACGATGAGCATCTTAGAGAGCTTTTGGGGGTTTTGAGATCGGAGAGGCTATATGCCAAATTCTCTAAGTGTGATTTCTGGTTACGAGAAGTCCAGTTCCTAGGGAATCTCGTTAATCAGAATGGGATATTGGTCGACCCGGACAAGATTGAGGCAGTCATGCGATGGGAGGTGCCGAGATCCCCATCCGAGATCAGGAGTTTTCTGGGATTGGCCGGCTATTATCGGAGGTTTATTAGGGATTTCTCCAAAATTGCGGTTCCTCTCACCAGATTGACCCGGAAGGGTGTTACTTTTGTTTAGGGGCCTGAGCAGCAGGCATCATTCGAGACTCTTTGCTAAACATTGTGCGAAGCTCCGGTACTAGCTCTTCCGGAGGGAGTGGAGGACTTTGTGGTTTACTTTGATGCGTCTATCTCACGGATGGCTGCAGTGTTGATGCAGAGGGGCCACGTGATAGCATATGCGTCGAGGCAGTTGAAGCCTCACGAGGCGAGATATCTCACCCATGATCTAGAGTTAGGGGCGGTGGTGTTCGCCCTCAAGATCTGGCGCCACTACTTGTATGGGGTTCGGTGTACCATATACACGGACCACAAGAGCCTAAAGTATATCATGGATCAACCCAACCTGAATATGCGGCAGAGGAGATGGTTGGATGTGGTGAAAGACTATGACTATGAGATACTGTATCATCCGGTCAAGGCTAACGTGGTAGCCGACGCCCTGAGTCGTAAAGCTGTGAGTGCCCCGATTCGAGATGTGTGTATGAGGATGACAGTGATGACTCCAGTTTTGGATACCATTCGAGAGGCCCATTCGGAGGCCGTGAAACCGGAGAACCGCAAGAGGGAGCGGGTGGTTGGGCAGGTGTCCGAGTTTGTGACGGATAGTCGAGGACTTATGACTTTCCGAGGGCGGATTTGGGTTCCCTATACGGGTGGGGCTCGGCATATACTGATGGAGGAGGCGCATAGATCGAGATTCTCGATCCATCCCAGGGCTACTAAGATGTACTTGGACCTGAAGAGGGATTACTGGTGGCCCTGTATGAAACGGGATGTTCCCTGGGTGGTTGAGAGGTGCTTGACCTGCCGCCGGGTCAAGGCAGAGCACCAGCGTCCACATGGTCCATTGCAGCCTCTTGAGATTCCCCAGTGGGAGTGGGAGCAAATCTCGATGGATTTTATCACCATGTTGCCGAAGACTGCGCGTGGAGTTGACGCGATTTGGGTGATCGTGGACCGGCTGACAAAGAGTGCTCACTTCCTTGCTATTAGTGAGAGCTCTTCCACAGAGAGATTAGCTGAGATCTATGTGAGAGAAGTGGTAGCGCGTCATGGCGTGCCGGTCTCAATAGTGTCAGATCGAGACGTACGTTTCACTTCCAGGTTTTGGAAGAAGTTTCATGAGGAGCTGGGCACACGCTTGCATTTCAGTACGGCGTATCACCCACAAACGGACGGGCAGAGCGAGCGGACGATTCAGACGCTTGAAGACATGTTGCGGGCATGTGTCATGGACTTCGGGGGGAGTTGGGACACATACATACCATTGGTTGAGTTTTCCTACAACAACAACTACCATTGGAGTATTGGTATGCCTCCATTTGAGCTTCTGTATGGGAGAATGTGTCGGACTCCCATTTGCTGGGGAGAAGTGGGACAGAGAGTGATGGGTGGCACGAAGATAGTGCTGAAAATAACCGAGCAGATTCAGCAGGTCAGACAGACGCTTCTGACTGCACAGAGTCGCCAGAAGAGTTATTCGGACAGGCGACAGTCCGAGCTAGAATTCCAGGTCGGGGATTTTGTGCTTCTGAAGGTATCCCGATGGAAAGGGGTGATCCGATTCCGGAAGCGGGGTAAGATGGGACCCCGATACATCGGTCCTTTCAGAGTGACCGCCAGAGTGGGTAGAGTAGCATACCAATTGGATCTACCTGCAGAGTTGAGTCAGATCCATAACACCTTCCACGTGTCCCAGTTGAGGAAGTGTGTAGCCGATGAGACGGCAGTGGTACCACTGGAGGACATTCAGGTAGATGCAAGCTTGAATTACATTGAGATGCCGGTCGCGATTCTAGATCGAAAGGTGAAGGTTCTAAGGAACAAGGAAGTTCCCCTGGTTCAGGTCCAGTGGCAACATCGAAGGGGAACCGAGTTGACTTGGGAGCCGGAGTCAGAGATGGGGGAGCAACATCCAGAGTTATTTGCTGAGCATGACTTCGAGGGCGAAGTCTGATTCTAGTGGGGCAGAATTGTAACATCCGGATTCCCAGGTATATTATTTTATCATTTAATATGAGATTTGTGGAGTGACTCGACGAGTTGGTGCCTCAACTCGTCGAGTAGAATCGCGTCTCGTGACGTGGATTAATGAATGGACTCGCTGAGTCTGTGAGGAAACTCGCCGAGTCAGCGCTGATGAAGCAAACCCTAAATTCTCGGGCCTGCGGCCTTTTTAAGGGCACTTATAGCCTCCATTTCGCCTCACCAGAACCCTTACACCCTTGAGAGAAACCCTAACGTCCATAGTGAGCTAGAGTGGTGAGGATAGTTAATCTTGTGTTCATTTTGGCTCATTTCCTTGAATAGGAAGGAAGGTTCTTCAAATATGAAGAAGGGAGGGCTAGTAGATCTGGTTCTTCTTCATCTCAAGCTTCAGATAAAGGTAAAAAGCTTTTACCTTTCTTGTAGGATGATTAGATCTCATGTTCTTGAGATTTAGGGCTTGTAACACCTTCTTGATGGGGATTTGGATGCATCAAGCCCCTTTTCGATTTAGACTTCAGATCTGGACCTTGTGAGGTCCAGAGAGTCCAAAAGTTTAGAGCTTTAGTGAATCAACCAAGGAGTCTTGTGTTTTGGAAGCATTAATGGAGTAGTGATGGCATATAGAGCAATATATGCCATGCATGGTCATCAAGATCAAACCTTTACGTGACTTTTGGGTATTAGGAGGCTAGATCTAGAGGTTGGAGTTGCAGATCTGACCTCGGGTGCCCAAATGAGAAATTCGAATGAGTCAACTCGCCGAGTCTATGAGATGACTCGACAAGTCGGATCGGGTTGCCCCAGCGTTCTTGACCCAGTGATAACTCATCGAGTTGGAAGTCAACTCGACGAGCTGAGTGAAACCCTAGGGAGAGCTCTGAGGATACCAGTGGACTCGGTGAGTCACAAGAGTGCACTCGGTGAGTCTAGTCAACTTTGACTGTTGACTCGTGTTGACTTCTGTTGACTTTATTGTTGGGTCAAATATGAGCATTTGAGACCAGGGAGGGGTAAAATGGTCTTTTACCCATTCCAAGGGTTAGAAAGAGAGTAAGAGGACTTTTGGTGTATTTGAGTAAGAGTGGGGTATTGATTATAGATGCTTATCTAATATGATAGGCGGAGGTTAGATCAAGGATTTCCGAGCACGAGATTCTTACTAGCTAGCTTACGAGGTGAGTCTTCTCACTATACTTTACCTTGAGTGGTAATTTATGTGTGACCAGAGGGTCTTATACGCTTGCTCGAGTTATGCATTTTCTATGTGATATATGTGTTGTATGTTATAATATGTGATACATAGACTGGAGCGGAGGGTCCAACGTACTATGAGACAGGAGGGTTCTAAACCAGACCGGAACAGAGGGTCCAACGAGCCATGGGACTGGAGGGTCCCAACCAGACCAGACCGGAGGGTCCAACGAGCCATGGGACTGGAGGGTCCCAACCAGACCAGACCGGAGGGTCCAACGAGCCGTGCGACTGGAGGGTTCCACTAATACACATTGACCGGAGGGTCTTACAGAGTTATAGCCTCGAGTGGCTAATGTGTTGTATGTGGTATTTTGGGGAACTCACTAAGCTTTGTGCTTACTATGTTATGTGATATGTGTTTCAGGTAGTTCCGAGGATCGCGGGAAGGCACCGACATGATCGTACACACTGGCGAGAGATTATTTTATGATTCTGGGATTGTGATTTACACTTGTGGATTGTTGACATTTGAGACACTTGTGTTTTTTATGAAATATAATATATAAGTTTTATGTGTTTTAAAAATGAAAAATTGGTTTGAAAAATTACGTCGTTACACACCAAGAGTTCTTCTTCTTCTTATTTCACTAAAACACCACCAAAATCTCACTAATAAGCTCACAATCTCACAATAGGCACTTAGGGTTTGATTTCAGGGCATATGATAATGGAGGCTGATCATAAGGGTGTCGCAAAGTGAGAAAATTTGTTGAAATAGGGTGCAAACCCGAAAATTAGGGTTTGCCCCTGCCTCGCGTACGCCATGTGTACTCCACGTACATCCCGCTTACGTGGATGAGTCCCACGATCATGAATTGGCTAGTACACAAAGCGTACTCGTAGAGTACGCCCCACATACTAGCCACTGACCAACATGTTAGCAATTTTTATTAAAGGGCTAAAAGGAAACTTACCAAAAACTTGAATGTTACATGGTGTTTGTAACGACCCAATTTTTCAAAAGAGAATTTTCATTTTTGAGTAATCAAAAAATTTCCAATAAATCACAAAATCTCAAGAACAATTGTTTTCAAATTCATAAAATCAACAATTTTTATTTCAAATATCAGAGTGTCCCATAAAAACGCCTGAGAGAGTGCATGCCGCGCCATCAAGCCTTTCCCTTGCCCTTAGGATCAGAAGTACCTGAAACAAATCAACAAACCGTAAGCTAATGCTTAGTGAGTTCCCTAGAGCATACCCCATACAATCCACATAACCACATAATCCATAGTAGCTATAAAAGCTACATAAACCACATAATCCATATTAGCTATAAAAGCTACATAAACCACATAAGCCATGCATACAAACATATAAGAAGATCGTCGGCTCCTCCCAGGGTCTCACTCCAGGATGCCATGGGCTCCCCCACATGGTCTTACACCTAAGTGTCATGGTCTCCCCCCATGGTCTTTAACTGAAAAGCCATGGGCTCCCCCACATGGTCTTACATCCAAGTGCCATGGGCTCCCCCATGGTCTTTACTTAAAAAGCCATGGGCTCCCCCACATGGTCATACATCCAAGCGTCATGGGCTCCCCTCATGGTCTTCCCTGCAAATATCACATATATAACTAGCATACCACTTAGCATATAACCAACTAACATACCACATATCACTACATCAACTAGTATACCACATATCACAAAATGGGCCGGCCTTAGTGCCTTCGACCCATTGGTATGGTGAGGAGACTCATCTCTCAAGAAAGCTGAACTGATAAGATAAGATCAGATAAGTCCCAACGCACAGCTCCAACTCAACTGCATATAACCATCATGTCATTAACTTGTCAAAATCCTGAAATACCATAAATACCCTCAAAGTCAAACCTGGTCAACCTTGGTCAAAGTCAAGGTTAACAGTCAAGGTCAACATTCCATGTTGACCCCTAACTTGTCGAGTGCATCCAGTAACTCGTCGAGTTCCTTCCGAGTCTATAAAACTGAAGTCCTGAGTCAACTCGTCGAGTTACCTGAGTAACTCGTCAATTTCTTTAGTTCCAAGAGACCGAAAACTCTAAACTGAAATCTCTAGACCGGAATCTCTAATCAGCTTCACCGAGATCACTCAGGATCCCGAAAACGGGTAAACCCTGCCCGACTTGTCGAGTTGGCTAAGCAACTCGTCGAGCCCTTCAGCCCTTTTCATGTTCAGTCCTTTCCAGTGGGGATTCAAGGCTCCAAACTACAGATCCAGCCCCCTAAGGTGTAGTTACCATGTAAAGTTGCCAACTTTACATGCATGCAAGGACTTAACAGGATAATACACTCAAAACTAAGGTTTATACAAGGTTTAGGGCATGGAGAAGGGCTAAAACTAGATAAAGTGAGCAACTTTATGTCCATTGAGACCTAGAGGTGTCTAGATCTGAAACCATATCCTCATGAGAAGTTCAAATCCGAAAATGACACCCTTATGCACCAAAAGTGACCATTTACTTTCATGAGATGAGATCTAAGCAAATAAAGGTCAAGGTAGCAACTTTATACCTCAAGATAGTTGCCAAAACAGAGTAGATGTCGGATCTACTGCTTCTCTCTTTACTCTACCTTCTTCAAGCTTCAAAATCCTTCATAACCATACCAAAATCACTCTCCAAAGCTCTCTCACACACTTAAGAAGGGTTTCTCTAGTCTGTAAGGATGACGAGAGAGGCTACAAATGAGCCATAAGTTCTTTAAATAGGGTACAAATCCCTGAAAATTAGGGTTTCTCTTTACAACGTCTACTCATCAAATTGGGCCTTCCAACTCGTCGAGTAGATCCTAAGTCCCGCGTCCAAAAATGATTTCTACTCGACGAGTTGGAGCTCCCCAACTCGCCGAGTTCCAGTCTAAAACCCTAAAATACTTAGAAAATCAAATGATACATGGAACAGGCGTTACAAATCTCTCCCACTTGAACTAGACTTCGTCCTCAAAGTCTGGTGACGCGAACAAATCCGGATAGTGATCTCGCATCTCCTCTTCCGACTCCCATGTCTACTGTGAGGTTGTACGAACGGTTCTTGGCCGGAAATGGAAGAAAACCCACCACTACCACTGTAAGGTGGTGGATGCCACCTTCTGCCGCCATCTGCCACCATCTTGGTGGTTGTATTGGAAATTTAGGTATTCTTTTGGTGCTAGTGTGTGTATGAATGATGTAAGAAATTTTATGTGTGCTTGGATTGTTGGATTTATCACTCGAAACCGCCACCGCGGCCGTGTGTGGGTGGCTGCCGCCACGGATCGCTACCGACTAGCACTGCCCGAGGTGGCAGTGGGTGGTGCCCAACTTATTAAACATGAAATTACCTAAACAGTTAACTTTAGCCTGAGTGGCACAAGTTTGGGGATGGAAACCCTAATTAGGGTTTAGAAAACCCTAATGTGAAGAAAACCCTAGAGTTGGTCGGGACCCGCGTTAAAGCTATTAATTAAACTTTAAATAATACTTAATAATGCTCTACAATTAACTTAATGTAATATTGGACTTAATGAATTAAGTCCTTAAGGGGGTTGAGTGTGGAACACTAACTCTAGTTATCATTTTATGTGGAAACGCTAGGATTGGGGAGCTCTATTTTGGAAAATGATCAGGCGTGTAATTGGGCCATTGATTGGAATATTATTACACCTAAGAATGACTACTTAATCAGTCCTACCCTTAGGTGATTAAGTCCTTAATGGGTTAAGTATTCTTACATAATCCCAATCGTCATTTTATTGTAACCCTAATCGTTATTTCATGTGAGGTAGTCACTGTTGCAAGTGACTATGACCTGTGATCGGGTATTGACTCAAGTTTCTTCCTGTAGGTGATTGGAAGTGAGTTGAAGTTGGTAGAGTTCTTCGTTGCTACAGTGGTTACCTACGTGCATATCAAGGTGAGTTTCGCCTCACTATACCCGTAGGCTGAAGGCACCAATGACGACCCACTAGTTTTGATTATCTGTTAGTAAAGGGATGCGCTGAGGACTGTATACAATCATGTAGGATAGTCTGAGGACTCTTGATCTAAGCTCTCTTATCTGTTCCTTGTTTGGTTGTAGTTCTAGAGTAGGATCACCTGTCTGGGTGACTATCTCACCTCTAAGTATATACGACCATGCATTTCTTGGATTGTTGATATTCTCATATCCGAGAATCAACAAACTCGACTCCATGCTTACCAGCTCTTACCATTGCCGCCTATAGATATAGATGGGAGGTAGGCGGGGCTAGCTTGCTTCTCTTCCCCTAACCTGCACATCGTATGTGCGAATAAAAGGAAGCGAGCGGCTCTTCGCTTAGTAGACGGCCGCCGGACGACGACCCCTTCTTGTTACTATGCTGCTATGTTGTAGTGATTTGTAAGATTTGTATTCTGGTATGGAATATGTTGTTATGCTGTAGTGGTCTGTTAGATCTATGTTCTGGTATTGAGTATGATGCTATGTTGTAGTGAATTGTAGAACTGTATGTTATCTATGCTTGCTGGTTATCATCTATGGAGTGCCCTTATTGACTGTAGGTGGTTATGTAGGATAGCCTGAGAACTCTTGGTCTAGGCTCTCGTACTTGTTCCTTGTTTGGTTGTGGCTTTAGAGTAGGATCATCTGTTCGGATGGCTATCTCACCTCTGGTTACTTATGGTTAAGCATTCTATGGAGGTTAGCTGATAGCAGGACTGTATGATGTGTGAGGACTAGTATCCGGTAGTGAGCTGTATGATTGCTGGTTGCCTGTATTATGTGCCTACTTGATCCTAATAGTTTATATATCGACATGTTGTGTTTGGTTTGGGTTGAGGCGGTCCTGTTTTGTGTTGTAGACCAAGATACCCGGTGCGGATCGGCTGTAAGCCGTGGGCACGGAGGTTCGGGAAGAGCGGTAGGGTTGAGGCGGTAGGCCAACAAACCCTGGGTATTCCAGCCCGATGCCTGATTGGGCCCATTGTATATTGGTATTCCAACCTAGGGTATTCCATCCCAAGGATGACTGGACCCGGAGGTTGACTGAGCATGGGGTATTCCAACCCGATGTTTGGTTGGACCGTACATGGTTGATTGTATATGTTATCCATTTGTATGGTGGTATTTTGGGGAAAACTCACTAAGTTTTATGCTTACCCAGATGTTTATTGTTTCAGGTATCACCGGTGGCTATGAGAAGGCGAAGGCAGGACTGTACACACGAATCAGCAGCATTGAAGATTCCGTGTTTTCTATAAAACTCTGATTTTTAAATAAATGTATTTTGGAATAAACGGTTTTCTTAATAATGAGTTTATAAATTAGAAAGATTTTACCTTAATAAAAATGAAAAATTTTGGTTGTGAAAATGAGACATTACAAGGAGCACTATGGTTCTCTTTTTAATGACTTTAGCTAGAAGTCAACCGATCTCTTTTTAACTTTTCACGGTGTAACTTTTTGTGTGCGGTTGATTTTTATATCTTATAAAAAATCATATCTCTTCCATATGAAAATGGATTTTTACAAATTTATATTTTCGAAATCACGTCGACGAGTAGTTTCCAAATATGTTATCCAATTTGTAAGGTATTACGTATTTTTGCGTTTGTAATTCTTGGCTTTTGTACCTAATTTGTCGTGTTTTTACAAATATGTAATTATGAAATCTTTTGTCTTTATAAATATAACATAAACATTAAAACCTTAGTCTATTACATTTATGTATATTACTATTCCTATCGGTGAGTGGTGGCATATTTTTCTCAATTGTCACAGTGATCTTCGCCTTGAATGGAAAGAATTTGTGTGCTCGAAGAGGCCTCCTTTTTCCTATCGCTCTTCCGTTTGGCGGAAAAATTGGGGACCACTCACACCATGTGAACATTATGTATGACAAATTGTACAACGTAATTGTCTCGGTATCGATTGCACCAATCTTTGTTTTATGTCGATGTTCCTCATCCTTATCGACACTATAAATGTCTGAAACCTAAGACCATTTCGACCTTCTAATGTGCTTTCACCGTTTGATCCGAGGAATACTTTTATTTGGACACAACACAAATTTCTTCTAATTATAGGGAAACATCTCGCATATCTACATCAAACAAATTGTGTTCACAAAATTATAAGTATTGAGATAAAAACTTTACATTTAATAAAATTATATGAATATTTTTTCTTATAACAAATAAGCTCTGACATCCTCGTCTGAAACAGTAAAAAATTGCGTCATGCTATAAAATGTTCCAAACATATAACAATTAAGGAATTGTCTGTATTGAGAACATCCGTGATCAGAAAGACGAAATGTCCTTGTTTATTTTGTAAAAATATTCTAATTCTTTTCTTTTCTGATTGAGGACATCGTCGAAACTAAAAACCCATGTTCAAGCAAAACTCTTCGACCCCAAACGATATCTTTACTAGAAAATTGAAAGTATAGTCGTTGTTCAATGTTCATTTTATCGGTAAGACCTAACTCATGAAAAAAAATCATGACGCAGTAACGAATTGCATGTCGTTATCGATACTTGTAACCATTCTCCGAATGTTGTCCTTGCAAATATGTCACGATGTCGACCATCTAAATGACTAAATATTTCCCATAAATTATGATGCGATGCTTTTATACTTACACAAGTATGTAGTCTTTTGTTCATATGCTTATTAAGCATTAAAAACTATTAAAAAGGGTAAATTAAAGATACTGAAAAACAAAATTGCATATGTGAATGACCTCATCTGTGGTTTCGTCAATCACCCACGATACTTTTTTTTTTTTTTTTTGGATCCAAGCCAAATTCATACGAAGTACTACTAGATATTTTTGTAGTACTACATAACAATTTAAAAATGCAAACAAAAAGGATATAAAAAGGGAAAAGTAATGAACGAAAATGAAGATGAGATTGCTTCATCTACGGTTGCGTCACTTATTTGTGGTTTTGTTCATGTTTTTTTTCGGATTCAAGTCATTTCGTCACTCATTCGGTGGATTCTAGGAATGAGTTACAACCGGAAAACCGGACCCGTACCGGGATTGGGTCGGAACCGGAATCTTTATAATTGGAATATGTAGAACCGCAGGTTAAAAAATGGCTTTATTCGTGGTTCGGGTAATCTGAGTGTAACGACCTAAAAATCAAGAGTAAAAATTTCATTTTTAATATAGCTAAAACATTGATACCATTTATTTCAAACATTTCAAATCATCATTAAGTGAGACATTTATTAGAGTTCATCCCAAAATCATTCATTGCGGAAATCATAGGTGTGTGCACTGCGATCAATCCGCGCCCTTCTTTTCCAAACCGATGATACCTGAAACTAAAACTGTAAATCGTAACCACAAAGCTTAGTGAGTCCCCCAGAGCATACCCTATACACAATCCACATAACACATATTATAATAGTTGTAAAAGCTATCTCTACCACATAACACATTCATATTAGCTGTAAAAGCTATCTCTACCACATAACGCATATCGTATTAGCTATAAAATCTATCTCAACCACATAAGTCATGCATACAAACATATAAGGATTCCATGGGCTCCCCCCAAGGTCTTACTCCAGGATGCCATGGGCTCCCCCACATGGTCTTACACCTAAGTGTCATGGGCTCCCCCATGGTCTCTAGCTAGGAATGTGATGGGCTCCCCCACATGGTCTTATATACAACTGCCACGAGCTCCCCCGGGGTCTTCCATGCAAATCACATACATAATCAACTAGCATATCATATATCACAGAGGTATCTATCAAGCTACCTAACACATACATAAACATATAAGGATGTCGTGGGCTCCCCCCGAGGTCTTATTCCAGGATGCCATGGGCTCCCCCACATGGTCTTACACCTAAGTGTCATGGTCTCCCCCATGGTCTTTAGCTAGGAATGTCATGGGCTCCCCACATGGTCTTATATCCAACTGCCACGGGCTCCTCCCGGGGGTCTTCCATGCAATACAATACATAATCACTAGCATACCACTTAGCATAAAGCTAACTATCATACCACATATCTCTACTACAGCTAGTGTACCACATATCATAAAATGGGCCGGCCTTGGTGCCGTAGACCCATTGGTATGGTGAGAAGACTCACCTCGAATGAAGAAGCTTCCCGAATGACATCCTTAGTTGCTGCCCCGTCAGCTTCCCGAGCTGTCACTACCAATAAATATACCCAATTAGCAAGTGGGTTCTAATCCATAACTATAACTTCATACGCGGGGTAAAAGACCATTATACCCCTATTCTATCCCTTGACCTAAGCTTTGGCCCAAGCTATAATCTGAAAGGCCCCAAAGGCCAATTAATCCACTAATGGCCCAATTTTCCAAATTGGGCCCAAACCTAATAGTCCACAAGGCCCAATACTAAAAACTCCCCAAGACCCAATCCATAGCCCAATTTTCCAAATTGGGCTCAAAACCATAATGGGCCTCCACAAATATCAACCCCAAAACCTGATGGCCCAAAACACCCAGTCCAAAACCATAAGATCCATAAAGGCCCATTAATGGCCCAATTTTCCAAATTGGGCCCATACTCCTTATTGGGCCTCATCCTAAGATCCAATCCTTCAATTAGTCCAGAACACAACCACCCTAATAGTCCATTAGGGCCCAAGACTCGAGGCCCAAACCTATGCCCAAAGTCCGAAATCCAACCTAACTGAGTACGCAGGGCGTACTCAGTAGTACGATGCGCGTACTCACTTAATGGCTTGTATGTTGTGCGTACTTGTTTGTACGCCCAACTTACTACCCTCTAGACCCACTTCTGCCATTAAGCACTTAATTCTTTAAGCCATAAGTCCAAACCACATATCTGAGTTCCTCTTAACGTCTAAATACATAAAGTCATGGACTTGGTGACTTTGCATGTCCCACATAAGCTCAAACTCCAAAAATGATAATCTACTTCCATGAAAATGGTCTTAGCTCATGCATGAACCCATTAAGACCTCCAAGATCGCAACTTTCTGCCTTAGGGACTCATTTAACACTGAGAGTGCAACTCTAAGCCTAAGAATCGAATTTTAACCATAAGATATTCACAGAAAGGTAACGAGAAGCCCTACACTTCTAACAACTCAAACCTTTCTTAAGACCTTCCGAACAAAATCCATTTTCAATAAAAGCCCGAACTGGTACTTTACCGAAATACCCCTATGCTCCAAAATACGAATGGAACACCTGGATCACTTCTAATGCATCACCCGCACCCAAATGGGCCTAGCTCTTACCTTTTCAAAAGCCCTAATCCTTATGATGACCGATCTTCGTGCCACAACCTTAGAGTAGGAATTGATTCGGAACAGGATGTTACAACTCTCCCCCACTTAAATTAGATTTCGTCCGCGAAATCATTCCTTACCATTCCTTACGCCAAATAACTTGAGCAATATGGCCACAACCCCGATCATACCATAGCCTTTCCAAGGCAACCGAAACCAACCCTCGTAGAGTTCTAGAACCCGAAGATGAACGAATTCCTTGCAACCTGATCACATCTGCTCCATCTGAAATCTTGTAACATCCGGATTTTTAGGGATATTATTGTGTATGTTAATCTTGAGATTGAAGGAGAGACTCGACGAGTTGAGGGACCAACTCGCCGAGTCAAGTCGAGTTGTTCGCGGGGATTTAATGAGTGGACTCGGCGAGTCAGGGGAGGGACTCTCCGAGTAGATGCTGGGCAGAGAAACCCTAATTGTCCGGGTTTGTGACCTATTTTAAGGCCCTTATGGCTTTCATTTGCGGCCACACTTTACCTTGAGAGACCCTAATCGATCCAGAGAGCATAGAGAGAAAGAAGGAGCTAATTTTCATCATCTTGGTGCACTCTTGCAAGGAAGAAGGAGGGGGTTCAAGCTAAGCAGACTTGAGGGGCTCAGATCTTCTGCTATTTCATTCAAGGCTACTGTTTAAGGTATGAATCCATACCTATTTTCGTATGAATAGTAGATCTCATGAATTTAGGGTTTCTTTACCCTCTTTTAAGTTGAGTTATGGAATATGTGAAGTCCCTTTGAGGCTTAGACAACAGATTTGGACCTTGAGAGGTCCAGAGATTCCCAAGAACCCAGCTTTATGCAGCCACATAAGAGTATTGAGCCTAAGACACCATTATGGAGGTTATTTTATCAAATAGAGCTAGATGTGTGAGGCATGGACATAAAGATCGAACCTTTATGTGATTAATGAGCCTTGTGAGCGTAGATCTGAAGTTTGGGAAAGTATCTTGCACTAATATGGTCTGAATGCAAGAGAGTCTGAATAGACTCGCCGAGTTGGGCTGCTGACTCGGCGAGTAGCCACGGTTTGGTCCCGATGAGTTGGACCGTGCAATAGCTCGGCGAGTTAGGGGTTAACTCGACGAGTTGGACCTTCACGAGACTTATGAGAAACGAGTGGACTCGACGAGTCGCATTAGTGCACTCGGCGAGTCGGGTCAAACATGGACTGTTGACTCGAGTTTGACTTCTGTTGACTTTAGGGTTTTTTCAACATGAGTAATGGAGACCATGGAGGGGTAAAATGGCCTTTTACCCAATTCAAGAGTTAGAGAGATAAGAATAACATTTGGTTATTGAGAATCGAGAATCGAGTATTAATTACAGATATTTAACCTATGTGTTAGGCAGTGGCTAGTTCGAGATTCGAGTTCAAGGATGATTGCTTGCTACTTGCGAGGTGAGTCTTCTCACTATACATACCTTGAGTGGTGATTTGTGTGACCGGAGGGTCTTATGTGCTTATATTGAGTATTGTGATATCCTGCATTATGTCTTTGTGATTTATGTTGTGTGTTATGTTGAGTTTTATTGAGTTAGGACCGGAGGGTCCACCCGAGTTGTGGGACCGGAGGTTCCCACTGAGACATATTGACCGGAGGGTCTTATCTGAGTTATAGCCATGAGAGGCTAATGGGATATGTGTGGTATTTTGGGGAACTCACTAAGCTTCGTGCTTACCGTGTTATGTGTTATGTGTTTCAGGTTCTTATAAGGATCGCGGGAAGGCGCCGACTTGATTGTACACACATCTGAGTTGAAGATATGTCTTTGGAGGATCCTAGAGTTGTGATTAAATTTTTTTGAAATGTGTTGATAATTTGATGCTGGTGATTTTGAGAAAATGTGACATGTGGTTTATTGTGTTTTAAAATGAAAATTTTGGTTTGAAATTTACGGTGTTACAAGTTGGTATCAGAGCCTTGGTTTGAGGGATTCGGATACACCTTCGGGTATGTCTGGACTCAAACTGAGGATTTGAGAAAGATTTTCAAAAGAGATAAACTTTTCTAAAATGAGAAAGAGTTTAAGAGAAAACGAGTTTGAGAAGTGTGTACAATCAGCCAGAGCCCGAACGGTGATTTCCCAAAATACCCTTACTTTTATGCTATGAGATATTTATGAAATATTTTATGAGATATTATGCATGCTAGAGATATGCTAGGTATATCATATTTTAGGGCTAGAGTTGCCTGATTTGTGATGCCTTAGCCTAGGAGTTGCTGCTATCTATGATGTGCTTTTGAGTATGTGGTGAGCAAGAGTATTTAGCAGGAATCACCTAGAGAGAGAGTTCTGAGTCGAGAGATAATCTAGGAGAGATACCTAGATGAGCATTTAAGGAGTCTACTGAGAAAAGTAGTTAGATACCTCGGGAGGTAGGATTTCCAAGTCGGCGATGCCTTTTGAGTTGTGAATAGAGCAAGAAGAATTATATGCCAGAGTGGCCTTATGTTTTAGTGGAGGTTATTCGATGCCCGAATGCTGCTTGCTTCATGCTTTGTGGAACTCTTGATAATGGGAGTCAGCTACTAAGTGGATATGATGATATTCAGGAGGTAGATGGTTGGCATCATGAGGAGTTCCTCAGCAGCTGATGGCAGAGGAGTGTAAGAACCTAAGAAGAGCCTAGGGAGTGACTTTAGTCAGATGAGTACGCTGATAAGAGGTGAGTTTTCGCTGGAGAGCGACCAGGTATAACGGGATTAGTGATAGGGAAGGTTAAGCAGCTACTTAGAAAATTTGGGACGATCCGTGTGGAAAGTATGGGTAGATGTGGCAGGTAGTATGGGCCCGTACTACTGAAAGCAGAGGACCCATACTCGATACAGGGAGAATTCCAGAGGTTCTAAGTAGCATATTAAGAAGAGAGATAACATGGTTCGAGTACCATGATTCGTAGCAGATTGGGAAGAGAGATAACATGGTTCGAGTACCATGATTCGTAGCAGATTGAGAAGAGAGATAACATGGTTCGAGTACCATGATTCGTAGCAGATTGGGAAGAGAGATAACATGGTTCGAGTATCATGATTCGTAGCAGGTTGAGAGTTGATCACATGGTTCGAGTACCATGATTTCTGGCGGTTAGTGCTTCTGGTTTTACCAGTTATCCTGTTGTGATTTATTAGACCGAGATCATATGTGATAGCGCGTGGGGCCCGAGGGCCATGTCGAGCGAGTTCTTAATGGAGCCTACCTTGAGAGGTAAATCGAGTTAATTTGTGGGAGATTTAATTGGTGAGATGCCAGTTGGAGTCGCAAAACTCAGGGATGAGTAGGGGTGATGCTTATTGGAGGATCGCGGTCTGAGTTGAGCAATCGATCGATAGATGAGACGCCACCTTCTGAGACAAGATTTGCACTGTCCCCATTTCTGGGAGAAGCAAAGGAGATAAGAGTTTCCGGTTTCAGGGTTGGAGGTAAACCCCGTGGGGTAGCATAGGGTTGCAACCTTTCACCAGAGTATTTGGACAATATGTTTGCTGCGAGGTAGTCCTTAGGCCACAAGAGAACTATTAGTGGAGACTAAGATGAGGACAAAGAGATGCCTTAGTCGAGTCAAGTATGTTTTAGCAGCGGTTCCAAGTGATCAAGAGGAGTATATTGGGGCAGTGGCCCTCGTCGTTATGCTGTGTATCGGTCGTGAGAGTGAGGTCTCGTGATTTGATGATGATTCCCGTATTAGGAGGCTGGTCGAGGAGTCAGAGATGAGGTGGGTAATAGTGCATTATTTCCGGACCGAGAGTCAGGATTATTTTGAACAGTTTGGGTATCTGGCGGTGTGTCGGTCTGAGGCTTCGAGATGAATAGAGACAGTCACGTCGAGAGGATTCTGAGATTTTTGTCTGAGTTACGGGATATTTGGAGTTGCTTGGTTTCCATCGGGAAGATCATTGATGTGACTACGTGGTACGTTCCAAGAGTTAAGTATGATGTACCCGGTGAGACAGTCTGTGGAATAGACTGTTGGTATGCCAATTGGTGATGGTTCAAACCCTGAGTGTGGGAGAACTGAATACTTTATTGAGAGTATCAGAGATTTGTTCAAGAGCAGTTAGAGGACTGGATATAGTGACCTGCGGTATGGATACACGAGACCAGGGTTATTGGTGGTCGAGGCGAGGTGCAGAGCGAGATAATGCATGTTGTACGTGTTCAGGAAAGGATGAGTGTCTCCACGGAAGGTGGTCGTTGGTCAGAAACCTTGTGGTGGTTAGGGATCCTTCAAGGTTGTAATGGTAAATTCGAGGTGGTTGGCTCGTAAGGATAGTTTCGGCAGTTGAGAATTTTCTGTTCAATGTATGGGTTGTGATTGGGCAGCCAAATTCAGGGTCAGTATGTGTATTCTTGCATGGGTTTGAGCAATAGAGGAGGGAGTTTTAGATTGCCGTCAACATGTTTTGAGTCATTGACGATTCCTTCGTGTTTCAATTGAGAGTCAGAATAATCCGAAGTTACGAGTTGTGCGAGAGGAAGGTCGGTGGTGGAGTCGAGATATTGTGAGATTCTGGATGGATACATTGCGGTATCCGAGTATGATGCCATGGGTGGCGGATCAGTGGTTGAGGCAAGACATCGTGAGATGCTGTGATGGTGTACCGAGGTAACCGAGTGATTTATTGTTCCAGTGGGAACCCAGCAGGTAATTGTCGTTGGAGTGGGACTGGCTAAGGGTGTATCTGTGCTGAGAAGAGTGCCTTGCCTACGAGAACTTACATCAGGAGTGGTGGTGCATAAACTGAGTGGGTGTGTGCACTTATCTATGTTGGGTTGTGAGGCATGAGTTAGTGAACTCAGTGTTGTGATGACTTGATGATGATATTTTGAGGTGATAAGAGAGCGAGTGGATCCGAGTGGGGGTAGTCACTTAGGATTATCGGGGAAAAACCATGGGAGTGAGCCCATGGCGATTCAATGAGTAAGAGATTGTTGTAAGTCTACAGGGAGCCGTAACATCCATGAGTCAGTGAGAGAAAGAGTATCGTGTGACTGCGGAGAGCCGCAACAAACATGGGTCAGAGAAAGGGGTATTGTGATACTGCGGGGAGCCGTGGTATTCACTAGTCAGCGAGAGAGTGTCGTGATATTGCGAGGGGCCGTAGTATTCACTGGTTAAAAGGAGAGTGTTGTGATACTGCGGGGGAGCCGTAGTATTCACAAGTCAGTGAGAAAGTGTCATAGGCTTGTGGGGAGCCGTAGTCTTCACGGGATAGTAAGAGGGAATGTTATGATACTACGGGGAGCCATATTATTCGCTAGTTAGAGCATGACGCAAAAAAGTTTAGGGCTTGGGTAGCCTTATTCTTTGAGTTTTAGGAAACCTGGAGGTCGAACCAGGGGCGAGACTGGGGTCTCCATATTTGTCGGGAATCGTTATATTCTGAATTGAGTTGTGGTTATTGCAATCAAAGGAAATTGGAGAAGTAGTATACGCACGGGTTGCACGTTATGAGTCAGGAGTTGAGTGATTCATTGGGATGAGTGGTCCCAATTCTGGGTCGGACCAGACTCTTGAGTTTGAGTTTGGCGTTAGTGGTAAATCGAGTTGGCGAAATGAGACTCCGGATTCTGAGAGGGGTCCCATTTTGAGGAGTATTGTTTGTCATCCAAAGTTTTAGACCTGAGTGGGGTCAGTTCGTTGGTGCGGGAGGTACCACGAGGTGCATGGATCTAATGAGTAGTATACGACAGAGGTCGAGGGTGAAACAACTTCCGTATTCGCTTGAGGTAAAGAGAAATTCGTGACTTGTATGTCATACTGGGCCGAGATAGTTGTTGTGAGAAGAAAGTCAGTGAGACGTTTTGGGACACGCAATGGGTAACCTTTGGAGGTTCAACCACTGGGTCGGGAGACGACCTGGTGCTCATTCATAAAAGGGATGTTGAGAGGGGAGCCGAGATTTATGTTTGTTAGACGTCGGAGGACGCTTCTGAACAAGCATGATCAGTTTCCGTGCCTGAGGTCAGAGTATTGAGGGTTCGTTGTTCAGATGGGTTTTGATTGCAGTACAGTGGATGGGTCCCTGGTGTGATGTGATCCTTTCATCCCTTAGTATATGATCTGGATTGTTTATCATGTCTGGGATGAGTGATCGGTAGCCAGTTTTGGGCATGAACTTGTTTTTATCGGCCCCAACTAGAGAATCAGAGGGGCAGGGAGTTATCGGGGTTTGTTATTCGAGGAGCGAATAACGTGGCGATATCTTGAGAGGGCGGTCTGGCTGTGTGGCAGGCCACTAGAGTTCCCAGATTCTGGAGAGTCAGAAGGGGTAGCGTAGCGGCGGATGGGTACGTCCTCTTCCGGTTTTGGGAGTTCCTGTTGGTTTCAGGTGTCTATGGAGGAATTTAGTTGTGTGGCATGAGATACTTCGGTGGTACTTTTCGGGTTGTTGGGTTCAACCTATGTGGCGTTGAGAAGCAATTTCGAGGGCGAAATCTAATTCAAGTGGGGGAGAATTGTAACATCCGGATTTTCAGGGATATTATAGTGTATGTTAATCTTGAGATTGAAGGGGAGACTCGACGAGTTGAGGGACCAACTCGCCGAGTCAAGTCGAGTTGCTCGTGGGGATTTAATGAGTGGACTCAGCGATTCGGGGGAGGGACTCGCCGAGTAGGTGCTGGGCAGAGAAACCCTAATTGTCCGGGTTTGTGACCTATTTAAAGGCCCTTATGGCTTTCATTTGCGGCCACACTTTCCCTTGAGAGACCCTAATTGATCCAGAGAGCATAGAGAGAAAGAAGGAGCTAATTTTCATCATCTTGGTGCATTCTTGCAAGGAAGAAGGAGGGGGTTCAAGCTAAGCTGACTTGATGGGCTCAAATCTTCTGCTATTTCATTCAAGGCTACTGTATAAGGTATGAATCCATACCTGTTTTCGTATGAATAGTAGATCTCATGAATTTAGGGTTTCTTTACCCTCTTTTAAGTTGAGTTATGGAATATGTGAAGTCCCTTTGAGGCTTAGACAATAGATTTGGACCTTGAGAGGTCCAGAGAGTCCCAAGAACCCAGCTTTATGCAGCCACATAAGAGTATTGAGCCTACGACACCATAATGGAGGTTATTTTATCAAATAGAACTATATGTGTGAGGCATGGACATAAAGATCGAACCTTTACGTGATTAATGAGCCTTGTGAGCGTAGATCTGAAGTTTGGGAAAGTATCTTGCACTAATATGGTCTGAATGCAAGAGAGTCTGAATAGACTCGCCGAGTTGAGCCGCTGACTCGGCGAGTAGCCAGGGTTTGGTCCCGATGAGCTGGACCGTGCAATAGCTCGACGAGTTAGGGGTTTACTCAACGAGCTGGACCTTCACGAGACTTATGAGAAACGAGTGGACTCGACGAGTCGCATTAGTGCACTCGGCGAGTCGGGTCAAACATGGACTGTTGACTCGAGTTTGACTTATGTTGACTTTAGGGTTTGGTCAACATGAGTAATGGAGACCATGGAGGGGTAAAATGGCCTTTTACCCAATTCAAGAGTTAGAGAGAGAAGAATAACATTTGGTTATTGAGAATCGAGAATCGAGTATTAATTAGAGATATTTAACCTATGTGTTAGGCAGTGGCTAGTTCGAGATTCGAGTTCAAGGATGATTGCTTGCTACTTGCGAGGTGAGTCTTCTCACTATACATACCTTGAGTGGTGATTTGTGTGACCGGAGGGTCTAATGTGCTTATATTGAGTATTGTGATATCTTGCATTATGTCTTTGTGATTTATGCTGTGTGTTATGCTGAGCTTTATTGAGTTAGGACCGGAGGGTCCACCCGAGTTGTGGGATCGGAGGGTCCCACTGAGACACATTGACTGGAGGGTCTTATCTGAGTTATAGCCATGAGAGGCTAATGGGATATGTGTGGTATTTTGGGGAACTCACTAAGCTTCGTGCTTACCGTGTTATGTGTTATGTGTTTCAGGTTCTTATCAGGATCGCGGGAAGGCGTCGGCTTGATTGTACACACATCTGAGTTGGAGATATGTCTTTGGAGGATCTTGGAGTTGTGATTAAAATTTTTTTAAATGTGTTGATAATTTAATGCTGGTGATTTTGATAAAATGTGACACGTGGTTTATTGTGTTTTAAAATGAAAATTTTGGTTTGAAATTTACGGTGTTACAAATCTGAAGTCTCGAGATGGTTTGTTTCCCTGACTGACTGCCCACATCAAATCATCATCGAACTTATTCCACAAGAAAACCGGCCTAAACAAAATACTTTCCATCTGTAATACCTTGAGGCTTCCAAAAGAACAAAATTACCGGTCAACTGCGGCTACCGAATAACAATCAATTCCACACACGGGCCCCAAATCAATGAAGACGCTCCAACTCCTCTTGCTGCCACATAGTTACTTTCCTAAAGAACAACCGGGACCTCCCTGGTCCCAACTTGTCTACCAACTGTCTGGAACACCGGACACCTCGCCGATTGATGTGCCAAAAGACATACACACACAGCAGCCCCACGCGTCTCCCGAAAAGAAAACTGACTGGCAGGACTTGTTTCCACGCCTTGCCATCAAACGTCTGCTAACAGAATGAACGCTACATGACCTACTGCAGACTCACCTCCTACCCGGTCTTCAACGACCCATCTTTTCCTCTCTTCGGACATGCTATGGCTCTTTCACGGATAAAACCAACCCAAGACACATCACAATAACTCAAACTGCCATCAACTAAACCCATCCATTACCCTTAAACCCTGCGATTGAAGCCCTCATCGTGTAAATCTCTCGATCTGTATTCCCCTGGAACGAAAAATCATGCACTACACATGCGTGATGCTCGACTCGAGATCTTACCCAAAACCAATTTGATACTCACTCATGTCCCAACATCAACGAATCTGCACCTGTATCTCACACCACATCCTCATGATTACCAACCTCCTTACCTATCTGATGGGTTGGTATACCCAATCTATCTTCGAGACTTTCAATCTCGCACCTGGTCCAATCACCAAGTTCCCAAGAGTCAACCACCAAGCTACTCAGCCTGAACCCCTCTGCATCACACACCGGTTACCAGGATATTCTGCAACTCGAGATCCAACCCTTGACTCAACAGTCTCTACCAGTTCCAACCTAAATTTCCATAATCACCCAAGCTCGCCCACGGACACCGAAGATCCTCAATCCCAAAACAGAGAATAATTCCCTGATGACCTTGGCCGGCGTGCCCAAAGCACGAGCTGATCTCCCTTTCATGCCTGTGACCATCATATAAATAGTCTACTTCGAACCGATGAATACTACGATCCTATCGCATCCTAACACTACTTTCATCCAACCATGCTTACCACCCATGGCCTTTCCACACTCCATTATCACATCGTCGCACGTCTCGAGCTGAATCCTATATCCCATCGGGAGTTTGGGTCGCACCTATGGATTCCCACTGCTCACTATGCATAATCAAGGCGATGCCAACTGGAAATTAGGAGTTTCCTGAACTCCCATCAATACAACCTAGGCCTAAGCAGCCACTTGTTTCTCCCCCACTTGGGCTCAACAGTGCTCTTCCACCTCTTACACCTTATGGACCTCCGATCCATTTCCATCAATATACATGACCCGCCCAAATCCTGCGCCGAACAACACAAGCGCCCCATTTCTAACCAAACACAATGATCACTCAGCTCCGGATATCCTGAAGACTACTCTTGTAATCTTAACCAATCGGATGATCCTAATCACTTCCCAAGCCACTCTTTTATCAAAGAAGTCCGAAGGCGAATAAAAATTTACCACCATCTTACCGCTGTCTAGGGACCGGTAGATGCTACGGGCTACTCCGTAGTCTCACAACACTCTCGTCCCGACTGATCACTAGTGTATGCCACGACTTCCCACCCTCGTAGTCTTAAAACACTCTAGCCTCACCAAAATTATCCACAACCTTACCGACGATCCATCAGATCAGTCACACCCAAGGTCGAGCATCCACTCGCAACGTCACCTGCTGACACGATCAATCTTGCTACGCTTGTAGCAACCCATACTCCTGGAGTGATATCTCCACTACCGTACTGAATCTGGACCTGCTGGCCTCTCAAACGCTGCTCCGGAGTCTTGGGTCTCTTCCCGAGACCCTCCACTAAATGCACCTGACCTGAACCTCTATTCTCGAGTTACTCCAAATTGATCTTCCAACCTCGGGCTCTGGGATCCACATCATTCAGGGTCTCGCACCCTGTCACACTCACCAGCTCAATCGTCAACAGCTGAATTGCAATAGCTGGAGCAACCCCTGCTCTAAGCCGAGCTACAAACTATCCCTAAGACATAGTCTCCACTCTCGAAAGTGCATTAGATCGCACAATCAATCCTTGCTGCCTGATACAAGAGATCCAAGGCGAACTCAAAATCCTGACAGTCCTTCCACTAGTTGGCTCACCACCGGAGGCGGGACCAAACCTGGTCCTTCCCATACGTGCCCATCCTCATTCTGCAAAGCAGCTATTCCCACGATCAAGGCCTAACCAAGAATTCTCCTTCCTATAAGCTTCTCAGATTCTCCTAGACTCTCACCGATTCGAGTATGGATCCTGTGCTTTCAGTAGTACGAGCCTAATACTACCTTCCCCACCTATCCATACTTTCCTCAACAATCCTCCCGAATCCTCTAAGTCACTTACTTCACTGGTATACTAAATGTCTGCTAAATAACAACACGGTCTCTACCATAGCACCTCCTAGGCTCCCCCCTAGGTTCCCAACTTCACCGAACCGCCCCACTAAGCTCACTGGAGCATATCCTAGGCTTTCCTAGGTTCCCATCCTCATCCTACCCTCAGCTGCTGCAAGATTCCCACCAATGTCGACCAACTACCTCATGAATATAGTCACATACAACAGAGGTCAGATAATTCTTCGAGTAAAAGATTCAACCCTAGAACGGTTGGACTCAGACAAGAGCTGCGCAATAGGGTCAAATCCATCCCTCTTAGATTATTTAACATGTACTGTATGTGACTTAACATATTCACTTAGTAGTTGATCTACATCACTAGGAATCCCACAAAGCACAAAGCAAGCAGCATTCAGGTAATCACTAAATCTAACCAACGTACACTAGACAAGTCAGTCTATCCACCCGTACAATCCGCAAGCAGGTAACACCTGTCACTAATCTCATCCTAGGCTCTCCCTAGGGCACTCTCCATCCTGCGAAACTATCATCGTACATTCAGTCCTCGTACCACAACCCATGATCTCACGTCCACTCTCACAGTCGGCTGCATTATTGTGACATCCCCATTTTTACGACCAGAAAAGACCGATTTCGTTTATGCTTTTTAATAAAAATCATAGTAACTTCTTAAGAAAAGTATTGCGGAATTTGTCCCAAAACAAAATATGATATAAATTTTATCAAAGCATTTCTTAAAGAAATGTATTTCCATTACATTACAAAAACTCGGGATGTCAATCATCGATACAGACCATAAGCATAAACTAAAAAAAATAAACATCTTAGGCCACAAAACACTATCTGGCCTCAAATCCGTAATCTCTCGTCAAATCATCCAACTATGCTTTTTCCACTACCTGTAATACAAGAAACTGAGTGGGTCAGGCTGGGGAGCCTGGTGAGCATATAGTGTTTTCAACCCACAATAAATAAGTTTATTATTTTCAACAATCATTAAACCCGATTACCCGTTCACGTTATCCTCACCTTACGTCCCTAAAGCATCTATCATAAGGGACCTATCCTAAGGAATTTCATCGGGATGCACACTACTGGTAAGGGGATTCCTTAGCCATAAGTACCCGTAAGGCAACCATGGGGGGATGGAGTACACCGGTGAACACTTCATTCACAAACACCTACAGGTTGCGAGCCTTCTAGCGTTCCACTGGACTTCCTAGAAAAGTCTGTGGTCGTCATCCATACTCCGCTAGATGACTGGATCATCGTCAACATTGAGGCCTTTCATCATTTTATTTCACCACACACCAACTATTTTAACTACCCATGTTCTACCCAACATATTTATAGATATAAAATACATACATGGTCCAGATCTGTAAAATAAAGCTTACATCTTTTATCCAACATAAATTTTAAAGCATAAAATACATATATAGTCCAGATCTGAAAAACAATGTTTACATCCTTCATCCAACATAACTTTCAAAGCATAAAATATTTATACAGTCTATATCTGACAAATAATGTTTACATATTTCATCCAGCATAACTTTCAAAGCATAAAATATATATACGGTCTAGATCTGAAGAAAAAGTTCAGATCTGAAGGAAAGAAGTTCAGATCTTTCATCCAACATAGATCTCAAAGTATACAGTTTAGATCTAAAGAAAAAGTTTAGATCTGAGATGAGAAAGTGTAGATCTGAAGAAAAAGTTTAGATCTGAGATGAGAAAGTGTAGATCTGAAGGAAAAAGTTTCAGATCTGAAAGTGTAGATCCGACTTCTAAACCCCATAACTTTCGCATACGAGTTCCGTTTTCGACGTTCTTTATATCCACACGTAGGTAAAAACAAGATCTACAACTTTCCTTTTGAGTCAGTCGGCTAATTCTCGACCGATCTTAAATTTAACAGTAGGAGGAGATTATACTGTTAAATGACCGCGTAAAATTCATAACTTCTACATACGGGCTTCGTTTTCGTCTGTATTTTTTATTGTTGAGCTCCTATTAATGAGATCTTTAACTCTCGTTTAGGTTGCGTAGGCCAAAAACCGCTCGAACTAAAATTCGAGTTTCGGGTCGTGCACTCCTGTGCCAAATCTTAGAAAATTCATAACTTCCTCATACGAAGTCAGATTTGGGCGTTCTTTTTTTGTATGTTCTCGGTTTAACATATACTACAACTTTTGTTTAGATCACTAAGGCTAAAAAGTCCTCTATCGTAAATTCACTATTTACGTCTCCCGGTGCCGTGCTGGTTTTTCCGAAAAACTTCGACATGCCATAACTTCTTCGTTATAACTCGGATTTCGGCGTTCTTTATATGTACGGAACCCTTGAGAAATATTCTACAACTTGGTTAAGATTATTTATTCTAAATAATCTTTTGTCGAAAAGTCGTTTTCGACCCCTATTATCTCTAAATTGACTAGCCCGGATCTACGGGCGTTACAATTATGCATGCAAATTGTACACAGAACTGGATATGAGCCAAACCATTTATTCTAAGGCTATAAGATCCTAACCATATACAATTTTTAAAACATACACTTAGCAGTTATCAATATCAATAAACATTCTCATTCTAGCATGGCATACAATATTTCCAAGGCTACAAGCATCACATATCAGGTCAATCTATCGTTGAATACTCAACACTAGCATGTAAGTCTACCAGCTCATACAACATGTCAATTCATCTCTCCTAGCCTTAACTAGCATGTGATTCTCAGATTCATAAGCCAAGTCATAACAGATAACATATATGGGTATTCTGGGGAAACTTACTTGAGTTCGCCTGATTGCATGCACCACACCTTTTCTTGTCTTAGAAAACTTTTTCCTTGAAAACATTTTTCTTTTTGAAAACTTTACAGATCCTCAGTTTGAGTTCAGACACACCCGAAAGTATGTCCAAATCCCTCAAACCAAGGCTCTGATACCAACTTGTAACGACCCAAAAATCAAGGGTAAAAATTTCATTTTTAATATAGCTAAAACATTGATACCATTTATTTCAAACATTTCAAATCATCATTAAGTGAGACATTTATCAGAGTTCATCCCAAAATCATTCATTGCGGAAATCATAGGTGTGTGCACTGCGATCAATCCGAGCCCTTCTTTGCCAAACCGATGATACCTAAAACCAAAACTGTAAACCGTAAGCACAAAGCTTAGTGAGTCCCCCAGAGCATACCCCACACACAATCCACATAACACATATCATAATAGTTGTAAAATTTATCTCTACCACATAACTGTTGGATTAATGTCTAAGTCCATAACTATATTTGGTATGTACTTGACCCGACCCGGCATGGTCCATCTGGGTTGCACTTCACCGGCACAATTTATATGGATAGTCTTTTGAGAATAGTATATTTATGATTTATATTAATATATTATAAGTTCTAATATATTAATATGGAATCATATTATTTAATTAGTATTGATCAAGAATTAATTTAGAATTAATTAAGTGATCAAAAAGAACTAATTAAATATGGACTCTTATATATATGGAATGGGCCAAGTTCATTTAGGTTGGGCTAAGCTTTCATGGATGGTCCATGGAGCTTTTAACCCATGGATCCTATGTAAATGAAAGGTCATGGGTATTAGGGTTTACATGGATGTAACCCTAATCCTCCATAATATATAAAGGGGTCCTTTGCTCACAAAATTGGCACAAGTGTGTGAAAATAAGAGTGGGCCGATTTTAGTGTGCATACATATTCTCTCAAGTTCTTCCAAGGTGTTTTGGTGATTTGTAATTCCATTTGAGGCTTCCACACTATTGGGGCTAAGCTCTTAAAGCTTGAAGACATCAAGCTACATCAAAAGGTATGTCATCTAACTAGAACTTTGTAGTATAGGTGCTTCATAATATGCTAGTTAGGATGAAACCTTGGAATAGTTAATATTTGCATGTATAATAGAGAAAACATAGATCCAAGGTTTATAGGGTTGCATGTACACCATAGGAGTGTTAGAATGCTCAAAACCCAACAGTGGTATCAGAGCCATGGGTTGTTTTCTGTTATATTGATGCAAATGTTTTATTTTCAAGTTGAAAAAAAAGGAAAAAAAACATGACGTTTGTCAAATTTTAAGATAATTACTTGTTTTTGTGAAAAACTAATTATTTGTAAAATTTGAATCATTTGCTATATGAGTTGAATTAGGTCAAATTTAGTAAAAGATAAAATGATATGATTATTTTATTAGTTTTAAAAGTTTGATCTAAAGAGTTTTTTTGAAACCTCCATAAGTTATGGATATGAAAAGGTTTTTAAAAAAAATTGATTCAAAGTTTTTATGGAGTTACAAAACTTGGTCTTAATGTTTTAAAGAATTCCATAACTTGTTCTTAAGTTATGGAACATGAAAAGTTTCATCATAAAACAAGTATTTAACTCCATAAGTTATGGAATCCAAAAGTTTTCAAGAGTTACAAAACTTGCCCTCAAGTTTTAGAATTTGGAAAAAGTTTTTTATGATAAAAAAAAAAGAATTGAATTCTAAAACTCTTGGGTTCATAACTTAAACAATTAATTAAATGGTTTTAATTTTGAATTTAATAATTGGAGTTATGATATTTTTATTGAATAATTCAATTAACTCTTATGGACTTTATTAATAGATAATTAAAGTGTTTAATTAAAAGAGAATTAATAATTCCATAATGACATGGTTTAAATTTAATTAAATTAAGAGTATAGTTTAATTAATATATTAAACCACCAAGTATTTTAAATGTCTAAAATACACCCTTATACTATTATAATATTAAAAGTTTAATATATTATATGTATAAGAGCAAATCGTCTTACCATTAGTAGGCCTCATTCACGAAGCCGGTCTATAAGGGGGGTATAAGGTTACTGCCTATAAAATGGCAGTTTAATTAGTGTCCACTCTCACTCACCGCTTCCTTGACCGGTGAAGGGTCGTTAGCCGAACAGGTAGGATAAGGACTATAATTCTCCCTTCATTATAAGTATAATGATAAATACTAAGTAACTAAACACTTATAAATTCCCAATCTTAGTTACTTAGGAAAATGTGAATAAGGTGCTAATCCATGAAATTACACTTTGCACTTCGTTTAAGCTGTTAGTGGAGCGTGTGTGGTTAACCGACACACTAACCTGGACTTAACAAGGTAGGCAAAGGGTAAATTAATGTTTATCATAGTATCGTTGGAGCGTGTGTGGTTAACCGGCACATCGATTGAGGGGTAAATATTAAGGGTACCAAGTATATTTGCATGGTTACTTCACACCTTGTTTTGTGATCCTCGGCATCCCAGTCACAAAACCTGAAGGGCACACTCGAGATTGAAACATGCCATTGAAAAGTTCAATGAATCTCAAAAGAATCTAGGAGTTTCAAAACCAATTAAAACCGATAATACATTTCGTTTATCTTGGTGGAAATTGGTGAATCGTCATTCACCTACCTTCAAATATTTTATAGCTTGGATTACGGCATCCCTCTTCCAAGTTATAAAATAGTTTGTTGGGTCCTAGCCTTAATATATCATATTGGGTGTTATGTTAAGGACTTAAATCAACTTTACGTGAATTTCTCCCATTGTTGATGTCTGGTTTAGACAACAATGATCTTCCCAAACCAAGCTTTCCTAATGAATATGACTTCCCGAGTTTGGCTCATGGAAGTCATACTTCTCTTCCTCCACCTCCTCCAATTATTCTCCCTAACCCACAAGTTCAAGGTCACTCAAGCCCTAATGGCAAGCAAGGTCTATGTGTGATCACATCTTAGAGATGAAGTCACATATTGACAAGCCGGGAGAGTTGGGTGTCAAAGTCTTGAGAAAGTTGGATGTTCAATCACTTTCTAAGTCACATAGTGAGTTCCTTTGGGACTACTATGAAACAGACTATGACATGAACCTTAATGATCATATCTATTTGCTTGGTGATGCTGAATCAGCAATGATTTGGAACGATAGTAAAGCAAATTTGATTAGAAGATCAACTTCCCAAAAACTTTATGGACAGTGACAATGGTGACACTGGAAATCCAGAAAAAGCATTCTCTTCCCAATGGAAAGGGATTGGCCATAGTCAACCCGGTTGACCAAATGGTAAAGAGAAAGGCTAAGTCTGAGATAGTCCCATTACCAAAGGGTCCATATGTTTATTTTGCCAAAGGAATGGGCGTTGATTGCAAAGCTGCCAAATTTACCTAAGGATGTTAAAGTCAATAAGTTTGACTCTACATCAGGTAGAGCCCATTATCTAACTCTGTTAAGTTCTATTCTGAGATCCTCATTACATGATATGACTGGGTCACATGTTGATGTTTTAAGAATCAAAGAATAGAGAGAAATCTTAAAGGAAGTATATGTTGATTCTGATCGCGAAGGTGGATTTCGATCGCATCAGAATTTTGAGCAGTTGCTTAAGAAGTTATGATATATTGCTAAGGAATAGATAACAACAATTTTCCATGTGGATTGTAAGGATAAGTTTTTCCGCAAAGTTTTAAAATAAAAGAAAATTGTTTAATTTTATTTATTTGAAGTATCCTTACAATGGCATTTGTGGAAAATTGTTGCTTATATGATTCCACTGACAGCAATATTGGAAAATGGATTTGATTCTTTCATTTGTGGTAGTGTCTAAATTTACCAAATCAGGAAAGTTCCTCATCACCCAAGTTTCAATTGGACCGAAACTTGGAATCATGCAAGTTGAATAGTATGATGAATGAGAACTTTCAAGCATTGGAAAATCAAGACTAATTACTTGTTCACATGGATGTGTGAGTCAAGTGAAGGACTAAAGGGATTGAGTACACATTCTTGTGCACTGGTCATGTCCACCACAAAGCTCGTTAAGACAATTTGATTTACTAAAGTTTAGTAAATATGGTTATACTTACAAGTTTAAGTATAATTCTGAAACATTGGAAAAGTCTCAATGTATGGCAGAAGGAATGGGAAGAATCAAATTAGGCAGAAAGATAAAAGTTTCTCAAATCTGAAAAGATGGGAGAGTACTTTAGTATCATGTTTGTGATCATCTTAATGATTTAGAAATCATATCACAATTAGTCCTCTAAAGGTCATCTTAGTGCATTCTTATGACTAAGAAGATGAGTCATGAATTGTTGAAATGGTTAGATCAGGAAGATGAGTAATACTTCGTTCCAAAACAATTCTTAGAGTCATACTCCAAGATTGTAACTTGAGTGACATATCTTAAAGAAAGGTTTAAAACACTTGTCAAATGTAAGAGTAAAAGTGTCCTACTCTTGTACATTTGAAATTGGTAAGTTGTGATGTTTTGGATAAAACAAAGACCAACTAAGGACAATTGTGTGAAGTGTTTGTCTTGATAAAGAATCCGCACTATCTCTTGAATATTTGGCAAGATAGTCTTATATGTCAAGAGGATAGTGGGAGTCTTAAAGATCCTAAAAAGAAATTTCAAGAACTAATCAAGAATAAAACCTGAGGTTCTTCACTAGCACACGACTTGAGGTTTATAACCTATCGTGTTGACATATTCTGTGCCCATTCCAGTTAAAGTTGGCTTTGCATAGGAGTTCTGAAAGTTCTCAATTGGTTGCATAACAACTTGGAAGCAATGGCAGGCCCTGTACTGCCAGGTGGCAAGAAGTTAAGATTGCATAAGTTCAGTCCATATGAGTTTGGATTTGTCATTATCCTTGTCTTGTGATTATGGTTTTGACGATTCACATGGATAAGAACACATACACCATAAAATCTAAGGGTCATAAGGTTTCTCTCCGATTCATGAAAATGATGGTGAGGAAACACTTCCACCAAGTAGATTTGAAGCAGATGGCAAAAGGTCTAAACAATTGAGACTATGATTACGGCATCCCTTTTCATAGTTCTGAAATTGTTTAGACACACATGCATGCTATCTAAGGAAAGGTGTATGATTTTGATAAAGTTTTATCAAAGCATCTCGTATAAGAAATCTGAACTTTGGTAAGAAAGTCAATAAAGTATTGATTTCTAGAAGTCCAGCTGATTTCTGAGTACATGTCAAAGCTAGTGGGAGCATAAGTGTTATGCTAATAATCATCATGTTAGTGGGAGCATGATAATTATTGTTAGTGTTGCAAGTTAGCAATGTTAATTATAGAAAACAAAAGTTTCAATTCGTGAGGCTGCAGGGATTGAAAAAGTTGTTTTACTATAATTAAGGGAGAGGATATACTTCATTTCAGTTCTAAAGGCTTAGATTGAGACCTTAATCATCTTTAGTCAAGAATATATATATGAATTTCATGTTGGATTGGTTCAACTTAAGGAAATTCTATATATTGCGTTCTCAAAATTCGATTATGATTACGACATCCCTCTTCATAGTCAAATTTTGAAAACATGGCAAATAAAAATATTGTAGCAAAAGACTGGTCTAGAATCATGTCTTTATGTGAGACATCATGAATTGTGTACCATTTGCTTTGGGTACAGGATCGATTGCATGTGCTATAATATTTGTCATTTCTAAATTTTTCCAAATGCCCAGAGGCATTAAGAAGGGAAAAGGTCTAGAATTGGATATGACTAAAATGATTAAGCAATTGTCGAGGACAATCTGAGGTTTACCAAAGATTGGTTGCTCAGGGACAGTTGGAAGTATAGTGCTAATTTTGGAAGGACCATATTGACATATTCTGAAAAGAGGCATCTCTTATTCAGAAGTGATAGTCAAAATGAAAATATGGAGTTGTCTCCATAGGTGGAAGTTATCTGTGTAAAATTAGAAAACTTAATGCAAGAAGCATGTTGTGACAACCGTCAAAATTCGAGTTAGTTCTACATTTGAATAAACTTAGTTTCACGTATAGGCACGACACATACTAGACTTAGTAACTAGAAGTTAAGATATAACCTATTAGAAACTTGGAAACAATTAGAAACAATGGATTATGTGCTTGGATTTCACATTGGTATGTGAATTCTACAACTACTTAACTGTAGTGAATATCCATATTTAGGTCACTCTTTGACTCGAACACCTTTTCATGAATCATATACACACATCATGCACTTGAACTAGTGGTAGAAATTAGGTCAAAGTCTCATAGAAACTTAAGTCAAAGTTGAAGACTAGGACTAGTATACTTGATTCCTCAATTTCGCTTGAATCTCGGAATCACTACATAGAATGCCAATAAACCGATAAAAATAAATTACAAACATTATTTATAACTATAAAAGAGTTATAATACCATAAGATAATTTGAAGTCTCAAATATTCAATTTATTTTGATATTCAAAGTTTATTAAACTCCAAAACCCTAAAAGCCCTAAAACCTAAATTTTATAAAGTTTAACATCAAGAATTTTATAAAAATAGTTATGAAACTTATAATATTATCTTAAAATAATTAAATTCAAGGATATATAATAAAGGAAAATAAAAATTTAAGTCATTAACATTTACCCTTAATTTATAAGTCAAAAATCAAGGTTTCATGAGCAAAAACTTGGTTAGGGTGTATATTTTATAAAAAGTTTGATATTTTTATAAAAGAATTGAAATTTTTTATAAAATTAAAAGGGAAGGAGGGAATAATACTCTCAAAACCGTCCACCCTCTTCCCAAGACACCTCCCCTCTTCCCAAAACACATAATCACTCCTTTCTCTCTCACACTCCACTTTCTCTCTCATTTTCTCTCACTTCTCTCTACTTTCACCACTCCATTTCTCTCTTCATTTCTCTATACCCACGAAATTTTCCAGAGAATAAGTCCAAGAACACACCTCAAACTCAAAATCTTCATCATCTAGTGGTGTTCATTAAGGTAGAACACGATTTCCTTTCATTTTCCTCCATGTTTTCAAGGTTTTTCTTGCATTTCCTTCTTCTTCTACACCTTTCTCTTAGAAAATATGTGTGCATGTTCATTCACTTCAGTTTTGATGATGATGGTGGTAGGATTTCACCCAAAAACAGCATGCATGTTGTAAATGGTGAAATCCAAGGACCTAAACCTAAGTCAAGATCATGAAAATGCACTTTTCTACAAGTTTTGGTGGAAAATCACCACATGCACTCTAAGTTTTCTTTCAAAAACGATTTTTGAACATTTCAAACTCATGAATGGTTTTCAAACAAACATGCATGTGATGATCTTCAAGCTTAGATGCTAGACCATCAAAGTATGTTGTTAAAAGCTTTCAAATATATTCATGAAGGATTTATTTCCAAATAAATATCTACAACTCCTTTTCTGACCAAATCCGATTTTTCCCAGATTCCCATCAACAAAATGAGATGTTCAACAAATTTTCAGAAAATAATTCATTTTTCTCGAATTGTTATAATTATTGAAATAAAATAGGGCAATAAAACATATAAAATACTTTCTGAGGTCTATAAATCCTAGGTAAATTCGTGGATGACCCCTATGCTAAATAATGACCCCACATTAAATTTCATCGGTTTTTGTTACTGTTTAATATGGTTTTGAATTTTCTTTTTTTTTAGCCCCAATAAATCATAAAACCACTTTAGATAATTTGAAAAGGGTATATAATAATTTTCGCAGCTTATACTCTCTGTGGAAGACTTAGAAACATATTTTCAGAATTGTTCATAATGTATTCCTATTTTTCCCCGATTTTTGTGTATATTATGGACTAAAAACAGGAAAAATAGTTCTGCTTATCCAAAATTCATAAACATTTACCAGAACACCTTGTAGTACATTAGGATGCTACATAAATGTTTTGATGATTTTTCTCTTCAGTATACTATTTTTCTCCTATTTTCTAAGATTAAATACACTTAAATACACAAAATCGGATTTCAGTATATAAAAATAACATTTGGTATTTTTCCCAGATTATTTACTCTGCAAAAATGAAGTGTACAAAATTTTTGGTAATTTACTTTAACTGTTTAATAATTATTATTCAATTAATGATTATTTAAGAGGATTAAACAAGGAAAAATAGCAACACCAACTGAAAAATATTTTTTATATTTTTCACAGCTTCTACATGTATAATAAAAGTGTTACAAAACATTTGGGCAATTTTGGAAACTGTTTCCTATTTATTTCAATTTTTATTAGAATAAATGCTCAAAAATCATAAAATTTGGTTAAACAGTTTAGAAATCAATTTTTATATTTTTCCCAGCTTAATAATGTTTAATAACAGTAATACAAAAAGTTTGGGTAATTTTGGAAACTGATTTCTATTTTTCATGAATTTGTATCTATTTAGAGAATTAAATATACAAAAAATGGTTATACATATTCATAATCCATGAAAATTTATCTAGAAGTCTTTTAGTACATTTAGAACCAAAATCTGAAGTTTGGTAATTTTTATTAACTGTTTAGTATTTTTCATGATTTTATGGTTATTCAAGAAACTAAAATCGTGAAAAATAGTCAGACAAATCAAAAATTCAAGAAAATTTATCTTAAGGTCTTTGACTTCAATTAAAACTTAAATGCAAAGTTTGGGAAAGTTTAGAACTAAATTGATTTAGTTTTGAATATTTAATCATTGGAACACCTCTAAAATGTTAAATATTAACATTTCAATAATGGAAATTTTCCACTTAAATTGTTATATAACAATTGATTCTTTGAAACTTAATTTCCACAGAAAAATGTTTGTAACTTATCAATATTAAATTTTGACACATTATTGGCATAATTCTATTGTAGTAGTAAGTATACTAGTGTTAGATTTCGATTAGAGACTCACTAGCGAATACCATTATTGTAGGAATCGGTAGTGGTACACGTGGAACGTAGTTCAAGGAACCATTTGCATCATCTAAATGCATTGTGAGTATTCACGCACTCCCCTATTTTCAGTTTTTATGTTTTGGGGTGGAAAAGCATGTCCCGAAAAACTATTATTTGAATGTTGTATTTAAATTGATTTGTATCAAACATGATTGCTATTTTATTGCTATGTCTCTCTATGTATGTCTATGCAACACGGAACATGAGAACTTATCGTACTAAGGCCCTTCCCTTATCTCTAACCATTAACTCTTTGAGCCAATGGTCATTATGGATAGCGCTATTAGGAATTGACAACTCCTCACTCGCCCTATTGCTGGAGTGCATGATACCATATTCATCTATGAAACGATAAGCATAGATCTTGATAGGGCTTCAGTCATAGGTTTGGTTGAGACTCATTGTTTGCTCATACACATACAAACTCGTTTCTCGTTATAGCAATAAACTTGTTATTAATTATAGCAATGAACTTTGTTTCTCATTACAACAACGAACTTTTATTACTGAAAACTTATATACATGTTTTAGCAATGAAATTGTTTGCTCCTTGTAGCAACGAAATTGATTGCTCATTTTAGCAATGAAACTTGTTTACTCGTTTGAGTAACGAACTTTATCTTCCATGAGAATATGAATGTTGCATCTTATTTGGGCAACATACCTTATCTCTCATGATGACAAAGAACTTTGTTTTTACAAACTTATTTACTCATTTTAACAATATACTTTTATTATTGGAAACTTTTATCAAAAATTTGATTTCAATTCATGGAACCAGTAGTATTTTGTTTATCTGTGAGTACTCACCAACTATTTTTATAGTTGACGCTTGTTTTACATGCTTTTTCAGGAATCATCGAGTAAGTGGCACTTAGGGGCACTTCACTTTTAGGAGCATTTGCATGTGTTGTATTTCAATTTACATTGTAATTTCTTTTAAAAGTTGTTCAAACCTACTGTAAATTTGTAATGATTTTTAATACTATGGTTGGTGTTGTCTTTTAACTTTTGCTATGAAACCCTTTGTACTGCCACACCCTGTGTTTCCGCTTTAGCGGGGTGTGACACATGTCCAAAGCAATGTACTTTGAATACGAGACTTAGTTTCCATGGAGTTGATCTCCATTGGAATACCTTATAATGACTGTTGACAAGTCTTTGTGACTTTGTACATATTCATTACAGGAGGGTCAGTGCATATAAGTTTAAAATCTAAACAGATTTCGATAAATGATAAGAATTTGAAATTCTCACATTTTTCGATAAGGATTTGGGAGTGTGAAATTAGAATCATTGAAATTATGTTCAATTGGTTTATTTCACAAAGTAAGGATCATAGACAAACATAAAGTGCATACTTGGTGTATGGCAAAGCTATTGTTTAAGAAAAACATAGTGTACATGCTTGGAGCATGGGACAACTAGTGTTTTTAATTCAAGTATAAAGTTGATAAAACCGAAACAATGAATAATGAGTAATCAGTATGGTGATAAATAAAAGTGTTTATTTATAATCATAGGGTTTGATACCATATTTGATTCATTTATTCTTGTGTTTCACTTTGCATGTTTTGACTTCCAGAATAACTAAGTCGCTCTTCCTGAATGATTAAGTTATTCAAACCATCCACAGTCGGTCATATGTTGGAATTAGATATGAATCAAGATTGTCATGGGTTGGTTTGTAGAGGTCCAAGTTGGTGGACAAAGTGGTGCTACAACACTCATGAGTGCTCATAAGTTCTGAGTATTGGATTCAACCCGCGTTCATTTGAATCACTTCATGGATTTTATCACGAGTGATCATGAGACGATAATATCTTATATTCTTCAAATCTAGAGATATGAGTTGTTACTATGAGTTGGTTATACATTGATTGCATGAAAACGCATTTGGTAACTCGATGTTATAAAGCGTGCCTTTGTGTATGATTCAACAAGTAGTAGAACAAGCCATATGAGTCGAAGTTTATCCATTCCTTTTACCTTCGGGATAAAAGCGATATCTGTGGGCCCCTCGATGATTTAGTGATGAGACATGTGAGTGCTTGGCCAAGCCATGACTGATTTGATTTGTTCAATCAGTCAGTCATCATGAATCGGAAATCGGGAAACAACAAATGGACAGAGAGAATGATTATAATCCATGTCTTAGTCCATATGATATCTAGAATGGAGGAATATATGATCCCTTATCTAATGGACAAGTCATTGACAAGGTCAGAGTTCGACAGCGGCTTTAAGAGCTACGATTGCCAGTTAGGTTTTGAAGTCATACTCAATAATAGTTTTATACTTATTCAAGTGGGAGACTGTTGGATTAATGTCTAAGTCCATAACTATATTTGGTATGTACTTGACCCGACCCGGCATGGTCCATTTGGGTTGCACTTCACCGGCACAATTTATATGGATAGTCTTTTGAGAATAGTATATTTATGATTTATATTAATATATTATAAGTTCTAATATATTAATATGGAATCATATTATTTAATTAGTATTGATCAAGAATTAATTTAGAATTAATTAAGTGATCAAAAAGAACTAATTAAATATGGACTCTTATATATATATGGAATGGGCCAAGTTCATTTAGGTTGGGCTAAGCTTTCATGGATGGTCCATGGAGCTTTTAACCCATGGATCCTATGTAAATGAAAGGTCATGGGTATTAGGGTTTACATGGATGTAAACCTAATCCTCCATAATATATAAAGGGGTCCTTGGCTCACAAAATTGGCACAAGTGTGTGAAAATAAGAGTGGGCCGATTTTAGTGTGCAGACATATTCTCTCAAGTTCTTCCAAGGTGTTTTGGTGATTTGTGATTCCATTTGAGGCTTCCACACTATTGGGGCTAAGCTCTTAAAGCTTGAAGACATCAAGCTACATCAAAAGGTATGTCATCTAACTAGAACTTTGTAGTATATGTGCTTCATAATATGCTAGTTAGGATGAAACCTTGGAATAGTTAATATTTGCATGTATAATAGAGAAAACATAGATCTAAGGTTTATAGGGTTGCATGTACACCATAGGAGTGTTAGAATGCTCAAAACCCAACAATAACGCATATCATATTAGTTGTAAAAGTTATCTCAACCACATAACGCATATCATATTAGTTGTAAAAGCTATCTCTACCACATAATCCATGCATACAAACATATAAGGATGCCATGAGCTCCCCAAAGGTCTTACTCCAGGATGTCATGGGCTCCCCCACATGGTCGTACACCTAAGTGCCATGGGCTCCCCCATGGTCTTTAGTTAGGAATGCCATGGGCTCCCCCACATGGTCTTATATCCAACTACCACGGGCTCCCCCCCGGGGTTTTCCATGCAACTCACATATATAATCAACTAACATATCATATATCCCAGAGGTATCTATCATGCTACCTAACACATACGTAAACATATAAGGATGTCGTGGGCTCCCCCAAGGTCTTACTCCAAGATGCCATGGGCTCCTCCACATGGTCTTACACCTAAGTGTCATGGGCCCCCATGGTCTTTACCTAGGAATGCATGGGCTCCCCCACATGGTCTTATATCCAACTGCCACGGGCTCTCCCCGGGATCTTCCATGCAATAAAATACATAATCACTAGCATACCACTTAGCATAAAGCTAACTATCATACCACATATCTCTACTACAACTAGTGTACCACATATCATAAAATGGGTCGGCCTTGGTGCCGTAGACCCATTGGTATGGTGAGAAGACTCACCTCGAATGCAGAAGCTTCCCGAATGACATCCTTAACTGCTGTCCTGCCAGCTTCCCGAGCTGTCACTACCAATCAATATACCCAATTAGCAATTGGCTTCTAATCCATAACTATAACTTCATCCCCGGGGTAAAAGACCATTATACCCCTATTCTATCCCTTGACCAAAGCTTTGGCCCGAGATATAATCTGAAAGGCCCCAAAGGCCAATTAATCCACTAATGGCCCAATTTTCCGAATTGGGCCCAAACCTAATAGTCCACAAGGCCCAATACTAAAAACTCCCCAAGACCCAATCCATGGCCCAATTTTCCAAATTGGGCTCAAAACCATTATGGGCCTCCACAAATATCAACCCCAAAACTTGATGGCCCATTAGGGCGCAAAACACCCAGTCCAAAACCATAAGATCCATAAAGGCCCATTAATGGCCCAATTTTCCAAATTGGGCCCATAGTCCTTATTGGGCCTCATCCTAAGATCCAATCCTTTAATTAGTCCAGAACACAACCACCCTAATAGTCCATTAGGGCCCAAGAATTGAGGCCCAAAACCTAAGCCCAAAGTCTGAAATCCAACCTGACTGATTACGCAGGGCGTACTCAGCAGTACGCTGCGTGTACTCACTTAATGGCTTGTACGCTGCGCGTACTTTCTTGTACGCCCAACGTACTACCCTCTAGACCCACTTCTTCCGTTAAGCACTTAATTCTTTAAGCCATAAGTCCAAACCACTTATCTGAGTTCCTCTTAACGTCTAAATCCATAAAGTCATGGACTTGGTGACTTTGCATGTTCCACATAAGCTCAAACTCCAAAAATGATAATCTACTTCCATGAAAATGGTCTTAACTCATGCATGAACCCATTAAGACCTCCAAGATGGCAACTTTCTTCCATGGGGACTCATTTAACACTGAGAGTGGCAACTCTAAGCCTAAGAATCGGATTTTAACCATAAAGCTTCATCCTCGGGACCAAAATGAACTAAAACTCACAAATGAGATATCTAAGATATCCATGGTCAATTTCAGAGCTTTATACCTTCATCAAGCTGACAATGAGTCACAAAAGCCAGATCCATAAGCTTCTTCTTGATCCCCATCTTTGCATCAAACTCCATCTTCTTGAGAATGGGCCAAATACTCCAAAAATGGACTCAATAAGCTCAAAATGCCACCATGAATGATATATGACGATTTCTAGGGTTTTAAAGGGTGGAGGCTGAAGATATTAGGGTTAGGTTATGAGATAAGGAACTTAATTAGGGTACAAGACCCTAAAAAGGGTTCTGATCTGACTGACGTACGCCCAACGTACTCCTGGTAACATTCGCGACCATCCTGTTCAATACGTCCAGCGTACTCCAAGGTACGCCCCGCATACTACCTTTTTCACTAGTACGCCCCACGTACTCTTTGTGTACGCCCCGTGTACTCGGCTAAACCTGAAAACCACGAAACTTCCGAATGCCATAACTTCTTCGTTATAAGCCCGATTCCGACGATCCTTATATCCACGGAAAGGTAACGAGAAGCCCTACACTTATATAACAACTCAAACCTTTCTTAAGACCTTCCGAACAAAATCCATTTTTCCATAAAAGCCCGAACTGACACTTTACCGAAATACCCCTACGCTCCAAAATACGAACCGAACACCCGTATCACTTCTAATGCATCACCCGCACCCAAATGGGCCTAGATCTTACCTTTTCAAAAGCCATAATCCTTATGATGACCGATCTTCGGGCCACAGCCTCAGACTAGGAATCGATTCGGAACAGGATGTTACAGCGAGTTTAGGTCTGTTGGGTCCGGATAAATCGGGTTTAAGAACCGGATTGGCATGTGGTTTTTTCCAACGTGTACTTTAGAGTTTGTATATAACTTTAGACTATAATTTTGTCGATTTTGGTTTTATATTCAATGAATTACAGTCTCCAAAGTCGACATATCGAAGCTGGAAATTTTCAGTTTTTTAGTTTTTTTTTTGTATTCTATGAAAATTTTAAAACATATCTATCTAATTCGTTTGAAGTCGGATAAACATGGATTTTTTCCAACGTGTATTTTATTGTTTTTGCATGATTTTCGACTACAATTTTGTTATTTTTGGTTTAATGTTCAATGACTTACAGTCACCCAAAGTCGTGATCATATCAAAGCTGGAAATTTTCATATTTTTAGCCATTTGTTTTTGTACTCTATATTCTAAGAAAATTTTAAAACATATGTATCTCACTCATTTGAAGTGGGATTCATATTAGGTTTTTCCAGCATATAGTTTAGAGTTTATACATGATTATAGACGATAATTTTGTCATCTTTGTTTTCAAATTCAATGACTTACAATACCCGAATTCTGGATATCAAATGTGAAATTTTTTCAAAGTTCAACTCACTAAGTAATTACCAAATAATTTTGGTTTTCCAGATTTTCTGGTTCTAAACTCACTCTACCCGGTTCCACCCTACCCAATTTGACATTTTCGAGTTTTTTGGTTGTAGACCCATTTTATTTGGTACAATACCTGGAACCGAACCGGAACCAATACTTTTATACCGGCCAATCTAGTTTTCGGTCCTACAAATCCTGTAAACCTCGGGTTTTCTGGGTATGATCCATCTAGAACGGGTTTAGACCCACTTTTTATCCATAGTGGATACTACATAACGACAAAAAAAAAATACAACAAAATCAGAAATAAAGCCAAAATTTGAAGAACGAAACTGTATGTGCATGACCATGTGCGGTTGTACAAGTTTTTAAGGCATAATTTGTGCATTAAAAAGTTGTACAACCACAGATGGTCATGTCATATGCGGTTTCCCTCTTCATTTTCCCCTATTTTCCGATTAAAATCATACAGAAAAAATACTAAGTTTCAACATAAATGCAAAAAACTAACTATATGATCACTTACAATCTTATTTAGCTGAGCCTCGATTTCAGCCATTTGATAGAGATTGTCGGCGGAGAGAAGAGTGAAAAATGACCTACAATCAATGTTTTAAAAACCGGTTTTTTAGTTGAACCGGTATGGTGACCGGTTCCCGATTCAACCGGTTTCTATAATTTTCATCTTTTTTATTCTATTTTCCTACACATGCATACATATATAAATCATGAATTTGACGTTTACAATTTCAAACATTAAAAATATACATAAAAATAAATTGTAGATCAATCCAAATACATTAAAATAACACATAACCATAAGTTTTATTGTTTTACATCAATCCATATACGTCAAAAAGAAAATAAAGTATAATACCGAAACAAAATATAGTTTTAGATGAATACAGACACATCAAAATAGTTTATAACATTTACCATATGTTTTTATTTAGAGAAAACTAAATATATTTGAAAAAAATCACCAAAGTTTATTATGAAATGGTTCATTTCCATGTGTTTTTATTCGGTTTAACCGGTTCAACCGTTTTATTTTGATCGGTTCAACAAGATTTTTCTAAAAACCGCCTGGTTCAATCTAATGTAGAAATCGACGTAAAATTGGTGATAGTTGAACCGCTCCCTCTCCCGGTTCCCACTACAACAATAAGCAGCTATAGAGACGAGGTCTACAGGGACGACATATGTCGTCCCTATAGACACCCTATAGGGACGACATGTCGTCTCCATATAGTTGACAAATTTTTTTTTGACTTTTGCAGCTACAGTGATCTCAACATGTTAAAGCGGGAAGGAAACTGGATTAGGCGCGTTTTGGGGAAGGCTATAGGGACGACTTGTCATCCCCATAGCTTTCTACAACTTAAATTAGGAGAACAACATGCTTTGTTTCATTCACGCACACTCAATCATTAGTCTCTATCTCTCTCTCTCACTCTCGATCGGAGATTCTCCCTTCCCTAATTTCAACCATTATCTTCTCCTCTGGCGACTTCCTCACCTCCCACTCCCCGTGCATCTTCTTCCTCTCTTGATGGATTCTCATGTTAGTTGTCGAGCACCACCATTAGGCTTAACAACGTCGATTAATTTCAACGCCGCCGATTCTGACTATCGGCTTCCTTTTCATATCCAGTTACGATTACTATCGAATACAAGCCCTACATTGGCCACCAGGTTAGTAGTTCTCTGTTTGAACCTATAATTGAGGTATATGTTAGCAATTATGTATTTGAAACTGGAATTGAGATATAGGTTAACGATGATGACGACGACAAACTCAAATTCGATAGACATTTGTTTTCAATTTTGCTCTGTACGGTTTCTTTGGCTGCAGCAAGGTTATTGTATGTTCAAATGGCTTATGTCGGAAGCTTATCTTACACCATACCAAAAATCAAGGTAAGTTATATTATTGTTTAACCTCATCTTTGTTTTTACAAATCTCAATGACTCTGTGATGTAAACAAGTTAGCTGAAATCATGTCAATTTGTTGTATGTACAACTCGGTAATCTTCTAAAAAGTTATAGACTATGATAAGTTACATCTTCAGTAGAAGAGAAAGCTGAGCCGGATGAATTTAGCCCAAGAAATTTTCAATTTGAGCATTCTGTTTGTGTTTGCCTATAGAAAAGTTTGTATGTTTTTTATTTTGTTTGTAGGGAGGTAGGGCTAGGGTGTTCATGTACCAAAAGGTACATCCATAAGCAAGAAAACAAATGTCCATATATTGACTCTGTTTTCATCTCTGTAGGAATTTAGCTGGCGAAATTGCACAAGAGTATGCGAAAAAAGTTATTCTTAATATCATTGCACACAACTTCCTTCTATCCTTAAAATGACCATTTTACCCTTCAATCCTCACCAGGTTTCTCAATTTCTGGCTCGACAAAAGAACGCAAAGAAATATATTCTTGTTCATTGCACCCATGGGCATAATCGTACAGGATATATGATTATTCATTATCTCATGAGAACAATACCAATGTCTGTAACTCAGGTCATTGGTATTGTTCTCATGAGATAATGAATAATCATATATCCTATTGACCCATGAACAATACCAATGTCTGTAACTCAGGTCTGTTATTTTATTGCTTTTTAAATTCATATCATGTTAGTTATAACTTATAAACTTACAAACCACTTGGGTTGTGGTGACTTGGTAAGACATGTGGAAGATATGGTGGATAACCTATTGACCCATGTTCAAATCCTGGCACTACTCAGCCATTGTGGCCATGGAGGTTCGCCTGCAGTGACTCCAGAGCATGAGGCAAAGCCTCATGTTTGCAGCGGGGGATTAGTCGGTGCGCGAAAGCTGGCCCGGAAACCCTCGTTAGGGAAGTTCCCTTTCCAAAAAAAACTTATAAACTTACACCAGCTATGTATAAATTACACAGGCAATAAAAATATTTTCCGAAGCACGCCCTCCAGGGATATATAAACCAGATTATATTGATGCATTGTTTGCTTTTGTATTTGAGAAAACTGGAAAATAAACAAAGAATAGGAGTTGGTTGTAAATTCTATACAATATCTATAGAGACGACTCTTCGTTGCTATAGGTCTACTATGGGGACGACATGTCGTCTCTATAGGTCTAGCTCTGGGGGCGACGTGTCTTCTCTATAGGTCCAACAATAGGGATGACAACCACAAACCAACAACAACGATATGTCGTCTCTAAAAGGTACCTATGACGACGATATCTATAGTGACGACCCAAGCTATCTATTGCGACGGGGCTATAGCGACAAAGGCCATAGGGACGACTTGTCGTCACAACCACCTATAGAAACGACTTTCTATAACCTATAGAGATGACATTTGTCGTCCCTATAGGTCTCGTTTCTTGTAGTGATCCCAGTCCAACCGGTTCGACCGGCCAGTTTAAACCGGTTTTTAAAACATTGCCTACATTATCTTTTTTGTTTCTTGTTGATGGCAGGGGTGGAACTAGGAATTTTCGACAGGGGTAGCACATTTTTTTTTCCGATAAAATATAAAACTAATACCAAATTAACCACAAGAAAATTCACTGGTCATATAACGAGTAATATACAAAGATGTTAGTTGCATTCATATTACAAACTTTTGATCCTGAAAAGTTTATAAATTCCTGCATGAACATTAACAAATAAAAATAGAGAAAACAACAATGATCAAAAGGGAGTCAGCTTAATAGACAAAGTCTATGTATGTTGTGTCCATCCACATCATGTTAGAGATATAAGCAGGAGACCACTCAAATATTGTTAGTCATGATAAAATTGTTTCGATCTAGTACTTTAGGCGTAACATCAAACACTTGGAAGGCATAATGAAATAACCCTTAGCACTTACCAATTTCCAGCAATAAGGATTGCCCAAATGACTTAAAACTTATCAACAAGTGCAAATGAGATTGATTATGAAAAAAAGAAACAACAATACATAAACCCATTTGGAATCTAAGTCAAAAACGAATTGGGAAGGATATGATACTCTTGAGTCAGCTTTGACTCTTTCAAAGCAATCGTTATGATATCTTTGAGAAAATGGAAGCACCATATTGAGAATAAATTAAGTGGGTTAAGATTGAATCGAGCAAGTAGTCTTCCTGAACAAACATTGAGTCGATTTTGATCAAGTAAAATTGAGTGTGAAAGTGATTATTTGAAGAACCAATTTTAACAAAATCATAATTTTGAGAATAAAGTGGGTTAAGAACACATTCTTCATCTAATCATCTTCCTCTACAAGGTCTAAGAAGTAGCATCTGGGTAATCTAGTAGTAGCACCAGGGAACATCAAAAAATTTATACCTCTCTAACAAACTTGAGGGGTAGCAATTCTACATGTGGGCTACGAAACAACAATCCATTAACCAAAATCGAAGTCAAACACATGTGTCAAATGGCCAAACCGCATGCAACATCAGAAACCGCATGCGAGTTAATCTCGTCTACAGTTTATATGACTATTTTCTGACAAATGATAATTTTTTGCTACTTTATGAAAAGTCATTTAGGGATTAGATTGTACTTGTAATTTTCTCATTAAAATTAGCGTAAAATAAAAATATTAGCAGGAAAATTCAATTAAGTATGGGCCGAAAAGGATTTATTGTACACTATTATTTAAAAACACTGAAAGATTAAGATAAGTTTAGTTTTATCAGTATATTTATTAAGTATTAATAATTTAATATAGTGCATTTATTACATTAACGAGATAATAAACAAAAGAAACTTAGATTTTGAAAATTAACTATTTAGTTATTGATTTTACGTGGAGACTGAGTTATCCGGATGTATATATAATTAGAAGCCCACAAGGAAGCTTTACATCCAAAACCCTAATATTTAAATATGTCGTTCCTAAATTACCAATACACCTCTAATCTTCATTCTCCCTCCATATATTCTTGCCGATTTGAGCATGGGCAATTTGATCATTACACATAACCATCCAAACTAAAAAAGGAAACTACATCCGGTATAAATCCACATCTACTCTCAATCTTCATAATACACATACCAACATAGCAAAATCAAATCGGCAAGATCAGAAGGTGTTGAAGCTCAAGCTCCATGGATATTGAAAGCAGTTGTTACAATGGGTTAGAAACCGATAAACTGTTCTTCAAGAAGCTAACTGCAGCCTCCAACAACGACGACGTTGAAGGACATACACCCATGTTGTTGGCCTACAATGATCATGATCGTATCCGACACATGCGGAATTTCCTACGTGTCTACCCTTTAACTAAACCCAGAGACGATGAGAAATCCATGATCATGAAGAAGAAGAATTACTTGCATAAAAAGATTTCAACGTTTGTTTCTTTGTTGTCGTGGACAATAAGGACGATAAAGTCTGATTAATCTTAATTGATCGATGTATATATATGGTTAATTTGGCGTTTAAAAACTTTTTGTTCGTGTCTAGGGTTTTTGGTTGCAAATTAATTATTCTTAATATTTAGTTAACATATCATACTGCATATATCTTTTACCTACGATCGTGTCTTTTATGGGTTTGGATATTTGAGTGATATATATTAAAAAAATCATCATTTAACCTTTTTCAAAACGATGATTATAAAGGTTCATGATGAAATCTACGCGTGACTGTCTTGGTTCAACATTTATTTATTTATTTTAAATTTTTTTTTGAACCGATCAAATAACACCCCGCTAAGTATCACTAGTACAAAACTGATTTAATGGTGCCATGGCTATTTTTTTTGGTGCGGTTGATATTCAAAATCGCATCATTAAATAAGATTTGCATCAACAAACAAAGAAACCGCATCATTTAATATATGTATTGGTGAATGATGATGATGATGATGGGGGACAAGTGATCTTGTGTGAAGAAGTTGTTTCGATTATGGGTGATGAAAATAATGTGAAAGGTAAGGTTAATTACATTATTGACCCTGGTTTGAAAGCTAGACATGCCCTCGGGTTTGTTATAGATAAAGATGAACTTGCACTGTGTTGGTGAAACTGAGTATTTGTTGTTTGGAAAGTGAACCATTGAAAAGATTAAGTATGAATGAGATTGTTTCTACTCTTATGATCATTCAAATGGATGCACAAAGGTCGGATACCATGTTTATGGTGTAGGGTTTTTAAGATTAATTGTTTTTAAGGTTAAACTTTGATGTAAAGAACTTGTTGAAGGATGTATAATTGTATATTCAAGGAGTTGTTAGTTTCTAAGGACAAACACTCACATAGAAAGGAGTGGAGACTTAAAAATCAGAATAGTCAAGTAGTATAAGCCCTAGTTCATTTAATTTGATTGTGCTTTTCATACAATATAATAATATATACTTTCATACTTATGTATGATTTTCACTTTCAACTTTATTGTTTTTATCCTTTATGTGAGGTACGACTACATACTTCTTACTTCTTTATTACCTAAGTTCTATAGGATCAATTTGCTACAAAATTGATAGTGACATATAAACAACTTGACTTCTTATATTATAAAAGTCATATAAAGCATTTGTTAATGGTGAGATCATCGTATATCCTACTCATGTTACTAAGATAAGAATCTTAAGCAAACAATATAAAAACATAAAATCTTCTTCAAATTAGATAAAGAATTTATCTCAATGGCATCATGTATTCAAACTCTCAATTTCACAAAGATCTTTTTTATCATTAGTTATTGAAAAACTATCATAATAAACTCCATAAACTCTTTGAAGATCCACACTCATTAAATCATCATTCATCTCTATACTTTCTTCTTCTACATATGCAGCCTCCCTCAACTTTCCTTCTTTCCATAAACTCTTCACAAGCAAACTCTTTGTAGAAACATCAAACATCAAATCATAACTTTTCATATCTTCAAAAGCTCTAAAACCCAAAGCAACTCTATTTAATTTGCAATAAACACAAATTAAAATCTTAAACATATCACTATCTGGTTGTAATCCACTTTGCTTAACCATCCAAAACAACCTCTGAACCGTTTTAACATCCCCCTCAACTCCAAACCAATGCATTAGTTTACAAAAAGTTTGAATTTCCGGAACTACCCCTGATAAAATCATCTCATCTAATGTATCCAAAACCTCACAACCCATCTTACATTTCCCTAATGTTGTCAAGAGAGATGAGTATAGGGACAAAAGAGACTTTTTTGACAAATTCCCACAAAGGGTATTTAAATCTTGAAAGATTCTAAGAGCTGCTTCACCATTGTGTGAAATTCCATAGTAATCAATAACTGTTTTCACAGTGTTGCAAGATAATTGAATATTTTCACTTTTGATTTTTGGAATGAGTTGTTGAACAAAATCAACACGCCCTTCGAGGGCTAATTTGGTAATTATCTTGGATATGGTGTGAGCATCATGAGTGAAGCCTTTTTGATTAGCAACCCAATTGAAAAACTCCCATGCTGAGTCAGCAGAAGTGAAGCTCCTAATCATCTTTGAAATAAGATGTGTTGTCCAAATGAATTTTGCATTTTCCAATGTTGACACTTCTTCAGACCTCCAAAAACGTAAAGAAGAAGCTAAAATTCTTGGGTCAAACCATGGTCTTAGTTTGAATTTGACTTTGACTTTATCCACATCCTCATCATCAACATCATCATCATTGTCATCGGATAATGTCACGTTTTGAATCCTTTCATCAGGTGACATTTCTTTGATTAACTCCAATGTCTCTTCCACAAATCCTGCATCGTGCATTTTTTGTAATGACGAAAGTACCCTTCGGGTAGGCAAAATTCCATCAACCTGCATTTCATCAAGCAAAGTTTTCACCACATCAAACTGATTGATCCCACAGAATGCTTCCACTAAAATCATGTATTGCCTTAACGTTCGTTTTACTTTAACCTTCATCGATGGCAAAATGGTAAATATTTCCATTGCTGGATTCAAGTTTCCAGATTTCACAAGGTGCTCGATGATTACAGTGTAAGTTCTACAATTAGGAATTTGTCCTTCATCAATCATTCTACTAAAAGTCTTAACAGCTTCATAGTCTTTACCTGTTTGTGCACAAAGTGACATGATGATGTTGTAAGATTCAACATTTGGGGGTTTTTGGGAGAGTTTCCATTCATGCCACACAGAAAGAACAGATTCAAGGTCGTTTGCAGATGCGTACAGCTTCATTTGATCCATAAAGCTTACACGAGCAACATTCCTGAACTTTCCTGAGTTTATGCCATTTACAAGGGCTTTCAGCTTTCCAATTTGGCCGGATTTCGCAAGGATTTTGGCTAAAGCGTGAAGGGTGTTTTGGTTATGAGTGAAATGAGGGATAGTTTTTAGGGTTTCGATTAAGGAAAGCGCAGAGTGTGGTGATGGAGCTGAATTTAGGGCATTTGCGACTACAAAAGTGTCGAGAGAAGGATGATTCAAGATTGACGCAAGTGAGTTTTGGGAATTAGAACGGAGAATGATACGTATCTTATCTATGAGCCTTGCTCTCTCTAGGTAAAGGGAGACTGCGTTCTGATAAGACTTAGTGGCAAAGTTGCGAGCATTGAGAGTAATAATGGGGGAAATTTTAAATCGAAGCATTGAATAGTAGAAAAAAGGCATATTTGAAAACTATATGTCTCGCATGGAACTAAAACGGAAATGGAGCTCCAAACCTTGTCGAAAGAGCTGAAATTGATGATTTTTTATGTACAGATCATACAGGTTGCTATCAGGATCCGGAAAGAATTGAAGAAAATCCAATCGCGTGGATGCAAAATCATTTGAAGAAGTTCAAAAAGCAGGGAGCTTTATGGGACTTACATCAAACAGTTGGTGTGCATTTCGACTTTAATCTTCATGAGTAACGACGTCCAGTGAGAGCACGGAGATCTATGAACATGTAGATGTTTGCACAGATTCTGCACAAAATTTGATCTATCCCATCCCACCCGTAAACTGGTTCGAAGTTTCCCGCCCGATTGTTAGGGTTTTGGGTGTCCGGATTAGGGCTAGATTTTCAAATTTTCCCAAGCACAATATAACGGAAAGAAATCTCCTTTTTTTTGAGATTCAGGTCATATTTTATAGGGGTGGAATTGGTAGGGTACCAAGTTTTTTTTTCCTTCCGTACCAATTATAATTGGCATAAAATTTTACCAACCAATACCTTATCAATGATATTTGGTACCAATTTAGTTGGTTACCAACAAATTTGGTTGGTAAATATTGGTATTGGTATATACCAAAATATTTAAATAATATCTATACTTGAAGCGTTTGAGACTATAATCTATATACGACTTCACATTATAATCATCACTTAATGGTTAGAAAGTTTTCCAAATATGAACGTGAGTTGAAGTTGTGGTCGTCGCTTGTTTTAGTAAATCCTTTTAGTGTCATGTATCTTCCTTAGCCTTGTGTTAGTAATTTCTTTTACTATAATGTTTCGTTCAAAAAAGAATCAATATCAATAGAATTATATTACTAACTCCGACTATTACTTGTTAGTTGTTACTCCTATTTAAAACTTGAAAATGTAAGAATATATATATATATATATATATATATATATATATATATATATATATATATATATATTGGTTGGTATGGTACAACCGTTGATTCAAAATTTTGTACCGTTACCGTACCAAGACTACTTAATTGGCATGATATTACCGGCCAAACATATTGGCTACCAAACATGTTGGCTACTGATTTTATTGGTTCGGTTGTTAACATGTTGGTTGGTTCTCCGTGGTACATATTTGCCGGCCCTAATATTTTAAGATTTATCCATTTTTTTCGAAATATTTTCTATTTTGAGGTCACTTAAATTATCTAGTAAATAAATAATAATATATTTAAAAAATTATATATAACATAAAAACTTAAAATGTTGGGAACAGTAAACTTTTTTCTGTTTCTTCTTCCGCTCAAAGTTTTCCTTTTCATAAAAGCGCCCCAGCTCTTCTCTTTTTCCTTTCCATCTTATCTGTTTGGTTTCTCTTTGGGAGAGATTGAGCACCGCCATGACCACCATCTGCTTCAGTTCGGGTAATCCACTACCGTTTTTCCTCCCTGTTTTTCTATATGGATTGGTGCTAAGCTGATGCGATGTGTGTCTATTTCTCCACCATTTTCTTAATCACTGCATGTTCTCCAGGTGTGGACTCCATCGGAAGAAAAAAGTAGAAGAATAATTGAGGTTGCGGAGAACTTCAGTTGCTCAACACCGCGTCGATTTTCTTTCTTCTTCGCATTCAATCCACGATTTCAGGTTTCCCATGTTTGTTAGATCTTCGATTTTAGGTTTACCGTCTTTCCTCCAACGCCTATGCTTTGCCTCAAATCTGTTTTCGTCTGATTTTTTTTCTTTTCTTCTAAAAAGGGGATTCAGTTTCTGGTGATGCGTCTCTCCACCGCTGTTCTGATTACCTTCTCTCTAAAATCGTCAATCATGACCATTGTCTCTGTTTACGCTCAAACATACGCCCCCACAGGGGATTGATAGCGCTCATCAGCGACCAGCACTTCCCACGTGACCCTTCCGTTCGCTACTCTGGGACGAAGGTAAGTCTTGCTTCGTTTTATCTATATTTCCCATTTCTTTTCTACACCGGTTCTGATTCTGAAATCAATTTCTATGTATGAGCTATGTTTTTCGTCAATTTCCTTTTGGCTCATTTTTAATTGATTGCTTCCAGTTGTATTGTTGTTTCCTCCATTACAAAATCAATTGTCGTCTTAATTTTGCCTTCAACGTGTTCGATGAAAGTACTAACGGAACTTTGTTGTTTCAAATATACTTTTTTTTTTCTTGATTTGCTTGCCAGTTTGATTATGTTTGTGCTGAAGGTAAATTGTTTTGATTTAATTTTAAAAATTTGAAAACGCTATATATGTTATACAAAACTAAAACAAACGTATGTGTCTTTGGATTGAAGATTTTTAGGGTTTAAAATCAATTTTAGTTCATTATTTGTATAAAATAGGATGAGATTTCATTTTTAAACTGATTTATCACACCATAAACTTAATTGTTCATTGTTTACTTACATGCTGCTAAAGTTGCTGAATCCCTTTAAGCTTATTTACTCAAACATTTTTGGGCAGGTGTGGAAACAAATGAGATTTTCGAAAACCATTGTGGTTGCTGGCATGATAAATCCGCCAATGTTGTTGTGTGCAAGGTGCATTTTTTTATATTTTTATATCTCATAGATCAGAATTTTATAAAATTTGGCTTACATTCTTTATAATTGTACACAGATTATAAATGGTAATTTTGTTGCAGGTAAAGAATCATTTATTGAAAAGAGTAGTCAGAAGTTAAAAAAACATGGATGAGACTATTGCTAAAAAAGAAAAGCCAATTGCAGAAATTGAAAAAACGTTAAAGTGAAGTCAGGTGGAACTCCTTTGCTGCGGGACTTTTTCAATACCCATACCAGTTACCACATAAACCAGAAAGGATACTTTTAAATACAAATAAAATGTTGGGCTAATTGTGAGAAATAACAATGTAGTTTGCCAAGATTACATATAATGGCAACATGCTTCTAATTTTACTCATAATAATATCCTACTTTCATACCAAATGATTATAATTTTTCCCTTATGTTATATCTTTTTTTTAGATATGGTTTAAAAGCTAACTTTATTGCTTTTTTCTCCCTAAATCACAGTTTAACCTTTTCCATGGTCAATAAAGTTGACCGTCATTTTGTTAAATCTGTACAAAAGACCATTTTACCTTTATTTCCATCATTTTTATCTAAAAATGAACCCAATGGATGCATAGAAAGGGAGCATTTTAGAAGTTAATAGCCACCCAGTCTAATTTCTATTTTATATTATTTTCTTATACTAAATGTTTGTGTATATTATTTTAATATATTAGTGGTTTTTGGTACTTTTGGTATTATGTTTGTTGTAGTCTTGTTTAACATTAGACAAATTTATTTAAATTTGGATTTGAAATAATCGGCAGGTCGTTATTACTACTACAGATATAAATGCTTCCTTTTTCTTTTTTGAAATTGTCTATTATTACCCTTTGTGTAAGTTTTAATTTCAGATGTATGCCACATCCTTTTTTGGGCCGAAAAGTATTGCCTGTTTCATGAGGATGATAGAACTGCTAGATGTTGTAGTTGTAAGAAAATGCAGGTATGTTATAATGAATACAATTACTTTGATTTTTTTATTATATATTTAATTTCTTTAAACTTTTATGTTGGTCTTTGTTGGGAATCAATTGGCTGTTCAAAGTGTGGAAGCTAATTTGAGCAGTAGTCTTCCTGTGTGAATCAATTGGTTGTTCAAAGGGATCTAACTTTTCTCTTAGACTCATTTCAAATTCCCCTGATCCAGAAGTTTTCAGGAAGGTGAATCCATTTTTTTACCATGATTGTTTATTTTTATCAATGGAAAGTAACTTTTTTTTTTGAGCAGGTTAGGCCCAAAAATCTTTTGGTCCTGGAATAGATTACAATGTTGGATAATGAGCTGGAAGAAGAGAAGAAAATTCATAAGGAGACCCAGGAAAAGTGCAAAGATATTCTACAAGAATTGCAAAGGTAAATAAATAAATGTTGTAACTTATTTATTTGTATACAAGTTAAAATTTTTAGGCGTGATAAATAACTTTTAATTTGGGCGTTTATGTTAGGATTCAAACCGAAACCATCCCGCCTCCTGTTGCTGAGATGCCAAAAGTAACCAGGTGACTGGGATCTGGACTTTTTTTTGGTCTTGAGGGTAAAATGGTCATTTAAAAAAATAAAATTACAGTTCAATAGTTGGACTTGACGAGTCAGGGACTAGGTTGAAACAAAGTGACTCTACAAGGATGTGTCCTATGATAAAAACAAGGACAGTAAATTACCAAACTGGTCATGTGCTTAATGATTTTTATTGTTTTTAGTCTAAAGTTGAATACTTTTTCATTTCTGGTCCTTATTTTTAAGTTTTCTATCGATTTTGGTTCCTGAAAAATTTAAATAAGGTATAAAATCAGTTCGTAACCTTGAAATAATGACCGAATGTGATATTAAATCTCGAAATTAGTATTAAAATCAGGAAGTCTCGGTGACTAAAATTAATGTGGAACCGTACGACAATCCGAATTGAAATGTTACATCCTAGCCCAAACCAAAACTTATATTCATCTCCCAAAATTAGAATATTACAGAATCTATCTCACATTTGAGTAGTCGTGTTCATTTTTTTTTACCCCAACATTGTTTCCTAATATCTAAATTATTACCATTTTTTTTTTACTTTTACATTAATTTTATTTTCTGTTTTGGAAAGTAATATTGTGTTTGATTTTTGTGTAGCCTTTGAAAATGATGCAAGATTTTCTCAGAGCTTTCGAAGGGTACTTTTCAAATTCACATTTTCCTTTTTGGGTTTTGTGTAATTTGTATGTTATTGTGTTAAGGGTATAAACGTCTTTTCCATATTTCATGTTGATCAGGCTTTAGGGCAGACATCAGATTGGTTTAGTAGAATTTTCAATCACACAAAAGTAATAAGTAAATATAATATTATCTATTAAAAACAGCTTTAAGTATTTTAGTAGAGTTAAAACTAATATAAGAATATATTTGTGTTTTGTTTTTATAGACTTGCCTCAACATTTTAATAAATATGGGACGAACAAAAACGTCGAATTGTGGACATCATGCATCTAATACAACGAACACCTGTAAGTTGAATTTTGCACTTATCATTCTTTTCACCTGTTTAATGTTTATTTGGTGTTTTTTGATATATCAATATACTTTCATGTGAGTTTTCCATTTCATCTTTAGTGTAATTTACTCTTATTCCTATTTCCTTTTCTAAAATACATATCTCTAATTATTTTTTAAAATCATTTTGTTGGTATCAGATATATCGCATTTTAGTACCTCCATCGGTTGACTCTGATGATAGTTGGTACAGTCGGTACAGATGCCAGCTGAGCATTCAAAATTCAGCTCCCAAACATATTCAACTACTATTAGATATATGATATTCCATCCCTATATGTAATGCGCTCCTATGTTTACTGCATCTTCCTAGAAACCATGTTTTGCTAATGTAGTGGTCTGATGCAATCATTTTTGCTAATCTACTCCTTGCTATGTAACTGATATCAACATCCGTTTCATATATGTAATATCCTTTCATAAATATTATAATATGGTTGCCTATCTACTACAGTTTCAAATAACGAAAGAAAACAAGGTACACAGCGCCAACGGTGCATCTAATTCCATCTAGTCTTATCAAATCATAAATTAATTCTCATTTTCTCGAAACCAATAAAAAATGAGAAAATAACAAATATAGCTTAATCTGCACATTTTTGCTTTGGGTTTCGGGCCTTTGTCTGTGATTTCGGCTAACCTATATTTTTGTTTCGTTTTGAGTTCACAAATTCGCAAATAAAAGTGAAGGTAGTGTGGTCTTCACGGTCTGTTTTTTTTTCTTGGTTTTTAGGTCAAACCGTTAGTAACAGTTTTTGTCAAACGAAAACCGAAACCGAACCATAAAAAATTAAACTGAACCGTTAGTAACGATTTAGCTCCGGTTTGGCTTCACAGTTTAGGCTTTTTAGGCTTATTTGAATAGAGTCCATTAAACTAATTTAGAAAAAAACTGTAATATCCAAAAAAGTTCTAAAAGTTGTCTAATATTATTAAAAAAATGTCAAATACCGCTAAAAAAAAGTTCTAAAAGTTGTCTAATATTATTAAAAAAATGTCAAATACCGCTAAAAAAATATCAAATTAAAGTTGTCAACTGACGAGTTACAAGAATACGAGTTATTGGGCTTCATTCACAATTCTGACTTCACAAGTTCACATCACAAAAAGGATTGGGTAATGGGCAAACCGGTGGATAATTAAATGAGTTTGTGGCTTATGGGTTTTAAATATTTATTATTTGGGAAAATGACACATTACCCAACATCGTATTTCGAATTTGTCCATTCAATCTGTTAACTTATTTTCGTGTTTTTTGAGGGAATAAAGTTGTTTTTGTCGGGTCTAATTAGTCACTTTGGACAAAATGAAGGGGTAAACAGGTTACCCATTGCCAAATCACCAATGTAATATGCCACCTAGGTTTGACCCAATTATTCTTCCATCACTGACTTCTCGTCTTCATCTTTCCACTTTCTTTTCTCCTTTCCAACAATTACATCTATCAAAATCCTCTTACATATCTCAAAGTGAATCTAAAAAATGCGTTTTGACCCTTCGGAAAAGTTAAAATAAAGAGAACTCTAAACCAAATAAAGTGAAGACGAACTTGGATCTTGTTGTAGATAAGGAGTGTAACGCCCTGTTTCAAATAAAGTCCTAAGTCGAGGTTGTGGCCCGAAGAGCGGTCATCATAAGGATTAGGGCCTTTATAAAGGTAAGATTTAAGCCCATTCGGATGTGGGTAATGTAGGTATGTGACCCAATAGCTCGATTTGCACTTTGGGGTCAAGGGTAAAACGGGAATGTAGTGTTTCAGACTTCTTTTATGAATTTTGGATTTTATTTCGGTTGGGTTCCAGGTTAAATAAAGTTTATAGAAGTGTGAGGCTTCTCGTTACCTTTCAGTGGATATAAGGATCGTCGGAATCAGATTTATAACGAAGAAGTTATGGCCTTCATAAGTTTCATGGTTTTCAGGCTTAGCCGAGTACGCGGGGCGTACTAGTGAAGAAGGAGTACGTTGGGCGTACCTTGGAGTACGTTAGGCGTACTGACCAGGATGGTCGCGAATGTTCTTCGGAGTACGTTGGGCGTACGTCAATCAGCTCAGAACCCTATTTTAGGGTCTTGGACCCTATTTAAACACCTTATCTCATAATCTAACCCTAATATATTCAGCCTCCACCCCTCTAAACCCGAGAAATCATCCTCAATCATCCATGGTGACATTTTGGAGCTCATGGAGTCCATTTTTGGAGTATTTGGTCCATTTCCAAGAAGGTGGAGTTGATGCAAAGATGGGGGGGATCAAGGAGAAGCTTATGGATCTGGCTTTTGTGACTCATTTTCAGCTTAATGAAGGCATAAAGCTTTGAACTTGATCATTCATCTCTTAGATCTATCATTTATGGGTTTTGGTGCCTTTTTGGTCCCAAGGATGAAGCTTTATGGTTCAAATCCGATTCTTAGGCTTAGGGTTTCCACCCTTGGTGCTATTTGAGTCCCTAAGGCAGAAAGTTGCCATCTTGGAGGTCTTAATGGGTTCATGTAAGAGTTATGGCTATTTTCATGAAAGTAGATTGTTATACTTTGAGTATTGGGTTCATGTGGGTCATATAAGTCACCAAGTCAGTGACTTTATGGATTAAGACGTTAAGTAGAACTCAGATCTGTAATTTGGTCCCTTGGTTTGAAGCATTAAGTGCTTAATTGCAAAAAGGACTTAACAGAGGAGTACGTTGGGCGTATAAGCTGGTACGCGCAGCGTACAAGTCACGAACCTAGTACGCGCTGCATACAGATGAGTACGCCCTACGTACTCAGTTAGGATGGGGTTCGCTTATTGGGCTTCAGTGTAGGAATGATTTCTAGAGCCCAAGAGCGGGAGACTTGTTGGGAGCACCTTAGGAAGAAGGGTATTAGGTGGGAGGTCTGAGGACAGGGTTCCACAGGATGGTTATTCAGCATTGTCAGGGATCAGTGGTTTTAGTAACCGTTATTGATTGGAGGATGAAGGCGTTAAAAGAAGTAGCTCGTTGCTGAGGTATTTGATGAAGTATCTGTCTTTTGGTCTTCAAGATTTGAGTGTGGGATCATTCAAGCATTAGGGACTGTCGGTTTTACTGGGATTCAGGAAGTGTTCATCTGGTTCTTAGAAGTGTGTGATCATTTGGGATTGGCTAGTAATGGAGCGCTAGTTAGAAGAGTTGGTTGTTATCGGATCGATCGTTGGAAAGTGAGAAAGTTTGGGAATTCTCCAATTTTCATGTATTGTGAAGACTTAGTCGAAACTAAGTGGGGGAGAATCATCCCGGGATATAAAAGCAGGAGTGGTGTTGAAAATGGGATAAGTTTCGCATCGTTGTCAGGAAGGAAGACAACCCAAGTGGCTGTTTGGTTTGAGGGTTGTGTGAGTTGGGAGTTCGGTAAAACTCCCCAGCATGGGTATCACGTCTTCTCGGTTGTTGATAACAGAATTTGGGGGATCAGGTTGGAGTTCTGGTCATGAATTGAGTTCAGTTCGAGTATTCGGTCGAGGGTGTGCTCGACTCTGAGGGTTTTTGGATTGATAGATTGAGGGTTTTGTTAGTTGCCAGGGCTCGGCAGTACTTTCCGCACGGGTTTGTGGGTTATTTAGCATATGTGGTAGATACGCGGGTCAGGGAACAGACCACGGATTTCCAAGATGGTGGACGATCGACATGAGGCCTAGGGTTAGGCCGGGGTTAGAGTCCACGGAATGGATCAGGAGTTCGGAACCCCAAGTGGGTGAGAATAGTCTGTATGGGAATGATCACCAGGAGGGGTGGTCCAGGGAGATGCTCAACAGTTTAGAGCGGTCCGGATAGACTGAAGGTCTGGTGAGGCGGTCCATTCATGCTGAAGACTTTGTATGTGTTTGTAGATATGTGTGCGGGTATTGAGTATGCTGCTATGCTATAGCAATCAGTAGGTCTGTCCCCAAGTATGGAACATGGTGATGGAGTATGATGAAGACTTTGTATGGGTTTTGTTAGTTATATGATCAAGTTCTGAGTATATATGTGTTATGGGTAGCAACTTGTTCTACAAGTGGATAGTGTAGGGTGAGGTTTCAGCACTGTGACACTTGTTGGTGTTGTGAAGGACAATGATTAGGCCTTCTTGAGCAATGGGGGAGGTGAGTACCTCCAGGATGGAGTCCTGGACAACTGAAGTGATGACATCAGTGTCGATAGGTTATCGGGAGCATTCCACTCATGAGTTGAGGGCCGGAGAGGGCATACCAGACTCATGTTGTGGGCTCAGAGGCAATCCAGACCTATGTTGAGAACCATGTAAGGGTATTCCAGTCATAGGTTGTGGGCATAGATATTGTGTTGGTTATGTCTCTTGTAGGAGCGTGTTCGGATTGGATGTATTGTTGAGATTCGGGGGAGTTGCACTCGGTTGTGACGAATCAGAGGATGCTGGATGAGACGCAATGATAGATCCTTGGATCTCAAGTTATGGGTTAGACCCGAGTTATGTATATAGTGGTATTCCAATCTAGGGTATTCCATCATGAGGATGACCGTACCCTACGATTGAGTGCACCTGACGTGTTTGGTATTCCAACCCGAGGGTTGATTGGACCAAACATGTGCGTGATGCGAGTGTATTCTATCATAGGGATGATTGGACCCGTTGTAGGCATGCCTGGTATTCCAGCCCGAGGCTGATTGGGCCAGGTGTGAGTGTCCGTGCTCGTGAGATGATTGTTATCTGTATGATGGATCAGGAGTTAAAGGAAGCACTGTCTTGTCGGCACTTAAGGGTTCACCTCTCAGTTTGTCTCCCATTGTTCATCATATCCTTGGAAATATTGTCATAAGAATTAGCTTCCTCCAGAAGGATTATCGAGTCTCTTTTGTCCAGTAAAGAGTTCTCGGCAGTAGAGTATGATATGTGGTTTTGTACTCTGGTAGGGACCTCAGGTTATCAGTAGTTGAGTAGCCAGTTAGGAGTTAAGTGCAATGATCCGGTGGGGGTGGTCTGTCAGGGAGTTAGACCCTCTCGAGACTTCAGATTTCAAATTGAGTAAATGTGATCATATTGAAAGGGATTCGTTTATCTTCAGTTTTAGAACCCTGCGAAGGTTGGTTATGGTTGCCTTGGAAAGGCTGGGGTTATGCTTGGGATTATGCATTTTCTTCGGGTTGGAATTTTCTGTGGAGTTAGCCTCCCTAGAAGATCGTCATACGTTATGGTTGTGAATGTGCCCCTCGGGATTTCGTGTTGCCAGGATTGGTAAGAAACGATTTTGAGGACGAAATCAATTTAAGTGGGTGAGAGTTGTAACGCCCTGTTTCAAATAAAGTCCTAAGTCGAGGTTGTGGCCCGAAGAGCGGTCATCATAAGGATTAGGGCCTTTATAAAGGTAAGATTTAGGCCCATTTGGATGTGGGTAATGTAGGTATGTGACCCAATAGCTCGGTTTGCACTTTGGGGTCAAGGGTAAAACAAGAATGTAGTGTTTCAGACTTGTTTTATGAATTTTGGATTTTATTTCGGTTGGGTTCCAGGTTAAATAAAGTTTATAGAAGTGTGGGGCTTCTCGTTACCTTTCCGTGGATATAAGGATCGTCGGAATCGGATTTATAACGAAGAAGTTATGGCCTTCGGAAGTTTTGTGGTTTTCAGGCTTAGCCGAGTACGCGGGGAGTACACAAAGCGTACACGGGGCGTACTAGTGAAGAAGGAGTATGCTGGGCGTACCTTGGAGTACGCTGGGCGTACTGACCAGGATGGTCTCAAATGTTCTTCGGAGTACGTTGGGCGTACGCCAATCAAATCAGAACCCTATTTTAGGGTCTTGGACCCTATTTAAATACCTTATCTCATAAACTAACCCTAATATCTTCAGCCTCCACCCCTCTAAACCCTAAAAATCGTCCTCAATCATCCATGGTGACATTTTGGAGCTCATGGAGTCCATTTTTGGAGTATTTGGTACATTTCCAAGAAGGTGGAGTTGATGCAAAGATGGGGGATCAAGGAGAAGCTTATGGATCTGGCTTTTGTGACTCATTTTCAGCTTAATGAAGGCATAAAGCTTTGAACTTGATCATTCATCTCTTAGATCTATCATTTATGGGTTTTGGTGCCTTTTTGGTCCCAAGGATGAAGCTTTATGGTTCAAATCTGATTCTTAGGCTTAGGGTTTCCACCCTTGGTGCTATTTGAGTCCCTAAGGCAGAAAGTTGCCATCTTGGAGGTCTTAATGGGTTCATGTAAGAGTTATGGCTATTTTCATGAAAGTAGATTGTTATACTTTGAGTATTGGGTTCATGTGGGTCATATAAGTCACCAAGTCAGTGACTTTATGGATTAAGACGTTAAGTAGAACTCAGATCTGTAATTTGGTCCCTTGGTTTGAAGCATTAAGTGCTTAATTGCAAAAAGGACTTAACAGAGGAGTACGTTGGGCGTATAAGCTGGTACGCGCAGCGTACAAGTCACGAACCTAGTACGCGCTGCATACAGATGAGTATGCCTTGCGTACTCAGTCAGGATGGGTTTTGTTTATTGGGCTTCGGTGTAGGCCAACTGTTGGGCTTGTTTATTTTGGGCCCGTTGGGCCATCTGGTTGTGGGCTGTTAGTGATGTGGGAAAAGGCCCCGGAAGGATTTGGGCCTCATGGAAAGGCCCATGTAGAAGTTGGGCCCAATTTGGAAAATTGGGCCATTGATGGATTTATGGACATTATAGTGTTGGGCTTTTGTTTGAGTTGGGCCTTAGTTTTGGGATCATACTGGGCCAGGGGTACAATGGTCATTTTACCCCCATGCATGGATTAAGGGTTTTAGTAAGGGACCCAATTGCTAATTGGGTATATTGATCGGTATTGATAGCTCAAGAAGTGGACATGGCAGCAGCTAAGGATTTCTTTCAGGAAGCTTCTGCATTCGAGGTGAGTTATCCTGACTATATCAACAGGGTCTAAGGCACCAAGGCCGGCCCTTTATGGATTGTATCCGGTTATGGCATGATATGTTTATTGGTTTGCATCCTGGTAGTTAGGATGAGGTTATGTTTATGGTTAGTGACCTGGTTAGGTCGGTGTCCTGGTTATAGGATGGTATTATGTGATATGCTAGTATGATTTGTTAGATCGGTATCCTGGTAGATAGGATGTTATATGATGTTATGATCTGTTAGATCAGTATCCTGATTGATAGGATGATATATGTTGTTATGATCTTTTAGATCAGTATCCTGGTAGACATGATGTTATATGTCACTATGATCCGTTAGATCAGTATCATGGTAGATAGGATGTTGTTATACTGTTATGATCTGTTAGATCGGTTTCTCTGTTTATAGACTGCTATCTGTTATATGTGCACATGTTTGTTTGGCGGTTGAGGCTTATCTGCTTTGTGCGAAAGCCAATAGACCTGGGCATTCCAACCTGTTGGTTGTGGGCCGTGAGTATTCCATCCCGAGGATGATTGGACTCATAGTATGTGGGCATTCCAACCTGTTGGTTGTGGGCCTGGGGTATTCCATCCCGAGGATGATTAGACCTATAGTATGTTGGCATTCCAACCGGTTGGTTGAGGGCCTGGGGTATTCCAACCCGATGGTTGACTGGACCCATAGTATGCTGTTTATGATTATATGTGTATTGTTGTGAGTATGAGTATTTTGGGGTAACTCACTAAGCTTTCGGGCTTACAGTTTCAGTTTATTGTTTCAGGTTCAGCGGATAGCCGTGGGAAGGCGAAGGCGTGACCGTACACTTCCTCGATTGATGATTATGATTTCTGGGAACTCTGATGTTTAAACTATTTTGAAAACAAATTGTAATTACTGAATGGTTTTAAATGATTTAAAAAGTTTTAAATTGGCTCGAATTTTATAGTTGTTACAAGGAGAATATGGATTCTAACATAACCATTGGATGTAAATCAACACCAATCGCGAAATCTCGTTTGAAAGTTAGGGCTAGGAAACCATCTTCGTTGCAGTTGTGTATGTAGTTGAATGGCCAGATTCCAAACTTCGATTCAAGTTTCTATGAACCAATTAACTCTGGAAAAAACAATCCTGGTAACATCTGGGATTATTCTGATTACGAAGTTGCTCTAGCTTCCTCATAGTGTACACTCCCTAACATGTTCGATTTTACTTTGAAAGTTCATAGGAAGGTCAAGGAAAACAAGTTGACTCTTTGATTTGTTAAAGTTGATTAATGATTCTCGATTTCATAGGGTTCATAATCGAGAAAGTTCTATACTCGTGATCTCGATTTTATTCAAACTGACTGTTTGATTTATTAAATCTTTCTTTAACACATAATCAAATCGACTGCTGGTTGGTGATTAATCCGGATTATCTTTATAAATCGATTGATTTTGATCTCAATATTGACTTGTTTCTAGTGATTCAATGAGTTGCATATTGTTCAAAGTTAGTCTCAATTTTGTGGTTAAATCATAAAGATTATCAATTTGGAAATGTAATTCAGTGGTTCCGTATCGATTGATATCAGTAGATGAATTGATTTGAATCCAAAAGTAAATATGATGGGATATGGATTGATTATCGGAAGGCGCCGAAGTGGTACCAACGAGGGGTATTCAATGAGGAGGCGGTATTACCGGTGAGCATGAAAACGACGGAGGAGATAGAGGAACTCAAAGTGTTGGGAAGATGGTGTGATTTCCAAGCGAGTTGCAGTCTGCGGGCATGAAAAAGGGATGTAGCAGAAAGAGTGTGTGTGAAAGTGAAGGTGTGACTTAGAATTAAAAAGGAAGCCACATCAGCTTCAAATACTTATCTGGCCTATGAAGCCTGCTATAGTAGGTAGCAATGATTAAAAAAGTAGGTCGACAACAACTTTACTCCTTCAAAAAGCACAGGAATAAGTTATATATATATATATATATATATATATATATATATATATATATATATATACACGATCCGGTTTTATGCGGTTTGAAAATTTTGAAACCGCAAGCTAATCCGTTCATTACAGTTTGAAAATTTTGAAGTCGCAAGCCAAACCGTAAAGAGAAAACCGCAAACCCAAACTGATGACCGGTGTGGCCGGTTTCACGGTTTCAAACCGAACCGTGAACACGCTTAGGTGAAGGTGCTAACAAAGGTGACCATTAGACCATAGAGGAAAAGCATATAGTGCATACCTCCGCCAACTTTGCTTTCCTGGACTTGGGTTGAGCAACATTTATAACAACAACATCATCTTCATCTGGTGGGCGTTTAGTACCCCGTTGTGACCCTTGTGGGCTACGAGATTGTTGGTGGGGTGGCAAACAATTATAATTAAGGCCGTTAATTATAACTCTGCAGTAAATAATAGGCACACACACACACACACACACACACACACACACATATATATATATATATATATATATATATATATATATATATATATATATATATATATAGAGAGAGAGAGAGAGAGAGAGAGAGAGAAAGAGAGAGAGAGAGGTGGTCTAAATGAGAACCATCATGGTGTTCCCATTGCGCCGTCAAAATATGTGCTCAATTTTATGTCATTTATGTATATCATTATGAGGTCTCTTTCGTATATCCTCTAATCCTTCTTCTACATGTTAAAACCGTGACAATATTTATTTTGTAGTAACATGGTCAATTGCCATCGGTGGTGATCGTTGCCTTGAATAGAAAGAATATGTGTTGCTCAAAGAGAGAGCGCATGATGATACCTTATGTCGCCTATAGTTCTCCATGGGGGGAGGAATTTGGAACAACTCACCCAATGTAAACTTTATGTACAACAAATAGTACAATGTGGTTGCCTCAGTATCGGTTTCACCCATCTTCATTTTAGGTCGATGTTCTTCATCCTTATCGACATTATAAATGTCACAAACCTGAGGCCAATTCAACCTTCTAATGTGTTGTCACCAGTTGATCCAAGGAATATTTTTATTTGGACGCAACACAAATTTTCTTATGACTATAGGGAAACATCTCTTGTATCTATATCTAACAAACTAGGAGAATACCCGCGTGTTGCGCAGAATACAACAATATATTTGAAATCTTTACAAATATATGTTTTTTAAATATACCAATGACGTTGTTGTTAGTTCTTATATAATAAATCTTATAATAAGTTGGTATAAACATTTTTTGTTTTGAATTACATGATAATGTAGACATCTTTTAAAATTCGATAATCCAAATGGTCTCGATGGCATCTACATGCAGGTTACTCATAAATATAATTAAATATAATATATGGTTTAATGATGTTTATAGTTGTTGTTATGATTAATTAATTTTAAAAACTTTGTTTGCTTTAGATTTTAATTTCTATAATTGTAATTATTTAAAACATCAAACATTGTTTTTGTTTTTAAAGGTAACAATATAATTTTTGTATATAATGTTACTTTTAACTATTGTTGTTGTAAGTTATTTAAAATAACATATTTGGAAACTTTTAATTATTTTAATTTGGTTTCATAAATTTAATTTTTTTAAAATTTATTTGATGAATATTTTTACTTTCTTTGATTGTAATTATTTAAAACAACAAACATTGTTTTTTTCTTTTTAAAGATAATATTATAATTTTTTATATAATATTATATTTAACTATTCTTATTGTATGTTATTTTTAAGCTACTTATTTTCAAATTCTTAATGATTATAAAAACTAGTTTCATAGTTGTTTTTGTTAATTTTGGATTACAATTTAGTCTCTCGATTTTTTTTAAAGTTTAACTAAAATTTTTATTTAAGTTATTCGTTTAATATCATATTGAAATTAATAATTTAACTATTTTATATAAAATCATAAATTATAAAAAAGTTGTGGCTTTAAAATGACAATTGTTCACATACGACAACATATTTAAACTAATAAGTTAACTATAATATGTTAAAAAGTTAAAGTCATAATTTTATAAATAGAAGTAAAATACGATATTTTAATATTGCAGTTTAGTTAATTTTTGATTAAAATTTAGTTTTTACATCAATTTAAAATTATTAACCAATTTATAATAATTATTAGAAAGAAATTGAAAAATAATGGGGTTTCAAATGCATGTGGTGCAAGTAAAAATGTCTTTTTTATAAGTATATATAGATATAGATGGTGTTCACAAATTGTAAGTATTGAGATAAAAATATTAGCATTTACTAAAACTATATGAATACTTTTTCTTGTAATAATTTTTTTTGATGTCGTCTTCATCCGAAATAGTAAAACCCACACATTTTCTATAAAATCTTCAAAATCTATAACACTTAATGTAATATCCAGTTTTCAGGATGTTTGTAATTTTGGGTAGGGACCGTAATTTGATAAAGAAAGGATCTTGGGCTTCAAGGGAATAAAGTTTGAACCTTATTAGATGTTGATAATGTTAGATATGTGACTTAAGTCCCTGAATTATGTGTTGGAACCAAAGAGGTAAAATGGGAAAAGTGATATTGTAGACTTTTGCATGTATATATTAATGAATTAAGTTCTATATGTTTTAAGTCAAACATAATTGAATATAATTATGGGGCTTGTTAATACCTTCATGTGCATATAAAGATCACTGAAAACGAGTTTGGAATGAAAAAGTTATGATTGTTTGAAGCTGGAATGGATTATGTGAAACCCATCACCACAACACGATGGGAAGGTTACCACGGCATGGTGAGTAGTGCAACCCAAGCCCATAAAATTAGGTTTTCCTCCATATTTAAAGGTAATGATTCCGTGTTTTAGGTCATTTTGCATCCCCCATAACATCAAAAGCTCCTTGGGAGCAAACCCTAGCCTCCTTCTTCATAGTTTGAGCATATCCTCTCAAATATTACACTTATATGTTGGTTTTTGGTGGTTTTGGGTGATGCCTTTTTGCAAGATTGGTCATTGAAGCTTGGTTCCAAAAGATCTCAACTCTCATTCACTTTTTGGACCTTTATAAGCTACAAAGTTCCTTGTTTTTTGGTATTTTGTCTTTGGATCTTGAAGTATTATGATTTTTAGTCCATAGAGTGATGTTTTGGTCCTAAGACCTTTGTGTTCTTGGAGTTGGATGAACTCTAGAACTTCTACGTGTAACGTCCCAAAAATTACAATAAATTTAAACTTTTCAAAACATTTATATTTATAATAAAAACCATGAAATCCAATAATTAACCAAAACCATTAAGTTTCAAGTATTCAAATAACATTTCAAAATCAAAACATACTTCCAACAATATTAATCAATTTATACTTCAAAACAACGGCAGAAAACTAATATTCTTAAAATCCCATATCAACAGTCTGTGACAAGGACTCAATCTTCAACCGCGCTAGCGTACAATCAAGCTAAAGCCTCATTCATATCATATGTACATGTAATAAGCATTTTATAAAGGAAAGGGTAAGCACGAAGCTTAGTGAATCCCAACACAACATAATAATAGAAGTATTACATCCTACTCCTACATTCCATGCCATCAACAAATATGCAAACATCCATATAATATATAAACATCAAGATCATACATCTAGTGTCTATTTGGGAACACATCCCAAACAACACCCAAATAAAGACTCGATATTCAGTCGTCGAGTCCACGGACTTGGCGTTTCTGCCTTCGGTCCCCCTGACTTGGCACAATGGCCTTCGGTTAGTCGGCTCGGTATTCAGCCGTCGAGCCCAAACATATCGACTCGGTATTCAGCCGTTGAGCCCAAACATATCATGTATATACATTCCACATAACAAATAAGTACATCAAATATAACTAATGGAACAAGTATTACTTTAACTATCAACCATATAGTTCCTAGTCTCACCCGACCTAACAGTAGGCATATAATACCCTAAGGTTATGAAGTGAGGAACTCACCTCAAGTAGTCAAACAACATTCAAATAATCCAAACACCCCTTCACACCAGATCGACCTTCAACTTCCTAATAATGACCAAAAAGAGTTAAGTTATGGTCCTTTGATATCTCAAAAGTACAATGACTCATGGGTTATTTTTTTCAGATTTATACATAAAAGTTATGGTCTGTTCGGGACCTGTTTTACCCCCTTTAAACACCTTATTTTTCAAAACTGTTTTATATGCATGAAGGTCAGATCCTTATCTTTAAAAGTAGTATTCACACACCTTAGAACGATTTTTCTAAAATGTTTGGCAATTTTTACAAAACTGCTTTGCAAAACAGTTCATTACAGACCAATCTAGGTAAATGGTCGGTTTCACCCTAGTTAGACGCATTTCTATTTTTTTTTTTTCAAAACTAATGAAATGTAGAGAACGCAAAAATGAAAACTTTTCAAACTGGTTTCGACCTAAAATGATGTTCCATGATTTTTATCCGATTTTTACAAGACAGGGACAAATTAGACTTTTTATGTTAATTTCCCAGCTTTGACTTATTGGGTTAACTTGGCATCTTAACCCAATAAGTTATCACTCCATGATTTCAATCCCTCAAAAATGATGTCTTAGCAGTAGCCATATTGTCTCGAGTCTAAATGAAAATCCCGACATCAAATCATGACTCAAAGCATACAACTTTAATGAGAAAACAAAAGTATAATGCCCCTTTTAGTAAGTCCTTCGAGTTAGGGTTTGGTTTCTTCACAAACTCTAGCTTCATATTCCCGAAACTCCACCAGCCATTGTCACCATAGTACATTGGCTAATGGTGGATGTGAATGGCAGCCATGGCCGAGGCCATAGTGATTCTCGGTTATACCAAAATCTAACAAAAGAGAAGAAGAAAAGAATTCAATCATTCACCTTTCACAACTGATCTTCTCTTGATCCCACCTTCTTGCTCGACCTCTCTACTCTTTCTCCTTCCTTGGATTGACACTCTAACTCTAGCCTCCCTCGTCGACCAGAAAATGTCCCGCTCTCCCTCTTCTCGGCTTGCAGTAATCGTGACGCACACACACACCAGGGCTAGACACATTAAGTTTTCCAATGTCTTGTGGAATTTCACTTAACACTTAAGGGCACATGCAACCTAAAGGATCTATGTCATAACACTTTGTGTGTAACATACAATGAACAACAAAACTAACATGAACCCTAATGTAATCAAAATACCAAGTTAGGATTACATACCTTTAATTTGTTGTAGTAAACAAATCACTTCAATATCCTATAGTTGTTGGTCTTGGAAAACTTAGTACCAAAAGGATGATGCCTCTAATGGCTCACACATAAAACCAGAAACCCTAGAATGAAGAGTATAGAGGAGAAATGAGGGAATTTTCGTTCATATGTCGATATGGAATGTCATGAATGAAATTTGCAAGCCAAGGGGTCCTATTTATAGTTTAGGTAACTTGCAGACAAAAAAAAAGATTTGAATTGATTAAATAATAAATTTAATCTTAATTCAAATCATTTCTTTTTATGCAACCAGAAGACTCCAAAAACCTAGAATAGCTCCCAAAACTGTCCATGTTTGGATGGTTCTAAAATTGCCTCTTTTGTTCAACTATTGAACAATTACAATTCACCCATTGCACCTTTAATTAATTCTATTTAATCCCGAATTAATTCTACATTAATTTTGACTAATAATTATTTATTTTTAATTGATTTCTGATTAATTTATTCACCGTATAAATTAACAAATCAATTATTTAACTATTGATCTCATATTAATTATTAATCATATAATAAATTAACAAACTATTATCAATTTCCAATTAATATATTAATCATATAATATATTAACAAATTATTTTCCCATAATTTCCAATTAGTTTATTAATCATATAATAATCTAATAAATTATCCCCCTCTCTCTCTCTCTCCTAATATTATTTCTAGCTATTTCTGATGTTGAGGGCAACCCAAAAAGGACTTTGCTTCAAATTATAAGAGTATACGAATTTAGTTATGAGTTTAGACACATTAATCCACGAATAACATCTATGTCATTTTTATGTGGAATACATGTATGTATATATGCTTATTGTGACACTTTTTGTGTCATAAACATATATACACAATATGGTCATTTTTATCATATAAAATGCTTATCAAATATCGTGATTCTTATAAATAATAAATGACATGAAAGTTATGTAATCATTGCGAGACTTAAAATAACGTATCTTAAAATATAAATAACGTGAATAAACGCAAGAAACGTAAATAATCTTAATTTAATATGCGATTAAGTGTAAGATGAAACGTAAACGTGAAATACAATAATAATCATAAATAAAGTGACGGAATGCTATGAATGTAAGTGAAGGTGAATAATTGAAAATAAATATAAATAACGTAAATAACATAATGATCGTGAATATGCCTAAATGAACGAAAGTGAACGAGCTAAACGTAAATATGAACGTGAATAAACGTAAAACGTAAGATAAACGTAAAGTTATGCGTGTACTCTCCCCTGAAAGAATAAAAAATAAAAGGGACCGTACAAACTCACCCTAGTCGCGTGAGGTTAATTCTTTTCGAGTTCGGGATGTTTTTCGGGTATCACCAGCTTTTGAACACAGAGGTTTTTGGACAATCTAAGCACACAAGGTTATGGATTTATCTAATTAGCACTTAATTGTAACATTTTTACCACAAAAGAGTTGTTGTTGGTGACAAAATAAGAAGGAAAAGATGAGTATTTTACCTAAGATTTTTGAGACAAGAAGAGGTTCAAAAGAGAGTTCAAGATAAGTAAAGTTTAGGAGCAAAAGATGGAAACTTCTTGGACCTTTTAATACTCAAAAATAGCTCTTTTTGGGGCAGTTTTGTTCCTCAAAATTCAGCAGCCACACAAGAGCTTTTAAGGTGCAAAATATGGCAGTTTTTTGGGGTTTTATACCACTCGAAAACAGCTCCTTTTGGGGCTATTTTTGTTTCCTTTTTTCACTCGAAATCATCCTATGGGGTTGTTTTGATCTTCAAAAATTAGTAGCTACACAAGGGATTAAGGGGTGTTTTGGGGCTGTTAATCTCGAGAAGAGAAGGAAGAAAGAAGGCTGAAAAAAGGGTTGTAAATGAAGGCATCCTCTTGGCTTCTTTGGCTGCTCAAAAATGAGAGAAAGAAAGTGTTTGAGAAGGTGATGAAATGAGAGAAAAAGAGATTGAGGAAACAGGAGAGGGTTCAAGACTTAGAGAGGTAAGGAGGAAGAAATGTGAGGGAAGATTTCTAGAATATATATAGAGTGATCATTTAGTTTGTACTTGGTGATTTTAACTTGTATTCATTTTGTACAAAAATATCTAAGTGAATATTGTGCACATGGGAGTTTTATGAGAGTTATGGAGAGTGATTATGAGGTGTACATATATATGAGAGATAGAGTTAGAGTTAGATAATGAAGAAGAAATTGTGTTATATCTAAGTTAAATATTGAATGATCAAAACTAGATCTTTTTGTACAATACAATATTTGTGGGATTTGAATTTGTACCATTTGCTATCTATCAGAGATTGGGTGCATGTGCATGTGATTTAATGAGAAAGAGAAGAGTGAAGGGTGTGTGTGATCTAACATCACATGCGGATGATTTAGTAGAAATTGCCTACTCCCTTCCAAGATGAATACATATATATATATATATATATATATATATATATATATATATATATATATATATATATATATATATATATATATATATATATATATATATATATATATGAGTATTTAATCATTAAAATACATAGTATATTTGTATTTAGGTATAAAAAATACATACCATATACACACATATGTATAAGTATTTGGGTATATAATTAAAAACACATAACATATAAATACTTGGGTATTTTTAATTATACATATTATATACTTAAATCGTATGCTTATGATATATATAATGATTTGGAAACTTAATGTATAATTATTTACATGTACACACTTTATAATAATGCTATTTATTTTTCGTCGTCTTAATTCATTAAATAAATGAACTCGATTTTCTAACAACATTTCATACGTGTCCGCTGATCGTGTAGAACATGATGACTCCAAAAATATACACGGAGTGGAATTTCGATACCCGAAACTATGTTAAAACGAGAATTTAAGGGTTTGCGTTCAAATGGTTACAATCCGATAGATTTCACGAAACTGGTTACACTTCACGATAAAAATATTATTAATATAAAATCGTACGTTAGACATAATCATGGTTTTAAATACGTTCTCAAGTTTTCTATTAATACGTACAACTTAGCTCCACAAGCAATTAAAGATAATATAATTACAATTGTTTATAAAAACATAGATCAACGTATAATAACTCTAATTATAGTAGGGATGGTGGTGGTTAACCGATAAACTTTTAACTTTTTTTTTCGCCAGTTGTTACAGATTTGCGTAATGGAACGAGGCTAAGAGTTATAACATCGGGTAAGCGTGTTATAGAAGCAAGGATAATTTCTGGAAGTAATATAGGAAACCATATGTTTATTTCAAGAATGTCTTTGACGCCTTCGGATAAAATGATTTCTTTTACATTTCAAAGAAAACAATTTTCACCGTATGTATGTTTTACGATGACAATAAACAATAATGAAGGATAGTCGCTATCGAATGTGAGGTTGTTTTTAGACAATCATTGTCCACTCATGGTCAGTTGCATTTGCATTGTCAAAGTTAAAAGAAAATATAGATTAAAAATATTAATTTTAGACAATTACGGTAAACTTAGCAATAAGATATCTAAGGTTGTATTCAAAGAAGCATTTGAAATTTTGTGTTTGTAACAATTATTTACAATATGTCAATAGTATTTTTATTAGTATAGACTCAGTTACCTGCTTATCATCATTTTAGATGCATTTATTTCGAAAGTTTACTTTAAAAAATGTTTAATTTTACAGATATTCAACATAATTATTTAAAAAATGTCAATAATTTTTTATTAGTATAGATTGAATTACTTATTATTCATCATTTCGTTTATATTTATTTTAAACTTTATTTTAAAGAATAATTAATGTTTACACATTGATATTTTAGTTTGTTTTTAATCATCTCGTATAATAAATAGGTCTCACACCTTGTTATAATAATATAACCGGATTATATATATATATATATATATATATATATATATATATATATATATATATATATATATATATATATTTTAATATGAGCAGTGACAGTTCCTTTAAGAGGTAAGGGGGGCCATGGCCCCGCTATCTTTTTGGCCCCCGAGCTTTAATGTACAACTATGAAATACGTTAATTCAACAAAAAAAAAATTGTATCAGTTTTTAGTTACAAAAACGACGACCACTATAAATTAGGAAGTCAAAAGGTAATCAACACAAAATCCACGAAATTTATTAAGAAAATCAAAACAAATCCTAATATCAGTTAGTATAACAATAGATACGGAAAGTTAGGAAAGAAACTTATATAAAAAACTAGAAACACTCTAAAATTTATCATACAATATAGAAACTACAAAAACCCTAAACTAAAAAGATATCGATGTTAGAGGAAAAAAAATCTGTTCATCAGAAATTACCATCGCCGCCGCCGGACTGTTAACCACTCCCTCTCTCTGTTCGCCCTTCTTCTCCTCCTTTAAGGCGTTCAGTCTTTGTCTCTCCTCAGTCCTTTCTGTCGTTAGCCGATTGCTATTCCGACAGACTTGTGTTGACCTCCTTGTTCTCTAGCTTCCTCTCATCGATGGTGTCTCCCACCTTTGGCGGACTTGCATCTTTGTAAGTTTTTATTTCTTTCTCTCTCTAACGTCTTTCTTTTTCTATCTATCTTTTCTCTTTAGATGCAATGAAAAGAGATATGAAAAGAAATGTGAAGTAGCATTGTTATAGGTCTTAGCTATTAAAATAATAAAGCCTGCAAAAGTTATTTGTTAACAAACAAGGTTGGTTAACGTTGAAATTCTATCTTATATCTATTAAATTTTAAGTTTTTAACTGTTAGTTTTTTTTATATATATTTGTTGTTAGATTATCGAGATATAGATATACTTGGATCAGTGAGAGTTGTGAAACACTTTCAGATTAAAGCATTACAAGGGTACACTCAAAATCTCTAATCGGATGAAACTCACTGTTTTTCTAGAAGGGAGAATGAAGAATATGTTATGAAATCTGTACCCAAAATGAATCCGAAAATGATCATATAACAGAAACTAACTTCCTGTCTTAAAACTGCCATATGGTAGTTACAGGAAAACAACTTCTTATCCAAAAAACGGTCATATTACCTGTCATAAACCAACATAAAACCGGGTCTATAAATGGATCACAAAACCGGGTGTTTTTTTTACCAAAAATTACGGATTTCTGAGACATTTTTTATATAGTAACATAGCTCCTATAAAAAATCCCCAGCCAGTAGGGGTGTTCATAACCGGATATCCGAAAATTCGGATATCCGAATTTCGGATATCCAAAATTTCGGATAGTTGATTTTTGGTATCCGATTCCGTATCCGAAATTTCGGATATCCGAAGTTTCGGATATCCGAAATTTCGGATACGGATTCGGATACCAAAACGGATATCCGAAAATTTGAAATTTTGTTCAAATTTGAAAGGTTTTATATTAGAAAGACATATTTTTAAATTAGAAAGGCATATGAAGTAATATATGTATTTACTTAAGGGTACTATGAATACGTTTTAGTTACTAACATTCAAATTATAAGACATATGTGATTAAAATAACAAATAATGTATAAACTAAAATCAAAATTTTCGGATATCGGATATCCGAATTATCCGAAAAATCTGAAAAACACTATCCAATTCCGATTCCGAAAAATCGGATATCCGAAATTTCGGATATCCGAAAATTCGGATATCCGATTTTTCGGATAATTCGGATTCGGAATTTCGGATTGGAATTTCGGATACGGATATTTTTGAACACCCCTACCTACAGCCTCCTAATCCATAAAGTCGAAGACTTTACGCCTTTGCATGGCTGTAATGCTCATCAACACCCAAAACACATCACTTCCTTCACTAAAGATCTCATATCTCATGCATGGCTCACTTCTAACGTCCAAGATTGGATTTTTATGACTCTATAACATGAAATACACTAACAAGGGACAGATCTCAGATTCTTGGGGCTCATTAACTCATAAAGTCATCAACTTTGGGGACAAAAACCCTAAAACACCCCATATAAAACACCACACTGCTAAGCTTAGATCCAAGTGCTTGAGCTCTCACTCCTTCTTCTCCAAAGCTTCCTTTGCACTTCTAATGTTCAAGAACACACCAACAAGCTCTCAAAGGCACTCTCTAGCTATAAGAACAAGGATTAGGGTTTTTGGTGGACAAGTCTCTGGAAATGGTGGCCAACAAGGAGGCCATAATGTTCCTTATATAGGGCTCACCCCCACAATTAGGGTTTTAATCTGAACCTAGTACGCCCGATGTACACTATGGTACGCCCAGCGTACTGGGTAGACTCCGCGTCAAGAACACGCTCATGAGTACGCGCAGCGTACTCCTCCTTACACCCAACGTACTCAAAAGCCAAACTTTTCTTTTAAGGACTAATTTTGACAACTTGGGGAAAGAAAAGGGTCAAAGGAATATACCTGAATTTCGGGATGTTACAACAGGCCTGTAGTCAACCATTTTGTAACCCATAAAGTTACTAACAAGAAAATTCTTGCTAGAAGCATCTTCAGCCATGTACTTGGATTCAAGAGAATCCCATAGTTCTTTTGCAGATTCGAAATTTTGATAGATATCAAAAAGAGAGTCAGACATACCATTGAGAATATGACCACAACATATGTAATCATCATTTTCCCACTTTGATCTCCTTTTTGTTGCCTCCAAAGGTTCATCTTCAATAGATTCTGGTAAGAATGGCATGGGTGTACTCAGAACATACACCACTTTCAGAGTGGTAAGTAGAAAGTGCATCTTCTTCTGCCATCTACGAAAATCTTGTCCTTAAAACTTGTTCAATTTGTCAAACTTGCTTGTCATATCCTTCACAGAATCACCACTTTCCATGATCACAGAATGCTTTAATCTTTGTTACATTATCAGGATATAGATATACTTGGATCAGTGAGAGTTGTGAAACACTTTCAGATTAAAGCATTTCGAGGGTACACTCAAAATCTCTAATCGGATGAAACTCACTGTTTTTCTAGAAGGGAGAATGAAGAATATGTTATGAAATCTGTACCCAAAATGAATCCGAAAATGATCATATACTTGGACCCCGCTCCCAGGGGCGCTGCCCCCGAACCCCTGTCAGTTCAGGGGCTTCGCCCCTAAATAGCAGTATGCTTTCAACAATGACAAAATCAAACAAATGTGCACTGCACCATACTAATTTGTTCGATAATTATCAAAGTGACATTGATCAAGAAATTAATCCCATTACACTTAAATAATATTAGTGATAGAAAATCACCAACATTTGTTACATGTCATTTAATTTTGTCATTTGTTATTAAAGTTACTTATAACTTTTATATAGATTTTTTTTGTAAAATTAAAATACTTTGTTGTTTCTCAAAATACAATCATGAATTATTATTTTATTTTTTGTTTGTTAACTCGTAGTTAATTTTGTTATCTTATATAAATTAAGAATAATATGAAAAAACAATTAAATTTTGACAAGTTTAATAAAAGAAACATGTAATAATTTTGAACTTTATAGTTTTGGTTTCGGCCCCTTCGGTTCTAATGTTTGTGTTCCGCCCCTGAATATAAGTTATTATAATTTCCATTTGAGAGATCGTTGGTCGAGAGAAGAGTGAAAAAATGACCTATAATCGTTTTTTGTGGTTTAAATATAATAGGTTGATTGGCTCCAATTTTGTAGGTGGGGCCACGAAAAATGTAACCGATCAGCCAAAATCGTAATCAAATACACGAGTCAAATGGCCAAACCGTAGATGAGTTAATTTTGTCTACGGTTTATATGACTATTTTCTGAAAAATACTAATTTTTAGCTATTTTGTGAAAGGTCGTTATGAGATTAGACAATATTTATAATTTTCTCAAAAAAATTAATTTAAAACTTAAGATAAATATACGAGAAAATGACAAAAATAACCAAATATACTAATCACTTTGTGGAAAATAGCCAAAAAAAATTGAAATTGCAAAATTGGCCACATAAATCGCAGATGAGAATGGTCCATCTGCGATTTTCACATCCCATCTGCGAATGTACAAGTGGCTAAAGCACAAGTGTGCTTTAGCCACTTGTACATTCGCAGGTGGGTATTTTTTATAATTTATTTTGTATATATATAGGGGTTTACCAGGCTTAAATCGCAGATGGACACAGTCCATCTGCGTTTTCCTCTCTATTTCATCTGCGGAATTATGATTTTTTTTTAAAATTTTTTAAAATTATTTTTTTTTAGTTTGACTATGAAATCAATTGCTTTGACTATGAAATAACCTTACTATATATAAACTTTTGTAGAAAATTATCAGTTTAGTTGTTATTTGTTTAGGAAATTTCTTTAAAATCTCTCTTAAAAAATGATTGAATATTTGGTTTGTCTTGTAACCGGTGGGAGATGACAATTTATTGAAACAAATCTGGAATACGTATGTTCACAGTGAGGTATTTCTGAATTCGCTTTGATATTTTCTGAGTATATTAGTTATAGTGATTTTGTATCTTTGGTGAGAAGCAAAATTGGTTTGTTAGACAAATATAGAATTAGTCTTCGTTTCCATCATCCTGAATTGAATTATTATATAGCTATAGTTGAAGACATGGATGTTAGACTGTTGATAAATGTAGTGGAGGAAGGGCTGTGAAAGTGTTTGTGGTGGTTGATGAAGGAGATGATGTTAATGAGGCTGGTTACAGTGGAAATCAGCCGGTTGGTAATTTATGCAGCTATAAAGGGAGCAACGATCCGATAGGTACTTTCAATACTCCTAGTGTACCTCAATTTCACAGTGTTGCTGAAAATGTTAATGTTAGTTATTCACCTATTCACTATGTGGATCCTGAGAATTACAAGTATGTTGGTGATGATGATGTTGGTACATATCTTAATGATGTGGGTGGTCGTTGTGTTGATGTTCCCGAACAAGAAGTTAAAGTTATGAATAGGCGTGTAGTAGATAAAAGTAAAAAGAAAAAAAATTTGAGTCAAAAAGATGAAAAAAGCATGTTTACGGGGATTATGTTGATGTTGCTGATGTACGTTTAGATATAACTGACTTACAAAGCAATTCAGATAGAAATGAGTTGAGTGATGAAGTTAAAGCTAAGTTTCCCGATAACCTTTTTTACGGTATGCCCCCTGTACCAGCATGCCCAGTTGATATTAATGAAGATATCCCAACACAGATGGTAGAGATCAATCTTCAAAAGATTAAATGTGAGAGTATATTTAAGAACAAAGAACTTTTAAAGCGGTGTATTGGTAAAAAATGTATTCGAGAAGGTTTTCAGACGAGGACAAGTAGATCCACCAAATCAAGGTATGAGGCTGTGTGTGTTTCGAAAAATTGTTCTTGGTTACTAAGAGCAAAAGCAATTAAAAATTCTGATGGACGTTTCCAAGTGAATAAATTTGTTGATGTACACACTTGTTCTTCAACAATTTTGCAACCTAATCATCGACAAGCAAACAAATATGTTTTGGGTGAATATCTTGCTGATGTTTTGGCTGAAGATTATAGTAGAGTTTATCGAGGAAAAGATATTATTAATGATATGAATGCTCAATTGAATATCAATATCTCATACCATCAGGCATGACGTGCAAAGCAATATGCATTGTTGTTGTTAAGGGGTACGAAAGAGGATTCTTTTACCAAACTTCCGGCTTATTGTCACAATTTGGTCAAACATAATCTGGGTACGGTGACACATATTAAAACAGATGGTGATGATCGCTTTGAGTTTTTTTACGTCGTACTTGGTTGCTCGGTTAGTATTTTAATATTTTATTAATTTTTTCATTTTTATTTTGGTGTATTTGAATAGATATACAGTGTATTATAGGTACGCGCTTTTGTCAAATTTTGTAAACCGAACCTTGTAGTAGATGGAGCCCACCTAAAGGGCGAGTTCAAAGGTACCATGTTACTTGCAGTTACTAAGGACGGACAAAACCAAATATTACCGGTTGCATATGGTATATGCAAAAATGAGTGTACAGATTCATGGACATGGTTTTTTCAAAAACTACGTGATTGCATAGGCAATATCCAGGAGCTTACAATTATATCTGATAGGTCTCCATCTATAGCAACATCCGTTGCCAACATTTTTCCTCACGCTCATCACGGAATATGTGGTGTCCATTTGTCTTTCAACATAATATCTATATTCGGAAAGAGTAACACAGTTAAAGGAATTTTTTGGGAGGCTTGTAGGGCGTACACAGTTGATGCTTTTGACGCTGCCATGGATGTTATGAAAAAGACAAAAGAATCAGTATGGGAGTACTTAAAAAGTATAAATCCAGAAACTTGGTCAAGGGCACATTTTAGAGGGAACTGATACAATCTTATGTCGTCCAACAGTGCGGAGTCTAAAAATGCATTATATAGACACGCACGTAAGGTGCCGATATTTATGTTGATCGATTTTTTTCGTGCAACAATGCAACGGTGGTGGTTTCAAAGACGTAACTTTGCAGGTATTAAGTTAATTTTTAATATTAATGTTTTATTAATTTAATGTTATTGATCTTAACTTGTTCATTTTGCCTGTTTTTTTAGCAGAAGCAACAACAACACTCACCCCTTGGGCCGATGATATTGTAAAAGAAAACAAAAAAACTTTTATTAAGTGGGATGTTCACATGATCTCAAATACGAAATGCAAGGTCAAAAAGGGGGCACAAAACGTGATTGTTGATTTCCAACATATGACATGTACATGTAGGCATTGGCAACTTGATGGGATACCTTGTGGTCATGTCATAAGATGTTTAACAGTGAACAATTACCAAGACTGCTCGAGGTATGCATTAAATTCTTACTTTACCGAAACACTGAGGAAAACGTATGACGAATCAATAAACCCTTTGCCAAAGCCATCCGAATGGGATATCCCTGATGATTTGATGATTGTTAAGCCACCTATAATGGATAAACGTCAGCCATGCAGGCCAAGAAACACAGACCGCATTCCATCCCAAGGCGAGGGTCCAATTAGAAAAGAGTGTTCTACATGTGGTCAACTAGGACACACGAGAAACAATTTTACTGGAAGGGCGTCCGGTAGTGGAGCACATCGCACAATTTCTACTGCAGAAATGACATTTAATATTGGTGGTTCAGCGAGTTGCTCACAAACCTATGACGCTGATTTTGATATAAAACAACCTTGAAATGAAGAGTTGTTAACTTATTATGTATTGTAATTTTTGTATTAAATCTTACAAGACATTGCTATGCTTTCATATTTTAGTTTAGTTTGCAGATTATAACAATTAATGAAGCTTTTATATTATAATATTTAGTTTGCAGATTATAACAATTAGAAGATGTTATTTAAAAAAAAAACAACAAACGATCCTTTTGCACCCTCAGGTGTATCATGATAACATTACAACATTTTTGTAACTAATTTTTAAACTCAGGGAACTGCAATGGGTACTTCTCTTTCTCGATTGTTATATAGTCATCCCTAATTGTCATTTTATCTTCCAAACGATCCTTTTGCACCATAATGTGTATCAATTGCTCGTCGTTCTCAGCAAGCCATTTTTCAGTCGTTTTGATTGCCTTCTTAGTATTTTTTATCCATTCTTCATGCTATTTGATTTTGTTTTTATTGAGGTCTATCCATTCTTGAGCTTGTTTGCATTCCGATGCAATATCATTACCACGTTGAGTGAGAAGTCGGGATGACTCTTTGTCCTCTTCTTGTTGTTCTTCAGCCTTCTTCAATTCTTCAAAATTTTCATCTGACATATATGGCCCGGCTGAAGAGGGTGTAAAAAAAGGGTCGACTGAATCACAGTCGTAACAATCTACTTCGTTGCATGAGCAAACTTCGAATTTGTGTGAGGAACTCATAATAAAGTCGACATTATAATAAACTGGTGCTATAAGTGGTATTTATACATACTAGTCCAAATGCTTCCATTTCGTAGTCAGAGTTGTAATTCATAGTCCAACTTTGAAATGACTAGACATTAATGACAAGTCACTATAGTAACCTGCAAATCGTAGTCAAACTCTGAAGTGACAAGACGTAAATGACTGTTTGACATGATAAGTCACTGCAGTAACCTGCAAATCGTAGTCAAACTCTGAAGTGACAAGACATAAAAATGACTGTTTGACATGACAAGTCACTGCAGTAACCTGCAAATCATAGTCCAAATGCAACCATTTCATAGTTAAAGTTGTAATTCATAGTCATGTATTTATTAATATAAATAGATGTTTAAGATCTAAAAACCAAACACCCATATCACCTAAACGAAACCAACTCCCATATTTAGAAATGTCGTCGAATGCAGCAAGTTCTTCGAATGAAGTACCTGGTTCCAATTCTGAACGACCATGGACGACAAACGAGGTGTTGGTTCTAACACGATGCTGGCTAAGTGTTAAGGATGGTGTATCGTTACTTGCTCCTTCGCATTGCCTAGTAGGTGATGAATGGACTCGCATAACAGCTTTGTTCAACCATGAGATGGGAGAATGACAACAACGACAACAATCAGATGTTGTTACTAAATGGATGGATGTAAAGGAAGAAGTAACATGGTTCAATCGAGCGTGTAATTATGCGAAAAGTACCAAACTTCGTTGTGGGGACGAAGAAGAGTTCTTGGAAGTTGTTACAGATTTTTACATCTGTGAGCGTGAAGGCAGAGACTTCGAATATGAGGAAGTTTCGAAGGTTGTTAAAAATAATCAGTATTTCATGTAGACCGCTCTATTTTCCGTTAATAATAACCCATGGACTTGTTTTTTATTTTAATGATTTGTTTGTAGTAATGTTATAAGTTTAATGTTTCTTGTAATTGTTGTTAGCTTAATAGTTTAAGTTTAATTCGTTGTTTTTAATAATGTTTGTAATGTTTGTAATGGTTCAGGGAATTGTTGTTAGTATGTATTCTAATGTATTGTGAAAACTAATGCAATGAGCATTTATTAATTAAAATTAAACATAGGAGATGTATCTAATACATACGTAATACATGAAAATAACCTACTACTCACCTAAAAAATTGAAATAGATTTTAAATAAACGAGATATATTTCAAATATTCAAAGGGGCTTCAAACTGGAATTCCAACCCGTCACTTAATGACTTGTATTCCTCCTTAGCAGCTTCCAAGATGACCTCCTCAGTTGCATTTAAACGGGTGTCGTCAATTTTGGTATAAAGATCTTTGAATAATAGAACTTCGGTTTTCATTTCATACCATCTTGCTAAGATGTCTAGTTCGTCACGATCGTTTTTTGTAGTCATTCGGTTTTCAGAGTTGAAAATATTGGTTAAACGAGTCCAAAACATTGGATCGTTCAACTTGCTGGTCTCGTACACATGAATATATGCACGTGTAAGAACCAAGAACTCGTCATTGCTCCATGGTATAGAACTCATTTTTATTGAAACAAAGAGAGTAAAATGTCAAAAATAATATATGAACAACTGTAACATCGTTTAGTAAACTATTTATTTAACTTAATGTCAATTTATAGTAGTTTATACACAATATCGCAGTCCAATCTTCTAATTTGTCTGCAATTCATAGTCCAACTTAACTGACGAACGCAGTGTACTAACTGAGAACACAACAGATCACTGTTTGAGTTGACAAGTCATTCTATCGAATGACAACACAATACACTGCTACTTGAGTTGACAAACCATTGCACCGGGAAAATAAGGAGTCGCTATAAATAGTTGTTAATATCCAATTTAATTGTATCGCACTACTTTTCCCCTTGCAAGTATGGACTCGCCTGTACCACATATATGGAGCAACAAAGAGGAGGTCGCTTTGGTTCAAGCTTGGATTGTAACTGTAGAGGAGGATTTTCCACCGGGTCCGCCACAAGTTCGCGTTGGATCATTTTGGTCTCGTGTCTGTCATTTGTTTCACCATCAAATGGGGCGTACTCAATATCGAAGAAGAATAGATGTCAAAGCGAAGTTTATGGATTTGAAAATAAAGGTGAAGCAATTTCAACGTATTTATAACGAGTTGGATAATGAACATGCAAATATGGATGAAGACATTCTGCGACAGGTGGCTTTGGAACTATACCGTTTCGAATATGATGGCAGCGAGTTTACCCACGCAGATGCATGAAATCTTTTAAAGAATGTCCCTCATTTTTAATATGCATGTTGGTTAAGTTAATTGTTTTTCGTTAGTTAAGTTGCTTGTTGTTGTATGTGTGTTTTGTGACTAGTTAATAAATGTCCCTTACTTTTAATGTATGTTGTTTCCTCAATCGCAATTAAAAAAGAATTAACAAAATAGGTACATAAATAACTAATACATAATACGACATAAAATGCAAACAGGGTACGTGAATAACTAATACATAATACGACATAAAATGCAAACGAGGTACATGAATAACTAATACATAATAGGACATAAAATGCAAACGGGGTACATGAATAACTACTTCTTTTACGGAGGTAACAGGACCTCCGTTTCATTTGGTATTTCCCAGTGCACATGTCATGGTATAGAATTCACCAACTCAGATCCAAATGCAAGTCGATACACGAAAGCAGTGAACTTATAATCAACCATTTCGTGAATGGCTTCAGACGTACGAGTTCTTAGAGATGCTATAGCGTGGCCACAAGGTATACCTCTTTTTTGCCATTTCCCACAACTACATACCCTACGTTCAAGTTGTACTTTGCTGGTGGCAAAATTGTCATCGAATTCAAATGTATCCCCATACAAAGGTCTTGCCATCCAATTATAAGACTTGTTGACACGTTTTTGAACCTTACTCTCAACATAAGGGGTCAACCCACCAGACAACCTCCCTGGAAAATTTGTTAATTTTATAAAAATAATAATACAAGAAAAAACTAAATATAACAATCTCCCTTACCCGCCACTTCAGCCCGTTCAACATACTTTGATTGTATCGACGTATTGATTAACTCAATTATCGTTGTTATAGGAAACTCTCGTGTGGACGTGGATATAATTTGCAACATTTCAGGGACATCAATCGATTTAACATTGTAACGTACTTTTGGGAAAAATGCTCGTGTCTATTTTGAAATTGCTATATCGTCAAGCCAGAAAATTGGACTCCTACGCAAGGTGCAGAAAGGTGGTTTCCTACATGCACTTTGCAACCTTTCCAGACACAAGTAAAAATCATGAACACTATATGCATTGCATGACTTCCAAAACAACGATTCGACTTCCGTATCATTATGTCCGTTAGAGTTACGTAATTTTCGAGCTATATCTTTAGGACAATATCCATAATACGAATCTGGGTAGACACTCTTAACAGCAAAGTCTATTTTATCACATAGGTTGCTTATGAAACCAACCTCTGTATCCTCACCTAAACACTCTTTTAACTTTATCATGAACCATCTCCATGATTCTTCACACTCTAAGGTTCCCAAACCAATTGCTAAGAGTAGGGGTTCATGGTTTCCATCCAAAGCCACTATGAAGTACATTGTTGTCAGATAGCTCCCAAGAAGGGGTAAATAACCCACATATATTAACGGTATCATGCACCTAAGGAAGGTACAAATCTGCATAAAAAAACAAACATAAATTAGTGATAAGTAAAGAGTAAACGAGATACATTACCAAAAAATATTAATTAAGTCAATAAAAAAATATGTTATACCACGCAACCTAAAGCCACAAAACAGAATTGAAAGCGGTTGGTATCCGTTTTCTTGATGGCTGTGAAGGTATTAGGATTTGTTCTTTGTAGATTATGCAAGAATATTGGTAGCTGAGAAAAGCTTCTTTCGGTGTAAGTACTCATTTTCACAAGCAATGAAAATGTATTATAATCATCACACAAATACAATTATAATTATATACAAATTGGTGTTTCTCTACAGTTCATATTTCATAGTTCAACTTTTTAATTTCATAGTCAAACCAGTTCATTTCATAGTCAAACATCACTGACCGACAAGACAAGAGAATGTACTTGTATGCAGTTCATAGTTCAACTTTTTAAATTCGTAGTCAAAGCAGTTCATTTCATAGTCAAACATTACTGACCGACAAGACAAGAGAATGTACTTGTATGCAGTTCATAGTTCAACTTTTTTAAATCATAGTCAAACCAGTTCATTTCATAGTCAAACATACTTGTCTGTAATAAAATTTCTTCTATAAATGGGTGTAAAGTAACTCCATGAAATTTATCTGTGAAAGTAATTCATATTTGATAAAATTAAAAAGGCGAATGACATACTGTAATTGCGGAGGTGAACGTATCATTAGGATTTCGGGTACAGCTAAAAACCCAGGAAGATTATTTTACGCTTGCCCATATATGGTATCATGTTCTTAACTTCATTCATATTTACACCCTAATCATTATATGGCAACAATTCTTATTGTCAATGTTTAAATTTACAAGGACCAAAATGCGGGTTTATCAGTTGGGTTGATGAAGAGAAGGACCAATCATCTATGGTAATAGCTAAAATAGCTAACTGTAACAAGCTCTTTCAATCAGAAAATAAGAAGTTAAAGATAGCCTTGGTTTGTAGTTGGGTGTTGTTTTTGGCAATTATTGTTTACAAGCTGTAAGCTTTTTAGTATTGTTTTGATAGTTTTGAGGTTGTTACATCAATAAATTGTTGTATTTGTTGTTACGTTTAGAGCAGTGTACTTGTTACTTTAAAACAAATGGTGGTGTCGTTCTTATGTTGTAAGTATTGAAGTTATTACTAGGTCATTAAATCCAACATACAATTACATATACAAATATATAATCCAACTACATAGGACTAAGACTCGACCCCCAAAAATTTTTATCCATCCGTTGGCGAAACTCTAAAGCTGCGTTCCTTGGGTCAATAAGTTCACGTATTGGTTGGCCTGAAACTAATTGTTCCATAAACATACAAACAAAAACACCGCAATCTCCCAAATGACTACTTTGTTGGGGAACATTTGTTTCCACTATGAATTGCATATTCAATGGAATCCTTGGGATGTTCCTCCGGGCCCAATAGTCAATCTTGTCTAAATAATCTGCCACCCGAGCTTCAAATTTGGTAAAGGTTCCATCAGAGTTGAATTTTTCATAAGCCCCTCTACCGAGACTTCCATATTCGCCAATCGTAGTTCCCCAAATAACCAGTGATTAGGGGCTGAATGAATCGGCAATAGGACCTGTATAAAGATAAAAAATAAATAAATTATGTTTACATATAGGAATACAAAAACATAACGACAATAACGATAATATTTTCAAAAAATAAAATTCAGTTTACCGTATCGACATCCCACCAAGCAACCATGAAGTTGGGGTATTTAGCAATACCAACCATAAACGCCCTCCAATCGAACCCTTCCTCCAGAGCATGGGAAACAAAAACATTTGGAGGCATTATTGTATGTCGGTCGCTATCAAAACGTCTCTCCATCAGTAGTCTATACCAAAGGGTGATATGTTGCACAAAATTATGATACTTTTGTTATTAACTAAAAAAGAAAATACTTTTAAAGTAATAAATTAACTATTATTTTACCGCTGCCTCCAACCATCTGTCGTGTGTATGCCCAAACAAGGCGCTCCAAAAATCTCTATCTAACACCAAATTAAACAAACGATGTTGCACGTCATATGAATGAAATAAATTATTCTGGATCATAACCTCACCGCCTGCTACGTAAGGTTGCAGGCGCAACACGGAGAAGTCGTGAACAACAACAAATGCTGGAGGAGGAACGGGGCTTGTTGATTTGATATCAACCTTCTTTTTTGGTCTTCTTTTTTGCTTCGGTGTCGTGTGCAACTAAAACAATATTCAAATGTTTAGATCTCTATCTTTCAAATAATTCACATAAAAATAAAATTCTATTATTACGATATAAGTTTATAAATTAAACGAATACCTCGGTGTAAGGAGGGCACAAATACTTTGATGGATTTGGAGCCCTCGGTCTATCGGGTGTAACTTCTTTGCCATCAAAACCATAAGCATCATAATAATTTACATTTCCCGTAATTTTTATTTCATCTTCCTCCGACACCTAAATTAATAAGCAAAAATCTCTAATTAAAAAATGTTTCAATCTACTAAAAAAAATTAAAATAAATGTAAGTATAACAACCTCTTTAGCTTCATTATAATCATTTACATCAAACACATCATCATCAAATTTGTTCCTACTACAAACCGCATTCTCATTCCTCTCCTCCAACTCCTACATTAAAATTAACACATTATAGTTATTAACGAAAGACACCTAAAAAATGAATTATTAAAATCGTAACTGTAATATGTATAATAACCTTGTCGTCTTCAATATCACCAAAAACATTTTCATTTGTATTATTTTTATTCATCACTTCATCTTCTACAACCTACATTTTCAAATATAAAATATGAACACAAATTTTCAAATATGTTAACAAATTATAAAAAAAATGTAGCGTGTAACTAACCAGTTCATCAAAATTTGTTTGGAATACTGTAGACTCCTCAAAACTGATGTTATTCCATAGATCTTCATTATTCATTTCTTCAACAAACACCTCTATAGGTTCTCGGTTCGTAAACACCTCAGTGCATGTAGCCGTTTCAACACCTCCTCTAAGTTGGGTTTCCCACTGCGCCCACCTCTACCGTGAGAGCGACCACTAGACGACATACTAGACGAAGATTCGTCTTGTCTCCTAAAATGGTCCCGTACTGGGGATGGAACTGATTTCCGTTCACCATATACATACTCTTGAAATGACATATAATAACAAGATGTCATCTCATCATCACTTGGTGACATTTTTTTTTCTTGGTGATTGTCCCTCCTAAAAAATTTAACATATTAAAAATGCATATAAAAGTATAATAATGAATTTTATTAAAAATAAAAAAAAATTTATAAACCTGTGTCTTTGAAAAAATCTTGTTCACATCAACCCATTTCAATTTTTTTGTGCCACTCCATCGTTTCATCCGAGACATGTCTCTATTTTTTCTCAATACAAATTCACATGCACGAACAGCCGGAAGCATCTCATATATCCATATCTACAATTTTTATAATTATAGTAATAAAAGTTAAAATTAAAATAACTAACATAACAATAAAACCATTTAAATATAAATAAATTTTTATACCCTAAATGGAGCCGTAAATCCTGAGACGGTGTGTTTGACGACGCTTAGGCAGTGATAAATATTTATTTATCTTGTTCCACGTATCCTCAAGGTCATCATAGGTAAAATCCCATAAATAGCTACCCCAAGTGAAACTAACAAAACAAAAATATATTTGTTATAATATAAAGGGAAAACTACAATAAAGTCCTTACATATTGGCCTCATAATCGATTTAGTCTCTATATATATTTTTTATTCAATTAAGTCCCAAATACCGGTAATCGTATTCAATTTAACCCTTTGACCCGGTCAACAGGTCATCCAACTTTCAAAAATTACATTTTTAGCCCAGATTTCAAAATTTATTACAAATTTGGTCCAAAATTTACACTTTTGGCCCATATTTTAAATTTTGTTACAAATTTGGTCCAAACTTTACCTTTTTTGCCCAAATTTTAGAACTTTATTATGAATTCATCCTAACTTTAGTTTTTTTTACAACTTTTTTTCTCAAAGAATTGTTTCTAATATGTTTTTTCTTTATAAAATCATATTTATACAAAAAAAATGTATTTTCACATTAAAATCTTATATTTTCTATATAAAAACTTTTTTAAAAAAGTTTTTTGTATATGAAATATCTAGTTATAAAAATAGGTATTTATTAAGTATATAAATATATACAAATCCGTTTTTATAAAAAAATGTATACAAAAACGTATTTTACAAAAAAATGTATACAAACACCTATTTTATCTATATTTTTTATAAAATCGTGTTTGTTTACATTTTTTTAATAAAAACGTGTTTGAATAGTTTTTTTTATATAATACGTGTTTGTATATATTTTATATAATGTATAAAAACACGATTTTATAAAATATATACAAACACGTATTATATAAAAAATTATTCAAACACGTTTTTATAAAATATATACAAACACGATTTTATAAAATGTATACAAACATGTATTATATAAAAAATTATTCAAACACATTTTTATAAAAAAAATATAAACAAACACGATTTTATAAAAAAATATAGATACACACACACACATATATATATATATATATATATATATATATATATATATATATATATATATATATATATATATATATATATATATATATATATATATATATATAGGTGATAGGTGTTTGTATACATTTTTTTTGTAAAATACGTTTTTGCATACATTTTTTTATGAAAACGGATTTGTATATATTTATATACTTAATAAATACATATTTTTATAACTAGATACTTCATATACAAAAAAGTTTTTAAAATTTTTTTTTATTTAGAAAATATAAAATTTTTATGTGAAAATGTGTTTTTTTTTGTATAAATATGATTTTATAAAGATAAAACATATTAGAAACAATTTTTGAAAAAAAAAGTTGTAAAAAAACTAAAGTTAGGATGAATTCATAATAAAATTTTAAAATTTGGGCAAAAAGGGTAAAGTTTGGACCAAATTTGTAACAAAATTTAAAATCAGAGCCAAAAGTGTAAATTTTGGACCAAATATGTAATAAATTTTGAAATCTGGGCCAAAAATGTAATTTTTGAAAGTTGGATGACCTGTTGACCGGGTCAAAGGGTTAAATTGAATACGATTACCGATATTTGGGACTTAATTGAATAAAAAAAATATATAGGGACTAAATCGATTATGAGGTCAATATGTAGGGACTTTATTGTAGTTTTCCCTAATATAAATTAACATTAATAATATAAACTTTCAAAGTAAAAAAAAATACCTGTTCCAGACATCCAAATTCTCAGCAAAAAAAAACCAATCTTGTGGCACCCGATCATTTATTTCTTTTCCCAAAAAACCTTCACACAAAATGTATATCAAACATACTCTAACTGCATCAACGTCGCCAACTTCTAAGAATGGTTGAATTAAAATAAAACTTTTCAGGTCACCGATTTTTACCGAACTATTTGTATAGTTCGGAAATAGCCGCTCACGCAATAAACATAATTTTTTACCACTAACTATTTTTTCTGACACTTTTTTCCCGATATTTTTTGGATACTCCCCAAAATTCAACCCGGTTATCAAACAAAACTCTTCCGGGCCATATACCATTTTCGTATCACATACTCTAAAATATAACCGTTTTATTCCATCTGAAGATAAAACAGCGTCCGATCGTATCTGATGAAGAAACATCTTGTGGAACAGCAATCTGTCCCCTTCTAAACGAGGGACGTCCAACAAGTAACTAAATACCGTATCTCTAAATATATCACGTCTGACAACATCTAACACATCAAATACTTCCCATATGTTACACCCCGATCCTTTTAAGTTGGCAATAGCTTTAACATTGATCTTATTATAATCATGCTGCATAAAACACAATAACATATTAGAAAACTAAACAACTATTTCATTTTAAAATATCAAATTATTAAATGCAATAATAATCCGACATTCAATTTATAAACATAAACAATAATAACAATGCAAATACAAACATTTAATCAATTCTCTAATTTATATATTTACGCTGAAAAACAATAACATACTATAACAATTTTTCAACTTAAACGACAACTATATAAACAATTTTCCAAGTTATACGACAAGTATACAAATAATTTTTAACTTTCAAACTATATAAAATAACATTTTCTAACCATACTATAAATTTGTTTTACTTAAACAACAAATATATACAAAATTTCAAGTTATACGACAAATATACAAACGACTATTGTACACATATTGTAATATTTTCTAACCATACTATAAAATTTTTTCTACTTCAACAACAAATATATACAAATTTTCAACTTATAGGACAAATATACAAACGACTATTGTACACATATTGTAAACATTATTTTAACCATTTTTCAAATTATAAAAACAATTATACGATAAGTATATACAATTTTTCAAGTTATACAACAACTATATAAACGACAAATAACATATTCTAACCATGCTATATCAATTTATCAACTTAAACCACTAACCAAACATATTGTAAACATTATTCTAACAATTTATTTAATTAACTAATAACTTAAAAAAATTAACATATTCTAACCATTTTACTAAATGTACAACTAGCCAATGCACACTCTACGCAGTCTATACTTGTACATTCATACAACCACTAACAAAATAACATTTAAACTTCAAGTTTACTAATAAAAAATATTAAAACTATCAAATACAACAAAATTACCTAATCACAAACAATATAATTTCATTTTTTTTACACTAACTAATACAATAAATAATAAAATAATAAAAACATATACTAAATAAATGTTAATTAAAACATAAAAAGAGTAAAAATCTAACCATATTTTCGGGATTGTTGAAATAATCGTCAATTTTCTTCAAGAAATCGTCACAGGGAATCCCCGAGAGAGAGAGTTTTTCTATATTGAAGAGTGAAAAATGAAGAAAAAAAAACGGTTTTATACAATTTTATCTGCGAAATCGCAGATAGACAACCAAAATCGCAGATGGAAGGCCAAAATCGCAGATGGGTCATTTCCATCTGTGATTTTCGTGGTTATTTTTGCAATTTTTATTTTTTTTGGCTAAATTTGTAAGGTAATGATACCGGCGCAAGGTAAGTAAATTCCCGGCTCAAGCTAAATGATACCGGCGCAAAGTAAGTAAATTCTTTAGTTTAGGGAAGGATCCCAAGTGCCATCGATTTAGCTCTTGGAAGAAGGGAAATTCAATTTTGAAGAATGGGCATAAATAAGAGATCTTCCCTCTTTCCCGTGCTTTAGGAAGCGAGTGACTCCCGGTCTTATTTAAAGAGAGTGAAATGAGCCAGTAGCTCTGGGAAAGAAGGAAGAGAAAGGGAAGGAATCACTATAGTTACTAAAAAAAAAGGTTCGGAATCGAATCCGCTCAAGCTGTGAACAAAGAAGAAGCTCTTGCCACTGTCGGTCTAAGCGCAGTTGGAGGAAGGGGAGATGGGATGAATGATGGTTCAATTCTTTTCCGGAAAGAAAGGTAAGGTGCGGAGCGGCAATCAAGATGACAAGGAAAGTAATTGACAGAAAGATAGCTACTAACGCTTCGCTAATGAGAGTTGGGAGTTGGCTTACGTTCCTCTGTTAAATAGCTCCGATTCTATCCGAATAAGGGAGAAATAGAAAGAACTGGGTAAGGTTGAACTCTTCTTTTCTGGTAGTTGTAAAGCTAAAGTATATTTTTCCTCGGTAAGCATTATCCGTGAAATGACTCATTTCCATTACTTTTTTCACTCCAAAAGAAAGAGAAAGACTCGGGGAAGGGCGGACTGGCGGGAAGGGTGGTACTAAGTTGAATTGAGTCCCGATATCCTTCGAAAGTACCTTTTGATAACCTTTTCTCATACAAAACAGAGAAAGGTTAGTCAGACTGAGGGCGGAAAAAGAAGACGTTTTACTTTTTTTTTGTTTCATATTCTCTTGCGATGCATACCTGATACAGAGAAATCTTTGCCGCAGCACGAAGCCGTAGTTCATCCAAAGACTACAATTCCATACGTGACAGACAGAATTCAGGAAAGCTTTAATGGTAACAAGGTAGTTATGAAGTCAACAGAGATGCGCGGGTTCCATTCCCTCTGTCCGGAGGGCTTTCGCTTTATATAGAAGCCCCTCAGCACCCGTACAATCAAAAAAATGGAAATTGAATTCAGTGATTGAGATAGCGACAAGTTAAAGCTGAGAGGACGCACCCATTCCCGAAATCCACTTTAATTAAAGCCTTTTCGAAGGCGCGAAAGTTCGCATTTTATCTTTTCTTCAAGCTTTCGCTTGTATTTTCATAGACTAAGTTTAGTAATCACTCTCTAGTAAAGGCACTCGATTAGCTGGAAAAAGCGCTCTTCTTTCCATTTTATGTGATTTGAAGATAGATATAGATAGAACTCGATCGAACTAAATGCTTTTCGTCTTATCGTATATAAGAGAAAGGTTGCTTTTAGGAGTGATCTTTCTCGATTTCAACAAAACAAGCCGATGGTGATGTCACTTTCGAAAGAGAATAGAAAGCGTACTGACTCTGACTGCTATCTACGATGCGATCAGGGGGGAATAGCGCAAGGGCTTAAGTCATCGATTCAAATCCTATCGTTTTTTCGGTATGCCGCTCCGCGAGCAAGGAGCGAATGACAAAGATATATAATAAAATCATGGCTTCCTTTTTGGTTTCATTTTAAGTCCTTATTTTTACTATTTTAGCAACTTTGCTAGAAGTAAAGCTTCTCAAGTGATGTTTTCAATTCTTTTATTATTTAGTGTTCGATTTAGACTTAAACATCCACGATGATCTCCTGTTATTACTTGTCTTGGTTTTGGTTTTCGTCTCACGGATCTTGGTTCGCGCTTTATGGCATTTCCACTATAATAAGTGTAGGAATTCATGGGTACCTGGGATCACTTGGACCATTTCCACTCTGTGTTGTCTTCTTGACCTTTGCTCTGAGTGGTTGGTCGAACACGCAGAATGTGCAGGAGAGGAGGGTTTAGTGTATTTGGCTAATTTTGTAATTTTCTCTAAATATATTGGCAAGAAAAAATCAAATATTTATCGACCGAATTGTACACCGTTATTTAAAAAACGTGAAAGATTAAGATAAGTTTAGTTTTATCAGTTTATTTATTAAGTATTATGATAATTTAAATATTGCATTTAATTAAAAAAAACAAAAGAAACTTAAAATTTGAAAATTAATTATTTAGTTATGATTTTACATAGAGACTCGAGTTATTCGGATGTATAATTAGAAGCCCACAAGGAAACTTTACATCCAAAATCCAAAATTCCTAATATATAAAATTTTCATTCCTAAATACCTATCCACCCTCTAATCTTCCTTCTCCCTCCATAGTCTTGCCGATTTGATCATGGGCAATTTGGTCATACACATAACCACCCAAACTAAAAAAAGGAAACTACGTCCGCCATAAATCCACATCTCCTCTTCAATCTGCATAAAAGGAAACTACATCCGCTATAAATCCACATCTCCTCTTCAATCTTCATAATACACATACCAACACAGCAAAATCAAATCGTCGGCAAGATCAGAAGCTGTACGTAGAAGCTCCATGGATAATGAAGGCAGTTTTTACAATGGGGAAGAAGCCTATAAACTGTTCTCAAAGAAGCTAATTGACGCCTCCAACAACGACGACGTTGAAGTACATACGCTCATGTTGTTGCCCTACAATGATCATCTGATCCGATTCCCAGGCAGGCAGTTTTACCTGCGTGACAACAGTACTTTCATTAAACCCAACGATGATGAGATACCCATGATCATCAAGAAGAAGAATTACTTGTGTAAAAAGATTTCAACGTTTGTGTCTTTGATGTCATGGACAATAAGGACAGTCAAGTCTGGTTAATTTGGCTTTTGAAAGTTATGTTCGTGTCTAGGGTTTTTGGTTGCAAATTAATTAATCTTAATGTTTAGTTGAAATCTTGTGTCTTTTAGTCATATGGGTTTGGATATTTGAGTGTTATATATTAAAAAAAAATGTTCATTATTTAACCTTTTGAAAACGATGATTATAAAGTTTAATGAAATTTACATGTGATTGTGTATTTGTGTTCGTTTAACTTCAACATATATAGGAGTTGCCGAGTTGGGTTTTCTTGTTTGTTGTTTCATAGGTAGTCGGGCTACCCTTTAGATATTCATGTCTAAGTGTAAAAGATTTTGATTTTACATATATATATATATATATATATATATATATATATATATATATATATATATATATATATATATATATGAAAAAAAATATGCATCCAAACTCTAAAGTCCAACAAGCTTACTAGTTATTCCAAATCTAATAGCTAGGCTTAGCAAATTAAATTGAAGAACGTTAACATATTAGTCCATCTCTAATAAGCTATTGGTGATTCGTCTATCTGACCACCTTGGCTCGATTTCACAGCTCCACACAAGACAAAATGCAAACTTGAGACTTCGACATCGCCCCTGTCCCCTTGATTTCAGTACATGACACCTTGACATCTTGATTTCATGGCCTCAGGAAGGAAACAATAAATGTTTTAGCTTTTTAAGTCTATTTGTTGTCTTGTTGAAAACTTAAAAGTAGCCGATTAGGTTTAGTTGTTGAATTAGTTGTTAAACTTGAAAGAGATATAATGCTGCTTATTGGAGATAAAACTCATCTATAATTAGCTTTATTTGTTTCTCATTAGTTATTAAATTTACCTTGTATAGCTCATATAATTGGGTTGTACTCTTGTATATATTATAGTTCATTGATCAATAATATTAAAGGAGAAACATTTATCCCACATTCACATGGTATCAACCTAATACCTTTCATAAACCTAACCATATTCGCCTCTCTTTGCAGATCAGCCTCTTTTCCTTTTCTCGATGTCTTCCTCTGACAATTCTTTCTCCTTAAACACTCTCATTCACATGCTCATCATAAAATTAACATCCACCAACTAAATTCTCTGGAAAAATCAAGTTACCCCGCTGCTATTTCATCAAAAATGGATGAATCATGTTGATGGCTCATCCACCATCCCTCTGTCATACATTCTCGTCGACTGGAAAGAAACTCCCAATCCATCCCATGCTGCTTGGGTTGAACTCGACCAGAAAGTTATTCTAGTTCTTCAATCCTCTTTGTTTGGAGAATCCATGGCTGAGGTCTTGGGTCTCTCCTCACCTCGTGAAGTTTGACAAGCCCTGGAGTCTGCCTATAGCCATGCCTCTATCGTGAGATCTCAGAATCTTAAGGATTCCTTGCGTCAACTCAAAAAGGGTACTCTCTCTATCTCTGAATTTGCCAAACAATTCAAGTCTATCTATGATAAGCTCACAATAATTAGAAAACATGTTTCTAATCTTGACAAGAGACACTGGTTCTTGTGTGGCTAAGGGCCGACTTTTGAGACCTTCTCCACTACCCATCGAGCCCTTCCTACTCGCCCTTATTTTCATGATCTTGTTGCTCAGGCAGAAGGTCACGAATTATTTGGCTTTACTTTACATGAATCGCCTCCCTCCCCTGTTGCTTTCACTACTAACTCTTCTCGTGGGAGAGGAAGGTCTGGACGATCAAACAATCAAGGTAATTCATCTTCTAGGGTCGTGGCCGTTGACCACTTCATTGCCAATTTGGTCGACATGATGGTCTAATGCTAGCTCATGTCCAGATCTGGGTAGTTATGCTCAAAGGTCCTCCTACTCCGCTGTAAATCTCGTTCAGGCGTTCAATGTCGGTTGTAACATAAATGACTCCACTCCGGATTAGTGTGTGGATTATGGTGCAACATCTCACAAGGCTCCATCTTCGATTGGACTTGACTCATCTACTCCTTATCGAGGCAAAGACAAGGTTGCTTTCGAAAATGATCATGTGCTTCCTATCTCTCGCATTGGTACCTTATCAGTTACACCAGACCTATAATTATGGGATATTCTTATAGTCCATCATATAAAAAAGAAACTACTTTCTGTCAGCAAGTTAACTAATGATAACTCAGTTGATTTCTTGTTTTCTCGGTTTGCCTTTGCAATTTAGGACTCAATCAACAAAAAGATTCTAGCAACAGGCACACATAATTATGGTCTCTACATTTTTAATCCAGTTTCTCAAGCTTTAGCGACATCAGTGATTTCTCCTACTAAAGCCTCTTTTGAGTTATGTCATAAAAGACTTGGACATGTTGCTCATGATGTTACTTTTCTTCTTAATAAGCATATATATTTGCATGTTACTTCTATTTTACCACATCCAACTATTTGTTCGTCTTGTGAACTTTCAAAGCAACATTGTTCACCTTTTCAGTTAAATGATAAAATATCTTTACATGTTCTTAATATGGTTCATTTTGATTTGTGGGGACCGGCTCCTATTACCTCTGGTGATGGATACAATTACTATGCTTTATTTGTCGATGACTACTCCAGATTTTCCTGGTTTTATCCTCTCAAATGAAAATCTGATTTCTATGAGGTGTTGGTAATTTTTTTAAAGTTTACTCAAACCCAGTTCTCTTGCAATCTAAAGGTCTTTCAAAGTGACGCGGGTACCGAGTTTTTAAATATCCGGGTGCGTAAATTGTTTCTTGATAATGGTACTCGCCATCAAATATCGCGTCCTTACATCTCACAACAAAATGTATTTGTAGAACTCAAGCATCCCCATTTGACAAAAACATGTCTTGCTATGTTGTTTGGTGCTAATGCTCCCGCAAAACTTTGGGTCGATGCCTTCTCATCTGCGACATATGTGATTAATCGTCTACCGACCAAAATTTTACAACATAAATCCTCCACCACCTAAGCTCTACACTCCTTGTTTGCATGATGATCCTTCACATGTTACATTTCCTGACAACAACACCCCTCAAATGTTGCCACAACCATCCTCACCGGCGTCACACAACCATCCCCACCTTTATCATCGCCTAGTCCACCAAACCCATCGCCACCTCTTGCTCTCGTTCGATCTTCAGTGCACCCCATGAAAACCAGAGGTAAAATGGGTGATGTGTGAAAAATATTACCTATCAAATTTTAAATTTATAAACCTAACTACTTATCTACTAATGCACCTATATGAAGTGTACCTAGTCAGTTTGTAGTATAGTAAAGTAAGTTGGGTATCGAACACATGGAACGAGGTTTAGTTAATAAAATAATTACTAAAAACTAATATAAAGACAATAACTAAAATTAGGGTTTTATCTGATTTTGCAAGTTCAGATTAACTTAAACTAATCACTTAACTAAAAACTAATCAAACACTCTACTATGAAAAATTGTAATCAAGATTATGAGAACACTTCTGTTTAGCTTTGGATCCTCATTTTTCCTATGGATAGTTTCTAAACATGGATTTATTTAGTTGGTTACCAATATTAATGTAATTAGCAGTCTTGATCCGATCTCCTAATATATTCACCAATTCATGAACTACTATGTAGTGATCATATACAAGCAAACACATAATTTATTATTAAGGATAATTGGCATATGTAAGATATATCTAAAGTAATTATCTATGATTAAGGCAATTAATTAAACACAATTATCATCAAATTATGTTCTCTAACACAGCTAAAGTTGTTACCTTTATTACTTAATCTAAGATTTGGTTACTCCTAGCTCTAGCAATTTAATGATAATAAACTACTAGGTAATCAAGTTCATGCAATTCAAATGGTCATTAAACTACACTTAACTTTAACTAAAGCAACAATGACTAGAACTTTAACATTCTAGGTATTGATAATCAAACACAAGCTTTAACCAACTTCATAAAATCCATGAAAAGAAAGAAACTATCACATAGTATTAGGGTTCATCTACACTAAACGAAAGCCTAATGATTTAATTACTCATGGAAGAAAATAAACACATAAACACAATAAAAATTAAGCTAGATAGGATAATTCTAATGCAAACCAAATTTGTAATGTGAATTCTTTCTTTGATTCTTCAAATCTTCAATCTCCACTCGAATTCTTCTTCCAATGGTTGAATTTCGTTGTTCTCTGGCTTCTAACATCGACTATAACTTCTAGAATATCAATCCAACCTACTCAAGTCGAATATGTAAATGAGTATTTATAGTTTCCTTATAATCCATCTCACGTCATGAGAATTATGGTCTCACGTCGTGAGATCAGTATAAATCCGTTTCTGACAAGGAAACTTGCATTACACGTAGTTATCTTTTGGAATAATCAAGCTAACATCGTGAGATTATAGTTCTCACGTCATGAGAACTGGTAATTAGCATTTGGCACAAAAACAAAAGTCGTCCGAAATTTCGTCTAGTTTCCGGAACTTTTTGATTGTCATCAATCGGAGTTACGAGTCATGCGATATGGCTAAAATACTAACGAGGGGTCAAGCTGTCCAACAACATCCTTTTTGTGTCTTTTTCAACTCCAGTCCTCTAACTTCCATCTTTTGGTCTTTTTTTTTAGTTTATTTTAGAATTTTTAGCTCTTTTTATTAGTACTGCATTGTATATTCTTTATTTTCTTTATCATGGATCGTGTTGGGTACTTTCTATTTCGTAAAAGGTATTTGAGGGTTTTGGAGTCTAGATGCGGTTGCGGTTTGGCTTGGATATGGGCTTGGTGGGATTTAGAGGCATTATTGGTCTTTGTGGATCCATAAAAGAGGAATTGGGCTTAAAATGTTGAAGACTTGGATGAAGTGGGCTTATGAAGATGGGTCATGGATCAAAGAAGATGGACTTGGACTATCTATTTGAAGCTTAAAGATGATTGGCCAAATTTGAATCATGTGAGGTGTGGAGGGGATCAATGGAATATTGAGTAGTGGGGTGGTGTAGTAGTGAAAAAGAGCCAATAACATTCCAGCAACACTTGATAGGGTGGAGTCTCATTCGCGCAACACTTGCGAGGGTACCCACGCAACTACACAATTTGGGGCATTTTGGTTATTTTGCTCATGATTTACTCTGGGGGTTAGGTTTAGCAGCTGATAATTCGATTTTCCACCATTAGAGCACATGGGAGGCGATTTTTGGGAGCTTGATCTATATTCTTCTCATCTTTCTACCAATTGTTAGTTTCTTGATGCAAAAACACTTTTGTGATTATTATCTTGTTGCCAAGAGTGGCTAGTTTTTTTATTTTGGTTAACTTTGGCTAAAACCTTGGATATTTGTGGGGTATGAAGGGTTCATGCTTGATTGTCATTTATCTTATGTTTATTATTCTAGTTCATATTTCTTATGCTTGTTTAATACTTTGATAATGAGCTTGGTACTTGAATGAGCAATTGTTGGTTTGTTTCTTTGGATTAGCATTGAATCATTGAATTTACTTAGAACAAGGGTTGTATGATAGTAGAAATCATCTTTATCTTATGGATCATGACTCCTTTATGGGTGTGGAAGCATTGACATATTCTAGGAATTGGGGGTTCCTTCATTCTTAAGGCTAATTAACTTTCTTGGCTTCAATTGAATCCTTGATTTTGATTAAGAAGGTGTGTTGTGGGCTTCCCCAACCTCCATACTACCTATGAGGAATCTTGTCATATCATGCTTCATGATTTTCTATAACCAATTTGGATGAATGATAAGCTTCATATTGAATACTAATGATAAACACACAAATGTTCATGCTGTTGAATTGCCTTGGTTGACCAATTCTCTCAATTATTTGAGCATCTCACCATCTTGCTTAATTTCAAGATTTTTAGTTCTTGATGTGTGATATATATATATATATATATATATATATATATATATATATATATATATATATATATATATATATATTAAATACTCAAGTTTTAAATTTGTAAAACTAAATTTATCACAACCGGACTAACACACACACTAGGCAGTGAACCTAATTGTGTAATAGTACAGCTGTGGTATGAACAAGTGTCAAACACAAGGGGAACGGTAGTGAATTAATTTGAAGTGTTTGATTATAGGTTACACAAGAAAGCAGTAAAGAAAGGTTTTACGGAATTAAATCTCAACGAACGTCTAAATAGCAAATCTTGATAAACTGACCGAAGACAAATCTCTTTAGGTACTTTCGTATAGACAAATTACATCTTAAAATCATAGATAATTGCACACACAAACGTATTTATTCATGTTCACCTTTTTCTAATATGATTAGGTTCATTTTCACTAATACTAATCCTTTGATTTCAACACAACTATTAATTCATTGATCAGTTGAACAAACAATCATGTAAATCGGTATTTAGTTTGTATTAAGCAAGATTTGATATTATTTAACCCTAATGATCATAGGAATTAAGTCATGCAGATAATGGTCATTCTACTCATGCACACACACTAAAGTTAATTACTTAATTCCAAACCGTAGGTTTTAGTCAAAACTCTAGTGGACAACTTTAATTCAAATCAACACAGTCAGATGGTCATCTAAACTCTATCAATTCAACAATAAGGAATAAGTAACAATATCTAACACATATGGACAAAATAAATTAAACACGAATAAACAATCCAAATAGCAATTAATCCACAAAATCAAGGATTCATCTAACCATAAACACAAAGCAAAAGGGTTTTAACCCCTAAATTATAAAGTAACACATAATAGAATCACCATGGAATGCTAAACATGGTCACGATAACAAACCACATGATTACCAACATGAATTCGCTCTCCAATCCCTCAGATATTCGCTCCTTTCAGCTTAACGGCCTTCCTGCCGCCTTCTAGACCCTCAAAACGGCTTCTTGGGGGTTTATAATCGTAAAAATTGATCTATGGTTTAAGATCTATCATTAGGGCTACTTATCGACTCTATTTATAGGTTTCAGCGTCACAACAACATGTTTGGAGACCAACATGGTGTGTTATTCATTAAAACCCTGTATTCTCCAAGTCAGCGACAAGAATCGCAAAGATTCTATTCAACGCGACGTGTTTGTGATAAACACGACATGTTCTTTTGGAATCAACATTTTCTCAAAACACGAACGTCGTCCGAAATTGTGTCTAGTTTTTAGAACATTTTGAATCTCGTCAATTGGAGTAATGAGTCATGAGATATGGCCAAAACAATGAAGAGGGGTCAAGCTGTCCAGCAACATCCTTCTTTGTCTTCTTTTTGCTTTATCTCTTGTTTTCCTGCTTCCAGCTCCTCGTATGCTTCCTTTTTGTCCCGATCATGCCTTCACTGGTACAAAACATATTTCAAACATGATAAGTACCTTTTGTTCTACAATTAACACAAATATAGCATCAAATAATAATGATAATGTATGAAATATATAACTAAATAAGCACACATCAAAATACCTCACACTTGACTTTTGCTTGCCCCCAAGCAAAACTGAATTTTAACATACCAATACCGCACAAGACAATCCAAATTGAACCTAGCCATTATGTCAAGACCGCAATGCATGTATTTGTGTCTAAATTTACCTAAGAACCTCCATAATCCTAAATACTCACAATCTTCATAAACACTTACCCACTTCTTTTGAACAACGCTCTTTTTATGCATCCCTCCGATTCCATCCCCAGAGATCTTTCTTAACCTTAAGGTATGTTTGGTTAAACCCCCAAGCATACATATGAAAAAATAACCTAGAAAATAAAAAATACAATAAATAACTTGACAAATTTCACCTTATTCTTGAGTCTTTGATAATTTGGAGCTTATCTTCATGGCATTTCTTGATCGTCATAGCCTTTTAGACTCTTTCAAACCTTGCAACTATTTTTTTTTCTTTTTTTTTTCACAACTTTTTTTATTTTTTTTATTTTCTCACTTTTTTTTCACTCAAAACTAAAAAAATCCTAAAAAAACATATGGTTAAGCAAGGGAACTTAACTTCAACCCTTATTGGTTAGAGATATTAGTCTAATATGCAATGAATACATAAGCTCTCCTGGATACATTTCTGGTACACGATGCTAAATATATTGCGGCCGTCAAACTAAGTAAGGTCGTGTTTTTGCTCCATGATTTCACTAGGATAGGGAAGCCACAAATACACTATAACATATGTTGGCTCAACTAAACATTTAGGTTTGCATTAAATCATCCCACACAATACTAATATTGAATCATAATAATGAAATTTGCTTTTAAACTTGCCTTATTTTCCTAAGTTAACTAGAAATTTTCCATGATTATGCAAAAAAATTCAATATTTTGGATTCTAATGTAACCAACCCCTACCCACACTTAATTCACGTAATGTCCCCATTGCATGTTACATAAATAAAGAACAAGTAAAAAAGGGAGAAAGAGGAACAGACTCCCTTAGGATAGAAGTGGCGAGGTTGATTTTCTTCTATTTGCTTTCTTCAGCTGACTTTGGCGTGGGAACAGCTCATCCACACCTTGGTTGCCATTCGTCTCGTGTGGTTGACAGCTCGTAACACAACCGGAAAAATTACTTCTGGATTGCTCCTGGAATGGACTGAAGAATCCTAGAAAATGCCTGCCTTGAGCAGGTGTGAAGCAATGACTTGAAAATGTTGACTGAACCCTCAACACGCCATGTTTAGGTGGAAACACGCCGTGGTCTTCTATATATCAAACGAAGAATCGCGTACTTTGACCTGAACACGCCGTGTTTAATTATTACCACGACATGTTTGCTCCCCTACGACATAGGAAAGTGTCAACCATGTCGTGGCAGTCGGGATTATATTTCTACTTCGCGTCGAAATAAAACTTTATGGTGTGGGAACATCTCTTATATGCCATAGGAATCAATGTATAGTTAGAAATGCCACTCTTTGAAATAATAATCCATCAAAATATCGACACACACCCCACACTTATTAAAAGTCATGGCTATCGATTGTCGACTTCAAATTCTCACACGGTTTTTTCTCTCGTGACAAATCAACATTCGACCACAATTGTTGAAATTTCTGAAAGCATCTGAAGGGCAAAAATTCTGTAAAGATCTGAAATATCAAGAGCATCAACATGGAAAACAAAAGTTAAACAAGCTAAAAATAAAAATAAAAATAAAAATAAAAACTCACTAAAATAACTAAAAAAATAGCAAACCAAAATAACTAAAAAGGATATCACGATCACTCGTCTTCGTCGAAATCAAGCTACAATTAATGATTAAATCCCTTGCAAGCAAGAGGTGGTTTGTGAAAACAAAAACTTTCGGGACTTTTTAGACTATTTCCTTTGTTTTCTTTGCACCATTCACTAATAAGTAGAACAAGAGTTGACCCAAGTAGTCAAGAGTAGAAAACGTTCGATCTTCCACTTAACCACTCCGATACGCCTTGTTATACTACACCTCCTGGATTGAGTTGGACAAATCACCAAAGTAGTAGACTAAACAAGTCAAGAATTCCCTAATCGCTTGGAATCTTGAAACTCATGCAAAAAGTAAAACCAAGCAAAGCATATGATCAGGAATTCCTGCACATAACAACAAAACCCTTCCTGGCAAGTAACATGATGTCAATGAAAATAAAACTAAAAATAAAAAACAAATAACGAATAAAAAAACTAAATTAATTGAATACCATTCCCCGACAATGGCGCCAAAAACTTGACGTGTGATATATATATATATATATATATATATATATATATATATATATATATATATATATATATTAAATACTCAAGTTTTAAATTTATAATACTGAATTTATCGCAACCAGACTAACACACACACTAGGAAGTGAACCTAATCGTGTAATAATATAGCTGTGGTAAGAACAGGTGTCGAACACAAGGGGAACGGTAGTGAATTAATTTGAAGTGTTTGATTATAGGTTACACACGAAAGTAGTAAACAAAGGTTTTATGGAATTAAATCTCAAGAAACGTCTAAATAGCAAATCTCGATAAACTGACCGAAGACATGTCTCTTTAGGTACTTTCGTCTAGACAAATTACATCTTAAAATCATAGATAATTGCACACACAAACTTATTTATTCATGTTCACTAATTTCTAATATGATTAGGTTCATGTTCACTAATACTAATCCTTTGATTTCAACACAACTATTAATTCATTGATCAGGTGAACAAACAATCATGCAAATCAGTATTTAGTTCGTATTAAGCAAGATTTGATCTTATTTAACCTTAATGGTCATAGGTTTTAAATCATGCAGAGAATGGTCATTCTAATAATGCACACACATTACAGTTCATTACTTAATTCCAAACCCTAGGCTTTGGTTAAAACTCTAGTAGACAACTTTAATTCAAATCAACACAGTCAGATAGTCATTTAAACTCTATCAATTCAGCAATAAGGAATAAGTAACAATCTCTAACACATATGGATCTTGAAATCAAACTTGAAAAAATAAATTAAACACGAATAAACAATCCAAATAGCAATTAATCCACAAAATCAAGGGTTCATCTAATCATAAACACAAAGCAAAATGGTTTTAACCCCTAAATCAGAAAGTAACACATAATAGAATCACAATGGAATGCGAAAAATGGTCACGATAACAAACCACATGATTAACGGCATGAATCCGCTCTCCAATCGCTCAGATCTTCGCTCCTGTCAGCTTAATGGCCTTTCGGCCGCCTTCTAGACCCTCAAAACAAGTTCTTGGGGGTTTATAATTGCAAGAATTGATCTAGGGTTTAAGATCTATCATTGGGGCTAATTTTAGGCTCTATTTATAGGTTTCAGTTTCAGTACGGGGTGTTTGGACACCAACACGGCGTGTTCTTCGTTAAAACCCCGTATTCTCCAAGTCAACAACAAGAATTGCGAAGCTTCTATTCAACACGGGGTGTTTGTGATCAACACGGTGTGTTCGTTTGGAATCAACATTTTCTCAAAACACGAAAGTCGTCCAAAATTGTGTCTAGTTTTCAGAACATGTTGAATCTGATTAATCGAAGTTATGAGTCATGAGATATGGCAAAAACACTGACGAGGGGTCAAGCTGTCCAACAACATCCTTCTTTTTCTTCTTTTTGCTTTATTACCCGTTTTTCTGCTTCCAGCTCCTCGTATGCTTCCTTTTTGTCCCGAGCATGTCTTTGCAGGTACAAAAAATATTTTAAACATTATAAGTACCCTTTTTTCTATAATATGTCGCATAAAATAATAACGATAATGTATGAAATATATAACTAAATAAGCACACATCAGTTATTCAAGTCTTTTACTTTTCAAACAATCACAAAACCCCCTTTTAGTTTAATTTTAGTTAGTTAGTTTTATTACACTAGTTCTTTTGGATTGTATTGTAATGTATGAAATATTATGTTACGTTTTATTTGGAAAAAAAGGGTGTAATTTGCTTGGTGGACTTGACATCCCACCAAGTTTTGGCGCCATTGCCAGGGAGATTGGTTATTGTTATTTGATTGTTTATGCCTAGGTATACAAGAACCAATGAACTACTCTACAATCCGAAGATTGAAAAAGAAGCAAAAAGGTTGAAAAAGTTTGCCAAACAAGCGAAGCAACAACCACTCGTTCAAGCTTTTTCCTCTCCTCCACTAATCAACATAGATAACCAAGTTCATACTTCAAGTGATACCGATAGCGAACCGAGTTCTCCAATTGTTGGTCATTTATTTGAGACATTCCGTTTGAAAACTACATAGACATGAATCACACTTCTCCTTACAATCCAACCCAAACCCAAACAATCAAGATACCAATACCCCACCCCAACAACCACGACAACAACAACAACACCAACACCAACACCAAAACCTCTCATAGATATGTCAACTCGGAATCAACCACCTGCTCACCCAAATCAACCAAATTATCAACAACCACAACCATAAAACCAAAACTTCCACAAAAAAACCAACCTCAAAACAATGCTCTTCAAGTTCAACAACAACAAGCACATCAACCACTATAGCCCAATTACCAACAACCTCCAATGTACCAATACCCAATGTTACCCACAACAACAACCTCCCTACAACCAATATCATAACTACCCACCTTATCCACCACAAATGTACAATCACCAACAATACACATACCCAACTTACCAACAAACTCTTAATTACATGCAACAATATCCCAATAACCCCAATCCACCCAATCCCCCTATACAGTTGACACTTAGAAAAATGATGGAGACGATGTTACTCACACACCTCTTGGTATTGTATATTGCGCAAACCGCCGAGGGATTGAATTGAAGTCAAGTTTCATACATCAACTCACCAAGTTCCATGGTTTCGATAGAGACGATCCTCAAAGGAATTTGAGGTCCTTTCTTATGATATGTGTTAGTATGTTTCCCGACCATGTGACATTGGGTGATTTCAAGTTAACTGCCTCCTTACTCACCTTGGAAGATAAAGCTAGAGAGTGGTTATTCAGCTTATCACCAGGATCTATTCACACATGGGAAGAGTTACTAAAAGCCTTCAATCAAAATTTATATCCCACTTCCCGAATATCAAGTCAGAGGAGTTACATTTTGGGGATTCGTTAAGGGAGGAATGAGACTTTTCATTCTTTTTGAGAGCGATTCAATAATTTCTGTATAAGTTGTCCCCAACATAATATACCCGAACAACTACTTCTTCAACGATTTTATGAGGGGTATAAATGAAAAAGATCATAGGATGATTAATGCTTCAAGTGGTGGGAACATATTCAACAAGACACCTCAAGATATAAGATCACTTTTTGGTACAATTTCTCAAAATCAAAGAAACTTTGGGACTCGAAATGACATGAAGAGAATTTGCCCGCAAGTTGTTGGTGAAGTTAGCAATACCCAAAACTTGGAATCAAAACTCTTGTATTTGGCTAATATGTTGAGTCAAATGGTTGTGGGAAATGGTCAACAATTGATGGTTTGTGATATTTGTGCAATGACGGGGCCTTATATGGATAAGTATCCTACACTTGGAAACACTTGGAAGTGAACCGGAGGATGCTAATGCAATGGGAGGATATCAAGGCCAACCAAGACCTATGGGATTTCAAAACACATACAACCCGAATTGGAGGAATAATCCAAACAACCCATACCCACCAAAGGAAAACCCACTAAATGTTATGACGAGACCCCAATTTTCCTAATACCCATCCCAAAAACCTCCATATCCACAAACATCTCATCCCCCTCCACATTACCAACAACCTCAATAACAAGGCCAATTAAGTGGTAACAATCAAATGAGTCTTCAAGAACTTATTACTTCTCTTGCTCAAAGCCAAACCCAATTTCAACAAGAGACAAATAACACCTTCTCCAACATTCAAGCACAAATTGGAGACTTGTCCATCGCTTTCATAAAGATGGAACAATGGGGTAAACTTCCATCTCAAACCGAGAAGAATCCCAATGTGAGTGCAACAACCTTTAAAAGTATGGAAACCATTGGAGAAAGCAACCCCACACTACTAGAAAAATAGCCTTTTACGACGCGCAATGCATGTCGTAAAACGCTCAGACGACGCGCAAATGCGCATCAAGGAAGGCCCTGTCATAACGAGAGACGACGCGCGTATTTACGACGCATAATGCGTATCATTAAAGCCGCTGTCAAGGAAGGCCATGTCATAAATGAAGATGACACACATTTTCGCCTATCGTAATTTTAAATTTAAAAAAAAATTTATTTATGGATTTACTAATTTTAAAATTAAATTTGCATTTCATGTCTCATAATAGAAAATAAAATACCATATACAAAAAATACAATCCATTGCACAAAAGTTAATGTCATACAAATAATCATTCCAATAGTAGACAAATGTAATACATCAAATGTGAAAGAGATGAAAGTCATCAACTAATAAAAGTTGAACTACAAGAACTTGTTGCCCACCTTCACAACATCCGAGCTACTTTGCTTGACATTATGCACATCAACAACACCTACAAATTTGAATAATGCAACCATTAGATTCACATAAACCAACAAATCCCAATATGTGAAAATAAGAATAACTATACTTAGTACTTAAATTTACTACTGACACGTAAAAAATCACAAGCAAAAATGATGGATTTTATTTTTAAGTATGAGTGATGCAAATTCATCAGGAACATCTTCTTATTAATGCTAGTTCTATCTTGTTTAAGTTAAGGCAGAGAAATGCTCAAAGTTGCTATTTAAATTACCTTAACATGCAATTGAATCTGCAAGCCTCTGTATAGGTGCTTCACGCCCTTGTGCATCCTCTACCTAAAACAATGTACAAAAATGGTGCTTTAAAGATATAATAAAAAAAGAAATGAAAGTAAAATTGCTATTTCTTGCATTTAATTTTAATCTTTAATACCATTTTGACAATCTTTGTTATTGTTGAGTTGGAGCCAGTGGAAGAAGCTTCAATTTTCAGTGGGCCATCCTGAAAGACAATCATCAAACAAAATATTTTATAATTACAAATTTTTTTAATATATAAAATGATCAAAGATCAAATTTTTCTCCAAATGCTCAAAGAATATTACCCAATTTATTGTTCCAGCTGAGACAAAAAGCCATTCTTCCTTAAAAACAGGAAGAGACTCTCCGGTAAGCATAGACTCATCCACAACACTTCTTCCTGCAATTACTTTCCCCTAAACACAAGATTTAATTCATCATATCAAAAGCCCTAATCCATAAACTATTTTATTGAAATTGTAATGTGAATTATGATGTTCCAATTGAAAGTTAACAAGACTTACATCTTGTGGATATTAGTGACTGCAGACATATGATAGCCACAAGGGTATAAAGGTCAAAACACAAAGGTTTTGTAGAATTATAATGAAAAAACTTTGTTTGAAAATATAAATTTACTAATAGTTCATTCATGTCACTAGATGCCCTAAGTCTCGCCCTTTCTTCAAGTGAACGACCCAAGAGAACAAAACCAAGAAGCATGACCTGCATGCTAAAAGAGAGCAGCCCTTAATGAGAAATTCATTTTCAAAACACTAAAAAAAGCAATATACTTATATGAGTAAAAAATATTGGCATCAAGTTCCACAACATCAAGTTTCTTTAAATAACCAAATGTACTAGCATGCATGCATATAAATATTAAAAAAACTAAAAAAAACTAAAAAAAAATAGAAAACCTGTATGACACAAAGTATATATGGGAGCTGATTTCTTACCTCCTTGAAGCTTTCCCCACAGAACCACGTGGTTGATGACATCAAGTCTCTTTCTATTCCAGTTTCTCCATGACATTCCTCATGGTCCTGTAAGCATTAGCCATTTGCAAATCTGAATCACTGTTAAGGTTGAAAACCAACAATATATAAATATTACATTTTATTTATCAAATTCAATACGTTGATATGAAAACAAAATAACTTGAAAATTTTATAAAAAGGTCAGGTGAGAAACCTGATAAGTGTTGAAAGTTCCACAATGATGGAATAGTTCTAGATTCACTTATATATATATATATATATATATATATATATATATATATATATATATATATATATATATATAATGAAGGTATGGTATGGAAGTGAATTCCTTCCACCCATTCCTAGGAATGGTAAAATCCATCTAACATGGAAAATTGATGGAATCTGATGGAATTGATTCTGGCTATTTGGAACCAAACACACCATGGAATGGAATCTCGAATTCCAATTCCACCGTAATCCACAAACTAAACACATCCGAACTTGACTTGGAAAAAGCTTCAACATTCAATAAGGAAATTGTGACAACTCGAAATTTCTATCTTGTACAAACCCTACATTTCAATCAAAGTCCAACTTGCTTCTGCTAACTTTTAGCACTGTGTTGAGTCTGTTTGAGCATTCTGAGCTTAGTATATCAAACGATCAAATACTAGAATGGGTCAACAAAAGTTCCAAACCACCAATCATGCTTTAAACCCTCAAATGAGGAGTTTACGGCCATGAGACCATGGGTTTACGGCCGTAAACTCATGGTGGCCGTAAACTCCATGCATATATATGAAATCTTGGCCATTTTCATTCATTATCACACTTTCAAGCCTAGAACTCGGGTTTACTCTCAAGTATCATCAAGAACTTTCATTCCAATCTTCAATCTAGTAAGTAATCTTTCCATTTTCAACTTGATATCCTTCCATATCTAGTGAATACACATGATTTCATCCATGAAATCTCTTCTTTGGTTAGATCTTCAAGTGTTCTTCATTTCACCAAGAACACCAAGAACACACACTAGTGTTCTTGAGCCTTAAACACCCTAACAAGCTTCTACATTGTAAGTACTCTTGTCTTAGCCTGTTATATACTTGAATCCCTTAGTTTACGCCTAGAAAACATCAAGAAAACAAGATCAAAAGGAGTTTACGCCCAAGGCAATCTCCTTGGGCCGTAAACCGTAGTTCTTGGGTGCAAAGTTGCCACAACACTTTCTTAAGCCATGAAACTAAATCAAGAACACTTCCTAGTGAATTATAGGACCTTAAACACAAAATGGTATTAGTTACCATGAGTTTACGGACGTAAACTCATTGGGCCATAAGACCATGGGCCGTAAACTCATGTGGTAATTACCATGGGCCGTGAACTCCAAGATGAAGCCCTACAACCCTTAGATGCAACCCTTTTGTACTTATAACACTTGAATCAAAGTGTTTTCCATGTTCTAGGGTGTCTATACTTGCTTAGTTAGTTGTTTAATCACTAATTGTAAGCATATATGTGTCATTATATGTTAAATAGGATCCGTGTGTGCTCAAGTCTTCACTTGACACTTAGCATCCTTTACCGATCTTACATTCGCATCACTCACTACAGGTGAGTTCATACCCCTTAATCTATCTTTTAAATGATTTTAAATGCTTTTATGGGGGGGGGGGGAATACAAGTAGAAAACATGTTAGTTATATAATCAGACACATGTGATTTATAACTATGTTTCAAACAAAGGATTTCATACACTTCAAACTGTGTTTCAAATCAAGGATTTCTTATACTTTCAAACTGTTTTATCAATCAAACTGCTTTTAAATCGTTTTATAAATTGACATCAAGTCATCAATATTTATTATTAAACTCTTCAAATGTTTTTCAAAACTTCTTTTTAAACTTATATATTGTCAAATGCATGTCTATATATGTATAGTTATATAAGTAATGTTTAAAGGACTTAGGACTGATAACTCGCTTTATTTCCTTTTCCTTGTTTGGATGTGGCCTGAGAGTATCGGTTATTAGTCCGAATGTCATTTAAATATCAGTTATATATTATGTATACATATGTAGATATAAAAATACTATCAATCAGTTCAGTACCTTTGGGTAGCAAAGGCATACCTCCATTCATTCAAACTACAGAAATTACTAGTAAACTATAATAGGTATAGTTTAGGAGAATACTATCATATATAAATACTATAACAGAGAATACTATAACAGAGAATACTATAACAAAGAATACTAGACAGAGAATACTATAATAGAGAATACTATACAAAGGATACTATACCGAGAATACTATACATAAAATACTATTACTATAACAAGTATACCATAACAAGATTTAGAGATAACATAATGTGAGATACTACTTCATGACACATCGACCATTTCGTTATGTCACGTTTTGTAACCAGAATCTCCTGGAGGGAGAGCGTGAGTTTGCGTATAGATCTAGACTGGATTGACTATCCTACACCTTGCTGTTCGCTACAGTGGGACTTGCAAGTCTACGGGTGCCAAATGTCATTTCTTCCGACGTCTTTCATCGTCGTGTTATAGTCGGTTTAGTATGGTAACAACCTCATCACATTTTACCTTATATAAGCCTTTTTGGTCTAAGGTAGTTATTACTTCAGTAGTTAATACAAATAACACCACAGTACACATACATTTTCCCATTATATTCAAATTGTGATCTTCTCACATAAAGGGTAATATAAAAGCTTCTACTTTTACAAAGAAACAAGCATACAAAACAGTCGGGTCTTGGTAGAAGACTACTTTTTATACTAGTAGAAAATATAGGATTTTCTAGGAGTTTTCAAACATATACAAACATTTACATTGAACATTTAAAAACATTTCCATGAAACTTATACAAACATTGACACTAAATACTTATGAACTCACCAGCTTAAATGCTGATCAACTCTTTCAAAATAACTTGTATTCTCAGGTCATCAGTAGACTGGTACAGTCGACCAGGTTTTGAGAAGACGGAGCATGTTCAAGACTCGTCTTTTATTTTGATTCATTTTTGGTGTCTTATTACAATGAAAGAACACACATGTATGAAATTATACTATTAATGCAATGGACGATGTTGTTGCTTATTTACTACTTTGCATTGTTATGATACTATACATGACGTCCTCCGCCCCAGAACGTTTCCGCCGTTCCTGGTTTTGATACTACTTTGCATTGTTATGATACTTTGCAGAATCAACCCATGCCATTCAATGGTGACGAAAGCTTTTATGAGCTGAGCGAAGGAGGCTCAGCAGACAGGGTCTTGCCAATCCTGGTCCGCAGAGTTGCCCGAAACGAAATACAGGGCAGGACAGCTCTTCATCAAATCACGGAAGTTATTGCCAATGCGAGAATGCATACCATCCGCACCATTTATCTTGAAGATGCTCGTGAGAGGTTTAGGAGAGACCACGAGGCCCTGCAACAAGAGCTAGCTGAAACTCGAGCTGAAGTCATAGAGCTCCGAGTACGCCAAAGGGTGTACGAAAGACACCTGCTCGATGTGGAGCGTCAGCTGGCTGAACTAAGGGCTCACCCGAGGGATAACCGTCACCAGTAGGAGATATTCTACCTTTCTTTCTTGGTTTAAGGAATAGTCTTCCTATCTATGCTCCAAGTATCACTTTTCTATGTAGCCATCCCTGTACTGAAAGCACTTTTTAGTTAGGCCATTATGTTGTCAAAACTTTTCTACTTCGAATATGATGTAAGACCTACTCTAAGGTCATTTTTTCCTAAACTTATTACATCTTAAATATCAATGATATTGACAGTCGGCTAATTTCTGTGACAATCCTTGTTCAAATACTTTCATTCTACTATCGTTAGAATTTTATCTAAACCTCACTTTCGTCAAATTATTGAGCTGTGGTAAATTAGCTCAAGGATCACTTCCAATTCTAGTCGAAGGTTGGATCATGTTATCCACCAACCAACGATAGCCTAGTTCGAAATAACAATCGTCTAATGACATTCTACGAACTTACTTCAACTCTTTACCAGTACTGCGTCATAGGGATGTAGGTCAAACCGCCGAGAATAGTTTAACAAAACGAAAAATTTACCTTTACATGAATGATTACAATACACCTAGGGCCGACCATAATCACTCACGAACTCATTTTCTTATCGTATAACAGAATCATGTCGTCATCCAGAAATAGTCAGCCAAGCGGCGAAACCCCGATCCTGCATATAGACGCCGCTACCTTCCAAGCCGCGGTAAAAGCTGCCGTGACAGCTGTCCTTGCAAACTTCAATGCTGGTAACACAATCAAAACTGTAAAAGGTGTTGATAGTTCAAATTGTTGTAACAATCCGGGAAATCAACAAATGATAACTGTTACAAACACCCAAAGCCACAAATCTGAGAATAAGAAACGAAAGCCTCAAGCCCAAAAGGAGCGCAAGCGATCTCAAAGACTTGCCATGCAAAAACAACAAGTGGCGACCCCTGCCACTTCAACATTGGTCAGACCATACGAGGGAAGACTCCCGAAGTGTGGCAAGTGTAATTTTCATCATCACGGAGTTTGCCGTGATTTGCAATGCAACAATTGCAACCGAATGGGGCACACTACTCATGTCTGTAGAGTGCCGGCGCGAACCATCTCCCAAGCCACTAACATCAGAGTCAGCCCGACTTGCTATGGTTGTGGTGAAACCGGACACTATAAAAGGAATTATCCAAAAGAGAGGAACAACGAAAGCGCTCGTTTCCACATAACTCCGACCCGACACTTCACTTCCACCACCGATGCTGGTGCAAGCCAGATTTGTCATTTATGCGGTGAGATAGGACATCTCAAGAAGGATTGTCCAATAACGAAGAACTCTGGTGCAGACGGGAAGATACTAAGGATCACTGCTGAAGGAAAGTCTACTCCGGACCCACGTTGAAATTCTAGGGCGTTTTGGTATAGTAGACTTATAAACTGTTAAAAACTAGTGCAACTCGAGTCTTATCTTTTTGTAAGATCCCATCATTCAAGGGACTCCCGTGCTGCGTGTACTTGCTTTTGTAGTATACCTTGTTCGCAGCAGTAGTCTTGTAAGATAAAACTAAAGTACTGAGACTCTGTCAAAACTGCACCATTATGTTTTTGTAACACCTTTATGATCTAGTCTAACGCCTTTTATTCCGAGCAGTCCGACATTATCATGTAACATGAGTCAAATCGATCCTCACAATGCCAGTCTCATGCGAAAATTCTTTTCCCCGTAATCGCCTTTCTAGCGAAGCCGTCATTCCAGAACTCTGAGATACTCATGCGAAGAGTATCTTATGTTTCGTATCCTTCCCGAAGAAACCTCCCCGGAATACCACTCGTACAGTACGTCAAGTTCAATCTGAAGACCCATACGGTTAATCTATCGCTGAGGAATGTATACGCAAGGGTGGTATATAATCAAGGTTCTACAGGCTTAGAATTGATGATTCCGCTTTAACTTCTTTTCCTTGTTTGGATGTGAGCTTAGAGAAGAATCATTTATCCGACGACCTTTTCAATCTTAATTATATACAACTCGTATACGCGAAGCTGTGATTGATGAACCAAATATGACTTCTAATATGAACTTGAGGACGGAGACTGCTCAAGACTACGAGTGATCGCGCTGCTATGCGAATAAACTTAGGAGCCAAGCAAACGCCTTTCCCACCGATCGAGACAAGGGATTCAAATAGAAAAGAAGTACCTATCCTTTTTCCTTACTTCATGAGTAATCGTACTTGCTTTTGGATCTTTCCAACATCTGTCCAGAAGAACTTCCAGGATTACCTCCTCAACGTCAAAGTCGAGTTCAGAATCGACTTAATTCCAGGGGCTACACCAGTAGCCAAATCGCCCTATCATCTAGCACCGACAGAGATGCAAGAACTTTCCAGCCAGCTTAACGAACTTCTCAGAAAGGGATTCATTAGGCCAAGCTTCTCACCATGGGGAGCACCGGTCTTGTTCGTAAAGGAGAAAGACGGATCGTTTCGTATGTGCATCGACTGCAGGGAGCTGAACAAACTTACCATCAAGAATCGTTATCCTTTACCGCGCATTGACGACTTATTTGATCAACTTCAAGGAGCAAACTACTTCTCGAAGATAGATCTAAGATCCGGGTATCACCGATTATGAGTGTTAGAGGAGGATGTCCCTAAGACAGCCTTCCGAAGTCGTTATGGACACTACGAGTTTGTAGTAATGCTGTTCGGATTAACCAACGCACCAGCTGTATTCAGGGATCTAATGAATAGGGTGCGCCGTCCTTACTTGGATGAGTTTGTTATCGTCTTCATCGATGACATACTTATCTACTCCCGAAGTAAGGAGGAACATATGTCAACATCTATGGGAAGTCTTAGAAACATTACGATCAGCGAAGCTCTATGCGAAGTTCTCTAAGTGCGAGTTTTGGATTCGAAGAGTCGAATTCTTGGGCCACAGTGTTAGCGAGAAGGGAATACTCGTGGACCCTTCCAAAATCAAAGCCATTTAGAACTGGTCAGCACCGAAGACACCTATGAAAATTCGTTAATTTCTAGGTCTCGCTGGCTACTATCGCAGGTTCATACAGAAGTTCTCAAGCATCGCGAAGCCGCTTACTACACTGACCCAGAAAGGCGTGGCCTTTGATTGCGAAGAGAAATAAGAGAAGGCGTTCCAAACACTGAAACAAGCCTTATGTACCGCACCGATACTATCCCTCCCATAAGGAATAGAAGACTTCGTGGTCTACTGCGATGCATCCAATCAAGGACTCGGTTGTATTTTGATGCAACGAGGTAAGGTCATTGCTTATGCCTTCCGACAACTTTAGACACTCGAAGCCAACTATACAACACACGATCTGGAGTTAGGGGCAGTGGAAATTGCTCTGAAGGTCTGAAGATCATTCAGGAAACGACAGAGAAGGTCGTTCAGACTCGTGAATTATTGAAAGCCTCTAGAGACCAACAGAAAAGCTACACTGACAAGAGAAGGAAACCTTTGGAAGTCCAGGTGGGAGACCGCGTTCTTTCGAAAGTTTCACCCTGGAAGGGCTTGATACGCTTCGGAAAGCGTGGAAAGCTAAAACCAAGATACATAGGGCCTTTCGAGATTCTCGCTAGAATCGGCCCTGTAGCTTACAAACTCAACCTACCTCGTGAAATCAGTAACGTACATTCTACTTTCCACGTCTCGAACTTGAAAAAGTGCCTATCCGACGAGACTCTTGTTATCCCACTCGACGAGATCGAGATCAACGAGAGCCTCAACTGCGTGGAAGAACCTGTGGAGATCATGACCCGAGAGGTCAAGGAAACGAAACAAAGCCGTATCTGATGGGTTTTAGGTTAAACAAATAAACTAGAAAAAACAATTCCTAAGTTCACATGCAACCTACTTTGGATCTATGTTTTAACTATTGAACATATAACTTTGAATTGCAAACAAGAACCCTAGAGGAGAGAGGCTAATTTTGAAATTAAAAAACTAGGGTTTAGGAGTTACATACCTTTCAATTGTTATAGTAAACAATTGATAATCCTCTTGATCTTGATCTTCTTTGAAGCTTAGCACCACAAATGTAATGCCTCTAATGGAATCACACCCAAGAACTAGCAAGAAAGAAACTAGAAGGAGAGAGGATGGAGAGAGTATGCAATTTCGGCCTAGGTATCTTCCAAAGAATAGAGTGGCCGAAAATATGAGCCAGGAGGCTCCTTATATAGCTGAGGGAACTAGGGTTTTGGGAAAACCCTAATGCTCCTTAGCTTAGGGCCTAAGCAAACCCAAGGGCCTTATCCAAAGCCCCCTTGGATGAAATCCTTAGGGTTTCCCCTATAGATTTCGTCCACCTCCTTCCAAGGAGGTTCTGGAGCCTTCCACTCAACTATTAGATAATTGCAAACTAGTCCCTGCACTTTACAATTAATACTTTTAACCCCAAAATTAATTCTGATCAATTTCTGGCTAACTATTAATTAAACATAATGATTTCTAATTAATATATTAATCTATTAACATATTAATAAATCATTTATATATATTAATTTATTAATGTTATAAATTAATATCTCTCCTTTCATAATTTCCTTGTCCAGTTGCTAGGTTGAGGGCAACCCAAAAGGACTGTGCTGCTATCAATTCAAGTACATACCAATTATAGTTATGGGCTTAGACACCTAATCCAACAGTCTCCCACTTGGATAAGTCTGTAACTATAATTGCTAGTATGCCTTCTAAATTTGACCAGCAAATTGTAGCTTCCAAAAAAGCTGCCGCCGAACTCTGACCCGGTCAGTTACGTGTCCTAAGATAAGTGATCATATAATCCTTTGTTCTCCTGGATATCCCCAGACAAAAGACATGGAATATAATCAATCTCTTTGTCCAGAATCTATTTCCCGATTCCTGATTTGTGATGATGTAGGACTTCTAATTGAACACATCAATTTAGTCCTGGCTGGGCCCAGCACATAAGTCAACACCAAATCATCGAGGGGCCCACAGATATCGCTTTTCCGCTTAGGGCAAAAGGAACGAATAAACGTTGACTCATATGCTTGTATCTTTTACTCATCAAATTATACATGACAATACGTTTTATAACACCAAGTTACTGATGCGTTTTCGTATCACCAATGCATGACCGACTTGTAAATTACAACTCATATATCTTCGTTTCAAGATTATAAGATACTATCGTCTCAGTATTACTCGTGATGAATTCCATGAAGTGATACTCTAAGCGAGGGTTTATCCAATACTCAAATCTCAATTTCTGAGTACTCATGAACATTGCAACAATTCTATTGCCATGCCTATCCTCAGACAATCTACAATCTAGTTCATGACAGTCTTAATTCACTACTTACTTCCAAAAGTACGAGCGACTGTGGAGTTTGAATAATCTTATTATTCGGGAAGTAAAACATGCAAAATATGAAACACAATAATAAACAATCGACAAAGGCAGTAACCAAACTTATAAATAATACTTTATTTATTTAATCACCAAAAGTCAATTACATTTACTTTGTTACAAGTTTCAGAACAAAACTAATCAACTACTAAAACTAATATCATCTTTCAGTCCTATGGTCCGAGCATGTTGAATATGCTTAGCCCTACTCAGACCCTTTGTGAGGGGATCTGCTGGGTTATCTTCAGATGACACCCTATTTACTATAAGATGGCCTTCTTCTACTCTATGTCTGATGAAATGGTACTTTCTGTCGATATGTCTGGTTTTACCATGATCTCTCGGTTCCTTTGTCAAGGCAACCGCTCCTTCATTATCGCAGAACAGTTCCATAGGCTCCTGGATGGTTGGAACAACTCTGAGATCTCCGATGAAGTTCCTCAACCAAGCTGCTTCTTTTGACGCTTCACTCGCTGCTATGTACTCTGATTCACAAGTAGAATCAGCCACCGTATATTGCTTGGAACTTTTCCAAGTAACTGCTCCTCCATTCAGTAGAAATACCCATCCTGATTGAGAACGGAAGTTATCTCTATCCGTCTGAAAGCTGGCATCACTATAACCATCTACTCTCAAAGTATCATTGCCACCAAGTACAAGGACCCAGTCCTTTGTCCTTCGCAAATACTTGAGTATATTCTTAACCGCTATCCAATGAGCTCTACCTGGGTTTCCCTGATAGCGACTGACCATGCTCAAAGCAAATGCCACATCAGGGCGAGTACATGTCATAGCGTACATGATCGATCCGACAGCGGAAGCATAAGGTACACGACTCATGTCATATATTTCCTCATATGTACTCGGACATTGAGTCTTACTCAATTTGGTATTGCTCTGGATAGGTAGCTCTCCCTTCTTGGAATTTTCCATACTAAACCTCTTTAGTACCTTATCCAAGTATGTGCTCTGACTAAGTCCAATTAGTCTCTTCTTTCTATCTCTCAATATTCTAATCCCAAGAATATAGGCAGCCTCTCCAAGGTCTTTCATGGCAAAACACTTTCCAAGCCAAGACTTAACTTCTTTCAAGGTTGGAACGTCGTTACCAATGAGTAATATGTCATCGACATATAACACCAGAAAAGTTACTATACTCCCACTAGCCTTGATATACACACAAAACTCATCTTCACTTCTAGAGAAACCAAACTCTTTGACTTTCTCATGGAAGCAAAGATTCCAGCTGCGAGATGCTTGTTTCAATCCATAAATGGATTTCTCAAGCTTGCACACTCTATTGGGAAACTTTGCATCAACAAAACCCTCTGGCTGATTCATGTAAACATCCTCAACCAACTTCCCGTTAAGGAAAGCAGTCTTGACATCCATCTGCCAGATTTCATAGTCATGAAAGGCAGCTATGGCGAGCAATATCCTAATTGATTTAATCTTAGCTACTGGCGAAAAAGTATCATCATAGTCAACCCCTGGGGTTTGAGTGAAACCTTTTGCAACCAGTCGAGCCTTGAATGCATGCACATTCCCATCCATGTCTGTCTTCTTCTTGAAGATCCATTTGCACCCAACTGTCTTACGACCTGGTGCACTATCAACCAAATTCCAAGCTTGGTTGTCATACATGGACTTAATCTCGCTGTCCATTGCCTCTTTCCACTTGGAAGCCTCTGGGCCTGCCATTGCTTCCTTATAAGTGACTGGTTCATCTAAGTTTACCAGTGTTCTATCACTTATGAATGTGTCACCATCTGAAGTAATATGAAAACCATACAACTCAGGTGACACACTCACCCTAGTGGACCTTCGAAGAGGTAATGAGTTATCAACTGGTTCAACAGGAACTGTTTCCTCTGGTTAAGTGCTAGTGTCATCTAAGGTTCCTTCATTGGCTGACTCTCGAATTTCTTCAAGGTCAATGGTGCTCCCACTGTCTTCTTTGAATATGAGCTCTCTTTCCAGAAAGACTCCTCTTCGTGCTACAAAGACCACGTTTTCACTAGGCCTATAGAACAAATATCCAAAAGACTGCTTTGGGTAACCAATGAAAACACATTTCTCACTTCTATCTGCTAGCTTGTCGTGAGTCTCTCGTCTTACGAAAACTTCACAACCCCAGACTTTAATATGTGCTAACGAGGGAACTTTCCCTGTCCACATTTCGTGAGGTGTTTTGGCAACCTTCTTTGTAGGGACAAGATTGAGGATGTGGGCGGCTGTCTCTAAGGCATACCCCCAGAAGTGAATAGGAAGCGAAGCACGACTCATCATCGAACAAACCATGTCCAACAAGGTTCGATTATGCCTCTCAGCTACACCATTTAACTGTGGTGTCCTAGGAGGAGTCAATTGTGAGACTATCCCACATTCTTTCAGATAGTCGTTGAACTCGGTACTAAGATACTCCCCGCCTCTATCGGATCTAAGTATCTTTATCTTTCTGCCCAATTGATTTTCGACCTCATGCTTAAACTCTTTGAACTTTTCAAAGGTTTCTGACTTATGTTTGATCAAGTAGATATAACCATATCTGCTATAATCGTCAGTGAAAGTCACATAGAATCGATTAGCATCCCTTGTGGTTGATCTGAAGGGCCCACACACATCTGTGTGTGTGAGATCCAACAGACCTTCACCTCTTTCAAAAGACCCTGTGAATTTGTCATCTTTCCCAAAAGACAAGATTCACACATATCATCTGATTTTAGGTTAAATGATTCCAACACTCCATCCTTTTGGAGTTGGGCTATGCGTTTCTTGTTAATGTGTCCAAGACGACAATGCCACAAGCATGCCTTGTCTACACTATTAGACAAGTCAATATTAAGTACACTATTTCCTAAGCTATCAACACAAGTCACTGTTTCATACACACCATCACAAGGTAAAACTTCAAACATAAAAACACCATTCTTATAAACAGAAATTGAACCATTCAAATCATTAAAAGAATATTTAAAACCTTGTCTGAACAATGCATGAAATGAAATAATGATTCTCGTCATCTCAGACGAATAGCAACAATTTATCAAATCTAATCTAACATCATTACTAAGCAAAAGCTGATAAACTCCGATCTTGGTTACTGGTGAAGACTTTCTGTTTCCCATGATCAAGTTTATCCTTCCTCGCTCTATCTCCTCATTTTCCTTTAGCCCCTGCATATCAGAACAGATATGAAAACCACATCCTGTATCAAGGACCCATGAACGAGAAGATAATGAGTTATTAGCAGAAATAGTGTAAATACCAGCCGAAGATGGCTTCACTTTGCCATCCTTGATATCTTGCAGATATTGTGGGCAAGATCTCTTCCAATGCCCCTTTTGATTGCAGTAAAAGCAAACGGCCTCTTTTGGATCAGAAACATGGGGAGTGGAACCATTGGGCTTAGCCTTTGGGCCATTGCTAGATGACCCAGCTTGAGCCTTGCTCTTCCAGTTTTGCTTGGGAGGACCTTTCCTCTTTTTCCCCTTTCCCTGTCCAATAGCCAAGACAGGGGCACTTGCAGGTGTGGAGGGTATACTTTTACCCTTCATCCCTGCTTCAGCTGTCTGCAACAAGTTGTGCAATTGGGCCAAAGTCTGCTCAGTATTGTTCAAATGGTAAGTTAGAATAAACTGACCATAACAATAAGGTAGTGAGTTCAAGACCATGTCAATGGCCAATTCCTCATCAAAGTGAATGTTGAGCTTGACCAAACGCTCTATGTAGCGTTGCATTCTTTGCACATGTGACACAACCGATTCCCTTTCTTTCATCTTGCAAGCCATGAGTGACTTGACTACTTCAAACTTTTCTTGACGAGCTCGCTTATGGTACTTTTCCATAAGGTCCTTGTTCATCTCGAAAGGCCAGTAGTCCTCATAGTACCTTTGCAGTTCTGGGGACATGGTTGCCACCATGATGCGCGCCACTTTGGTAGCATCATCATAATGTTTCTTGTAGGCAGCAAGATCTTCAGGAGTAGCTTCAGACTCATCAAGCTCTTTGAGCTCCTTTTCAAGAACATATTCTTTATTCTCAAAATGAAGCGCCATCTTGATGTTGCACATCCAATCGTTATAGTTTGAGCCATCCATAACGACTTTGGAGCAGATATTGAGCAAAGAGAAGTTTTGGTTGGAGGAGGATGAAGCAGAAGTGTTTCCAGGAGTAGACATCTGAAAGAAAGAATGTTTTAGTTAGAATTCAAGATACCTCAATATAATAACCCAAAGATAAAATATCAAGGTTAGGATCCAACTATGAAGATTCACAACTTAGAAATGGGATGCCGAGATCCAAGTGTAAATTTCATAAAGGTAGGTGAATGACGATTCACCAATTCCATCATTAGACGAAACAAACGAAGTGAAATTCCTAATTCTTTTGAGATACATTGAAACTATTCAATGGCATGTTTTAATCTCAGATTATGCTCTTCTATTTGTGACTGAGATGCCGAGGATCACAAACAAGATGTGAATAACCATGCAAATGTGCTTGGTAACCTCATTGTCTTTATCATTAACTATTGATGTGCTGGTAAACCACACACGCTCCATCAAAATGACAATTATGAGATACCCATTACTACTCTTTATTAGTGCCTTTTAGTGTGCTGGTTAACCACACACGCTCCACTAACGACCAATAAAGCATAATGTGCAATTTCATGGATTAGCATACTTTTCACATTTTTCCTAAAGTAACTAGAGTTGGGATTTTGTAAAATAATGTTCTAGTACTTTCTTTAATAACATTATACTTTTAATGAGAAGTAGTTGTCCTATCAAATCCGTTCTGCTAACGACCCTCCACTAATCAAGGGAGCGGTGGGTGAGAGTGGACACCCATTCAACTACCATTTTATAGGCAGTTTCCTTATACCCCCCTTATAGATTAGCTTCGTGAATGAGGCATACTAGCGATTTGACTGGCCATATTCTTATACATATATAATATTAAACATTTAATCATAATACATATATAAGGTGTGTTTTAAAACTTTTTAAAACTTCAAGGTTTATATAAATTTCGAAATTCAAACTATTAAATTTAAATTTAAATAAACCAAATAACTAGATTTAATATTTATCTATTAATTAACTTTTAATCAATTTATTAAATCTTGTAAGGATTATCTAATCAAATTAATCAATTAATTTAATCCTAATCCTTATCCCTCTAAATTTCAAAAAATAGGGTAAGGATAATTATCCAATTAATCTAATCAAGTAACAATTATCCAAAACAAGAAACCCTAAAACTTCTAGCATATTTCGAAATTTACAAGGGAGGAGGCTAGGGTTTTCAAAACCCTAACCCTAATTTCGATTAGGGTTCTTTGGAGGCTAGGGTTTTCGAAAACCCTTCAATCCAAAACCCTAATTGCGAAAATTTGGCCTTTAGGGTTTAATGGCTATAAACCCTAATTTGCAATTCAACTATTATAGCAATTCAATTTAAAACAAACAATGGCTCTGATACCACTGATGGGTTTTAGGTTAAACAAATAAACTAGAAAAAACAATTCCTAAGTTCACATGCAACCTACTTTGGATCTATGTTTTAACTATTGAACATATAACTTTGAATTGCAAACAAGAACCCTAGAGGAGAGAGGCTAATTTCGAAATTAACAAACTAGGGTTTAGGAGTTACATACCTTTCAATTGTTATAGTAAACAATTGATAATCCTCTTGATCTTGATCTTGATCTTCTTTGAAGCTTAGCACCACAAATGTAATGTCTCTAATGGAATCACACCCAAGAACTAGCAAGAAAGAAACTAGAAGGAGAGAGGATGGAGAGAGTATGCAATTTCGGCCTAGGTATCTTCCAAAGAATAGAGTGGCCGAAAATATGAGCCAGGAGGCTCCTTATATAGCTGAGGGAACTAGGGTTTTGGGAAAACCCTAATGCTCCTTAGCTTAGGGCCTAAGCAAACCCAAGGGCCTTATCCAAAGCCCCCTTGGACGAAATCCTTAGGGTTTCCCCTATAGATTTCGTCCACCTCCTTCCAAGGAGGTTCTGGAGCCTTCCACTCAACTATTAGATAATTGCAAACTAGTCCCTGCACTTTACAATTAATAATTTTAACCCCAAAATTAATTCTGATCAATTTCTGGCTAACTATTAATTAAACATAATGATTTCTAATTAATATATTAATCTATTAACATATTAATAAATCATTTATATATATTAATTTATTAATCTTATAAATTAATATCTTTCCTTTCATAATTTCCTTGTCCAGTTGCAAGGTTGAGGGCAACCCAAAAGGACTGTGCTGCTATCAATTCAAGTACATGCCAATTATAGTTATGGGCTTAGACACCTAATCCAACAGTATCCCGATAGTGAAGGTTCGCTGGACCGCCAAGCGAGAACCTGAATTCACTTGGGAGCGCTAGGATCAAATGAAATTGAAATATCCTCATCTTTTTACTTAGTTATTTGTAACTACTTAATTGCTTAAACTCTAATTTCGGGACAAAATTCTCTCTAACGGGGGGATGATGTGACAACTCGAAATTTCTATCTTGTACAAACCCTATATTTCAATCAAATTCCAACTTGCTTCTGCTAACGTTTAGCACTGTTTTGAGTCTGTTTGAGCATTCTGAGCTTAGTACATCAAATGATCAAATAATAGAATGGGTCAACAAAAGTTCCAAACCACCAATCATGCTTTAAACCCTCAAATGAGGAGTTTAGGGCCATGAGACCATGGGTTTACGGCCGTAACCTCATGGTGGCCGTAAACTCCATGCATATATATGAAATCTTGGCCATTTTCATTCATTATCACACTTTCAAGCCTAGAACTCGGGTTTACTCTCAAGTATCATCAAGAACTTTCATTCCAATCTTCAATCTAGTAAGTAATCTTTCCATTTTCAACTTGATATCCTTCCATATCTAGTGAATACACATGATTTCATTCATGAAATCTCTTCTTTGGTTAGATCTTCAAGTGTTCTTCATTTCACCAAGAACACCAAGAACACACACTAGTGTTCTTGAGCCTTAAACACCCTAACAAGCTTCTACATTGTAAGTACTCTTGTCTTAGCTTGTTATATACTTGAATCCCTTAGTTTACACCTAGAAAACATCAAGAAAACAAGATCAAAAGGAGTTTACGGCCAAGGCAATCTCCTTGGGCCGTAAACCCTAGTTCTTGGGTGCAAAGTTGCCACAACACTTTCTTAAGCCATGAAACTAAGTCTAGAACACTTCCTAGTGAACTATAGGACCTGAAACACAAAATGGTATTAGTTACCATGAGTTTACGGCCGTAAACTCATTGGGCCATAAGCCCATGGGCCGTAAACTCATGTGGTAATTACCATGGGTCGTGAACTCCAAGGTGAAGACCTACAACCCTTAGATGCAACCCTTCTGTACTTATAACACTTGAATCAAAGTGTTTTCCATGTTCTAGGGTGTCTATACTTGCTTAATTAGTTGTTTAATCACTAATTGTAAGCATATATGTGTCATTATATGTTAAATAGGATCCGTGTGTGCTCAAGTCTTCACTTGACACTTAGCATCCTTTACCGATCTTACATTCGCATCACTCACTACAGGTGAGTTCATACCCCTTAATCTATCTTTTAAATGATTTTAAATGCTTTTATGGGGGGGAATACAAGTAGAAAACATGTTAGTTATGTAATCAGTCACATGTGATTTATAACTATGTTTCAAACAAAGGATTTCATACACTTCAAACTGTGTTTCAAATCAAGGATTTCTTATACTTTCAAACTATTTTATCAATCAAACTGCTTTTAAATCGTTTTATAAATTGACATCAAGTCATCAATATTTATTATTAAACTCTTCAAATGTTTTTCAAAACTTCTTTTTAAACTTATATATTGTCAAATGCATGTCTATATATGTATAGTTATATAAGTAATGTTTAAAGGACTTAGGACTGATAACTCGCTTTATTTCCTTTTCCTTGTTTGGATGTGGCCTGAGAGTATCGGTTATTGGTCCGAATGTCGTTTAAATATCAGTTATATATTATGTATACATATGTAGATATAAAAATACTATCAATAAGTTTAGTACCTTTGGGTAGCAAAGGCATACCTCCATTCATTCAAACTACAAAAATTACTAGTAAACTATAATAGGTATAGTTTAGGAGAATACTATCATATACAAATACTATAACAGAGAATACTATAACAGAGAATACTATAACAGAGAATACTATAACAAGGAATACTAGACAGAGAATACTATAACAGAGAATACTATACAAAGGATACTATACCGAGAATACTACACATAAAATACTATTACTATAACAAGTATACCATAACAAGATTTAGACATAACATAATGTGAGATACTACTTCATGACACATGGACCATTTCATTATGTCACGTTTTGTAACCAGAATCTCCTGGAGGGAGAGCGTGAGTTTGCGTATAGATCTATACTGGATTGACTATCCTACACCTTGCTGTTTGTTACAGTGGGACTTGCAAGTCTACGGGTGCCAAATGTCATTTCTTCCGACGTCTTTCATCGTCGTGTTATAGTCGGTTTAGTATGGTAACAACCTCATCACGTTTTACCTTATATAAGCCTTTTTTGGTCTATGGTAGTTATTACTTCAGTAGTTAATACAAATAACACTGCAGTACACATACATTTTCCCATTATATTCAAATTGTGATCTTCTCACATAAAGGGTAATATAAAACTATATTTTTGTAATGATAGTCATATGTGGGAAAAGCTTCCACTTTTACAAAGAAACAAGCATACAAAACAGTCAGGTCTTGGTAGAAAAATACTTTTTATACTAGTAGAAAATATAAGATTTTCTAGGAGTTTTCAAACATATACAAACATTTACATTGAACATTTACAAACATTTCCATCAAACTTATACAAACATTGACATTAAATACTTATGATCTCACCAGCTTAAATGCTGATCAACTCTTTCAAAATAACTTGTATTCCCAGGTCATCAGTAGACAGGTACAGTCGACCAGGTTTTGAGAAGACGGAGCATGTTCAAGACTCGTCTTTTATTTTGATTCATATTTGGTGTCTTATTACAATGAAAGAACACACATGTATGAAATTGTACTATTAATGCAATGGATGATGTTGTTGCTTATTTACTACTTTGCATTGTTATGATACTGTACATGACGTCCTCCGCCCCAGAACGTTTCCGCCGTTCCTGGTTTTGGGGTGTGACAGATTGGTATCAGAGCATTGTTTATAATGAATCGAGTATATCAACACGTAAAAGATATACAAACTATAAACACATAGGGATTAAAATACTCTAACCAAGAGTTTATACTTTTAAGTACTAAAATACTTAACTAAAAGTATACATAATTACATACCTACATACTTACTATAGAACAGTGTCATACTAGAACATAACAAAAGTATTTAATTGTTGGACACAACAGTCAAACCTTGGCAGTTATGTAATCGTATCTGGGATAAATATAGCCTGATCAACTATATTTATTTGGGATACGGTGAATGTGTGTCGGGGAGCGATTGGGGTGCTGCAACAAACCTAAAACTTACCAAATTATACATCTTCATATACAGAAGAACATGAGAACAAAACATAAATTAAAATATTATAGGAGTGTTTCTTATAAAAACTATCCATTCAAAGAACAAACTTATTAGGATTAGCAGTAAGTTTTTCTTATAAAAACTTTTTAATTGTTTATCGCTTTATTTAAGAATTGTTAGATTAATCTCTTACCCTCTTTTCTCGTCTAGATAAATAGCTGAATTCCACCTCCGCGACGACCCTTAGTTTCCCGACCAAGAGAATGGAGGAGGGCTGAACGCAGAACCAGAAGCAGAACCTGAACTTCCCCTAGATAATGATCTGACAGAAGATTTTCCAGAGGACCTTGATCCTGAGCCAGAAGTTGAGAATCGACCCCCAGTGGTTCCAATACCAAATCCTAACCCTCGTCCGACTTTTCAAGGCCCGACGCCTCCGTGGGTGGAAAGCTTGGAAACATGGAGCCAAGAGCAGAATCAACCCATGCCATTCAATGGTGACGAAATCTTTTATGAGCTGAGCGAAGGAGGCTCAGCAGACAAGGTCTTGCCAATCCTGGTCCGCAGAGTTGCCCGAAACGAAATACAGGGCAGGACAGCTCTTCATCAAATCACGGAAGTTATTGCCAATGCGAGAATGCATACCATCCGCACCATTTATCTTGAAGATGCTCGTGAGAGGTTTAGGAGAGACCACGAGGCCCTGCAACAAGAGCTAGCTGAAACTCGAGCTGAAGTCATAGAGCTCCGAGTACGCCAAAGGGTGTACGAAAGACACCTGCTCGATTTGGAGCGTCAGCTGGCTGAACTAAGGGCTCACCCGAGGGATAACCGTCACCAGTAGGAGATATTCTACCTTTCTTTCTTGGTTTAAGGAATAGTCTTCCTATCTATGCTCCAAGTAGCACTTTTCTATGTAGCCATCCCTGTACTGAAAGCACTTTTTAGTTAGACCTTTATGCTGTTAAAACTTTTCTACTTCGAATATGATGTAAGACCTACTCCAAGGTCAATTTTTTCCCAAACTTATTACATCTTAAGTATCAATGATATTGACAGTCGGCTAATTTCTGTGACAATCCTTGTTCAAATACTTTCATTCTACTATCGTTAGAATTCTATCTAAACCTCACTTTCGTCAAATTATTGAGCTGTGGTAAATTAGCTCAAGGATAACTTCCAATTCTAGTCGAAGGTTGGATCATGTTATCCACCAACAATGATAGCCTAGTTCGAACTAACAATCGTCTAATGACATTCTACGAACTTACTTCAACTCTTTACCAGTAGTGCGTCATAGGGATGTAGGTCAAACCGCCGAGAACAGTTTAACAAAACGAAAACTTTACCTTTACATGAATGATTAGAATACACCTGGGGCCGACCCTAATCGCTCACGAACTCATTTTCTTATCGTATAACAGAATCATGTCATCATCCAGAAATAGTCAGCCAAGCGGCGTAACCCCGATCCTGCATATGGACGCCGCTACCTTCCAAGCCGCGGTAACAGCTGCCCTAGCAGCTGTCCTTGCACACTTCAATGCTGGTAACGCAATCGAGACTGTAAAAGGTGTTGACAGTTCAAATTGTTGTAACAATCCAGGAAATCAACAAATGATAACTGTTACAAACACCCAAAGCCACAAATCTGAGAATAAGAAACGAAAGCGTCAAGCCCAAAAGGAGCGCAAGCGATCTCAAAGACTTGCCATGCAACAACAACAAGTGGCGACCCCTGCCACTTCAACACCGCTCAGACCATACGAGGGAACACTCCCGAAGTGTGACAAGTGTAATTTTCATCATCACGGAGTTTTCCGTGATTTGCAATCCAACAATTGCAACCGAATGGGGCACACTACTCATGTCTGTAGAGCGCCAGCGCGAACCATCTCCCAAGCCACTAACATCAGAGTCAGCCCGACTTGCTATGGTTGCGGTGAAACCGGACACTATAAAAGGAATTGTCCAAAAGAGAGGAACAACGAAAGCGCTCGTGTCCACATAACTCCGACCCGACACATCACTTCCACCACCGATGCTGGTGCAAGCCAGATTTGTCATTTATGCGGTGAGATAGGACATCTCAAGAAGGATTGTCTAATAACGAAGAACTTTGGCGCAGACGGGAAGATACTAAGGATCACTGCTGAAGGAGAGACTACTCCGGACCCACATTGAAATTCTAGGGCGTTTTGGTATAGTAGACTTATAAACTGTTAAAAACTAGTGCAACTCGAGTCTTATCTTTTTGCGAGATCCCGTCAGTCAAGGGACTCCCGTGCTGCGTGTACTTGCTTTTGTAGTATACCTTGTTCGCAGCAGTAGTCTTGTAAGATAAAACTAAAGTACTGAGACTCTGTCAAAACTGCACCATTATGTTTTTGTAACACCTTTATGATCTAGTCTAACGCCTTTTATTCCGAGTAGTCCGACATTATCATGTAACATGAGTCAAATCGATCCGCACAATGCCAGTCTCGTGCGAAAATTCTTTTCCCCGTAATCGCATTTCTAGCGAAGCCGTTATTCCAGAACTCCGAGATACTCATGCGAAGAGTATCTTATGTTTCGTATCCTTCCCGAAGAAACCTCCCCGGAATACCACTCGTACAGTACGTCAAGTTCAATCTGAAGACCCATACGGTTAATCTATCTCTGAGGAATGTATACGCAAGGGTGGTATATAATCAAGGTTCTAGAGGCTTAGAATTGATGATTCCGCTTTAACTTCTTTTCCTTGTTTGGATGTGAGCTTAGAGAAGAATCATTTATCCGACGACCTTTTCAATATTAATTATATACGATTCGTATACGCGAAGCTGTGATTGATGAACCAAATATGACTTCTAATATGAACTTCAGGACGGAGACTGCTCAAGACTACGAGTGATCGCACTGCTATGCGGATAAACTTAGGAGCCAAACAAACGCCTTTCCCGCCGATCAAGACAAGGGATTCAAATAGAACAGAAGTACCTATCCTTTTTCCTTACTTCATGAGTAATCGTACTTTCTTTTGGATCTTTCTGACATCTTTCCACAAGAACTTCCAGGATTACCTCCTCAACGTCAAAGTCGAGTTCAGAATCGACTTAATTCCAGGGGCTACCCCAGTAGCCAAATCGCCCTATCGTCTAGCACTGGCAGAGATGCAAGAACTTTCCAGTCAGCTTAACGAACTTCTCAGAAAGGGATTCATTAGGCCAAGCTTCTCACCATGGGGAGCACCGGTCTTGTTCAAAAAGGAGAAAGACGGATCGTTTCGTATATGCATCGACTGCAGGGAGCTGAACAAACTTACCGTCAAGAATCTATATCCGCTACCACGCATTGACGACTTATTTGATCAACTTCAAGGATCAAACTACTTCTCGAAGATAGATCTAAGATCCAGGTATCACCAATTACGAGTGTTAGAGGAGGATGTCCCCAAGACAGCCTTCCGAAGTCGTTATGGACACTACGAGTTTGTAGTAATGCCGTTCGGATTAACCAACGCACCAGCTGTATTCATGGATCTAATGAATAGGGTGTGCTGTCCTTACTTGGATGAGTTTGTTATCGTCTTCATCGATGACATACTTATCTACTCCCGAAGTAAGGAGGAACATAGTCAACATCTACGGAAAGTCTTAGAAACATTACGATCAACGAAGCTCTATGCGAAGTTCTCTAAGTGCGAGTTTTGGATTCGAAGAGTTGAATTCTTGGGCCACAGTGTTAGCGAGAAGGGAATACACGTGGACCCTTCCAAAATCAAAGCCATTTAGAACTGGTCAGCACCGAAGACACCTACGAAAATTCGTCAATTTCTAGGTCTCGCTGGCTACTATCGCAGGTTCATACAGAAGTTCTCAAGCATCGCGAAGCCGCTTACTACACTGACCCAGAAAGGCGTGGCCTTTGATTGCGAAGAGAAATAAGAGAAGGCGTTCCAAACACTGAAACAAGCCTTATGTACCGCACCAATACTATCCCTCCCATAAGGAATAGAAGACTTCGTGGTCTACTGCGATGCATCCAATCAAGGACTCGGTTGTATTTTGATGCAACGAGGTAAGGTCATTGCTTATGCCTTCCGTCAACTTTAGACACTCGAAGCCAACTATACAACACACGATCTGGAGTTAGGGGCAGTGGAAATTGCTCCGAAGGTCTGAAGATCATTCGGGAAACGACAGTGAAGGTCGTTCAGACTCGTGAACGATTGAAAGCCTCTAGAGACCAACAGAAATGCTACGCTGACAAGAGAAGGAAACCTTTGGAAGTCCAGGTGGGAGACCGCATTCTTTCGAAAGTCTCACCCTGGAAGGGCTTGATACGCTTCGGAAAGCGTGGAAAGCTAAATCCAAGATACGTAGGGCCTTTCGAGATTCTTGCTAGAATCGGCCCTGTAGCTTACAAACTCAACCTACCTCGTGAACTCAATAACATACATTCTACTTTCCACGTCTCGAACTTGAAAAAGTGCCTATCCGACGATACTCTTGTTATCCCACTCGATGAGATCGAGATCAACGAGAGCCTCAACTTCGTGGAAGAACCTATGGAGATCATGGACCGAGAGGTCAAGCAAACGAAACAAATCCGTATCCCGATAGTGAAGGTTCGCTGGAACGCCAAGCGAGGACCTGAATTCACTTGGGAGCGCTAGGATCAAATGAAATTGAAATATCCTCATCTTTTTACTTAGTTATTTGTAAGTACTTAATTGCTTAAACTCTAATTTCGGGACGAAATTATCTCTAACGGGGGGATGATGTGACAACTCGAAATTTCTATCTTGTACAAACCCTACATTTCAATCAAAGTCCAACTTGCTTCGGCTAACTTTTAGCACTGTGTTGAGTCTGTTTGAGCATTCTGAGCTTAGTACATCAAAGGATCAAATACTAGAATGGGTCAACAAAAGTTCCAAACCACCAATCATGCTTTAAACCCTCAAATGAGGAGTTTACGACCATGAGACCATGGGTTTACGGCCGTAAACTCATGGTGGCCATAAACTCCATGCATATATATGAAATCTTGGCCATTTTCATTCATTATCACACTTTCAAGCCTAGAACTCGGGTTTACTCTCAAGTATCATCAAGAACTTTCATTCCAATCTTCAATCTAGTAAGTAATCTTTCCATTTTCAACTTGATATCCTTCCATATCTAGTGAATACACATGATTTCATCCATGAAAACTCTTCTTTGGTTAGATCTTCAAGTGTTCTTCATTTCACCAAGAACACCAAGAACACACACTAGTGTTCTTGAGCCTTAAACACCCTAACAAGCTTCTACATTGTAAGTACTCTTGTCTTAGCTTGGTATATACTTGAATCCCTTAGTTTACACCTAGAAAACATCAAGAAAACAAGATCAAAAGGAGTTTACGGCCAAGGCAATCTCCTTGGGCCGTAAACCCTAGTTCTTGGGTGCAAAGTTGCCACAACACTTTCTTAAGCCATGAAACTAAGTCTAGAACACTTCCTAGTGAACTATAGGACCTTAAACACAAAATGGTATTAGTTACCATGAGTTTACGGCCGTAAACTCATTGGGACATAAGCCCATGGGTCGTAAACTCATGTGGTAATTACCATGGGCCGTGAACTCCAAGGTAAAGCCCTACAACCCTTAGATGCAACCCTTTTGTACTTATAACACTTGAATCAAAGTGTTTTCCATGTTCTAGGGTGTCTATACTTTCTTAATTAGTTGTTTAATCACTAATTGTAAGCATATATGTGTCATTATATGTTAAATAGGATCCGTGTGTGCTCAAGTCTTCACTTGACACTTAGCATCCTTTACCGATCTTACATTCGCATAACTCACTACAAGTGAGTTCATACCCCTTAATCTATCTTTTAAATGATTTTAAATGCTTTTATGGGGGGGGGGGATACAAGTAGAAAACATGTTAGTTATATAATCAATCACATGTGATTTATAACTATGTTTCAAACAAAGGATTTCATACACTTCAAACTGTGTTTCAAATCAAGGATTTCTTATACTTTCAAACTGTTTTATTAATCAAAGTGCTTTTAAATCGTTTTATAAATTGACATCAAGTAATCAATATTTATTATTAAACTCTTCAAATGTTTTACAAAACTTCTTTTTAAACTTATATATTGTCAAATGCATGTCTATATATGTATAGTTATATAAGTAATGTTTAAAGGACTTAGGACTGATAACTCGCTTTATTTCCTTTTCCTTGTTTGGATGTGGCCTGAGAGTATCGGTTATTAGTCCGAATGTCGTTTAAATATCAGTTATATATTATGTATACATATGTAGATATAAAAATACTATCAATCAGTTCGGTACCTTTGGGTAGCAAAGGCATACCTCCATTCATTCAAACTACAGAAATTACTAGTAAACTATAATAGGTATAGTTTAGGAGAATACTATCATATACAAATACTATAACAGAGAATACTATAACAGAGAATACTATAACAAAGAATACTAGACAGAGAATACTATACAAAGGATACTATACCGAGAATACTATACGTAGAATACTATTACTATAACAAGTATACCATAACAAGATTTAGAGATAACATAATGTGAGATACTACTTCATGACACATCGACCATTTCGTTATGTCACGTTTTGTAACCAGAATCTCTTGGAGGGAGAGCATGAGTTTGCGTATAGATCTATACTGGATTGACTATCCTACACCTTGTTGTTCGTTACAGTGGGACTTGCAAGTCTACGGGTGCCAAATGTCATTTCTTGCAACGTCATTCATCGTCGTGTTATAGTCGGTTTAGTATGGTAACAACCTCATCACATTTTACCTTATATAAGCCTTTTTGGTCTAAGGTAGTTATTACTTCAGTAGTTAATACAAATAACACTGCATTACACATACATTTTCCCATTATATTCAAATTGTGATCTTCTCACATAAAGGGTAATATAAAACTATATTTTGGTAATGATAGTCATATTTGGGAAAAGCTTCCACTTTTACAAAGAAACAAGCATACAAAATAGTCGGGTCTTGGTAGAAGACTACTTTTTATACTAGTAGAAAATATTGGATTTTCTAGGAGTTTTCAAACATATACAAACATTTACATTGAACATTTACAAACATTTCTATCAAACTTATACAAACATTGACACTAAATACTTATGAACTCACCAACTTAAATGCTTATCAACTCTTTCAAAATAACTTGTATTCTCAGGTCATCAGTAGACAGGTATAGTTGACCAGGTTTTGAGAAGACGGAGCATGTTCAAGACTCGTCTTTTATTTTGATTCATTTTTGGTGTCTTATTACAATGAAAGAACACACATGTATGAAATTATACTATTAATGCAATGGATGATGTTGTTGCTTATTTACTACTTTGCATTGTTATGATACTGTACATGACGTCCTCCGCCCCAGAACGTTTCCGCCGTTCCTGGTTTTGGGGTGTGACAGAAACCTAAATAAAGTATATAATGTAATGCCCGTGTTTCTAGGCTAGGCATTTATATTGACATTATAGTCTACGTTAACCTTTGTAACTCATTTTGAAGAAATGAAAAGGAATTATGTGAATATTATGTGAATTATGTGTTTTATGCTTAATTATTAGAGTTTAATTAATTAAGAATAAAAATGAGCGTCAAAAATTAAATTTTAGATAAAGCCGATATCTATTAAGAAACTTGTAGTGGGCGTGACAAGGATTACGGATATATAAAGAATGCCGAAATCCGAGTTATAACGAAGAAGTTATGACCTGTCGAAGTTTCGCGACAAACCGGCACGGGGCCGAATGTCGTAAAAACTGAGTTTTCGATAGACTACTTTTTGGCCTTAGTGATCTAAACGAAACTCGTAGTGTTCGTTAAACCGAGAGTAAGTATAAAAATAACACCCAAATCTGACTTCGTATGAGGAAGCTATGATTTTTCGAAGTTTCAGCTTAGCAGTTGACAGCTAAAAACTCGAATTTCAGATCGAGTGATTTTTAGCCGACACGACCTAAACGAGTATCGAAGGTCTCGTAGATAGTAGTACAACGGTAAAAAGTCTGACGAAAACGGACGTCGGATGAAGAAGTTATGAATTTTTAACGGATTTCCTGTCTCAGTCTGTTAAAAATAATAATATAAAAATTAAAATCAAAATTAGCCGACGAAGTCTAAACGAAAGTTGTAGAGCGTAATTTTACCTACGGGTGCATATAAAGAACGTCAAAAACGGAGCTCGTATGCGAAAGTTATGGATTTTAGAAGTTTTTGCACAAAAATCGAAAAAATTCGCATAGTCACGTTTTTGCCACGTCACCCTCGCTTAGATTGTGCCACATGTCCGAAATTGGTGAGTCATGCGAGCCACGTGTACGAGCTGCTGAGTCATCCGATCTCGTGAGCTGATGCTAAGTGGTCCACTAGGAGTCCGACGCGTGCCCTAGTCCTCGTGTCCGAGTCTCGCAGAAGGAGGCCACGTCCGAAGTCTCGGACTAGACCTCAGTCCAATCAGCAGCTGCCACCGAGACCTTCGCACATGCGAGCCATGTGCTGCGCACCCTCGCCCTGCTGCCGCGTGTCCTCGCCTGATGACTCCCCTTTCTAAGACCGACTTCGGACCCCTATAAATAGAAGGGTCATGCGAGCCTTCTCGGATACTTTTGGGAAATTGTCACTTTTAGCCCCTTTTTCCATATTTTCTTCATCTTAGCATCCCCCAAAGCCCCGATATCGATTATAACCCCCGGAATACGCCACGAAGCGCCCGAGAAGCCCGGAAAATTTATCTTTTCGGTTTCGAAGCCCGACCCTCGCAGAGCCCGGTTTCTGAATAAAACTCCCGGTTTTATTAGAAACGATCGTTTTTAGGAAACGAATTGTTGCCCGATTTTCATTAAATCAAGTGAGTGTATAGTCACTTTCATTTTACACATAGATATGAAGTATTTACCTTATAATACATGTTATGTGTAAATATATTAATTATTTATTTGAGGTGACTGTTGAGTTGATGTTTTATATATGTTTTAAACTGTATAAGTATTTTTATCTACAAATATGTTGGGTAGAACATGGGTAGATAGTTGGTGTGATGAAATAAAGTGATGAGAGGCCTCGTTGTGATTTGTGATTCAGTCATCTAGCGGAGTTTGGATGACGACCACAGACTTTCTAGACAGTCCAGTGGGAAACACTAGCAGGCCCGCAACGTGTAGGTGTTAATGAACTTGGGTGTTTATTCGCTGTACTTCAATCCCCCTCATGGTTGCCTTTAGGACATGTATGGCTGAGGAAACCCCTTAGCAGTAGTGTCCATCCCGATGATATTCTTTAGGCTAGGTCCCTTGTGAAAAGTGTTTAGGGACGTAAAGTGAGGATAACGGGAACAGGTAATCAGTGTTATTATTGATTGATGAACTTAATAAGTTTATTATTATTGTGGGTTGAAAACCCTATATGCTCACCAGGCTCCCAAGCCTGACCCACTCAGCTTTTTATGTTACAGGTAGTGGACCCCGAGGATAGTCGGAGGATGACGTGAGATTTTTGGATTATAGGCCAGTAGTTGTAAATAACTGTAGTAAGGCTTATAATGTCTTGTTTATGCTTTTGATCTGTATCGGAACATGACATCCCGAGGTTTTGATATATATATATATATATATATATATATATATATATATATATATATATATATATATATATATATATATATATATATATATATATATATATATATATATATATATATATATATATATATATATATATATATATATATATATATATATGGAAAATATCTTAATGAAGGGTTTTGATAAACTTTTATCATATGTTGTTTGGGGACCAATTCCGCAACATCTTTTGAAAAGATTTCTCTGATTTTATTTTAAAAAGCACAAATTAAATCGGTCTTTTCTGGCCGAGAAATTAGGGGATGTCACAGTTGGTATCAGAGCATTAGTTTAAGCGAACTAAGAAATTGTAGGATTTCTAGACTTAAACTTAGAATGCTAAGTGATGATTCTGAGATGAGTGTCTACCATATTTTAGACATGAGTACTAGTTTATTTTAGGAAAGATGCCTAAAATGCCCTTATGTGCTAAATGCTATGTGTTTGCCATGTGTGCCATTAATTGTTCGGATCTATGGTCTGTTGCCGACCGGATCTGGAAACCTTATGTGTGTAGGATTCTAAGCATATGATTACGAGATTAGAACTAACATGTAAACGTTTCGGAGTGATAAGGGAATTGAAATGTCTAACATGGATAAAGACCTAAATTCGCCTTATTCGGTATATAGATTGTAATGACAAGAACTCGTAATGGAGTTGCAAATGCCAACGGAAACAGGGATCAACAGCCTCAACCTTAAGTAGTTGAGCAAGTACCTGTTGTAGGAGCTGATCGGTCTATATTTATAGCACAATAAATTATACTAAATATGTTGAATTGATGTATAATTGTCCAAGAATGGCACTACTTTGATAAAATGTTGAACATTATGTGCAGGCAACTACTTAGTGCTAAAATGGGCGGAACCCGCAAGAAAAATGGTGTTGAGAAATTTGACGAATCTTCAATGTTTTGATCATATCTCAAGATCTAGAGCTCCAATTGACATGAAAAAATAATTTTCGGAAAGTAGACAAAATTTCCTACAACTTTCATGTTTTGCGTTTTTGCTGATTCTGCCGTTTTCATCACCAAAGGAGGCACAAAAGATGAAGGACGTCCTAGGACGCGTCTAAGACGTCTCCTAGGACGCCTACCCGTTTTAGGCCATTTTCAAGTGCAAATCAAGGATGACAGAAGGCATGTAAAACGCCCTAAAGGACGCCCAGACGTCCTATCTGACGTCTAAGATGCCTACTAGGACGCCGACGCGGAAAACAGCTCCAAAAATCAGTTTTTTAGCACCTATTTAAGGGAGATTAAACCGTAATCGACTTTGGACTTCTTCCCTGTGATTTTCCACAGTTTTGAAGGGTTCCAAACACATTCAAAACTTCTCCAAACACGTTTTTGATCATTAATTTCCAAATCCAAGACGAGAAATCATAAAATTCATTATCATTCAACATTTGAAGATTATTCAACCGACGGATCTACATCAGTTCAATCAAGCTCCAAATTTGATTATTTCATCCCTAAGGTTTCATCGTTCCATAGTTGATTAACCATTAGAATTCATTGATTTTATGATTTCAAGTTGGTTTGTGAATTTTAGCATTAATTCCATTGTTTATATTGAAGTTGTGTGTTTTGTTAATCATATGGAAGGCTAAACCACCTAGGTTACTTCCGGGAACGTTGTAGGATGTTAGGATGAACTCGTTTTGATTATTACTTTTATTCTAGTCAATTTCAGTTATTGTTTCATTCTTAAAGTTATGATTTTTACTTACAGTAATTGGAGTTGGGTTTTCTTTTTGTGTGATATTGCAACTAAGATAGTGTATTGTTAATTCACTAGTCATTCTGAATTCAAGTAGTTTAGGAACTAAGATGACCAATTGCACCCACATACATTATTCCAAATTTGTAGTATTATATATTCAACATTGTAATAGGTAATCGTAAGACACATTATCGCCAAACCACTAGTTGTTCCTAATCCAATTAGACATAGGGAGTAAGACAACTAGTTGGAATAACATATTGTGTGCTCAAAATTATTTGTTGCAAGTTAATCAACCTTAATTATGTCTAGGTAATGAAATTGGAATTTAAGGGAAGAAAAATGTGTAAGTCCAACCATCTAAACAACTGAACCGGAAGTATCTTGTTTTTTTTCTCTTTGATAGTAGTTTGTTTTAGTAGTTTTTGCATTACCATGTTTTTAGCTTTTTCATCAACTTTTAGTTTAAATAATTTCGTGACAATTGCTAGTAGTTTTTCATTAACTATTTTAACACAAAGTTTGACCACAACCTCCTCGTGGATTCGACCCTTACTTACCCTAGCTATCTAGTGTGTGTGAGGTTTATTTTTGACCGAGACAACGACCTCGATCAAAATTTGGCGCCGTTGCCGGGGAGATTGTGCGCTTAAACAATTGTGTTGAAGTAGTCTTTAAGTTTTATTATATTTTGTTTTATTTTTAGTTTAGAATCTTTACTATTTTACTGTTTTTGTTTAGGAACTGTCGTGAATGGAGGAATACATTTATATTAACCACGATATGTGGTGGGGGAGTGGAAATCCAGGTCAAGATCAATACAATAATGATCCATACAATCATTCATATAATGATTATCCATACAATGATCCATATGATGATGATTGTTGGTGGACTGACGAATCGACTCAAAACCAACACCATGAACCATATTATTTCCCGGACGACCAAGAATCAGAAAAATCTTCATTTAGCAAGAAGTTGGATCAAATGTTGGACATGTTGAATGAAACCTTCAACAAGGAGGAAGACAACTCCAAATCAATTTCGGCGATTGAAGATCAACTAGAACGAATAACGAAGCAGCTAAAGCAACAACCACCGAGCAAACCTTCAGGCACTACCCAAGTAAATGAGGTAAGTTTTCTATGCAATGACAACGTTGTGCATAATCCTACACCAACCAAACTTGAGGTTGTAGTGGAGGATGATGTACCTTTAAATGATAATGATACCCAAAGGATGTTCGGAATTAAAGAAGCTGTAATTGAATTTGAAAAGTCTAATGAAGAGTTTCATGAGTTAGAAGAGTCCAAAGTTGGGGAGGGGTTTGTGAAGGCTAATACCACCCCTTACCCAACAATTTTGAAAAAACCCGAAATACAACTTCTTGTTGCAATAGATTCTAAAAAAATTTCCAAATACAAACACACAAATGTAATTATTGATCTTCCCTTTTTGGCAACCATCTATGCTCAGATTAGTTGTCGAGAAGGTGCAACTGATATGATATTTGGAAAACATAATATGAGACTCCTGTTATTTGGACCTACTAATGATCCTCCAATCAGTGGTGAACTATTTGTGATCAATACTATTGATGATTATGTTTATGAGCATACCGCAAATATGCTCTATGACACCACCCACGATTTGGAGAAACCTTTACCTTGTTACAGGTTAATAGAGTTGAATGAGATCGGGTGTCAACAAGTGAAAAAAAATTTATGGACCATGAAACATGATGACATGCTTGCCTACAAATCAAAGATGAAGATGTTTCATGTTACCAAACATCAAGTCAAGAAGTCCATTAATAAAAGTTATGCTTGGCTGTTCAAATTAAGGTTTAAGCGTCATCATGGAAAGATTAAATGCAAAATGGTTTATTTACACAAGGTCAAAGAATGCATTCCACATGATCTGATTCCTCAAAGTAAGGTGAGTGACCTCATGGTTGGCTTTCAAGGAAGTCAACTAACATATGATCCTCCATAGACATCGGTCGAGGTAACCTGTCCCGCTAATGACATTAAACTTGGCAATTTTGGAACTTTGTGGGTAAGTTCACTGCAAACCCTCACGAGACTTCACTCGTCCACTAGGGGTAACCAGGGGTTTAAAAGGCTTGTTGCACGTGCCAAGTGCAATCGTGGACCCCGGCGATATTGAGGGCTAGATAGTGTAGTTTATTTTTATTTGACTTGATTTTTGTGCTTGTAGTTGTTTTTTTTTTATTTTAGGAATTCATCTTTTGATGCATCGGGGACGATGCAAGACTTAAAGTTGGGGAGGGGGTGTTCACAAGAAAAAGATGGAGGATTGAAGAAAAAGTGATTTTTTTTTAAATCATAATTATTCGATGTTTATTCGGGCATAACGAAACATTATTTTCAAATATCTCCACCTAGTGAAGTTTTTTGGAAATCAAAACCGCCTCTACTATCAGTACCATCAGGTGTGTCGTCCTCCATATTTTTAATTTATTTTACATTAACTTTGATGAATTTTTTTTGGATAATCAACTTAGGATGAATGTACTGCTATCTTAAACTCTATATGTTTAATTATCTTATCCTGAAGTTGGTCACTATGAAATATGTGATGAGTTAGTAGCTTCTCTATATCTCGAATGTAACTCATCAAGATGGAAAATGAAAGGAGTTTCGTACATCGAGTCATAATATCTATTTAATATTGATATTGTGGGCTGCTCAGCTGGTTTGGAAATATTTATATTTATTTAAAAAGTGTTATGTGAAATACCCAAGTGTTTGAAAAATGAAGGTTTTTGGCTCGAGCCTACGATCTTTCAATTGAGGACCCAACCGAACAATATGTGTCATCACGCTCTGAGTACTTGGTGTTACTTACTTCTGTGCCTTTGCGGTTAGGAGGGGACTATTATTGTTTTCATACAAGCAAAAAGCATCATAAGACATTGAATAACTTCCAAGTATATATAATCAAGCTCAAGTCAAATACAAAGATGATCAAATCCGATGAAGCCATCAAAGAACTTATGGAATGCACAATCAAGATAAATATGAAGCAAAATTCAAGTTGAAGACATTGTGTGAAACAATATGTGACCCCTCGATAGTGGGAGTGTATGGGTTGGTCCATTAAGTGTTACCGACCGTGCTAACTATGTTAGTGAATCTTGAAAAAGGGACTTTGACAATGAGTTCAACTGATTACACATGAGGTTGATTATTGGAAAGGGTTCAAAAAGTGAAGGGTTTCAAACAACAAAGTAAAATAAGCATAACATGTGTTTTGAGTTTAAAAGTCCGGATAAGAAACTAATAATCCCCGAAATCAATATATTGTGCTTATTGAAAGTATTGTGATAAAAAGTACGGAATTCGTGATTCCATTGAGTTTTTCTTAGGATTAGAGAGTAAGCCTACACTGATTATTTCAGGCCAATCTCGGGACGAGTTTGGAATAAAGTTGGGGAGGTTTGATCGGTCTATATTTATAGCACAATAAATTATACTAAATATGTTGAATTGATGTATAATTGTCCAAGAATGTCACTACTTTGATAAAATGTTGAACATTATGTGTAGGCAACTACTTAGTGCTAAAGTGGGCGGAACCCGCAAGAAAAACGAGCAAAAGGAAGCTAACGAGCATGGGAGACGAATTGCTAAAAGAATGAAGAAAAATGGTGCTGAGAAATTTGACCAATCTTCAATGTTTTGATCATATCTCAATATCTAGAGCTCCGATTGACATGAACGAATAATTTTCGGAAAGTAGACAAAATTTCCTACAACTTTCATGTTTTGCGTTTTTGCTGATTCTGCCGTTTTCATCACCGAAAGAGGCACAAAAGATGAAGGACGTCCTAGGACGTGTCTAAGACGTCTCCTAGGACGCCTACCCGTTTTAGGCCATTTTCAAGTGCAAATCATGGACGAAAGAAGGCATGTAAAACGCCCTGAAGGACGCCCAGGCGTCCTATCTAACGTCTAAGACGCCTACTAGGACGTCGACGCGGAAAACAGCTCCGAAAATCAGTTTTTAGCACCTATTTAAGGGAGATTAAACCCTAGTCGACTTTGGACTTCTTCCCTCCGATTTTCCATAGTTTTGAAGGGTTCCAAACACATTCACAGCTTCTCCAAACACGTTTTTGATCATTAATTTCCAAATCCAAGACGAGAAATCATAAAATTCATTATCATTCAACATTTGAAGATTATTCAACCGACGGATCTACATCAGTTCAATCAAGCTCCAAATTTGATTATTTCATCCCTAAGGTTTCATCGTTCCATAGAGTATTGATCATTAGAATTCATTGATTTTATGATTTCAAGTTGGTTTGTGAATTTTAGCATTAATTCCATTGTTTATATTGAAGTTGTGTGTTTTGTTAATCATATGGAAGGCTAAACCACCTAGGTTATTTCCGGGAACGTTGTAGGATGTTAGGATGAACTCGTTTTGATTATTACTTTTATTCTAGTCAATTTCAGTTATTGTTTCATTCTTAAAGTTATGATTTTTACTTATAGTAATTGGAGTTGGGTTTTTTTATTGTGTGATATTGCAACTAAGATAGTGTATTGTTAATTCACTAGTCATTCTGAATTCAAGTAGTTTAGGAACTAAGCTGACCAGTTGAACCCACATACATTATTCCAAATTTGTAGTATTATATATTCAACATTGTAACAGGTAATCGTAAGACGCATTATCGCCATACCACTAGTTGTTCCTAATCCAATTAGACATAGGGAGTAAGACAACTAGTTGGAATAACATATTGTGTGCTCAAAATTATTTGTTGCAAGTTAATCAACCTTAATTATGTCTAGGTAATTAAATTGGAATTTAAGGGAAGAAAAACGTGTAAGTCCTACCATCTAAACAACTGAACCAGAAATATCTTGTTTTTTTTTTCTCTTTGATAGTAGTTTGTTTTAGTAGTTTTTGCATTACCATGTTTTTAGCTTTTTCATCAACTTTTAGTTTAAATTATTTCTTCACAATTGCTAGTAGTTTTTCATTAACTATTTTAACACAAAGTTTGACCACAACCTCCTCGTGGATTCGACCCTTACTTACCCTAGCTATCTAGTGTGTGTGAGGTTTATTTTTGATCGAGACAACGACCTCGATCAGGAGCTGCACCTGAGCCAATGACTATGGCTGGGGTACAAGCAATGATACAGACGATGCTGGATCGCCAAATGGAGGAGACGAGGTAATTACTACAACAGAATAGGGAAGAGACTACGATACCTGTTGAACAGCCCGTATTGAATGAAGGGCAATCAGTAGGAGGGAACTATAGTGGGACTCTTGGTCAAGCCAACCCACTGATAGTTAGACAAAACAACCATGATGGAGGAGTTGATGGATGCGGGTGCAAATACAAAGATTTCATGGCATCTAAACCACCGTGTCTATCTGGGAGTCCGACACCGGTGGAAGTCATGAATTGGATCTCATAAATGGAGACGGTGTTTGAAAGCTGTGAGTGCAGCAACAAACAAAAGACCGCACTTGCAATTCCTCTGTTAAAATCTGGTGTACTGAGCTGTTGGAAGTTACTAGCTGATTCCATGCCCAAGGGAGAAGCTAGCAAGATGTATTGGGAAGACTTTGTGGTACAGCTGAAACTGCAGTACTGCTCTGAGCAGGATCTTCTGGAAATTAATAATGAGTTCCAGAATTTAAAGAAGGGAAAGATGAGCGTTACTGAATACGCTACTAGTTTTACTGAAAAGATGAAGCTTGTTCCTTACCTAGTTCCAACTGAACTCTCTAGGGTTAACAAGTTTGCCCTCGGATTACCAGCAGACTTTGGTCCGATGGTTAAACAAGCAACCACCTTGAAAGCCGCCATATGTGCTGCTAAGAATGTTGAGGTTCAGATCAGAGAGAAGGGTCTGGAGAGGGCAGAAGTTGGTGAAAAGAGAAAATTTGAAGGAACTTCAGGTTCCAATAAGAAAAGCAAATTTTCTAAGTCTAAGAAGTTTGGAGGACGAGGAGGTGAAGTGAAATGGTGTGAGAAGTGCAAGAAAAAGCCCTCTGGGAAATGTAGCGAGGAGGTGACTTGCTACAAATGTGGAAAGACTGGGCATTATGCCAATGTGTGTCCGTCCGACAAGAGGGTATGTTTTGAGTGCCATGAAGAAGGGCATGTTTTTAAAGATTGTCCAAAGAGGAAGGATGCAGCAAAGCCCAATCTACCACCAAAGCCGAAGGCGAGAGCCTTTCAGATGACCCTTGAAGCTGCAAAAGAAGAAGTCGATGTCGCTTCAGGTACCTTTCTCGTAAACGAATTGCCTGCCCAAATTTTGTTTGATTCTGGAGCCAATTACTCCTTTATATCGCATGAATTTGGTAGAAAACTAGCTTTGCCTGTAGATAGACTAGTTAATGCCTTATTAGTCGAGATTGCTAGTGGCAAGTTTGTACCTGTTAGCCATCGTATGAAAAATATCCTCATTGACTTGGATGGGAATAAGTTCCACGAGGAATTATTGGCTATCGAGTTAAATGGATTCGACATAGTTTTAGGAATGGATTGGTTTAGCGCCAATGACGCCGAAATATTGTGTAGGAAGAAAATAGTAAAAGTAAACCCGCCAGGGAGAGAGTCGTTTATGGTGATGGAGACAAACGCAGAGTAAATTCTGGAATCATTTCCCTAATGAAAGCCATAAAGTGTTTGGCCAAGGGGTGTACATCATATTTAGCATTCGTGATCGATGCTAAGAAGGAAAAGAAGGAGGTGCAGGATATTCCGGTGGTGTGGGATTATCCAGAAGTCTTTCCCGAAGATCTTCCCGGATTGCCCCATGATCGAGAAGTGGAGTTTCGTATCGACTTGTTACCAGGAACGACACCGATAGCAAAAGCACCTTATCGATTAGCGCCAACCGAGATGAAAGAACTTATGATACAACTTCAGGAGTTATTGGACAAAGGTTTCATTCGACCTAGTTCATCACCCTGGGGAGCCCCTGTGTTATTTGTAATGAAGAAAGACGGGAGCATGAGAATGTGCATCGATTACAGAGAGCTGAATAAAGCGACGATAAAGAACAAGTACCCATTGCCAAGGATCGATCACCTGTTCGACCAATTGCAAGGTTTGAGCTATTTATCGAAGATCGATCTTAGGTCAGGATACCATCAAATGAAGGTGAGGGAGCAGGATATTGAAAAGATTGCGTTCAGAACAAGATATGGACACTATGAATTTTTGGTTATGTCGTTCGGATTAACCAATGCCCCAACAGCTTTCATGGATTTAATGAACAGGGTTTGTAAACCATACCTTGATAAATCCGTTATAGTATTCATAGACGATATCTTGATCTATTCGAAAAGCAAGCAGGAGCACGAAAAGCATCTGCGTGAAGTGCTAGAAGTTCTGAAAAAGGAGAAACTGTATGCAAAGTTCTCCAAATGTGAATTTTGGATTCAAGAAGTCCAATTTTTAGGTCATGTGGTTAACCAAGAGGAATAATGGTTGACCCAGCAAAGATCGAAGCTGTGATGAAGTGGGAACAACCAAAAAGTCCTACGGAGATTCGAAGCTTTTTAGGATTAGCCGGATATTATCGCCGATTTATCCAAGGCTTTTCTTCGATTGCTACTCCATTAACAACTTTGACCCACAAAGGAGCTACTTATGCTTAGAATGAAAAGCATAAGGAAGCCTTTGAAAAGTTAAAGAAGAGACTGTGTGAAGCTCCGATTCTTTCGTTACCTGAAGGAGTTGATGACTTCGCAGTCTATAGTGATGCCTCTGGAGTTGGGTTAGGATGTGTTCTGACCCAAAGGGATAAAGTGATAGCGTATGCTTCGAGGCAGTTGAAAGAGCATGAAAAGAACTACCCCACTCATGATCTGGAGTTGGCAGCGGTAATATTTGCCTTAAAGATATGGAGGCATTATCTTTATGGTACTAAGTGTAAACTTTTCAACGATCATAAGAGTCTTCAATATCTCTTTAATCAGAAGGAATTGAACATGAGACAGCGGCGCTGGCTGGAGCTACTCAAGGACTATGACTGTGAGATACTTTACCACCCTGGTAAAGCAAATGTTGTTGCTGATGCTCTCAGTCGGAAGGTAAATCTTGAAAAGAGAAGGCCAAGAGCGTTGAGAATTGAAGTTGTCTCGACAATTATGGAAAGTATAAAGAAAGCTCAGGAGGAAGATTTGGAGAAGAATGACCGAAAGGAGGAACGTTTGGGAAAAACGTTGGTGTTTGATACAAACGGCCAGGGATTGAATGTATTCAGAGATAGGATTTGGGTACCTAAGACGGGAGGAGTAAGAGGTCTTCTGATGGAAGAAGCTCACAAAACCAGGTACTCGATTCATCCTGACAGTACGAAAATGTATAGGGATCTAAAACCCTATTACTGGTGGCCGACGATGAAGCTCGATGTTGCTAAGTATGTGACCGAGTGTATAACATGTGCTAGGGTTAAGGCACAACATCAAAAACCGTATGGGAGTTTAGAACCTTTACCTGTACCCATAGGTAAATGGGAGGACATTACCATGGATTTTGTGACTAAACTGCCCAAAACAAGGAACGGTCACGACATGATTTGGGTGGTCGTTGATCGCTTCACTAAGAGTGCACATTTCGTAGCCGCTAACGAGAAATGGTCTATGGATAAACTTGCGAATTCTTACGTGAAGGAAATTGTGAGGCTACACGGTGTTCCGCTAACGATTATATCCGATCGTGACAGCCGTTTTACCTCAAGGTTTTGGAGAAGTCTACAAGAGGAATTGGGTACCAAGTTGTGTTTGAGTACAACTTACCATCCTCAAACCGATGGCCAGAGCGAACGAACGATTCAAACATTGGAGGATATGCTGAGAGCATGTACCCTAGAATTCCAAGGTAATTGCGATGAACACTTACCTCTAGTAGAATTTTCCTATAATAATAGTTTCCACTCGAGCATTAAGATGGCACCTTGTCACGCTTTATATGGGGAGAAGTGTCGAACGCCATCATGCTGGTTGGAAGCTGGGGAAAAGCAGTTTATGGGACCTGAAATAGTCCATCAGACTGCTGAAAAGTTGAAAGTGATAAGGGAAAGGATGTTAGCTGCTCAAGATCGACAAAAGAGTTATGCTGACAAAAAAAGACAACCGATATCCTTCGATGCTGGAGATTCGATTTTACTTAAAGTCTCGCCGTGGAAGGGACTTATAAGATTTGGTAAGAGGGGAAAGTTGAGTCCAAGGTTTATTGGGCCATTTAAAGTTCTTCAGAGGATCGGGAATCAAGCTTACAAGCTAGAATTATCGGAAGAACTGGAGGGTATTCATAATACCTTTCATGTGTGCTATTTGAGAAAGTTCACGGGAGATATGCCCGACATAATTCCCATTTCTGAGTTAAAGTTGGATGAAAACAAGAGGTTGATCGAAGAACCTGAGGCAATCGTTGACCGTAAGACTAAGAAGCTGAGACGCAAGATGGTCGATTTAGTGCTTGTGCGTTGGAAACATACGAATGGGCCAAATCTCACTTGGGAAACGGAGAGTGACATGATGAGTCGCTACCTGCATTTGTTTGCTGATGTGTGATTTCGGGGACAGAATCATCCTAAGGGGGAGAGAATTGTAATGTCCGTGTTTCTAGGCTAGGCATTTATATTGACATTATAGTCTAGGTTAACCTTTGTAACTCATTTTGAAGAAATGAAAAGGAATTATGTGAATGTTATGTGAATTATGTGTTTTATGCTTAATTATTAGGGTTTAATTAATTAAGAATAAAAATGAGCGTCAAAAATTAAATTTTAGATAAAGCCGATATCTATTAAGAAACTTGTAGTGGGCGTGACAAGGATTACGGATATATAAAGAATGCTGAAATCCGAGTTATAACGAAGAAGTTATGACCTGTCGAAGTTTCGCGACAAACCGGCACGGGGTCGAATGTCGTAAAAAGTGAGTTTTCGATAAACTACTTTTTGGCCTTAGTGATCTAAACGAAACTCGTAGTTTTCGTTAAACCGAGAGTAAGTATAAAAAGAACACCCAAATCTGACTTCGTATGAGGAAGTTATGATTTTTCGAAGTTTCAGCTTAGCAGTAGACAATCGAGTGATTTTTAGCCGACACGACCTAAATGAGAATCGAAGGTCTCGTAAATCGTAGCACAACGGTAAAAAGTCTGACGAAAACGAACGTCGGATGAAGAAGTTATGAATTTTTAACGGATTTCCTGTCCCGGCCTGTTAAAAATAATAATATAAAAATTAAAATCAAAATTAGCAGACGAAGTCTAAACGAAAGTTGTAGAGCGTAATTTTACCTAAGCGTACATATAAAGAACGTCAAAAACGGAGCTCGTATACGAAAGTTATGGATTTTAGAAGTTTTTGCACAAAAATCGAGAAAATTCGCATAGTCACGTTTTTGCCACGTCACCCTCGCTTAGATTGTGCCACGTGTCCGAAATTGGTGAGTCACGCGAGCCACGTGTCTGAGCTGCTGAGTCATCCGATCTCGTGAGCTGATCCGAAGTGGTCCACTAGGAGTCCGACGCGTGCCCTAATCCTCGTGTCCGAGTCTCGCAGAAGGAGGCCACGTCCGAAGTCTCGGACTAGACCTCGGTCCAATCAGCAGCTGCGACCGAGACCTTCGCACATGCGAGCCATGTGCTGCGCACCCTCGCCCAGCTGCCGCGTGTCCTCGCCTGATGACTCCCCCTTCTAAGACCGACTTCGGACCCCTATAAATAGAAGGGTCATGCGAGCCTTCTCGGATACTTTTGGGAAATTGTCACTTTTAGCCCCTTTTTCCATATTTTCTTCATCTTAGCATCCCCCAAAGCCCCGGTATCGATTATAACCCCCGGAAACCGCCACGAAGAGCCCGAGAAGCCCAAAAAATTTATCTTTTCGGTTTCGAAGCCCGACCCTCGCAGAGCCCGGTTTCTGAATAAAACTCCCGGTTTTATTAGAAACGATCGTTTTTAGGAAACGAATTGCTGCCCGATTTTCATTAAATCAAGTGAGTGTAAAGTCACTTTCATTGTACACATAGATATGAAGTATTTACCTTATAATACGTGCTATGTATAAATATATTAATTTTTTATTTGAGGTGACTGTTGAGTTGATGTTTTATATACGTTTTAAACTGTATAAGTATTTTTATCTACAAATATGTTGGGTAGAACATGGGTAGATAGTTGGTGTGATGAAATAAAGTGATGAGAGGCCTCGTTGTGATTTGTGATTCAGTCATCTAGCGGAGTTTGGATGACGACCACAGACTTTCTAGACAGTCCAGTGGGAAACACTAGCAGGCCCGCAACCTGTAGGTGTTAATGAACTTGGGTGTTTATTCGCTGTACTCCAATCCCCCTCATGGTTGCCTTTAGGACATGTATGGCTGAGGAAACCCCTTAGCAGTAGTGTCCATCCCGATGATATTATTTAGGCTAAGTCCCTTGTGAAAAGTGTTTAGGGACGTAAAGTGAGGATAACGGGAACGGGTAATCAGTGTTATTATTGATTGATGAACTTAATAAGTTTATTATTATTGTGGGTTGAAAACCCTATATGCTCACCAGGCTCCCAAGCCTGACCCACTCAGCTTTTTATGTTACAGGTAGTGGACCCCGAGCATAGTCGGAGGATGACGTGAGATTTTTGGGTTATAGGCCAGTAGTTGTAAATAACTGTAGTAAGGCTTATAATGTCTTGTTTATGCTTTTGATCTGTATCGGAACATGACATCCCGAGGTTTTGATATATATATGGAAAATATATACCTTCTTAATGAATGGTTTTGATAAACTTTTATCATATGTTGTTTGGGGACCAATTCCGCAACATCTTTTGAAAAGATTTATTTGATTTTATTTTAAAAAGCACAAATTAAATCGGTCTTTTCTGGCCGAGAAATTAGGGGATGTCACATATAAGCAAACCTTAACAGATATAAGTCGTTTTATCTCATTTCCTTAACCTCTACTGTGAGATGATCACCAAATGTTGAAACAACAAGCCCCATAGAAGAAATAGAACATTCCTTAACCTCCTGGAGAAAGAAAATTAAATGTTAAGACAAAGCACACTATCCCAAATTCCCAATAAAAGTTCACAAATAAGTACTAGCCTGGTATTGATCCTGGTTTGTCAATCGTGACAAGATGGCATTATATATTGGATGGACATAAGGTTTGAAATAAAAATCAGAAACCTAAACAAATCAATAAAGTAATATCATAGCACAAAATAGATAGATACAATAGATTTTTGGAATAGATAAAATAGAAAGGGATAAAACCTCAATGTTTGGGCGCACTACTCGTAAAAGTTCCCCGATAATGTTCTGATTCCTTCAGTTTATGCATATCAATTTTTTATTTCTTTCTGTTTTGTAATTGACCTAATTCGACTCGTTTTTTCAACAACAATGAGTTTGGGAAGAAGACAACAGGGAGCAACAATGTTATCCGACTTCAAACACTTTATCACGCTGATAAACAGAAGAAGGATCGATACATACTTGAGTTAATCATCTGGCTTCATCGTTTAACAAGCCTCGTGAGATTCAGAGACAAGGTTCCGAAATACGTTCCTGCTCGATCTCCACCTCCAAAGAGTAACAATGGCGTTGTCGTAGATCCATCTCAATTGCAAAATAGTGGAAAGATTCAGCGCGTTAGATCTCATTGGAATTCGTGATGGCGAAGAGATTGGATGATGGTGCGAGTTTGTTGTGGGAGAAAAGAGGAGCGATGAGTATATTAGGGTTTTTTGGGGTATTTGAGTAAGAGAGAGAAGAACGGTGGAAAGAAGGTAATAACATGGCGGGCCTTTCAAACTTTTCGGAATTTCATTTCCCCAAAAAGAAGTGACCACGCGTTTCATTAAAACAATATAAAGCGACATACTTAGAGGACGCGCATTTTATGTTATGTGCCCTCCGTGTTTTTTTTCAATGTGACACTTATTTTAGGACACGCTATTGCGTATCATAAAACATTGTTTTTAGGGCACACACTATTGCGTATCATAAAACAGCGTGTGTCATGGTTCGCGCGTCGTAAAAGGCTTTTTTCTAGTAGTGCCAAAAGAGTTTCAAGAGAAGAAGAAGATGAGGTTATTATTGTTGAAGCTTCAGTAAGAACAAAAATCAATGCGCAAGGACAAGGTTTGAAAATTCAAACCTTGAGTTAATCTTTAAGATCAATGTCTGCTCTTAATTAATGGTTCCAGTCAAATCTGGTAATACCAGTCAAGACTTGAATGAGATATTCAACAAAGTGTTCAAGTAATAAATGAAGAGAACATTTAGAGTATAATCAATGCAAAAACATTTTAAAGAACAAGAAGAATGTTATGAAAGAAATTTGACTTGAAGGAAAAGTGAAAGTGATGTAAAGAGAATAAATACTATCTTTGGGGTAAAACGTAGGAAGTTCTGATTGATATTAAATGAAGAGACAATCACTCATTTTATAATGAAAGGTTGTACACAGTAGAAACCGAGAAACATTCCTAGGACTGGATAATACACAGTGTTTCACAATCTGTTATCCAAAAGATACACCAGGAAATGTCCTATGAACTGTTACAACACAAATAAGACAAAATACGTTAATTGTTTGAATAGACATCTAATCTCAGAATTGCCTTTCATCTCGGAACGATCTTCATCTCGGAACATCTTCTTATCTCGGACTCATCTATTGACATCAGAACTTGTGTGATTGCTAGAGGTTCACTATTCATGATACAAAAATCTCCCCCTAAGTGAACTTAACAATCGTGTCAGTTTAGTTAGCTTCTTCATTGATAAACACATAGGCTCTGTATAGCCAGTTCCGGACTTCCAGGTACCATTGAAGTTGTCTGACAAATTTTCTCTTCACATGCTCCGGAGCATATGACTTGGGTGCATTATTGACGAACTTTTGAAGAATTCTGGAAGGGACGAGGTGCTTCTCTAAGACTCGAAAGAAATCCTTCTTGTTGGTGTTCTTTTGCACGTTGACATATCCCAGCACTTGTTCATCAATTGGCCCTTCTGCTAGAATCTCAGCTTCAGGCACCTTGTAGTCAATCTTGGCAAAATACTTCTCTGTTTTGAATAAGTGTTCTAGTTCGAAGTCACAGCAATAGAACTTAGCAAGATAATCCTTGAGAAAGTTCATTGAAGCACTATAGGCATAGATGCTCATTTGATCGTTTTGGAGAGTTTGAAGTGAGCAGCAATCGTCAATATGTGGTTTGGGTTGATTGAAGGGAAGTCAGCGTCAGTGATGGCGAGTTGCTTTGATCTTTTCCAAAAGATGTAGAACCGGTGCAGCAAGCAGTTCAAGTCGAATTTGCTCAAGACTTTTCTTTTGAACCCAAAGATCTTGGTGATTCTCTTCGGAGACCACACTTCCTTTTGAGGTTGTGTGTTCATGGAGTAGAAGGTCTTCAGTGTTTCTCTTTCGGTTTTTATGATCGTTTGAGGATGATAATCTGGGCGGAGAGGAGCAAAGTTGATGTAACATCTTGCATAGGTAAAAACTGGAAGATCGAGTTGATTAACATCTTTCATTGGTAGATCGTAATACATGAACGACACAATGTCCAGATCATGAATTATCCCTTCATGAAAAAGAGGGGATAATCCCAACATTGGATTTGGATTGTCTTTAAGAGCTTGGATCTGAATGCTCTCTTCAAGGGCTTGATCTATTTGGGCTTGTGACCATCCTTCTGACTTTTTGAATGTCCGAACAGGGCTGTTGGGTTCCAAGACGGGCTTCTTCCCTTTGTCTTGTTGATGTTGGGCTAAGTCAGAGATGACTTTTTGAATGTTCTCAGTGATTGTGAACTCTGGAGGTGGAGGAATCAGAGGCTCTTCCGGAATATTGTCAGACTTCCGAAGAGGAGAACCTTCCTCTATAGGAACTATTCATGGAGAGGGAATTGGAGGCAGCATCGACTGGGTACCTCGGAATGCATCAACTGTGAGCTTAGTCTTCTCCTTAGCCATTTCACGGCTTCTTTGTAAAACATCAGGCAAGGATGATGGCCATGTAACAACGGACCATATCCTTTGCTCTTCCTCTGAAATAAATTTCGCTGAAAATTTTATCGGAGCTTGAATTCCAACCACAACATTTGTAATGTACTCGACTTCTTCTTCATCATCACCAGAAGGAATACCTGCGGACAAAATTTGAACATCATCATCATCAGATTCATATCGAAGATTAAACTCCGAGGAAGACTTCCAAGAAATGGTATGACCCTTTCTGCTTTGATCTTCTCCCCCCCTTGCATCGGATGGCCCGACTTCCGAGGCAAGTCTGGCAGCATCTCAGAAATCAGAGAGTTTCTCGAACACCTTCTGGAAGCTTGTGTTCATTTGCTTTGTGAGGGCATCATAAGCTTCGGTTGTAGGAGCTTTGAGCTTTCAAGTGGTTGAACAGGGAGGCAAGGATAGAGAGCATCTCATCAAACTTGTTGTTTGGAACGTCCACTATGTTCCAACAAGCTCAGAGGAGTTTAAGGATAACCTATTACATGATGAGATTCATTTCATCTTTCTTCTTGATGTCTTTTTCCAGCCTCTGAATTTGCTTCTCATGCCAGACATGGGTTTGCTTGATCAACTCGTTTGTGGCGCAGATCATGTCATCATGAACCTTGAGCATAGTTGTGATTGTGTCAAGGTAGTGATCCAGACTTGAGTTATATTTTGCTCAACCTCCTCAATAGTGTGTTTGAGTCGGAGGCAGATGAGTTGATCCAACCTTTCGGCCCTTTTTGCATCCGAGGGCCCATGTTTCTTTACTTCGGACAAGGAGTGGAGGATGGAATCAAGCTTTGCAACTGACTTGTCTAGGGACTCCACTTTTGGAAGGAGCAGGAATGTTTGCAGTGGCTGTTTGATTTTCCTTAGGAGGATTCGTTTATGTTTCACCTCCAAGTGTGTGATAGACTTGGTCATCAACTTGGATTTCTTCATCAACAGGCTCTGATGAAGATGATGAGAGTCCGAAGTTATAGACGGGCCTTGATGATGATGGCTTCTGCAGAGTGTGAAATGAAGAGAAGACTGGAGGAGCAGTAATGGAGACACTGTCGTCATCAAACATGAATTCAGTCGAGTGCTCTTCATCAGGATCAAGATGGAATGCATCATGGTGAGGAGACTTCGGAGGATCGTCCGAGATGATGTTTTCTTGATGAGTCTCTCCTAATGCAAACTCTTGATCGGTGACATCATCAGATGGAGCAACAAACGGTCTATTTCTCTAGATAGCTCGATTTCTCATAGACATGAGAGTTGATTCAAATTGGGATCGAGTGAGCTCTATATGTCTTGAATGAGCGCTGTTAACAAAGTCTAACCAACCCAGATCATTAGAACCTTGTCATCCTTTACCTGAGCCAGGTATTAGACCGGTTATGGCTCCTGAAGTTGGAGGTACATCCCCAGCTTCGGAAAGCTTAGGATCCAAGGTAGGGGCCTCTGATCGTGCTTGTGAAGAAAGAGGATGGATATCCGAGATGACTCATGAGTGTGTTCTAGGGGTGCAAGGAACTTCGGAAGAGTATTTAGGAAGAGTGGTCAGGAGGGGTGAGCAGATGACCATAGTCAGTCGGAATGTCCTTGATAGATTCCTTTAGAGAGGAATCATCGACTTTAGCCCCCTTTTTGGTTTTTAGCTTGATAAGAGAGGCCTTTCGTTTCACTACCTTCATTTTCTTTCCACTAGCCGAGGTTGGTTTGATCACATCCGAGGTGGGCTCAATAGAGACTGAGATGGACTATGTAGGGCTGTACACAATCGAGATCTCAAAGTGATATTTCAAATAAGGGGACTCGGATGGTAAAGTAGCCAACATATGTTGTGGCACTCTACGTGTGGGTCCGAAAGAAGCTTGGTTCGGAAGTGTGTAAGTTTGATAGCTTTAAAGCATAATAATACGTCTTTTGGTTCGGTGTCGATTAGAATGGGCTCTTGTCTCTCTTGGGAAAGTTGTTGAAGTGTCAGAGCCCAGAACCTCGGACTTGAGAGTTCTCGAGGCTTCCTCTTCACAGCAAATTTATGAAAGTCTTGCCACAAGACTTCATTCAGATCCACAACGTTGGTTTTCCCAGAGTAAATTATGTACACCACGTAGAGCCAATCCTTGGTCATCGTATCAGTTCTACCATGCTTGCTGGAAAGTCCTCGAAGAATGAGATGCATAAGGACCGTCCAAAGGACGGGGACAACAGACTTCTTGAAGTTCTTGTCCTTGAACTCTTCTGTATATCCAATGGCGTTGAGAAACGTCTGAAACTCTTCAGCGGTTGGTTCCTGCACTTTGAAACCCTTGGGGTTTTATGGTATGCCTATAGCCTTGAGAAATATCTTCTTCGTCACTGGAACCATTCGATCTCCAGTAATCTTGGTTTTTAGCACTCTGTCTTCAATTTTTTTCCTTTCAAATGCAGTGTGAAGGATCCTGAGTGGAATTTGGGGGTTTGGGGTTTTGGTAAGTGGAATGGTGACGGGATGGCGAGAGATAAACTCGATCATAACCCTAATGGATTCATCGTAATCCATTGGATCCAGGGAGAAAAGATGAGTGGTATCACGGAGGAAGGGCTCAGTTGAAGAAGATGAGGCTAATCCTTTGGAGGATTTCTTCTTAGGATTAGTTTTTGTGAGTTCAGGAGCATTCTGTGAGGTCGCCATTGTTGCAGGTTTTGGAGCTTGAAGAATAAGTTTGCACAATGAGTTTTGGAGAGGATAATGACAGCGTAAAAAAGGAACTGATGGGTTTTGAAATATTTTTATAGGTTGGAAAATCTATTAGGGTTGAGAAAGGATGTAATGATGATACCCGATTTGCAAATGGATCACATTAAGTTTGTTGCCAAAATTGGCATGCATTTGACCGGCAAGGACGAAATGTGCGATGGTAATACGTGCAATTTGGAAAACCATCGTTTCAGATGAAGGGATGTGTACTTTATCGAGATGTGTGCAAAAAGCGCGATATTTTAGGATTAAAGGATAATCATGAAAAAATATAACAATTAATTCAATTAAGAAAACATTTCGGAAAAAAAATGAAAAACCTTTTGAACTTCTTTTTGAAACTGGAGATCTCGGAACAAGGAAGCTCCGAGATGGATTGTTAGAAGATGCTTCCGAGGGGAAAAGAGAACTTGTACATGATATAGAGTTCGAGATTGCACAGACTCAGACCGAATATCAAAGGTAAAATGTAAGAAGATCTTAGAGGACATATTTTAAACAGATTTTGAGATTCCGAGATGTAAAGTATCTGAGCGTGGATAGAGGTCAGAGGAGAGAGAAAAGTTGTATATGGGCTCAAACAAGCTCCTCGCGCCTGGTACGAGAGTCCCACCGACTTTCTCAAGCGTTCCGGTTTTCAAAGAGGAATCCTCGATCCTACTCTTTTCCGAAGGTCAAGTGGAAAACATCTCATGCTAGTCCAAATCTACATTGACGATATCATTTCTGGATCCACAGATTCATCAATGATTGCTGATTTTGCCAAACTAATGGTTAGTCGATTCCAGATGAGCATGAATCATGAATTAAGTTTCTTCCTCGGTCTTCAAGTAAAACAAACCAACAGAGGAATATTTATTCATAAGGAAAAATACATTTCCGAGCTTCTCAAGAAATATGGACACCTGTGTCTCTGCCATGGTACCTATGGGTTTCGGACACAACATTTTCTCAGACCCATCAGGTGTTGCTGTCGATGAAAAGAAGTATAGGGGAATGACTGGATCGTTACTATACCTAACAGCAAGTCGTCCAGATATCATGTTCTCAACTTGTCTGTGTGCCAGATTTCAGGTCAATGCATATATGTCTCATCTTTTGGCCGTTAAACAAATATTCCGACACCTCAAGGGTACAAAAAGTCTTGGAATATGGTATCCTACAAATGAGAGTTTCCTCCTTCAAGCATATTCCGATTCCAACTATGGTGGTCTTCAATTAGACAAAAAAAGAACCTCTAGTGGCTATCAATTTTTGGGTGGAAGATTGGTTAGCTGGTCATCCAAGAAACAAAATTTCATTTCTCTTTCAACAGTCGAAGCAGAATACATTGATGCTGCTAGTTGCACTTCTCAAGTTCTGTGGATGAAGTCTCAGCTTTTGGATTATGGGTATCGATTTCAATAGATTCCAATCTACTGTGATTCTCAAAGTTCCATTGCGATTTCTCACAATCCAATTAAGTACTCCATGACGAAGCACATTGACATTCGGTACCATTTTATTATAGATCATGTCTTAAAAGGAAACATTGAACTTATTTTTGTTCCATCTGACGATGAAATTGTTGATGTCTTTACTAAGGCATCAGACGAAACCAAATTTAATGGGTTTCTGAACAAAATGGGTATGATGTTGCCTGATCCTCAATTCTTCCAAGAGGTTTGTACTCTCTGATGAAAACGTCGGAAAGTAAATTAATTCCGAAGTGAAAATATTTTTATCTCGTAATGATTTACTCTCGGAATAAATATGATCATTTTAGCTGTCTTTTTTATCTAACCTCTTCTTCCAGTTTAAGTTGTACAATTCACCTCATCCTTTGAAGTCTATATAACCAATATTATAGCAATAGTTTGGATACGAAGGATTGACAAAACCTTGGGCTGTTGCAGATATACTTTGGTATCAAGTTCACCATGAAGAAAAACACTCTTAATGTCCAATTGGTAAACTTTGAAGCCTTTGTGGGATGCATAGGCAAGAAAAATTCTGATGGCTTCAAGAAGAGCAACAGGAGCAAAGGTCTCGTCGTAATCGAGTACTTCGATCTGAGTGAATCCCTTGGCCACCAATCTTTCTTTGTTTCGGATGATAACTCCAGCTTCGTCTAGTTTATTTCAGTAGACGCATCTCATACCAATGATATGGTGATTCTGAGGAGGAGGGACGAGATTCCATACTTCGTTTCTATCAAATTCAGCTAGCTCTTCTTGCATGGCTGTAATCCAATCAACATGTTCTAATGCTTCCTTTATGGATTTTGGTTCAACCATTGAGATAAATGCTGAGAAGTGATATTCATTTTGGATGTTAGCAGTAGAGCAAGTTTGGACACCAACGTTTAGATTTCTGATAACTTGGTTTGGAGGATGATCCTTGGTCCATATATGTAGTCTCGGAAGCACTTGGTTTGGAGGATGATCCGACATCAAATATAGGGTTATGTTGCCCCCCCCCTGAATAATGTGATTTTGAGGATGATGCTCCCCCTGAACTTCTGAACCTGAGATACCAACGTCATCTTCGTCCGGAAAGTCAATGAAATTTGCATCATCTTCATTGTTGATCGGAGTGGGATCGAATTCAGGGAATTGATCGGCTGCATCTTGAAATCCATCTACATTTGATTCGAGAGAGGGATATATATTCTCCCCCTCAAATTGGGAATGTTGAAACGGATCCAAATCAAATGGCGGAAAAGTGGCGGCAGAGGGCAGAAACATTTTAGGAAATAGGAGCGACATTTGAGGAGGACGGTCTTGATCAAGAGTCTGAATCACGAGTTGTTTCTGTAGGTCTGAACAGGGTTTCAAAGTCAACTTCGTGGATGATTTGGATGTTCATAGATTCTGAAGATGGAGCATCAGACTCCATTATGTGGGCTGTCACATGGGTCGGGCCAGAATTCCGAACATAGTTGTCATCTAACATGATATCGAAGCTTTCTTCAAGAACCCGAGTTCTTCGATTGAGAACTCTATATGCTTTGGATTTGGCAGAGCATCCCAGAAAGATTGCTTCATCTGCTTTAGGTTGAAATTTGGTAAGTTGATCAATATTATTATTGATGAAACACCTGCAACCGAAGACGTGCAAAAACGAGATACTTGGCTTTCAACCATTCATGGCTTCATATGGTGTCATGTTGAGTCGTCAATTGATGATGCTTCGGTTCTGGGTAAAGAATGTAACATCCTAAGTTTGGAAGCAAGAAGTTGGAGGGTGCAAAGTGTAAATTTAGGAATGGGACTCGACGAGTAGGTCCGTCTACTCGCCGAGTCGGAGCGGGATTCTATCAGGGTTTAAGTGGCCAACTCGCCGAGTCGGAGGCTTGGACTCGATGAGTTGGTGCTGTAGGAAGAAAACCCTAATCCCGAGGGTTGCACCCTATTTAAAGGACTTTATGTCCTTCTCCTAGCCTCCTAATCCCCCTAAGAGTTCCAGAAACCCTAATTTTCGTGTGAGGCTTCATTATTGAGGAGATTGGAGCTTGGAAGAGGAAATTGGTGAAAAGAGCTTGAGGAATTAAAGGCTAACATCAAGGGGCTTGTGTGGATCTGGGATCTACATCTGTTTGGGCACATTTCAGAGGTAAAAAGCCATAATCTTATGCTGATTTCCTTTTTGGTTCATCCTTGGTGGTTGATGTGGAGTTCCATAGCTTGTTTGTGAGCTATTTCGAGTGAGAAGCTTAGATCTGAGGTTGCTACTTCAGATCTAGACTTGTGTTGGTCCAGAAAGTCATAAAGCATCAGTCGTTGAGTTGTTGGTGAAGCCCCTTTGTCATAAACCCTAGCCCTAGAGTGTTTTGGACTTATATCTCCTTGGTTTCACGTAAAGTTTGCAACTTTATGTGAGGGTTAGGCTGTAGAAGAGTGGATCTATGGATTGGAGCCTCTGCATGGCTCGAAAAGCCTCTGTATGGATTGAGAACTGAAGGGACTCGGCGAGTCACATGGGCGTACTTGACGAGTTGTATGAACATGTGCATGGACTCGGGGAGTTGAAGAAAAACTCGGCGAGTCTGTTGAAGATTGTCTTAGACTCGGCGGGTCTGTTCTTGGACTCGACGAGTCTGGTCGCAGAACCCCAATCTTTTCTGGTTAAACCTTGAAGCAGTGAGTCGGGAGGTGACTCGGTGAGTTGAGCAGGATGGGACTCGGAGATCGTTGGACTCGACGAGTCTTGGCGTGACTCGGCGAGTAGAGTCGTGTTATGGGAGTTTCTGAGTATAGGGACTCGACGAGTCGACGGGTCGACTCGGCGAGTAGAGTCAGTCAGGGAGGTTGACTTTGACTAAGGACTTTGACTTTGACCAAGAATTGACCAGTTTGACTTTCAAGGGTATTTTGGTAATATTGGTGCTTATGAATCTAGTTCATGGTAGTGTACAGTGGTGGAGTTCGTGTCGGTGGTCGGAGCAGCTGATCTTATCCTTCCAGTTGGCAATTTCAAGGTAAGTTATCCTCACTATATCGACAGGGTCTACGGCACCAAGGCCGGCCCTTTATCGGATGGAAATCCGGGTATTGTTTGCTATGTTATTGCTTTGCTAGATCTGCATCCTGGTATTTAGGATGGTGTTATGTTAGTGACCTGGTTGAGGTCGGTACCCGGTATATAGGGTAATGTTATGCTAGTGGCCGGTTAGGTCGGAATCCTGGTTAGGATGTTGATATGCTATGTGATCTGTTAGACTATTTGTCTGGTTAAGGATTGTTATGTGATTAGTTGTTTTATGTGCACATGGTTGTTGACGGGGGGTTGGGTTGAGGCGGGTCCTGCTTTGTGCTGTAGGCCAACATACCCAGGGCGGACCGGATATTCCGAAGGCCCAGCGAGCGGTCCGGATAGGCTGAAGGCCCCAAGAGGACGGACCAGACGTGTCGAGGCTCGGAGAGTGGACCAGGCCGACTGAAGGCCCGGTGTGGGCGGACCAGTCATACTGTAGACTCAGAGAGTGGACCTGGTGGATTGAAGGCCCAGTGCGGGCGGACCAATCACACTGTAGACTCGATGTATATGGCTAGACTCGGATGGTGGACCAGGTGGACTGAAGGCCCGGTGCGGGCGGACCAGTCACACAGTAGACCTGATGTGGATCGATGTTCTATTTGTGATATGTTATGAGTATGTTTATGTGTGGTTGGTATTTTGGGGGTAACTCACTAAGCTTTCAGGATTACAGTTATAGTGTTATGTTTCAGGTACTTCAGGAGATCGTGGCAAGGCGAAGGCGTGATCGTACCGCTCCTCATGTTTTATGATTTATATTATATGGTTCTGGTGGATACTCTAATAATAAACTATTTTGAAAACGAGATGTATGAAGTTAATGGTTTTTGAATGAATTTAAATGTTTAATTTGGCTCAATTTTTATGGGTGTTACAAGTTGGTATCAGAGCCTTGGTTTGACTGAATTGGAGGAACATTCGTGTGAATCCAGTCTCAAATCAAGGAGAGATTCTCAAAAATAGTTTTCAAAAGGTTTTCAAAATAAGTAAAGGAGGACGCAGAGGGTACGATCAGCCGGAGCCAGTAAGTAGACCCCAAAATACCACGCAAGTTATTTGATTATGTGATATGTTAGAACAACATGCTAGTACTAGGCTAGGGATCTTCAGGAAATTTCATGATAGAATTGCCTGATTACATGATGCCTGCTAGCCTAGGGTTTCCTTTATATGAGATTGACATCATTACTGTAGTTACTTGTGTATGCATCACGGCTGTGTATAATTAAGATCTTATAGCCTGAGAATATTTGATTTGGCCTTATGTTCAGTTCTTGTTTGATTGGGAGCATAGGGTAGGATTGGATATTCGAAAGTCTATAGGGTCCAGCGTCATGTATGGCTGGCATACACTAGTACTGCAGGGTTGGTGGAAGTTTCATGGATGGGTGGGTTGTGTGAGGCCGGGAGGCCAGTTATGAGATATTGAATAGTCGTTGTGTGATATATATTATTAGGGTGTTGTGGTGATACTTGAGACAAATATGGGTAGGTGTGGAAGGTCGTATGGGCCCGTACTACTGAAAGCACAGGACCCATACGCGCGTCAAGGAAGTCACAACCCCTAGGTTGTTGGTTAGAGGTTAGTTCTTGGAGGTTATGCGAGGTATCTGAGGATCTTGTTGGTGTATTGCAGTATGGCGGATGTGAGGCGTGTCGTGGCTGGATCCGGATCGGGATCAGGACAGGGTGAGCAGGAGGCCCCAGTGGCACCTGAGATTATGGGCCAGAAGGGGCCAATGTTGACAGAGGATCGGGTCAAGGAGATCATCCGCGAGGAGGTGGTCGAGATTGTCCGGGGTCAGATCCCAGAGTTGTTTGGGACTATTAAGTCCGCTATGAGAGAGTACTTCGATGATCGTTATGCAGCTCTTACTGAGATGGCTGCCGCGACAGCTACATCGGCTGTAACAACGGCAGGGGGTGGAGTCGGTCGGGGCTTTCAGTATCGTGACTTCGATAACACGAAGCCCCTACCTTTGATGGAGTTCAGGATCCTATTATTGCTATGAGATGGTTGTCAAACGTGGAGGGTTGTTTCTTCACGTGTTCATGCCCTGTGGAGCAGAGGGTCAAGTGTGCTCTAAACCTTTTGAGGCTCGGGGCGAAGGATTGGTGGAGGTTGACTACGTGAACTTATTCTGATGCGCAGCGGGCTGCAGTTACTTGGGATCAGTTTCGGGAGATGTTCAGCACTCGTTATGTTCCACGGGTTGAGAGAGAGAGGTTGGCTCAGGAGTCCCTGGAGCTGAAGCAGGATTCAGAGTCGATGACGGAGATCACCACGATGTTCACTGAGAGGGCGATGTTTTACCCGGAGTTCGCGTCGGAGCAGGCTCAGATGTCCCGGTATCTGAGTATGCTCAAGAGGGATATTAGACAGTTTGTGTCCACGTAGAGATGTGATACCTTGTTAGAGTTGCAGGAGGCCGCCAGGCGGCGTGAGTTGGAGATTGAGTTGCAGTTGCGATAGCAGAGGCAGGCCCCGGTGCAGTCCCAGCCGGCGAGTCTGTTGAAGATTGTCTTAGACTCGGCGAGTCTGTTCTTGGACTCGACGAGTCTGGTCGCAGAACCCCAATCTTTTCTGGTTAAACCTTGAAGCAGTGAGTCGGGAGGTGACTCGGTGAGTTGAGCAGGATGGGACTCGGAGATCGTTGGACTCGACGTGTCTTGGGGTGACTCGGCGAGTAGAGTCGTGTTGTGGGAGTTTCTGAGTATAGGGACTCGACGAGTCGACGGGTCAACTCGGCGAGTAGAGTCAGTCAGGGAGGTTGACTTTGACTGAGGACTTTGACTTTGACCAAGAATTGACCAGTTTGACTTTCAAGGGTATTTTGGTAATATTGGTGCTTATGAATCTGATTCTTGGTAGTGTACGGTGGTGGAGTTCGTGTCGGTGGTCGGAGCTGCCGATCTTATCCTTCCAGTCGGCAATTGCGAGGTGAGTTATCCTCACTATATCGACAGGGTCTACGGCACCAAGGCCGGCCCTTTATCGGATGGAAATCCGGGTATTGTTTGTTATGTTATTGCTTTGCTAGATCTGCATCCTGGTATTTAGGATGGTGTTATGTTAGTGACCTGGTTGAGGTCGGTACCCGGTATATAGGGTAATGTTATGCTAGTGACCGGTTAGGTCGGAATCCTGGTTAGGATGTTGATATGCTATGTTATCTGTTAGACTGTTTGTCTGGTTAAGGATTGTTATGTGATTAGTTGTTTTATGTGCACATGGTTGTTGACGGGGGGTTGGGTTGAGGCGGGTCCTGCTTTGTGCTGTAGGCCAACATACCCAGGGCGGACCGTATATTCCGAAGGCCCAGCGAGCGGTCCGGATAGGCTGAAGGCCCCAAGAGGGCGGACCAGACGTGCCGAGGCTCGGAGACTGGACCAGGCCGACTGAAGGCCCGGTGTGGGCGGACCAGTCATACTGTAGACTCAGAGAGTGGACCAGGTGGATTGAAGGCCCGGTGCTGGCGGACCAATCACACTGTAGAATCAATGTACATGGCTAGACTCGGATGGTGGACCAGGTGGACTGAAGGTCCGGTGCGGGCGGACCAGTCACACAGTAGACCTGATGTGCATCGCTGTTCTATTTGTGATATGTTATGAGTATGTTTATGTGTGGTTGGTATTTTGGGGGTAACTCACTAAGCTTTCGGGCTTACAGTTGTAGTGTTATGTTTCAGGTACTTCAGGAGATCGTGGCAAGGCGAAGGCATGATAGTACCGCTCCTCATGTTTTATGATTTATAAGATATGGATCTGGGGGATACTCTGATAATAAACTATTTTGAAAACGAGATGTATGAAGTTAATGGTTTTTGAATGAATTAAAATGTTTTAATTTTGCTCAATTTTTATGGGTGTTACAAGTTGGTATCAGAGCCTTGGTTTGAGTGAATTGGAGGAACATTCGTGTGAATCCAGTCTCAAATGAAGGAGAGATTCTCAAAAACAGTTTTCAAAAGGTTTTCAAAATAAGTAAAGGAGGACGCAGAGGGTACGATCAGCCGGAGCCAGTAAGTACACCCCAAAATACCACGCAAGTTATTTGATTATGTGATATGTTAGAACAACATGCTAGTACTAGGCTAGGGATCTTCAGGAAATTGCATGATAGAATTGCCTGATTACATGATGCCTGCTAGCCTAGGGTTTCCTTTATATGAGATTGACATCATTACTGTAGTTACTTGTGTATGCATCACGACTGTGTATAATTAAGATCTTATAGCCTGAGAATATTTGATTTGGCCTTATGTTCTGTTCTTGTTTGATTGGGAGCATAGGGTAGGATTGGATATTCGAATGTCTATAGGGTCCAGCGTCATGTATGGCTAGCATACACTAGTGCTGCAGGGTTGGTGGAAGTGTCATGGATGGGTGGGTTGTGTGAGGCCGGGAGGCCAGTTATGAGATATTGAACAGTCGTTGTGTGATATATATTATTAGGGTGTTGTGGTGATACTTGAGACAAATATGGGTAGGTGTGGAAGGTAGTATGGGCCCTTACTACTGAAAGCACAGGACCCATATGCGCGTCAAGGAAGTCACAACCCCTAGGTTGTTGGTTAGAGGTTAGTTCTCGGAGGTTATGCGAGGTATCTGTGGATCTTGTTGGTGTATTGCAGTATGGCAGATGCGAGGCGTGTCGTGGCTGGATCCGGATTGGGATCAGGACAGGGTAAGCAGGAGGCCCCAGTGGCACCTGAGATTATCGGCCAGGAGGGGACAATGTTGACAGAGGATCGGGTCAGGGAGATCATCCGCGAGGAGGTGGTCGACATTGTCCGGGGTCAGATCCCGGAGTTGTTTGGGACTATTAAGTCCGCTATGAGAGAGTACCTCGATGATCGTTATGCAGCTCTTACTGAGACGGCTGTCGCGGCAGCTACAGCGGCTGTAACAGCGGCAGGGGGTGGAGCCGGTCGGGGCTTTCAGTATTGGGACTTCAATAACACGAAGCCCCCTACCTTTGATGGAGTTCAGGATCCTATCATTTCTATGAGATGGTTGTCAGACTGGAGGGTTGTTTCTTCACGTGTTCATGCCCTGTGGAGCAGAGGTTCAGGTGTGCTCTGAACCTTTTGAGGCTCGAGGCGAATGATTGGTGGAGGTTGACTACGGGAACTTATTCTGATGCGCAGCGGGCTGCGGTTACTTGGGATCAGTTTCAGGAGATGTTCAACACTCCTTATGTTCCACGGGTTGAGAGAGAGAGGTTGGCTCAGGAGTTCCTGGAGCTGAAGCAGGATTCAGAGTCGGTGACGGAGATCACCAGGATGTTCACTGAGAGGGCGATGTTTTGCCCGGAGTTCGTGTCGGAGCAGGCTCAGATGTCCCGGTATCTGAGTATGCTCAAGAGGGATATTAGACAGTTTGTGTCCACGCAGAGATGTGATACCTTGTTAGCGTTGCAGGAGGCCGCCAGGCGGCGTGAGTTGGAGATTGAGTTGCAGTTGCGAGACCAAAGGCAGGCCCCGGTGCAGTCCCAGCCGGCGAGTCTGTTGAAGATTGTCTTAGACTTGACGAGTCTGTTCTTGGACTCGACGAGTCTGGTCGCAGAACCCCAATCTTTTCTAGTTAAACCTTGAAGCAGTGAATCGGGAGGTGACTCGGTGAGTTGAGCAGGATGGGACTCGGAGATCGTTGGACTCGACGAGTCTTAGGGTGACTCGGCGAGTAGAGTCGTGTTATGGGAGTTTCTGAGTATAGGGACTCGACGAGTCGACGGGTCGACTCGGCGAGTAGAGTCAGTCAGGGAGGTTGACTTTGACTGAGGACTTTGACTTTGACCAAGAATTGACCAGTTTGACTTTCAAGGGTATTTTGGTAATATTGGTGCTTATGAATCCGATTCTTGGTAGTGTACGGTGGTGGAGTTCGTGTCGGTGGTCGGAGCAGCTGATCTTATCCTTCCAGTCGGCAATTGCGAGGTGAGTTATCCTCACTATATCGACAGGGTCTACGGCACCAAGGCCGGCCCTTTATCGGATGGAAATCCGGGTATTGTTTGCTATGTTATTGCTTTGCTAGATCTGCATCCTGGTATTTAGGATGGTGTTATGTTAGTGACCTGGTTGAGGTCGGTACCCGGTATATTGGGTAATGTTATGCTAGTGACCGGTTAGGTCGGAATCCTGGTTAGGATGTTGATATGCTATGTGATCTGTTAGACTGTTTGTCTGGTTAAGGATTGTTATGTGATTAGTTGTTTTATGTGCACATGATTGTTGACGGGGGGTTGGGTTGAGGCGGGTCCTGCTTGGTGCTGTAGGCCAACATACCCAGGGCGGACCGGATATTTCGAAGGCCCAGCGAGCGGTCCGGATAGGCTGAAGGCCCCAAGAGGGCGGACCAGACGTGCCGAGGCTCGGAGAGTGGACCAGGCCGACTGAAGGCCCGGTGTGGGCGGACCAGTCATACTGTAGACTCAGAGAGTGGACCAGGTGGATTGAAGGCCCGGTGCGGGCGGACCAATGACATTGTAGACTCGATGTACATGGCTAGACTCGGATGGTGGACCAGGTGGACTGAAGGCCCGGTGCGGGCGGACCAGTCACACAGTAGACCTGATGTGCTTGGCTGTTCTATTTGTGATATGTTATGAGTATGTTTATGTATGGTTGGTATTTTGGGGGTAACTCACTAAGCTTTCGGGCTTACAGTTGTAGTGTTATGTTTTAGGTACTTCAGGAGATCGTGGCAAGGCGAAGGCGTGATCGTACCGCTCCTCATGTTTTATGATTTATATGATTTGGTTCTGGGGGATACTCTGATAATAAACTATTTTGAAAACGAGATGTATGAAGTTAATGGTTTTTGAATGAATTAAAATGTTTTAATTTTGCTCAATTTTTATGGGTGTTACAAGTTGGTATCAGAGCCTTGGTTTGAGTGAATTGGAGGAACATTCGAGTGAATACAGTCTCAAATCAAGGAGAGATTCTCAAAAATAGTTTTCAAAAGGTTTTCAAAATAAGTAAAGGAGGACGCAGAGGGTACGATCAGCCGGAGCCAGTAAGTAGACCCCAAAATACCACGCAAGTTATTTGATTATGTGATATGTGAGAACAGCATGCTAGTACTAGGCTAGGGATCTTCAGGAAATTGCATGATAGAATTGCCTGATTACATGATGCCTGCTAGCATAGGGTTTCCTTTATATGAGATTGACATCATTACTGTAGTTACTTGTGTATGCATCACGGCTGTGTATAATTAAGATGTTATAGCCTGAGAATGTTTGATTTGGCCTTATGTTTTGTTCTTGTTTGATTGGGAGCATAGGGTAGGATTGGATATTCGAAAGTCTATAGGGTCCAGCGTCATGTATGGCTAGCATACACTAGTACTGCAGGGTTGGTGGAAGTTTCATGGATGGGTGGGTTGTGTGAGGCCGGGAGGCCAGTTATGAGATATTGAATCGTCGTTGTGTGATATATATTATTAGGGTGTTGTGGCGATACTTGAGACAAATATGGGTAGGTATGGAAGGTAGTATGGGCCCGTACTACTGAAAGCACATGACCCATACGCGCGTCAAGGAAGTCACAACCCCTAGGTTGTTGGTTAGAGGTTAGTTCTCGGAGGTTATGCGAGGTATATGAGGATCTTGTTGGTGTATTACAGTATGGCGGATGCGAGGCGTGTCATGGCTGGATCCGGATCGGGATCAGGACAGGGTGAGCAGGAGGCCCCAGTGGCACCTGAGATTATCGGCCAGGAGGGGCCAATGTTGACAGAGGATCGGGTCAGGGAGATCATTCGCGAGGAGATGGTCGAGATTGTCCGGGGTCAGATCCCGGAGTTGTTTGGGACTATTAAGTCCGCTATGAGAGAGTAGTTCGATGATCGTTATGCAGCTCTTACTGAGACGGCTGTCGCGGCAGCTACAGCGGCTGTAACAGCGGCAGGGGGTGGAGCCGGTCGGGGCTTTCAGTATTGGGACTTCGATAACACGAAGCCCCCTACCTTTGATGGAGTTCAGGATCCTATCATTTCTATGAGATGGTTGTCAGACTGGAGGGTTGTTTCTTCACGTGTTCATGCCCTGTGGAGCAGAGGTTCAGGTGTGCTCTGAACCTTTTGAGGCTCGAGGCGAATGATTGGTGGAGGTTGACTACGGGAACTTATTCTGATGCGCAGCGGGCTGCGGTTACTTGGGATCAGTTTCAGGAGATGTTCAGCACTCCTTATGTTCCACGGGTTGAGAGAGAGAGGTTGGCTCAGGAGTTCCTGGAGGTGAAGCAGGATTCAGAGTCGGTGACGGAGATCACCAGGATGTTCACTGAGAGGGCGATGTTTTGCCCGGAGTTCGCGTCGGAGCAGGCTCAGATGTCCCGGTATCTGAGTATGCTCAAGAGGGATATTAGACAATTTGTGTCCACGCAGAGATGTGATACCTTGTTAGAGTTGCAGGAGGCCGCCAGGCGGCGTGAGTTGGAGATTGAGTTGCAGTTGCGAGACCAAAGGCAGGCCCCGGTGCAGTCCCAGCCGGCGAGTCTGTTGAAGATTGTCTTAGACTTGACGAGTCTGTTCTTGGACTCGACGAGTCTGGTCGCAGAACCCCAATCTTTTCTAGTTAAACCTTGAAGCAGTGAATCGGGAGGTGACTAGGTGAGTTAAGCAGGATGGGACTCGGAGATCGTTGGACTCGACGAGTCTTGGGGTGACTCGGCGAGTAGAGTCGTGTTATGGGAGTTTCTGAGTATAGGGACTCGACGAGTCGACGGGTCGACTCGGCGAGTAGAGTCAGTCAGGGAGGTTGACTTTGACTGAGGACTTTGACTTTGACCAAGAATTGACCAGATTGACTTTCAAGGGTATTTTGGTAATATTGGTGCTTATGAATCCGATTCTTGGTAGTGTACGGTGGTGGAGTTCGTGTCGGTGGTCGGAGCAGCTGATCTTATCCTTCTAGTCGGCAATTGCGAGGTGAGTTATCCTCACTATATCGACAGGGTCTACGGCACCAAGGCCGGCCCTTTATCGGATGGAAATCCGGGTATTGTTTGCTATGTTATTGCTTTGCTAGATCTGCATCCTGTTATTTAGGATGGTGTTATGTTAGTGACCTGGTTGAGGTCGGTACCCGGTATATTGGGTAATGTTATGCTAGTGACCGGTTAGGTCGGAATCCTGGTTAGGATGTTGATATGCTATGTGATCTGTTAGACTGTTTGTCTGGTTAAGGATTGTTATGTGATTAGTTGTTTTATGTGCACATGATTGTTGACGGGGGGTTGGGTTGAGGCGGGTCCTGCTTGGTGCTGTAGGCCAACATACCCAGGGCGGACCGGATATTCCGAAGGCCCAGCGAGCGGTCCGGATAGGCTGAAGGCCCCAAGAGGGCGGACCAGACGTGCCGAGGCTCGGAGAGTGGACCAGGCCGACTGAAGGCCCGGTGTGGGCGGACCAGTCATACTGTAGACTCAGAGAGTGGACCAGGTGGATTGAAGGCCCGGTGCGGGCGGACCAATGACACTGTAGACTCGATGTACATGGCTAGACTCGGATGGTGGACCAGGTGGACTGAAGGCCCGGTGCGGGCGGACCAGTCACACAGTAGACCTGAGGTGCATGGCTGTTCTATTTGTGATATGTTATGAGTATGTTTATGTATGGTTGGTATTTTGGGGGTAACTCACTAAGCTTTCGGGCTTACAGTTGTAGTGTTATGTTTTAGGTACTTCAGGAGATCGTGGCAAGGCGAAGGCGTGATCGTACCGCTCCTCATGTTTTATGATTTATATGATTTGGTTCTGGGGGATACTCTGATAATAAACTATTTTGAAAACGAGATGTATGAAGTTAATGGTTTTTGAATGAATTAAAATGTTTTAATTTGGCTCAATTTTTATGGGTGTTACAAGTTGGTATCAGAGCCTTGGTTTGAGTGAATTGGAGGAACATTCGAGTGAATACAGTCTCAAATCAAGGAGAGATTCTCAAAAATAGTTTTCAAAAGGTTTTCAAAATAAGTAAAGGAGGACGCAGAGGGTACGATCAGCCGGAGCCAGTAAGTAGACCCCAAAATACCACGCAAGTTATTTGATTATGTGATATGTGAGAACAGCATGCTAGTACTAGGCTAGGGATCTTCAGGAAATTGCATGATAGAATTGCCTGATTACATGATGCCTGCTAGCATAAGGTTTCCTTTATATGAGATTGACATCATTACTGTAGTTACTTGTGTATGCATCACGACTGTGTATAATTAAGATGTTATAGCCTGAGAATGTTTGATTTGGCCTTATGTTTTGTTCTTGTTTGATTGGGAGCATAGGGTAGGATTGGATATTCGAAAGTCTATAGGGTCCAGCGTCATGTATGGCTAGCATACACTAGTACTGCAGGGTTGGTGGAAGTTTCATGGATGGGTGGGTTGTGTGAGGCCGGGAGGCCAGTTATGAGATATTGAATCGTCGTTGTGTGATATATATTATTAGGGTGTTGTGGCGATACTTGAGACAAATATGGGTAGGTATGGAAGGTAGTATGGGCCCGTACTACTGAAAGCACATGACCCATACGCGCGTCAAGGAAGTCACAACCCCTAGGTTGTTGGTTAGAGGTTAGTTCTCGGAGGTTATGCGAGGTATATGAGGATCTTGTTGGTGTATTACAGTATGGCGGATGCGAGGCGTGTCATGGCTGGATCCGGATCGGGATCAGGACAGGGTGAGCAGGAGGCCCCAATGGCACCTGAGATTATCGGCCAGGAGGGGCCAATGTTGACAGAGGATCGGGTCAGGGAGATCATCCGCGAGGAGATGGTCGAGATTGTCCGGGGTCAGATCCCGGAGTTGTTTGGGACTATTAAGTCCGCTATGAGAGAGTACTTCGATGATCGTTATGCAGCTCTTACTGAGACAGCTGCCGCGGCAGCTACATCGGCTGTAACAGCGGCAGGGGGTGGAGCCGGTCGGGGCTTTCAGTATCGAGACTTCGATAACATGAAGCCCCTACCTTTGATGGAGTTCAGGATCCTATCATTGCTATGAGATGGTTGTCAGACGTGGAGGGTTGTTTCTTCACGTGTTCATGCCCTGTGAAGCAGAGGGTCAGGTGTGCTCTGAACCTTTTGAGGCTTGGGGCGAAGGATTGGTGGAGGTTGACTACGAGAACTTATTCTGATGCGCAGCGGGCTGCGGTTACTTGGGATCAGTTTCGGGAGATGTTCAACACTTTGTTATGTTCCACGGGTTGAGAGAGAGAGAGAGGTTGGCTCAGGAGTTCCTGGAGGTGAAGCAGGATTCAGAGTCGGTAACGGAGATCACCAGGATGTTCACTGAGAGGGCGATGTTTTGCCCGGAGTTCGCGTCGGAGCAGGCTCAGATGTCCCGGTATCTGAGTATGCTCAAGAGGGATATTAGACAGTTTGTGTCCACGCAGAGATGTGATACCTTGTTAGAGTTGCAGGAGGCCGCCAGGCGGCGTGAGTTGGAGATTGAGTTGCAGTTGCGAGAGCAGAGGCAGGCCCCGATGCAGTCCCAGCCGGCGAGTCTGTTGAAGATTGTCTTAGACTCGCCGAGTCTGTTCTTGGACTCGACGAGCCTGGTCGCAGAACCCCAATCTTTTCTGGTTAAACCTTGAAGCAGTAAGTCGGGAGGTGACTCGGTGAGTTGAGGAGGATGGGACTCGGAGATCGTTGGACTCGACGAGTCTTGGGGTGACTCGACGAGTAGAGTCGTGTTATGGGAGTTTCTGAGTATAGGGACTCGACGAGTCGACGAGTCGACTCGGCGAGTAGAGTCAGTCAGGGAGGTTGACTTTGACTGAGGACTTTGACTTTCACCAAGAATTGACCAGTTTGACTTTCAAGGGTATTTTGGTAATATTGGTGCTTATGAATCTGATTCTTGGTAGTGTACGGTGGTGGAGTTCGTGTCGGTGGTCGGAGCAGCTGATCTTATCCTTCCAGTCGGCAATTGCGAGGTGAGTTATCCTCACTATATCGACAGGGTCTACGGCACCAAGGCCGGCCCTTTATCGGATGGAAATCCGGGTATTGTTTGCTATGTTATTGCTTTGCTAGATCTGCATCCTGGTATTTAGGATGGTGTTATGTTAGTGACCTGGTTGAGGTCGGTACCTGGTATATAGGGTAATGTTATGCTAGTGACCGGTTAGGTCGGAATCCTGGTTAGGATGTTGATATGCTATGTGATCTGTTAGACTGTTTATCTGGTTAAGGATTGTTATGTGATTAATTGTTTTATGTGCACATGGTTATTGACGGGGGGTTTGGTTGAGGCGGGTCCTGCTTTGTGCTGTAGGCCAACATACCCAGGGCGGACCGGATATTCCGAAGGCCCAGCGAGCGGTCCGGATAGGCTGAAGGCCCCAAGAGGGCGGACCAGACGTGCCGAGGCTCGGAGAGTGGACCAGGCCGACTGAAGGCCCGGTGTGGGCGGACCAGTCATACTGTAGACTCAGAGAGTGGACCAGGTGGATTGAAGGCCCGGTGCGGGCGGACCAATCACACTGTAGACTCGATGTACATGGCTAGACTCGGATGGTGGACCAGGTGGACTGAAGGCCACCTGATGTGCATGGCTGTTCTATTTGTGATATGTTATGAGTACGTTTATGTGTGGTTGGTATTTTGGGGGTAACTCACTAAGCTTTCGGGCTTACAGTTGTAGTGTTATGTTTCAGTTACTTCAGAAGATCATGGCAAGGCAAAGGCGTGATCGTACCACTCCTCATGTTTTATGATTTATATGATATGGTTATGGGGGATACTCTGATAATAAACTATTTTGAAAACGAGATGTATGAATTTAATGGTTTTTGAATGAATTAAAATGTTTTAATTTGGCTCAATTTTTATTGGTGTTACAAGTTGGTATCAGAGCCTTGGTTTGAGTGAATTGGAGGAACATTCGTGTGAATCCAGTCTCAAATCAAGGAGAGATTCTCAAAATAGTTTTCAAAAGGTTTTCAAAATAAGTAAAGGAGGAAGTAGAGGGTACGATCAGCCGGAGCCAGTAAGTAGACCCGAAAATACCACGCAAGTTATTTGATTATGTGATATGTTAGAACAGCATGCTAGTACTAGGCTAGGGATCTTCAGGAAATTGCATTATAGAATTGCCTGATTACATGATGCCTGCTAGCCTAGGGTTTCCTTTATATGAGATTGACATCATTACTGTAGTTACTTGTGTATGCCTCACGGCTGTGTATAACTAAGATCTTATAGCCTGAGAATGTTTGATTTGGCATTATGTTCTGTTCTTGTTTGATTGGGAGCTTAGAGTAGGATTGGATATTCGAAAGTCTATAGGGTCCAACGTCATGTATGGCTAGCATATACTAGTGCTGCAGGGTTGGTGGAAGTTTCATGGATGGGTGGGTTGTGTGAGGCCGGGAGGCCAGTTATGAGATATTGAACAGTCGTTGTGTGATATATATTATTATGGTGTTGTGGTGATACTTGAGACAAATATGGGTAGGTGTGGAAGGTAGTATAGGCCCGTACTACTGAAAGCACAGGACCCATACACGCGTCAAGGAAGTCACAACTCCTAGGTTGTTGGTTAGAGGTTAGTTCTCGGAGGTTATGCGAGGTATCTGAGGATCTTGTTGGTGTATTGCAGTATGGCGGATGCGAGGAGTGTCGTGGCTGGATCCGGATCGGGATCAGGACAGGGTGAGCAGGAGGCCCCAGTGGCACCTGAGATTATCGGCCAGGAGGGGCCAATGTTGACAGAGGATCGGGTCAGGGAGATCATCCTCGATGAGGTGGTCGAGATTATCCGGGGTCAGATCCCGGAGTTGTTTGGGACTATTAAGTCCGCTACGAGAGAGTACTTCGATGATCGTTATGCAGCTCTTACTGAGACGGCTTCCGCGACAGCTACAGCGGTTGTAACAGCGGCAGAGGGTGGAGCCGGTCGGGGCTTTCAGTATCGGGACTTCGATAACACGAAGCCCCCTACCTTTGATGGAGTTCAGGATCCTATCATTGCTATGAGATGGTTGTCAGACGTGGAGGGTTATTTCTTCACGTGTTCATGCCCTGCGGATCAGAGGGTCAGGTGTGCTCTGAACCTTTTGAGGCTCGGGGCGAAGGATTGGTGGAGGTTGACTACGGGAACTTATTCTGATGCGCAGCGGGCTGCGGTTACGTGGGATCAGTTTCGGGGATGTTCAACACTTGTTATGTTCGACGGGTTGAGAGAGAGAGAGAGGTTGGCTCAGGAGTTCCTGGAGCCGAAGCAGGATTCAGAGTCAGTGGCGGAGATCACCAAGATGTTCACTGAGAGGGCGATATTTTGCCTGGAGTTCGCGTCGGAGCAGGCTCAGATGTCCCAGTATCTGAGTATGCTCAAGAGGGATATTAGACAGTTTGTGTCCACGTAGAGATGTGATACCTTGTTAGAGTTGCAGGAGGCCGCCAGGCGGCCTGAGTTGGAGATTGAGTTGCAGTTGCGAGAGCAGAGGCAGGCCCCGGTGCAATCCCAGCCGGCGCGGAATCGGTTCAAAACCGTTGACTCCAGGATTGGGGGTCAGAGCAGCCACACTTGTGAGAAGTGTGGGAAGGGTCATACCAGAGTTTGTAGGTCGGGTGGTGCGTGCCGCAAGTGCGGGAGAGAGGGGAATTATGCGAGGGATTGCCGACAGTCAGCCCCGGTTCAGGATATGAGGATTTGCTATCATTGCCATCAGGTTGGGCACTTGAGGGCCAACTATCCACAGCTTGTTGCAAGACTGGTGCAGGCTCCAGCATCGGCCACTTTGAGGATTACTGGTGGAGGCCAGGGTGGAGCGGAGCCTCCGAGGGCTCAGGGACGCGCATTCCAGCTTACAGCAGAGGAGGACAGGGCAGGGCCGGATGCAGCTGCGGGTATGTTTCTAGTTTGATATCCTGTTATCTTGTTGATTGTATAGTATGGTAAACCTGTTCGTCTACTCTTCGCAAGATTCGTAGTATGATTGAGGATCTTAGTAGTTAGGAGTTGTAGTTGGTTTGCGTCCAAAAGGATAGATGATCGGAAGGTAGGATATATGTTATCTTTGCTGGGTAGGGCACCAGCGATGTGAGAAGGGTTCAGTTGAGATTCGAACTTCCTTGGAGTTCGGGTGTGCGATGGCGGAAGGGTTATTCGGTGAAGGTTGCTTACTCCCGAGGTAGTTAGTTCATGGATGAGAGGGAATGTATGGAGTAAGGGCAATTGAGCTATGCCGGTTTTGAGCATCGGTGGTTAGTAGTCGATGCACTAAGTGGGGGAGAATTGGAAAATTCTCCGGTGGAATAACATGTATCCAAGGATGGTTAGTTGTTGGATTTCAGCATTGTGTTAGTCGAGAATGTGGTGATAGACACGTGGGGCAGGGTTCAGACCATGGTTTTCAGAGAAAGTGATTGATTGTTGAGAGGCCTGGGATCAGGCCGAGGAAAAAGATTCGTAGAACGGATCTGGAGTTCGGAACCCCTAGAGGGCTAGAACAGACTGCATGGGAGAGATTCCCGAAAAGTATGGTTCAGGGAGATGTGCAACAGTTTTTGAGCGGTCCGGATAGACTGAAGGCCGGAAGGCGTACCAGTCAGACCGAAGGCTCGAAGAATGGTCCAGACAGGCTGAAGGCCCAGGAGGGCGGTCCAGACATGCTGAAGGTTCTGAGAGTGGTCCAGATAGGCTGAAGGCCTGGAAAGGCGGTCCAGCCATGCTGAAGACTCTGTATGTGTTAGTGGATCGGTAGGAGGAGAATGAGTAAATATGTCACCATGCAATAGTAATCGATATGGTCTGGCCCCAAGTATTGATCATGATGATGAAGTTGGCTGGAGGCCGTGCGTGGGCCTTGTTAGTTATGTGATCGGATTCGGAGTATATGGGAGTCCGAGAATAGCAGTTGCTCTACATGGGTAGTGTAGAGTGGAGTTTAGCTCAGTGGCACTTATAGGTGCGGTAAGGGTTGTTGAGTAGGCTTCCTGGAAAGGAAGGGTATGTAACTCCGGAAGGAGTGTGGGTCCTCTGAAAGGGAGGCAGTGGAGTAAATGGATGATCGAAAGTGCTTCAGTTATTGGTAGTAAGCGCTGGGATGGTACCAGATATATGGAAGCATATACGGGTTGGATGCCCGTTGAGGTGGTGGCAATGTTGGATGATGCGCAGGCATGTTTTCAGTCTCCTTGGAAGAGGAGGAGGATGGTGGTTCCAGATTGGAGACTGGGACAGAGGAAGGTGAGATAGCAGGATAACAGACACGGGAGTAGTCTGGACCGGTGCTGAGGACTGGATAAGGATATTACAGTCAGAGGTTAAGGACCTAGAGATCGTGATAGGGATGTGTGAGTGGGTTGCACTCCGTTGTGTCGAACCGAAGGGTTCGAGGGTGACGCAAGGACAAGGTCCTTAGTTCCAAGTATGGATGTAAGTTTGAGCTATGTATGTGGAGGTATTTCAATCTGGGGTATTCTATCTGTTGGGTTTTAGTATACTACAACATTCTATGGTGCACATACAACCCTAAATACCTTGGATGTATGTTTTCTCTATTATACATGCAAATGGTTTCCAAGGCATTAAACCTATAACTAGCATGCATTTGACATAAACCATATAATATACTAGTTAGGGAAACATACCTTTTATGTGGCTTGAAGTCTTGATGTATTTGGCCTTAAGAGCTTAGCACCAATAGTATGAAATGCCTCAAATGGAATCACAACACACCTAGGACAAAGGTGGCTCTTGAGAGAGAATTCCATGCACCAAAACACCTCCATATTTCTCTAAGAAAAGAAGTGGTGATTTTGGCTATGGAGTAACCTATTTATATGTAGGATTACAAGGGTCATGGGTATAACCCATAATCCATACTCATGGGTTTTATGATCCATGGTTCATGTGGCCCAACTCTTTATGTATCCATACATAAACTTGGTCCAACATGGATCATAAGGCCAACACATATAAATATAACTAATTATCATAATTAGTCCCCATAGATTTAATTAGTCTCTTTTGATCACTAAATTAATTCCAAACTAATTCTTGATCGATACTAATTAAAACATATGATTTGATATTAATATATTATAACTTATAATATATTAATAAACCATAAATAACCTTCTCTCAAAAGTCCATCCTAACAAATTGTCCTGATGATATGCAACCCAAATGGACCATGCTACTCTCGGGTCAAGTACATACCAATAATAGTTATGGGCTTAGACATCTAATCCAACACTATCATGAGGATGACCGGACCCTATGATTGATTGGACCTGGTATTCCAACCCGAGGCTGTTTGGGCCAGGTACGAGTGGTTACGCGATATGTTTGGTTGATGGGTTATGGGAGCCGAAGGATGCGATCCTGGTAGCGCGTAAGGGATAGAACCAGAGGGTGGAACAGGATTCGTTCCAAGTTACAACTTATCAGGGTTATCGCCAATTTCGAGCGAATGAAGGTGGATTAGTGTCTCAACAGAATTCAGTGGGTGATTGTGGTATCTAGTGCTAGCAGGGCGCGGGGGTACGTCCCTGATATGAAGGGATAGTGTCAACGGGTGATACGTGGGTGATATGTGGTGATATTGAGTTGAAAGGCCAATGGTCAGCTTGGAGTAGTGGCAAGGATGCCACGCGAGAAGAAGTCGTTAGAAGAGAGATGCAGTAGTAGGGTTTTCAAGAACCTGAGTTAAATGAGAAATCGGTGTCTGCAGTACAAGGGGTTTGTTCTGAAGCATATACTGCAGTAGGCTTCGAGGACGAAGCCCAATTTAAGTGGGGGAGAATTGTAACATCCCAAGTTCGGAAGCAAGAAGTTGGAGGGTGCAAAGTGTAAATTTAGGAAAGGGACTCGACGAGTAGGTCCGTCTACTCGCCGAGTCGGAGCGGGATTCTATCAGGGTTTAAGTGGCCAACTCGCCGAGTCGGAGGCTTGGACTCGACGAGTTGGTGCTGTAGGAAGAAAACCCTAATCCCGACGGTTGCACCATATTTAAAGGACTTTATGTCCTTCTCCCAGCCTCCTAATCCCCCTGAGAGTTCCAGAAACCCTAATTTTCGTGTGAGGCTTCATTATTGAGGAGATTGGAGCTTGGAAGAGGAAATTGGTGAAAAGAGCTTGAGGAATTAAAGGCTAACATCAAGGGGCTTGTGTGGATCTGGGATCTACATCTGTTTGGGCACATTTCAGAGGTAAAAAGCCATAATCTTATGCTGATTTCCTTTTTGGTTCATCCTTGGTGGTTGATGTGGAGTTCCATAGCTTGTTTGTGAGCTATTTCGAGTGAGAAGCTTAGATCTGAGGTTGCTACTTCAGATCTAGACTTGTGTTGGTCCAGAAAGTCATAAAGCATCAGTCTTTGAGTTGTTGGTGAAGCCCCTTTGTCATAAACCCTAGCCCTAGAGTGTTTTGGACTTATATCTCCTTGGTTTCACGTAAAGTTTGCAACTTTATGTGAGGGTTAGGCTGTAGAAGAGTGGATCTATGGATTGGAGCCTCTGCATGGCTCGAAAAGCCTCTGTATGGATTGAGAACTGAAGGGACTCGGCGAGTCACATGGGTGTACTCGACGAGTTGTATGAACATGTGCATGGACTCGGCGAGTTGAAGAACAACTCGGCGAGTCTGTTGAAGATTGTCTTAGAATCGGCGAGTCTGTTCTTGGACTCAACGAGTCTGGTCGTAGAACCCAATCTTTTCTGGTTAAACCTTGAAGCAGTGAGTCGGGAGGTGACTCGGTGAGTTGAGCAGGATGGGACTCGGAGATCGTTGGACTCGACGAGTCTTGGGGTGACTCGGCGAGTAGAGTCGTGTTATGGGAGTTTCTGAGTATAGGGACTCGACGAGTCGACGGGTCGACTCGGCGAGTAGAGTCAGTCAGGGAGGTTGACTTTGACTGAGGACTTTGACTTTGACCAAGAATTGACCAGTTTGACTTTCAAGGGTAATTTGGTAATATTGGTGCTTATGAATCTGGTTTTTGGTAGTGTACGGTGGTGGAGTTCGTGTCGGTGGTCAGAGCAGCTGATCTTATCCTTCCAGTCGACAATTGCGAGGTGAGTTATTCTCACTATATCGACAGAGTCTACGGCACCAAGGCCGACCCTTTATCGGATGGAAATCCGGGTATTGTTTGCTATGTTATTGCTTTGCTAGATCTGCATCCTGGTATTTAGGATGGTGTTATGTTAGTGACATGGTTGAGGTCGGTACCCGGTATATAGGGTAATGTTATGCTAGTGACCGGTTAGGTCGGAATCCTGGTTAGGATGTTCATATGGTATGTGATCTGTTAGACTGTTTATCTGGTTAAGGATTGTTATGTGATTAGTTGTTTTATGTGCACATGGTTGTTGACGGGGGGTTGGGTTGAGGCGGGTCCTGCTTTGTGCTGTAGGCCAACATACCCAGGGCGGACCGGATATTCCAAAGGCCCAGCGAGCGGTCCAGATAGGCTGAAGGCCCCAAGAGGGCGGACCAGACGTGCCGAGGCTCGGAGAGTGGACCAGGCCGACTGAAGGCCAGGTGTGGGCGGACCAGTCATACTGTAGACTCAAAGAGTGAACCACGTGGATTGAAGGCCCGGTGCGGGCGGACCAATCACACTGTAGACTCGATGTACATGGCTAGACTCGGATGGTGGACCAGGTTGACTGAAGGCCCGGTGCGGGCGGACCAGTCACACAGTAGATCTGATGTGCATGGCTGTTCTATTTGTGATATGTTATGAGTATGTTTATGTGTGGTTGGTATTTTGGGGGTAACTCACTAAGCTTTCAGGCTTACAGTTCTAGTGTTATGTTTCAGGTACTTCAGGAGATCGTGGCAAGGAGAAGGGGTGATCGTACCGCTCCTCATGTTTTATGATTTATATGATATGGTTCTGGTGGATACTCTGATAATAAACTATTTTGAAAACGAGATGTATGAAGTTAATGGTTTTTGAATGAATTAAAATGTTTTAATTTGGCTCAATTTTTATGGGTGTTACAAAGAAGGCATTGGATATAGCTTCAACCCATAGATAAAGCGGTACATTTGCAAAAGTTAGAATTGATCGAGCGGCTTCAACAAGAGTTCAGTTCCTTCTTTCTACGACACCATTTTGTTGAGGAATGTAAGGAGCAGAGAAATTGTGGTCGATTCCTTTGTCGGAGAAGAATTTCTCTTTGGATTCTTCGAACTGGCAGTTTCAATAGAATTTCAACTCCTTTGATGAAATTAATAAGTGTCGAGGCGATTTTTGACTTGATCCTGAGGAAGAAAACCAAGCTGAACCTTTTAAAATCATCCGCAATCACAAGAATGTATTTTTGTGATGTAGAATTTCTATAGTGGAGGGTCCACACAAATCTATATGAAGCAGTTCCAATGGTTATGAGATTGATTTTTCGATGATGATAGGATGACCTTTCTTCAATTGCTTCCTACATTCACAGGCATCACAAAGATGATCGTTCTCAAACTTAAGGAGTGGCAAACCTCTTACCATTTATCCAAAAACAAGATCGTTCATGTATCGGAAGTTGAGGTGAGCTAGCCTTCGATGCCATAACCAACTTACGATAGGAACAACTTTGGAAAGAAGAAAAAGTTGAGGCTTTCTGATAATCATGTTTATATCTAAAGGGTACATGTTCTTGTTCCGGTTGGACTTGATTAAGCATTCTTTTCGATCTTCAGTCATGACATAGCTATGTCTTTTGCAGAACTCAACTCTTAATTTTGCATCTGTGAGTTGAGAAATGTTGATTAGATTGTGCTTTAGGTCAGCTACATATGCCACATTTGGGATAAAAAAGATTCCATTAGTGAGGATGCCATAGCCTCGGATCTGAGAATTGGAGTTTTTGCCATAAGTCACATAGCCAGCATTTGGTGCAAGTTTGAGATCACGCAGAAAATCCTTCTGCCCGGTCATGTGCATGGAATAAGCATTAACAATATACAATATTGTATCTTGTTTCGAAGCATAGAGTGCCTGCAAAAATTTGTGAAGTTTGGAGTTTTTAGGCTCCGAGTTAGATTTTGGGACTAGGGCACGGACTTTGGACTTATGTTGTACTATTGAGCAACAAATGTGCTGAAAGCCAAGGTCTTTTCATTGATCCAGAAATCATATTCAACAACTGGTGGTTTTGATACTACTTTTCTCGGATCATCGGTTTGCAGAGCTGAATGAATCACAGTATTACTTGGAGTTGCAGTTTTATTTTTGACATTTTTAACTTTCCACACAATTTTTTGATTTAAATCTTTTGAAACTTTTTGAAAGACAGTGTTTTTGGCAACTCGTTCTTTGTATGCTACTATTTATGGCACATTTGGTTTTGAAGGTTGTTGGGGTTTGAAAATTGTACCATCAGATTTAACAATGCACACATTGGAAACAGTCCCAGAAGAGTTAGTATTGGTGGGATGAGTATTAACAATCTTTTTTGGAATGGGACTGACAACTTTGTTTTGAGCTATAGGACTAGGAGGATTTAAAGGCATTTTAAGAATCTTAATAGGCACAAAGGTATTGTGGTTCCTAGTGGATAGGATCACAGTCCGACATACTTTCTTCTTAGAGTTCTCAATGAATCTGGAATCATGTCTTGACCTGATTTCTTTTTTCAAGGCATTTTTGGCTTTGTCTTAGGATCAATGACATTTTTTCTTTTTAATGTTGGTTTATTCCGAGAATCAGGTGATGACTTGGACGTTTGGCCGAAAGATGGATTGTTAAACGTAGGCATAATTGGTACTAAGGTTGTTCTTGAAACTACATGAGAATCTGAAACACGTGAGTTAGATGAATCAACACTTACAGTTTCTACATTAAAATCATTTTATAAAGAAGCCTAAATGAAATCTGATCCACCTAAGTCTAGTCCAGTAGTGTCCGAAATTATTTCCTCAACAACACAATTGCTAGGAGGACTTTGGTTCGGAATTTGAACTACAGTGTGGGTGTTGCTAGGGAAGGATTCCGAGGTCTGATTCAGGTCCAGGGGTATCGGAGATGGAAGAGGCGTGGAATCAGGACACTTGACAACTATGGGTTGAAACTCAGGAATCAGATATGAACACCGGTCTAAGGTCTCAGGAAGGGGTGACAATGGTGAGACAAGGGTATCCGAATGCTTGTGATTCGGAATGTCTCCCATAAAAGTTAGATTTTTTAACACCTTCAAGGGACGAGCAATAGGTTTCAGAAACTCGCTTCCGAGACCAGGTGCTTTGGACAAAGGATGACGAAAATTATGAGTCATCCTTTCATTTGCTTCAAGAATATCTATGGAATGATGTAAAACATCAATTTTGGCATTTAGACGTTTGTTATCAAAAATTAAAACATTCCTTTTAGAATAAGTGATTTCACATTTGTCTTTAATAATGATACATTCATCTTGAGACATTACAAGTTCACGTTCTAACGACTCTATCTTAAGCTGCCTATCCTCGAAACGTAATTTAAGACGACTCAATTCACATTCCATCTTCTCACTGGCTTCTATGGCAGACTCATAGGCTTCATTGATGATATTCATATCTGATTGGATATGGGTTAGATATTGTTGACAAAGAGAAAAATCAAAATTATTATCAGTAATCATATATTTTACCTGTTGAACGATGCTTCTGCCTGGTGGATCATTGGTAGCCAAGTAGCAGAAATTTGGTTCAACAACTTCATCATCACATTAGTAGCCTTCATCGCATACGCTTGTCTGCCTAGCCATAAGACACATGTTTCTTCCAGTGCTCACATCGTCTTCATCTCCATATGACCAATAACCTTCAACATCCCTTGATACAATGGCAACGAAGGCTTTTCAATTATAGCCAATTCTTGGGCTCGATGAGCATAATAAGCAGTGTCCTTGATCTTGGGTTTCTGTTTGGCTTCAGCCATATAGTCTTTGGCGAAGTGTTTTCCATGACCACACTTGTGAAGAACGACCTTCGATTTGTTTGACTTCGGATTCTCACGAGATTCCGAGGAATGATTTGGTGTTGAGATATTTGGTTTGTAGACAGGTGTGTTCTCTGAAGGTTTGGGAAATAGTTAGGGATTATTCTGGTGAGGAGCTTGGTAACGGTTATTATATGGTTTGTGTGTGGGATTCCATGGACTCTTGTAGTTAATGGATAACAAAGAAAAATCTTGTTGAAAGCGAAGTTCAGAGTTCATTTCTTCAGGATCGAGGTCTTCATCAAACTTATAGTTGGAATTTGCAGGAGCAGGTAAAGTTGGTGGAGAGGGTTGAATAGATGGAATGGAAGGGATAACAGGTTTGAAAGGGTCCGAAACATAGGGGTTCGAGACTTGAGGGTCGAAAGAACTACCAAGAGCAAGTGGACCTTCTGAGATTTATCTCAATGTTTGTGCAATATTTGATTCATGACCTTGAAGCTCTTCAAACAGCTGGTAGAGCTTCAGCTTCTTCAGAGATTCATTACTCTGAAGACACGATTTCACGTTTCCCCATCCTTTACCGGATTGTTCATGAACTTGAGATTGTACTTTAATGGAGTTTGGAAAATTCCATGAGTTGTCATGTTATTGACGACGATTCGGAATATGTTGGATGTCGAGGCAACTGATTCACCCGGAGTAGCGGTGAAGGTATCGAACTCGTTGACAACCAAAATTAGATGCTTATCCTTCATGTTTTCTGATCCCACAAACAGGTCTTGGAGAGTGTCCCAAATCTCTTTAGCAGATTTACATAACTTAATGTACTCAAAGAGAGAAGGAGGAACACTAAACACTATTTCGGAAAATGCAATCTGATCTGCATACAATTTCTCGATGTCATTAGCAGTGAGAGGTGCTTGACGCTGTTCTTCTTCTCCCATAAGAGTTGCAGCAGCATCTCTTACAGTTTTTCTAACTGGAACATGTGGACCTTCTTTCACAGATCTCCAAACTGCTTCACCTTTTTCCTTACCAAGTAAGAATCTTTCCATTCTGACTTTCCAGTGATCATACTCTTCAACAAGTAGCAGTCGGGCAAGAGAAGGGCAACCCACACTATTTGCTATTTATATTGAATATATTTGTTGAGAATTAGGAGCAGCCATTGAAGTTAAGATATGAGAGCAGAAGCGGTATATAGAAGAACTTTTATCCTAAACACAGAAATGATTAAAATACCAAGGTAATTTTAAATCAACTATAATATGTTCTTATGGTTTCAAAGGACAACCACTCGATCTGTGATACCAATTGTAAGAAAAAAAATGAATACGCAAGGACAAGGTTTAAAAACTCAAACCTTAAGTTAATCTTTAAGATCAATGTCTGCTCTTAATTAATGGTTCCAGTCGAATCTGGTAATACCAGTCAAGACTTGAATGAGATATTCAACAAAGTGTTCAAGTAATAAATGAAGAGAACAAGTATAATAAATGCAAAAACATTTTGAAGAACAAGAAGAATGTTATGAAAGAACTTTGACTTGAAGGAAAAGTAAAGTGATGTAAAGAGAATAAATACTATCTTTGGAGTACAACGTGAGATGTTCTGATTGATATTAAATGAAGAGACAATCACTCCTTTTATAATGAAAGGAGGTACACAGTACAAACAGAGAAATATTCCTAGGACATGATAATACACAGTTTTTGACAAACTGTTATCCAAAAGATACATTAGGAAAAGTCATGTGAACTGTTACATCACAAATAAGACAAAATACATTAATTGTTTGAACAAACAGCTAATCTCGAAATTGCCTTTTATCTCAGAATGATCTTCATCTTGGAACATCTTCTTATCTCCGACTTATCTATTGACATCGGAACTTGTGTGATTGCTAGAGGTTCACTTTTCATGATTCAACACCTTCAAAGGTTGTAGTTCCTCCAAAGGAACTGGTTGTGCCAAACATTGATCAACCTGAATCATCCAACAAGCCTATAAATCCATTAGTCATACCACCACCCTTCCCTTCCCTGTTAGCCGTTTCGAAGATGAAAGAGGAAGAAAATAAATTCTTTTGAAAATTTATGTAAGGTCCAAATTAGCATTCCACTATTCAATGTTATTAAGCAAATTCCAAGTTATGCAAAATTCATCAAGGATTTATGCACCAAGAAGAGAAAATTTAAGGCAAATGAAAAGATTCAAGTCAATGCAAACATGTCTGCAGTTATCCAAAAGAAGTTACCTCGGAAATACAAGGATCCGGTAATATTTGATATCCCTTGTACCATTGGTGATTTGCATGTCAAAAGTGCCATGTTAGATCTTGGAGCGTCGATCAATGCGATGCCATATTCGGTTTTTCAATCTCTTAATGTTGGACCTTTGGAAGAAACTGGAGTAATCATTCAATTAGCGGACAAGTCAAGTGTGTCTCCAAGAGGAGTGTTGGAGGATGTGTTAGTACAAGTTAATCAACTTGTCTTTCGCACATATTTTTATGTCATTGATCTTAAAGAGAAGACTCCTTCCAAATCATTTATAATCCTCCTTGGAAGACCTTTCATGAATACCGCTCACATAATCATTGATGTCCATAAAGGAAAGATCACTATAGAATTTGAGGGGGAAATCATTTACTTCAACATCTTTGAAGCAATGAGGTACCTTAGCAACATTTTTCCATTGTACCGGGTTGATGTAATTGAGCCAATAACCCGAGAAGTGTTTGATTTATCACATGTGGATATTTTTAATATGGTACTCAACATGAGCCTTGATTGTGAGAGTTTTAAGTAAAAATTGGACAGGTATACATTGGAATCCAAGGTTAAAGAGATTGTGAAGACTTTGGAAGTCAACAAGTCAACAAAAAAGGATGTCTCTCAAGTTGCCTTGTCTTATTCTCCCCACAAGATGCCCCCTTCTATTATCCATCCATATATACTTGAATTGAAAGTCTTACCCAGCCACTTGAAGTATGCTTATCTATATCACAAAGAGGCCACAGGATGGACAATAACGAATATCAAAGAGATAAGTCATAATGTATGCACTCATAAGATCCTCATCGAAGATGATTGTAATCCTAGGAGGGAAGGTTAAAGAAGATTGAGTCTTCCAATGATGGAAGTGCTAAAGAAGAAGATAACTAAAAGGTTCAAAAGGTGCAAAGAGAATAAAAAGGCATTTCATGACAAGCACATAACCGAAAAACACTTTATTCTGGGTGAAAAAGTGATTCTTTATCATTCACGCTTAAATCTATTCCCGGGAAAAATTACGATCTCGATGAAACGGACCTTTTATTGTTATAAAAGTGTTTGATCATTGTGCGGTTGAAATCCAGAGTTTGGAAAATGAACCAAATCTTCAAAGTGAATGGTCACCGTTTGAAACCATTTTATGAAAGATTTGACATGGGAGAAATTGACAATGTCACATTGGAAACCCCGGTTTATGAAGATTTAAGAAAGTGTGACTATGTCTTGGAAAGGACGTTAAATAAATGCATTGTGAATAAATAATATCCGCTTGAAGTTTGGATGTTTCTAGGTTTGAAGTTGGTAAAAAAACATAAGCATCAAGTGGATTAGCATTGATTTTTAGGAAGATTAGGAGAAAACCGAGGCTTATGGTGAGAAAAAGAATGAAAAATTTAAAAAAAAAAGTCTACAATTTGCGCGGCCAGGGTCCTCACCCGCACAAAAGTTGTGTGGCGCAAGGCTTACCCGCACAACTAGCATCTCAAAAATTGCTCCAAAACAAGGTGCTCTCTGATGTTTGCGCGCGGCTGAACCCTCACTCGCGCAAAGTATGCGAGACTGACCTCCCACCCATGAAAAGTTTGCGAGACTGCCCTCCCACCCGCACAAAGATCTGTGACGGTAGCCGCACAAATATGCCACTTCATAAGAAAATTATGAGCCATTGCATCTGCTTCCTTTGTGCGATCAAGCTTTCACCCATGTGTATTTAGGCGGCCAAGAACTTCACCCACACATCATTGTGCGACCCATGTGTTGCTTCCATATTGTCCTCGTGGGCCTCCTCCACCTTGATCTCGGTATGATCCTTCCTTACTCTCATCCTCAGCATTGAGGACAATGCTTTATTTTAAGCTTGGGGTGAGGTATTCTTTATTTTATTTGCATTTAGAGTAAGTCATTTAGGTCATTCACAAAAATTGCATAAAATTTTCAAAAATATTGCATATTTTATTTCTTTCTTTTCTAATTTTCATACTTTTTAGTTGCATTCTAGCTTAGTTCTTCATGCATTTTTTTTCTCTCTTTCTCCTCATCCATACATATACCATAACGCCTAGTCATAAGTGTTGAATCATAGATTGGTCTCGGGTCTTGATATGGAATTTCTTGTATTGAACAAATGGGACACGCTATGAGCCTCACAGACCACTTTGTGACTGCTTGTGTGAGGGTGCAAATGTAGGTACCTTGATAGGGTCTAGGTGCGGAGGGATGTGGTTGGTCAGGACGATGTGTGCAAGCAAATATTATCCCGGTAAGGTATTTTAAAAACATTGAAGACTCGCATCTTGGTTTGGGGGGGGGGGGGGATACCCCTTAGTACTCCCGAATCTCGTCTGAGCCTTAGTTAGATTCTCACCAACTTTTTAAGATATGTCATCTTTTTTGTAGGTGTCTGGAGTAGATAATTAGATAGGTTATGTTTATCACACCTTCCATTGACGTGCTTGATGAAATTTCAGGTGGGTCCCCCAATTCACATTTTTGGGACCAAGTTTTTTCGATAACACCCATTTTTGAGTCATATACCACCCTTTTTTGTAGATATTTGACACATTGTCAATGATCATTAGGTGCTCATGTTAGTCTTTATCCATTACTCCATTTTCATACTATTGGAGTCCTATGTTATATGGTGAAATTACTTAGACCTTCCAAGAAGAAAACATAAAAAAATGAAGAAAATTGGAAAAACGAAGAAAAAAGAGAGTATAAAAGAAGATTTAATAAAATTAATGAAAACAAAGAAGAAAAATGAAGAAGCAACACAAAAATAAAATCCAAGTTCAATCATTCTCTCTCAAAAAAAAAAGAGGGAGAAAAAATAGAAAAAGAAAAAAGGAGAAAAATAAGAAGACAGAAGATCAAGAAGAAACGAGAGTAAAGACCAAATAATGAAGATTTAGGTTGTTAGGTTTAGATTTAGGTTGACTAGATTTTTCTTATTTTATTTTATTTTTTATTTTTGTGAGAAAAGGCAATGAAGATGAGACGGTAAAAGGTAGAGGACAGTACAACGGAGAAACCCATGAAGTCGGATTTTTCCCGGAGGCCGTGCTGCAAACCCTATTTCGTTACTATACACTTTAGCCTGACAAATGTAGGAATCATCATGTGTGAAGAGCCGCCTTTCCTTCATGCATTATGGTCTGCATTGGTGATTTAAAGTGCCTCCACTGGGCGTATCCTCTGTTTCCTTTGTCTTGCACACCGTGGCTACATCCAAACGGAATCTATTCGCCCTTCAAGTGGTTCAAGAATGTGGTTTTTGGATCTAAAGTGGGGAACATTTGGAAGATGCATAAGGTCCATTCAAGATTGATTCTGACCATGTTGACTGATGTTGACAAAGTTCTATGGTATCTTTCTTTTTCCTTTGTAGCTTAGTTCATCCCGAGTTTATTTTAGCCTTGTTCTTACTTGAGGACTAGTAAGGTTTAAGCTTGGGTTGATTTGATAGTTTATTTTATTTCCTTCTTTTTATAGTTTATTTTAGAATTTTTAGCTCTTTTTATTAGTATTGCATTGTATATTCTTTATTTTTTATAATGGATCATATCGGGTACTTTCTATTTTGCATGAGGTATTTGTAGGGTTTTAGAGTCTCAATGCAGTTGCGGTTTGGCTTGGAGATGGGCTTGGTGGGATTTCGAGGCATTATTGGGCTTTGCAGATCCATCAGAGAGGAATTGGGCTTAAAACGTTGAAGACGTGGATAAAGTTGGCTTATAAAGATGGGTCATGGATCAAAGAAGATAGATTTACATTTGAAGCTTAAAGATGATTGGCCAAATTTGAATCATGTGAGGTGTGGAGGGGAGCAAGGTAATCTTGAGTAGTGGGGTGGTGTAGTGTTGAAAAAGATCCAATAGCATTCCAGCAACACTTGCGAGGGTGGAGTCTCAGTCGCGCAACACTTGCGAGGGTACCCGCGCAACTGCACAATTTGGGGCATTTTGGTCATTTGACACATTATTTACTTTGGGGGTTAGGTTCAGCAGCTGATAATTGGATTTTCCACCATTAGAGCACCTTGGAGGCGATTTTTGGGAGCTTGATCTATATTCTTCTCATCTTTCTATCAATTTTTAGTTTCTTGATGCAAAAACACTTTTTGATTATTATCTTGTTGCCATGAGTGGCTAGTTTTTTTTATTTGGGTTAACTTTGGCTAAGACCTTGGATATTTGTGGATTTTGAAGGATTCATTCTTGATTGTCATTTATCTTATGTTTATGATTCTAGTTAATACTTCTTATGCTTGTTTAATAATTTGATCATGAGCTTGGTACTTGAATGAGCAATTGTTGGTTTATTTCTTTGGTTTAACATTGAATCATTGAATTTACTTATAATAAGGGCTTTACGATGGTAGAAATCATCTTTATCTTATGGATCATGACTCCTTTATGGATGTGTAAGCAATTACATCCTCTAGGAATTGGGGATTCCATCATTCTTAAGGCTAATCAAGTTTCTTCGGTTCAATTGCTTTAATTGAATCCTTGATTTTGATTAAGAAGTTATGTCGTGGGCTTCCCCAACCTCTATACTACCTACGACGAATCTTAACATATCATGCTACATGATTTTCTATAACCAATTTGGGTTGAATGATAAGCTTCATATTGAATCCTAATGATAAACACACAAATGTTCGTTGTGTTGAATTGCCTTGGTTGACCAATTCTCTCCAATATTTGAGCATCTCACCATCTTGCTTAATTACAAGCTTTTTAGTTATTCAATTCTTTTAGTTTTCAAACAATCACAAAGCCCCCCTTTTAGTTTAATTTTAGTTAGTTTTATTAAACTAGTTCTTTTGGATTGCATTGGTGATTGAATACAACCATTTCCCTGAGGATCGATACCCATTTTTACCATTATGTTACGTTTTATTAGCAAACAAAGGGGCAATTTGCTTGGTGGACTTGACCTCCCACCTTTTCATATTTGGCTCTTTTCTTCAAGAATGTCCAATTTAGCTACAAAATAGAATTTAAACATTATAAGTACCAAATATCTTCATTATTAACTAAAATGTTTCATAAATGTAATAAAATAAAGGATAAATATATGAATACATATGACAACATGAATAGGTTGTTTAACCTTGTCATATCCTTGATCTTCTTGCTACGACTCCAACAAACTTGCATGATGCTTTGTTCACTGCCAAGGATCCTAAGGGTTTTAAATCAACCGCTAAATTTGACCATTGGCGTCATACCAAAACTGAAGAAATCCAAGCACTTCATCGAAATAATACTTGGTCACTCATCCCACGACCATCAAATGGAAATGAAGTTGGGTCTAAATGGATGTTTCACAAAAAATATCATGTCGATGGTACCATTTATCGGCATAAAGTATGCCTTGTGGCACAAGGTTTCACTCAAATTCCGAGCTTTGATTTCTTTCATACTTTCAGTATGGTAGTTAAAGCCACAATAGTTAGGATTGTTCTATCCTTGGCTGTCATAAATCAGTGGAACCTTCACCAACCCGATGTTAAGAACTCCTTTTTAAATGGTCATCTTTGTAAAACGCTATACATGGATCAACCTCCAGGCTATACTGATCCACGCCATACCAACCATGTGTGTCATCTTAACAAAGCTCTTTATGGCCTTCGTCAAGCCCCATAGGTTTAGTTTCAATGGCTAAGCTCTTTTTTAGTCACCCATGGATTCAAGTACAGTCAAGCCGATATATCTCTCTTCATTTTTCATCATGGATCATTCCTTCTATACATTCTAGTATACGTTGATGACATTATCTTAACAGCAAATCATGAGCCCTCTATTGCCCTCTTCATTACTCGCCTGAAAAATGAATTTGTTATCAAATACTTGGGCAAATTAGGCTACTTCCTTGGCCTTGAAGTCTCTTATACCTCAGATGGCTTGTTTCTTATTCAAGGTAAGTATGCTTATGATATTTTAAGTCGGGCGAGTCTTCTTGATTCCAAACCGGTTGTGAAGCCTCTTGCCACTAATGATGTTTTTTCCACTAGCAACACTCCTTTTCATGACTCTACCATATACCAATCCTTTATTGGAGCTCTTCAATACTTGACTATCACGAGGCATATATCTCTTACGCTGTCAGTTAAGAAAGTCAAATTTCTCCAATCTCCAACCGAACAACACTTTACATTGGTAAAAAGGATCATGTAGTGTAACAAGGGTACTCTTAATCATGGACTCCACTTCTCGCTTCCTACAAAATCTCTGCTTATTGGCTATTCAGATGCAGATTGGTGGCAACCTCGTGCCTTGGAGTGCGAAAAACAACCCACCGTTTCTAGATCTAGTTGTGAATATGAATATAGGGCAATGGAAAACACCGTTGTAGAACTCATATGTATTTCTCATCTCTTGCATGACTTAAATTCTTTTCCATCTGTACGACCAACGTTACTTTATGACAATTCGAGTGCCATTTCTTGAGTCCAAATATGGCAGCACATAAAAGAGCTAAACATATTGATATTGATCATCGCTTTATTCAGGAGCTGGTATTGTCTGGTAAACTGCATACAAAATTTGTTCCTACCAAGCTTCAAGTAGCTGACATCTTAACGAACCTCTGCCAGGACCATTTTTTAACAGTCTTGTGATTAAGTTTAGAGTTCGTCCACCACCAATACGCTTGAGGAGGGTATCAGAGATAAATCTCATCCATAATTAGCTTTATTTGTTTCTCATATTAATTATTAAATTTACCTTGTATAGCTCCTATAATTGAGTTGTACTCTTGTATATATTCTAGCTCATTGATCAATAATATTAAAGGGAAAACATTTATCCCACATTCACACTTCTTTTGTTGTACAAAACTGAACTTAAGATATATTCATCTACTAGTTTGTTGAAATCTTTAATTGTAGGGTTCTATTTGTAATTTTTTAAAAGGAAACCGAATGTTGGTAGTGATGAAAATGGTGGACGATCTTCCAAACAAAATGATTTTAATGAAGTTTCACAAAGAACATTACCTACCTTCACAACATCTACTCTAACAAGTTTTGATTTGATTGATCTTACTTCGAGTCTCGGATATGCTAAAACTTACATCTTATCATCCAGATGAAATGGATGCAATAAGGAAGGTGTATTGGACTAAATGAGCTTTTCAACCAAAAAATCATAAATTTACATCAACAAAAAGGTACTAAGCTAAGGCCTTTTGCTATTGGATGGTTTGATGAATTCAATTCGTAGAGTATAACATATAAAATACCACTTATTATTTGTGATGTTACTTGTTTGGATACATTGTAGAACAATAAGCGGGAGACGTATTTATGACCAAAGGATTTAGCACTTAAGTGTAAAAATTCATTATTTTCTCATGTGGGTAATGTTAATAATTATCACAACAAAGCACAACAAAACTGTGATAAGCTAAGAAGAAAAAAAAACTACTCTATTAATGTAGCCCTTAATAATCAAACTAAACTTGAGAAGAGTAATTTTGCACTTCGATTATGTGCTATAATTGGTACTTGTGGATTTTTTTTTGAAAATGTGTTATCCTTTTGTAGTCATGATGTAACATCCGTTTTCGATATTTTTATATAAAACCAATTTTTATAAAAATTATAAATAATTATATATATATATATATATATATATATATATATATATATATATATATATATATAATACAAGAATATATTATTTATTAATGTAAGAAAACATAAGTACACATGTATTTGAGTGTAGGCCATCTCATAATTCAAGTAGTTAGCATATAAATGAAGTTTTATTACTAGAGAATAGTATATACTATTATTCATAAAATGATATGTAAAAATATATTCATTTTTAGCCAAAGTTATCTAAAAGAAAGTTGTAGTACTCGGAAATACCTACGTGTGAAAAAATGAACGTCGAGAATGGAGCTCGTATGAAGAAGTTACGAATTTTTGAAGTTGAGGTGTAAAACTATGAAATTCAGCCGGCAGCCGGACCACCACCTCTTCTGGCGGCGCGTGGGACCACTTCAGGGGTCGAGGTAGGTCACGTTGGAAAGTTTATTCGATCTACTTTCCAGCTAAGTTGGTCCCGGTTGATGCATGTGCACAGTAAGCTACGAGGACGTGTAGAACATGGCAGATGTCTAAGAATCATTTATTCCAACTAATACACCTTTAATCTTATTTATTTCATAATGCTCAAGTATAACTACACATGTTGGGTTTGAGAAATCATAGAATTGAAGTAATACAAGTTTATTATACATATATTCAAATATTAGCATATATGTGTATAATACGAAGTTCAAATACCGAAGTATCAATAGTACGTGATTGTTGTACTGCAAACAATGTGAGTTTGTAAGGCCCTGTTACGAATAAAATCCTAATTCGAGGCTGCGGCCCGAAAATCGGTCATCATAAGGATTATGGCCATTGAAAAGGTGAGATCTAGGCCTATTTGGGTGCGGGTGATGTATTTGAAGTGATCTGGGTGTTCGGTTCGTGCTTTGGAGCCTAGGGGTATTTCGGTAAAGTGTCAGTTCGGGCTTTGGTGGAAATTGGATTTTGGCTCGGAAGGTCTTCAAGATCGTATGAGTTGAAAGAAGTTTAGGGATTCTCGTTACCTTTCCGTGGATATAAGGATCGTTGGAAACGGGCTTATAACGAAGAAGTTATGGCCTTCAGAAGTTTGGTGGTTTTCAGGTTTAGCAGCGTACGCGGGGCGTACTAGTGAAGAGAGCAGTACGCGGGGCATACCTTGGCGTACGTTGGGCATACTGACCAGGATGGTCGGGGATGCTCTTTGGAGTACGTTGGGCGTACCACATATACGTTGGGTGTACTCCAATTAGACCAAAATCCTATTTTAGGGTCTTGGACCCTATTTAAGCTCCTTATCTCATAACCTAACCCTAATATCTCCAGCCTCCATCCCTCTAAACCCTAGAAATCGACCTTTAGCCCCCATTTGAGTGATTTTAGAGCTTCAAAGTGATTTATGTGTGTTTTGATGCTTGAGGAGGAAGAAGGAACTTCTTGAAGAGTCATTGCTTGACTTGGAGCTTTTAGATCCATGCTTTGTGCACCTAGATCTATCTTTTGGAGGTATAAAGTCTCAACACTGACAACTCTTTCATGTAGATCTAGCTATGTGGTATTTTGTTATTGTTTTGGTCCCTTTGAGGTGGTTCTTGTGAGTAGAAGTTACTCCAGAACCTTTGAGATTCATATTTGGTCCTTGTTGATGTTATGGAGTCATAAAGTTTGGATCTTGATGGGTATAAACCTTCCATGCATGATTTGGTAGTCATTTGATGAAGTTTGGGACTTAGGCTTTTGATTTGGGTCCCACTGAGTTATGTTAAGTCATAAAGTTGGAAGCTTTATGACTTAAGAAGTCCCTTGAAATCAAATTTGGAAGTTTAGACTGAGGTCTTATGGTATTAAGAAGTTTTAAGACATTTTTGGAATGATTTTGACCTTTTGGTATTCATCTTTGGTTCTTGGGCTTCATTAAGCCATGCAAAGGCTTAAAGCATTTGACTTTATGGATTAAGTCACTTATATTTAGCTATTCTGAGGTGTTGGACATCTTGGCTTAATGGATTAAGAGCTAGAATTGGGAGTTGGTCATCAGGAGGAGTACACTGGGCGTACAAGCCTATACACGCAACGTACAAGCTCTTAAGCCAATACGCTTAGCATACAAGCTGAGTACGCCCCGCATACTCAACATAGTGGGATTTCAGTTTTGGGCTTCAGTTTGGGCCATCTTTTTGACTTTGTTGTTTTGCGCCCTGTTGGGCCATCAGGTTTTGGGTGATATTTATTTGTGGAGGCCCACTATGGATTTGGGCCCAATTTGGAAAACTGGGCCATGGATTGGGCCTTGGGTAGCTTTTGGTATTTGGGCCTTGTGGACTATTAGGTTTGGGCCTAAGTCTTGGTCCAAAAGTAGGTGAGGGGTAAATTGGTCATTCATCCTAGTAATTGATTTATGGTTAAGGATTGAAACCCAATTGTTGATTGGGTGTTGTTTTGACTTCGATAGTTCAGGGATCTGACTGCCAGTAGCCAATGATTTTCTTTTTGATTCGGAAGTGCGAGGTGAGTCTTCTCATTATATCCATGGGTCGAAGGCACCAATCCCGACCCATTACGTGTTATGTGTTATGCTAGTTGTCTATATGATACTTACATGGAAGACCCCAGGGGGAGCCCATGTCATATAGATATCAGGCCATGGAGGAGACGATGACATTCCAGATAAAGACCATGGGGGAGCCAATGGCATTTCCGATAAAGACCATGGGGCAGCCCATGGAAACAATTTGTATGTTGCATGATAACCTGTGGTTGTATGTTGTATGGTATTTTGGAGAACTCACTAACCTCTATGCTTATGGTATTCAGTTTATGTTTCAGGTACTCCGGTTTTCAAATGGACGGGCTTGGGATGATTGCAGAGCACACACTACATGTTTCCGCATTTTGTGAATTACTCTGATTTAATGATGTTTTGCTAAAATCTGTTTACCTTGGTCTTATGGGAAAGATATGTATTAACGCTTTAATAACCTAAAAACAATTTTTTTTCTTGTTTTTTGGGACGTTACAAGTTGGTATGAGAGCCTTGGTTTGAAGGATTCGGATATACTATCGGGTATGTGTGAACTCAAACATAAGATTTGACTGAGTTTTCAAAAGAAAAATATTTTTAAGAAGAGAAAATTTCTAAGATAAGAAAAGGGTGTGGTGCGTGTAATCAGCTGAGCTCAAGTAAGTTTTTCCCAAAATACCCATACATGTTATCTGATATGATTTGATTTATGAATCAGTGAATCGCATGCTAGTTAGGGCTAAGGATATGCTCAGTTTTTTTGCATGATAGAATGCTAGGAGAGATGCTTTTGTATGTTTATTATATGAGCTGGTAGACTTGCATGCTAGAGCTGATTAGTCAGTGATAGATTGGCCTGATATGTGTGATGCTTTGTAGTCTTGGGAGTATTGGATGCTATGTCGTAATGGAAATATCTATTGGTATCAGTAACCACTAAGTGTATGCTTTAAAAATTGTATACAGTTAGGATCTTATAGCCATAGAATAAATGATTTGGCGTTATTTCCTATTCCTTGTCTGGTTGTGGTCCTAGGGTAGAGTCTATTATTCGACAGTCTATTTGATCCTGTTCTGTGCATAATTTGCATGCATAAGGCAGCCGACAGTGAGGGTGGAAATGGATAGCAGGAGTTGTGGTATGTGGGTTGAATGTCCTATGATCGTTTTATGGAATGGAGTGTTACTGCATGAATGATGCTTGCATTGTGCTTTGTGGAACTCTTGAGTAACGGGAGTTAGCTACTAAGTGAATATAATCATATTCACGAGGTGGATGACTGGCATTATGGGGAGTTCTTCAGCAGCTGATGGCAGGGTGAGGTCGGGAACCTAGGGGATCCTAGGAAACGCTTCGGTGGGTTTGTGGCGCTGCTTAGTGATTTTTTTGGTGCATCAGTTTGAGTAGGTGACTTAGAGGATTCAGGATGATTCTTGAGGAATGTATGGATCCATACTCGAATCGAGGAGAGTCTTAGAGAATCTAAGAAGCTTGTGATAAGAGGATTTTTGGGTGTGTTCTGATCATTGGCATGTTGTAATTCAGTTTGGTGATGAGCGCTTAGGGAGCAGATATGGGAATTCATCTCGTCGGAGATTACCCATGGTATCATGGAGCAGACTCCTGTGATCTTTTGTTTCAGTTAAGGAGGGGATTTTGGAGATCGTGGGTAAGCGCTTGGGCGCGATCTGTGCTGAGCTTTTGGCTATCGTTGGAGTTCACACTCTTTCATACTGTGTGCGAGAGATCAATTTGGAGCACCTAGGCAAGAAAGGGGCTAGATCAGGTGCAGGCAAGGGAGGGTCCCAGGGAGAGACCTAATCATTCAGATCAACAATTAGGAGGCCAGCAGGGTCGGGGTCAGTACGGAACGTGCGGGAGATTGCATGAGCGAGCTTGCCATTCCAGGGGTATGCGTTCCTACAAGTGTAGCAGGATTGATCGTGTCAGCAGAGATTGTCCTCAGGGGGAAATCCCGTTATGTTTTCTGTGTGACCAAGTGTGCCATAAGAAGGTCATCTATCCAATGAGGAGGGGAGGAGCAGTGAGTGCACCTGCTCCAGCTATTTTGCGGATCTCTAGTAGTTGTGAGGGTAGGGTAAGAGGCCAACAGAGAGGAGTCGGTCATTGGAGTGTCAGTCAGGGAAGGCCCGTGCTCCTGCAGGTGATTTTGTGGGTATGTTTTCTTTTGAGATCTTTTCGGTTGTTATCAATATTTATGTTGCTTTGAATCTTATATTGGTTTGGGTAAGCGTTATCTTTGGTTAATTCTCTGTTATTGTTGGGATATATCTACGTGAATTGTTTAATGTCTTTTGCATGCCTTGAATCATTAGTGGGTTATTAAGGTGTTGTATCTTGGGTAACGGGTTCCAATGTGTTCAGTTGTTATTTTGGGTTTGGTCAAGATCGGTCCAGGGGTTTTGTGTGGAAGATCTTTGGTCAGGATTCAGCGGGATAGTTCTCCAGTATTGTCAGGGTTCAATGGTTTTTGTATTTATTCTGGTATGAGTAGCAGTTGCCTATGGAATAGCTGTGAGGTTTAAACACTACCTTTGCTAGGAAAGGAGCGGTGGCAGGGAGATGGTGGTGTCAGTTGCATGAGTTGTTGGTTATGGGAAATGTCAGGGGGTTTCATATTTGTTCAGGTTGCAATCGACTAGGATTCAATGATTCTTTGAGAATGCAATTGGGGTGAAAATTTGTCAGTTCAGGGCAAGGGTTATGGTTTTTAGTCACCAGCATAAGAACTCAGAGAGTTTGTATGGTATCGTAGGAGGTGATTTGGATTATCAAATTGGCTAAGGTTTCAGGAGCATTCTTCATGGTTTTAGGAGTGGGGTGATCATGGGGATTGACTAGCAATGGAACGCTAGTATTCATTAACGCAGGTCATAGGCGGTTCATGCTATTTATAGTAGACGGGTTGGAGATCCATCATAATTAAGAGGTGAGAGAGAGATTTGTCGAATCCAAGTGGGGGAGGATCGATTAGGATTCTCGGAAGTTACGAAGGGCGTGGAACTAGGGCATGTTTCATATCCTGACCAGGGAGAGAGAGAGAGAGAGAGAGAGAGAGAGAGAGAGAGAGAGAGAGAGAGAGAAAGATGACTCTAGTCGCTGTTCATATGGAGGTGGTGTTGGAATTCGAAGTATAACCCAAAAGTCTGTAGGGATGCAGTTGGATGTAGGTTTCGGCTCAAGATGTGTGGGGTTGTGATTTTTAGGGTATGGAAAGGCCATGGGTGGTAACCATGGCTGGTTATAAGTGTTGTAACACTGCGATGGTGTCGTAGCATTCACCAGTTCGAGGTAGACCATCGTTGGAGGTGGTCACGAGTGCAAAGGCGAAATCAGTTTGTGCCTTGTGTGCACCGGACAAGATCGTCGGGAGTCTTGCTCAGTTCTAGATTGAGGGTCGTTGGGGTATGAGGCGGTGTTGGGCCCATGTAGTTCTTGATGAGTGGGACCCATGGGCGAGACCCGTGTGATTATGGAAATACAGGTGGGATCTGGTGGAGACCGTTGGGTCAAGGTTTTGGATCTTGAGTTTTAGGGTTGAGTGGGTGTTCATTGTGTGGTGTAGAGGGATTTATAGGCTGGGTAGCCTTGTTTTTGGTCTCTTGGGCACCTGGTGGTTGGAGCAGGAGCGAGACTGGTAGTCTCGGTTATGGTTTGGAACCATTTGTATATCGGTCAAGTGAGGGTCATCGGGAATTAGGGTATCTATAAGCCAAGGACATGAATCGCGGGGTTTAAGGGTAATGAATGGGTTTAGTTTTGATGATAGATCAAGCCATTGTGTTGTGTCTTGAGATGGTTCTATCTATGGGAGGGCCACAACACGTTTGCAATTAGGAAATGGTAGGTCATTGGAGATCGGGTATGAAATGAGACTACAGTTGGTCTTGTAGCAGTCTTTTAGCAGTGGATTTGGTGGCGAGATGGTTTGGGCAATTATCGCCAGATCAGGCCTCTCTCGGGAGTCGCGTGGGGCGATGGTGTATGTGTATCTGTCGACTCAGCAACCGGACAGGATTCCAATGTCTCAGATAGTTGGTAGACAAGTTGGGACCGGGGAGGTCTCGACCGCTTTCAAAAAGCAACTAGGGGACATCAAGAAGAGGTGGAGTGTTTTCAGTGATTTGGGAATCATCTGTGGAGTCGCTTGTTATTCGGGGCATATGCTAAGTCGCTTGCGGTTGGATTAAGTAATCTCAAAGTGGTTGATTAGACTCTGTTGCTCGACTTTCGTTTCAGTCAAAACGGTGCAGGGAGGAATCTTCTACTCTAAGGATTATCTGAGCCTTCTGTCAAGTATAGTTGTTATGAAACAATATTTGGGCAGTGATTATGGGATTCCCCATGGGAGCCTCAAGGGAAGGAAGTGTTTTTTTTTTCCTGGAATTCAATTTGGAATTGGTATGGTGGTGGTTCAGTGTGAGCGGTTAGTTTGGGGAGTTAGACCAATTTGAGATTTCAGGTTTCGGAAGAGTAGATGTGGTCTTCTGCAAGAGATTAAGGATTCGTTCTTCTTTAGGTTCAAAGAGTTCTGTTAGGGTTGGTTTCGGTTCCCTTGGTAAGGTTGTGGTATTCTCGGGATTTATGGTGGTGTTGTTGAGGTTGTCTGGCATGCCGGGGATGGTAATGAATGATTTCGAGGACGAAATCTAACTTAAGTGGGGGAGAGTTGTAACGCCCTATTACGAACCGATTCCTAATTCGAGGATGCGGCCCAAAGATCGGTCATCATAAGGATTAGGGCCTTTGAAAATGTGAGATATAGGCCTATTTGGGTGCGGGTGATGTATTTGAAGTGATCCGGGTGTTCGTTTCGTGTTTTGGAGCCTAGGGGTATTTGGTAAAGTGTCAGCTCGGGCTTTGGTAGAAATTGGATTTTTGTTCGGAAGGTCTTAAGGATGGTATGATGTAACGCCCCAATATTTCAAGACAAATTTTTCATTTTTAATTCTAAAAATATTACTCATAAATTCATGTCATCACATAAATTGTAAGTTATTATCAAAACAATATCAGAATATCCACTTGAATCTTCATAAGCCGACGGATGTGTACAATCATACCTCCGCCTTCTCGGAATCTAGAGAAGTACCTGAAACACATTTAACTCAACACAGTAAGCACGAAGCTTAGTGAGTTCCCCAAAATACCACATACACAAATAATTAGCCTCTCATGGCTATATCTCAATAAGGACCCTCCGATCATGTGTCTCAGTGAAGACCCTTCGGTCTCACGGCTCGGTATGGACTCTCCGGTCATATGTCTCAGTGAAGACCCTCCAGTCTCACGGCCCGATATGGACCCTCCGGTCATAACTAAATATATACACATAACAATATAATAGCATATCACAAAGACAGAATGCATAATTACACATATCTCAGTATAAGCGAATAAGACCATCTGGTCAATAACATGAATAAGACCCTCCGGTCAATAACACGAATAAGACCCTTCGGTCACACATAAATTACCACTCTGGTAAGTATAGTGAGAAGACTCACCTCAACCCATATGCGAGAAATCCTACACCGTCGCTGTTGTTGCACACTGGCTCCTGAACTGGGCAAAAACAACCCAGCACCATAATAAAAAAATATCCAAGGCTACACTCCAATACTACGTCCCAAAGATGGCCCAACTAACCAGGCCCGCTACTGACCCAACTCATTAGGCCCACCAAGGCCCAAGACCAAAAGGTCCATAAAGGTCCACCAATGTCCCGTTTTCCCAATTGAGCCCAACCCCCATATGGGCCTTATCCTAAGCCCAAAACGTCCCTTAGCCCAATAATAATCTCAGATGGCCCAGAGGCTCAACAGTAAGTCCAAACAAATCGGCCCAAAGATACGAAGCCCAAAACACACCAAGCCTACAACGAGACTATGCGGTACGTACCTCCACCAGTACGCTCAGCGTACACGCGACTCCTAATCGGGGACACTAGACCAGTACGCCGGGCGTACTAGGACTTACGTGGGGCGTACGGCTTAGGTCCAGAAACACTATTTTCGACTTAACCACTTCAACCCAAAGCATCCAAACCTCAGGGAATCTTCATTAAAAGCTCTTAAATGATAAAGTTGGCGACTTTATCAGTTTGCATGTCTTAATGGGACCCAACTTCCAAAAATAACCATGAAGACTCTCTTAAATCCTTTTAACACATGCATGCAGAGATCCAGATGTCCAAATTCTCATTTTTATGAATCAAGGCAACCCAATACACTTAAAAGGACAAGAGATTTACTCTGGAGTTCACCAAACTGTTGGATTAATGTCTAAGTCCATAACTATATTTGGTATGTACTTGACCCGACCCGGCATGGTCCATTTGGGTTGCACTTCACCGGCACAATTTATATGGATAGTCTTTTGAGAATAGTATATTTATGATTTATATTAATATATTATAAGTTCTAATATATTAATATGGAATCATATTATTTAATTAGTATTGATCAAGAATTAATTTAGAATTAATTAAGTGATCAAAAAGAACTAATTAAATATGGACTCTTATATATATGGAATGGGCCAAGTTCATTTAGGTTGGGCTAAGCTTTCATGGATGGTCCATGGAGCTTTTAACCCATGGATCCTATGTAAATGAAAGGTGATGGGTATTAGGGTTTACATGGATGTAACCCTAATCCTCCATAATATATAAAGGGGTCCTTGGCTCACAAAATTGGCACAAGTGTGTGAAAATAAGAGTGGGCCGATTTTAGTATGCATACATATTCTCTCAAGTTCTTCCAAGGTGTTTGGGTGATTTGTGATTCCATTTGAGGCTTCCACACTATTGGGGCTAAGCTCTTAAAGCTTGAAGACATCAAGCTACATCAAAAGGTATGTCATCTTACTAGAACTTTGTAGTATAGGTGCTTCATAATATGCTAGTTAGGATGAAACCTTGGAATAGTTAATATTTGCATGTATAATAGAGAAAACATGGATCCAAGGTTTATAGGGTTGCATGTACACCATAGGAGTGTTAGAATGCTCAAAACCCAACAGTGGTATCAGAGCCATGGGTTGTTTTCTGTTATATTGATGCAAATGTTTTATTTTCAAGTTGGAAAAAAAGGAAAAAAAAAACATCACGTTTGTCAAATTTTAAGATAATTACTTGTTTTTGTGAAAAACTAATTATTTGTAAAATTTGAATCATTTGCTATATGAGTTGAATTAGGTCAAATTTTGTAAAAGATAAAATGATATGATGATTTTATTAGTTTTAAAAGTTTGATCTAAAGAGTTTTTTGAAACCTCCATAAGTTATGGATATGAAAAGGTTTTTAAAAAAATTGATTCAAAGTTTTTTATGGAGTTACAAAACTTGGTCTTAATGTTTTAAAGAATTCCATAACTTGTTCTTAAGTTATGGAACATGAAAAGTTTCATCATAAAACAAGTATTTAACTCCATAAGTTATGGAATCCAAAAGTTTTCAAGAGTTACAAAACTTGCTCTCAAGTTTTGGAATTTGGAAAAAGTTTTTTATGATAAAAAAAAAAGAATTGAATTCTAAAACTCTTGGGTTCATAACTTAAACAATTAATTAAATGGTTTTAATTTTGAATTTAATAATTGGAATTATGATGTTTTTATTGAATAATTCAATTAACTCTTATGGACTTTATTAATAGATAATTAAAGTATTTAATTAAAAGAGAATTAATAAGTCAATAATGACATGGTTTAAATTTAATTAAAATAAGAGTATAGTTTAATTAATAGATTAAACCACCAAGTATTTTAAATGTCTAAAATACACCCTAATACTATTATAATATTAAAAGTTTAATATATTATATGTATAAGAGCAAGTCGTCTTACCATTAGTAGGCCTCATTCACGAAGCCGGTCTATAAGGGGGGTATAAGGTTATTGCCTATAAAATAGCAGTTTAATGGGTGTCCACTCTCACCCACCGCTTCCTTGACTGGTGGAGGGTCGTTAGCCGAACAGGTAGGACAAGGACTATAATTCTCCCTTCATTATAAGTATAATGATAAATACTAAGTAACTAAACACTTATAAATTCCCAATCTTAGCTACTTAGGAAAATGTGAATAAGGTGCTAATCCATGAAATTACACTTTGCACTTTGTTTAAGCTGTTAGTGGAGCGTGTGTGGTTAACCGGAACACTAACCTGGACTTAACAAGGTAGCAAAAGGGTAACTTAATGTTTATCATAGTATCGTTGGAGCGTGTATGGTTAACCGGCACATCGATTGAGGGGTAAATATTAAGGGTACCAAGTATATTTGCATGGTTACTTCACACCTTGTTTTGTGATCCTCGGCATCCCAGTCACAAAACCTGAAGGGCACACTCGAGATTGAAACATGCCATTGAAAAGTTCAATGAATCTCAAAAGAATCTAGGAGTTTCTAAACCAATTAAAACCTAATAATACATTTCGTTTATCTTGGTGGAAATTGGTGAATCGTCATTCACCTACCTTCAAATATTTTATAGCTTGGATTACGACATCCCTCTTCCAAGTTATAAAATAGTTTGTTGGGTCCTAGCCTTAATATATCATATTGGGTGTTATATTAAGGATTTAAATCAACTTTACGTGAATTTCTCCCATTGTTGATGTCTGGTTTAGACAACAATGATCTTCCCAAACCAAGCTTTCCTAATGAATATGACTTCCCGAGTTTGGCTCATGGAAGTCATACTTCTCTTCCTCCACCTCCTCCAATTATTCTCCCTAACCCACAAGTTCAAGGTCACTCAAGCCCTAATGGCAAGCAAGGTCTATGTGTGATCACATCTTAGAGATGAAGTCACATATTGACAAGCCGGGAGAGTTGGGTGTCAAATTCTTGAGAAAGTTGGATGTTCAATCACTTTCTATGTCACATAGTGAGTTCCTTTGGGACTAGTATGAAACAGACTATGACATGAACCTTAATGATCATATCTATTTGCTTGGTGCCGCTGAATCAGCAATGATTTGGAACGATAGTAAAGCAAATTTGATTAGAAGATCAACTTCCCAAAAAACTTTATGGACAGTGACAATGGTGACACTGGAAATCCAGAAAAAGCATTCTCTTCCCAATGGAAAGGGATTGGCCATAGTCAACCCGGTTGACCAAATGGTAAAGAGAAAGGCTAAGTCTGAGATAGTCCCATTACCAAAGGGTCCATATGTTTATTTTGCCAAAGGAAGGGGCGTTGATTGCAAAGCTGCCAAATTTACCTAAGGATGTCAAAGTCAATAAGTTTGACTCTACATCAGGTAGAGCCCATTATCTAACTCTGTTAAGTTCTATTCTGAGATCCTCATTACATGATGTGACTGGGTCACATGTTGATGTTTTAAGAATCAAAGAATAGAGAGAAATCTTAAAGGAAGTATATGCTGATTCTGATCGCGAAGGTGGATTTCGATCGCATCAGAATTTTGAGCAGTTGCTTAAGAAGTTATGATATATTGCTAAGGAATAGATAACAACAATTTTCCATGTGGATTGTAAGGATAAGTTTTTCCGCAAAGTTTTAAAATAAAAGAAAATTGTTTAACTTTATTTATTTGAAGTATCCTTACAATGGCATTTGTGGAAAATTGTTGCTTATATGATTCCACTGACAGCAATATTGGAAAATGGATTTGATTCTTTCATTTGTGGTAGTGTCTAAATTTACCAAATCAGGAAACTTCCTCATCGCCCAAGTTTCAATTGGACAGAAACTTGGAATCATGCAAGTTGAATAGTATGATGAATGAGAACTTTCAAGCATTGGAAAATCAAGACTAATTACTTGTTCACATGGATGTGTGAGTCAAGTGAAGGACTAAAGGGATCGAGTACACATTCTTGTGCACTGGTCATGTCCACCACAAAGCTCGTTAAGACTATTTGATTTACTAAAGTTTAGTAAATATGGTTATACTTACAAGTTTAAGTATAATTCTGAAACATTGGAAAAGTCTCAATGTATGGCAGAACGAATGGGAAGAATCAAATTAGGCAGAAAGATAAATGTTTCTCAAATCTAAAAAGATGGGAGAGTACTTTAGTATCATGTTTGTGATCATCTTAATGATTTAGAAATCATATCACAATTAGTCCTCTAAAGGTCATCTTAGTGCATTCTTATGACTAAGAAGAGGGGTCATGAATTGTTGAAATGGTTAGATCAGGAAAATGAGTCATACTTCGTTCCAAAACAATTCTTAGAGTCATACTCCAAGATTGTAACTTGAGTGACATATCTTAAAGAAAGGTTTAAAACACTTGTCAAATGTAAGAGTAAAAGTGTCCTACTCTTGTACATTTGAAATTGGTAAGTTGTGATGTTTTGGATAAAACAAAGACCAACTAAGGCCAATTGTGTGAAGTGTTTGTCTTGATAAAGAATCCGCACTATCTCTTGAATATTTGGCAAGATAGTCTTATATGTCAAGAGGATAGTGGGAGTCTTAAAGATCCTAAAAAGAATTTCAAGAACTAATCAAGAATAAAACCTGAGGTTCTTCACTAGCACACGACTTGAGGTTTATAACCTATCGTGTTGACATATTTTGTGCCCATTCCAGTTAAAGTTGGCTTTGCATAGGAGTTCTGAAAGTTCTCAATTGGTTGCATAACAACTTGGAAGCAATGGTAGGCCCTGTACTGCCAGGTGGCAAGAAGTTAAGATTGCATAAGTTCAGTCCATATGAGTTTGGAGTTGTCATTATCCTTGTCTTGTGACTATGGTTTTGACGATTCACATGGATAAGAACACATACACCATAAAATCTAAGGGTCATAAGGTTTCTCTCCGATTCATGAAAATTATGGTGAGGAAACACTTCCACCAAGTAGATTTGAAGCAGATGGCAAAAGGTCTAAACAATTGAGACTATGATTATGGCATCCTTTTTCATAGTTCTGAAACTGTTTAGACACACATGCATGCTATCTAAGGAAAGGTGTATGATTTTGATAAAGTTTTATCAAAGCATCTCGTATTAGAAATGTGAACTTTGGTAAGAAAGTCAATAAAGTATTGATTTCTAGAAGTCCATCTGATTTCTGAGTACATGTCAAAGCTAGTGGGAGCATAAGTGTTATGCTAATATTTATCATATTAGTGGGAGCATGATAATTATTGTTAGTGTTGCAAGTTAGCAATGTTAATTATAGAAAACAAACGTTTCAATTCGTGAGGCTGCAGGGATTGAAAAAGTTGTTTTGCTATAATTAAGGGGGAGGATATACTTCATTTCAGTTCTAAAGGCTTAGATTGAGACCTTAATCATCTTTAGTCAAGAATATATATATGAATTTCATGTTGTATTGGTTCAAATTAAGGAAATTCTATATATTGCGTTCTCAAAATTCGATTATGATTACGGCATCCCTCTTCATAGTCAAATTTTGAAAACATGGAAAAAAAATATTATAGCAAAAGACTGGTCTAGAATCATGTCTTTATGTGAGACATCATGAATCGTGTACCATTTGCTTTGGGTACATGATCGATTCCATGTGCTATAATATTTGTCATTTCTAAATTTTTCCAAATGCCCAGAGGCATTAAGAAGGGAAAAGGTCTAGAATTGGATATGACTAAAATGATTAAGCAATTGTCGAGGACAATCTGAGGTTTACCAAAGATTGGTTGCTCAGGGACAGTTGGAAGTATAGTGCTAATTTTGGAAGGACCATATTGACATATTCTGAAAAGAGGCATCTCTTATTCAGAAGTGATAGTCAAAATGAGAATATGGAGTTGTCTCCATAGGTGGAAGTTATCTGTGTAAGATTAGAAAACTTAATGCAAGAAGCATGTCCAAAGCATGTCCAAAGAAATGTACTTAGAAAACTTCCATGGAATACCTTATAATGACTGTTGACAAGTCTTTGTGACTTTGTACATATTCATTACAGGAGGGTCAGTGCATATAAGTTTAAAATCTAAACAGATTTCGATAAATGATAGGAATTTGAAATTCTCACATTTTTCGATAAGGATTTGGGAGTGTGAAATTAGAATCATTGAAATTATGTTCAATTGGTTTATTTCACAAAGTAAGGATCATAGACAAACATAGAGTGCATACTTGGTGTATGGCAAAGCTATTGTTTAAGAAAAACATAGTGTACATGCTTGGAGCATGGGACAACTAGTGTTTTTAATACAAGTATAAAGTTGATAAAACCGTAACAATGAATAATGAGTAATCAGTATGGTGATAAATAAAAGTGTTTATTTATATTCATAGGGTTTGATACCATATTTGATTCATTTATTCTTGTGTTTCACTTTGCATGTTTTGACTTCCAGAATAACTAAGTCGCTCTTCCTGAATGATTAAGTTATTCAAACCATCCACAGTCGGTCATATGTTGGAAGTAGATATGAATCAAGATTGTCATGGGTTGGTTTGTAGAGGTCCAAGTTGGTGGACAAAGTGGTGCTACAACACTCATGAGTGCTCATAAGTTCTGAGTATTGGATTCAACCCGCGCTCATTTGAATCACTTCATGGATTTTATCACGAGTGATCATGAGACGATAATATCTTATATTCTTCAAACCTAGAGATATGAGTTGTTACTATGAGTTGGTTATACATTGATTGCACGAAAACGCATTTGGTAACTTGATGTTATAAAACGTGCCTTTGTGTATGATTCAACAAGTAGTAGAACAAGCCATATGAGTCGAAGTTTATCCATTCCTTTTACCTTCGGGATAAAAGCGATATATGTGGGCCCCTCGATCATTTAGCGATGACACATGTGAGTGCTTGGCCAAGCCAGGGCTGATTTGATTTGTTCAATCAGTCAGTCATCATAAATCGAAAATCGGGAAACAACAAATGGACAGAGAGAATGATTATAATCCATGTCTCAGTCCATATGATATCTAGAATGGAGGAATATATGATCCCTTATCTAATGGACAAGTCATTGACAAGGTTAGAGTTCAACAGCGGCTTTAAGAGCTATGATTGCCAGTTAGGTTTTGAAGTCATACTCAATAATAGTTTTAGACTTATCCAAGTGGGAGACTGTTGGATTAATGTCTAAGTCCATAACTATATTTGGTATGTACTTGACCCGACCCGGCATGGTCCATTTGGGTTGCACTTCACCGGCACAATTTATATGGATAGTCTTTTGAGAATAGTATATTTATGATTTATACTAATATATTATAAGTTCTAATATATTAATATGGAATCATATTATTTAATTAGTATTGATCAAGAATTAATTTAGAATTAATTAAGTGATCAAAAAGAACTAATTAAATATGGACTCTTATATATATGGAATAGGCCAAGTTCATTTAGGTTGGGCTAAGCTTTCATGGATGGTCCATGGAGCTTTTAACCCATGGATCCTATGTAAATGAAAGGTCATGGGTATTAGGGTTTACATGGATGTAACCCTAATCCTCCATAATATATAAAGGGGTCCTTGGCTCACCAAATTGGCACAAGTGTGTGAAAATAAGAGTAGGCCGATTTTAGTGTGCATACATATTCTCTCAAGTTCTTCCAAGGTGTTTTGGTGATTTGTGATTCCATTTGAGGCTTCCACACTATTGGAGCTAAGCTCTTAAAGCTTGAAGACGTCAAGCTACATCAAAAGGTATGTCATCTTACTAGAACTTTGTAGTATAGGTGCTTCATAATATGCTAGTTAGGATGAAACCTTGGAATAGTTAATATTTGCATGTATAATAGAGAAAAGATAGATCCAAGGTTTATAGGGTTGCATGTACACCATAGGAGTGTTAGAATGCTCAAAAGCAAACACAAACTCACAAAGCTCCAAACTTTGGATATAAAACACTAAAAATGGACCCAAATCCAAAACAATCACAACAATGAGCAAGTTTCGAACTTGATACCTCTAGAAGATGCACCAACAAGAGTAGAACTCATATACAAAAGCTAGAAGCACAAGCTATCCTCTTTCAAGGCTCCTTCTTCACCAAGAGCTTCACCAAGCACACTCAAATGAGCCAAAACCCTCACACAAGCTAGAGAAATGAGATTAGGGTTTGAGGGGAGTTGGAGGCTGGAAATGGTGGCTGGAAATGAGGCCATCATGTTCCTTAAAAGGGGCACACAAGGCATTATGGTTTACACTCTGAGCCTAGTACGCCCAGCATACCCTCTAGTACGTCGAGCGTACTAGGTGGCCTCCGCATTCATGCAAATCACATGAGTACGCTAAGCGTACACATGCATACGACCCACATACTCAATTGCAACATTTTCTCAAATAAGGACTAAACCTGCCAAAAACTTCAAACTATCATAACTTCTTCGTTATAAGTCCGTTTCCAACGAACCTCATATCCACAGGAAAGTAGCGAGAAGCCCTACGCTTCTAGCAACACATCATAGCCTTAAAACTCCTCGAATAATGACCCAAATTTGTAAAAGACCGTGCCAACACCTTTACCCATACTATTCGGTTCCCAAGCATAAGCCGAACCCTTAAATCACATAACAGACTGAAACATGATGTTACAAATCTCCCCCACTTAAATTTGATTTTGCCCTCGAAATCCCTCCATATCAAGACTCAGATCAAATCAAACATCCCGAAAAGTGCATCCGAAAATCAGAATATACCACGACTTCCCCAAATCAACCGAAATCAATCAGAAACCTCCAACCTTAAGAAGAATGAATCCTTCGCCGCTGTAGAACCACTTCTGCCTCTCCAAAACCTGGAATCTATATCGCTCTGTTTCCCCCGACAGACCGCCCATACAAAATATCACCATGACAATCGCTCTTCGAATAACTGAACTGACTAAACACTTCTAACTCTGATTAACTCGATGTGACTGATGGAAATGAGTCGTTGATCATAATCAGCTGTTGAACACTCATGCCTGACATACCGGTCGATCCTATTCGAAAGCCAAAAGAAACGGAGGGGTCACCTCACACCGAAGGCCAACCACCGATACTACTATCAGAACCCATCTGAAGAAGAACCTCAATATTCTGCCCTTATACACTAAAAGAATGACCTGCCGATCCACATGGAAACCAAAACTCTACACTAGGTCTGACCTCCCGTCGGACAGAACCATTTTACTACCAAATCTTTGACGATTCAGCCCTGCCCTGCCCCGAACTGAATGGACATGCCCGACCGGAAGACAAGATCGACTCCTGGCCCAAAAGTGGAACCGCCACATGCTACGCTTACCACATTCGGCAATACAACTCCACAACCGTTCAGTCTAACAGAGCTATCTCACCCAATCACATTGTTCACACACTCACCAAGTTCACTTCAACCCAAGCAAATATTACAACCGATCTGTAGTCACACATCACCTCCGACCTCTGTCGTCTACCACTTACTAATTCCATGTGTGTCGTGGTCCCTCACAAGCCAAACGAACCGACCCACCTAGGTCTAAAACATCAGGTGGAAACCATAACCACTCAAAATGAAATCGACCTGAAAATCTAAAATCCCATCCTGCCTATCTTATACACAAATAGAGCCAAACTCAACTCAAGATTCTGGTCTGACAGCAAAAATTGGAACCACTCATATCCAATCTGATACTCAACTTATGACCCAAGATCCACGAATCTACGCGTGCATTACACCCCAATCCTTCTGATTTGTGACAACCCCTTCCCTAAATTGAGATGTAATGGTTTCCGACCATCTCTGAGAGCCCAGTCTCACACCTGGTCCGGCCACCAGATTCCCAAACACTCAAATGGCAAGGCTACTCATGCCTAAGAACCCCTCTGTGTCACGTACTAACTAGTGAATGCTACGGCTCTGTAACATCCCGAAATTTTAGAAGTTCAATGAAGGGCCAAAAGTGTAAATAAAAGAAGGGATTCGACGAGTAGGTCTGCTTACTCGCCGAGTCGGAGCGGGATTCTGTCGCGGTTTAAGTGGCCAACTCGCCGAGTCGGCGGCTTGGACTCGACGAGTTGGTGTTGTAGAGAAAAAACCCTAATCCTGGGGGTTGTACCCTATATAAAGAACATTATACCCCACCCTTAGCCTCTTTACTACCCTTTTTAGATCCAGAAACCCTAAAATCGAGTTAGCCTCCATTATTAGAGAGAATAGAGCCTTACAGGAGGAAATCTTGGAAAGAGGCTTGAAGATCAAGAGGCTTGCTGCAAATGAGTGGTGTAGATCCGGGATCTACTTCAGTTGGAGCTTATATTGGAGGTAATAATTTGTTGCTTGGGCTCTTTTGCATCTAGATCTTTTATCATTTGAGATTTGGGGCATTTTTGGTATGATTGAGAGCTATTTCGAGTTAGAGGCTTAGATCTGAGGTTGCTACCTCAGATCTAGGCTTGTGATGGTCCAAAATGTCATAAAGCTCCTGTCTAAGAGATATTGGTGAAGCCCCCTAGTCTTTAACCCTAGCCCTAGAGTGTTTTGGGCCTATATCTCCTTGGTTTCACGTAAAGTTTGCCACTTTATGTGAGGGTTAGACTGTAGAAGAGTGGATCTATGGATTGGAGCCCCTGCATGGTTCGAAAAGCCACTGGATGGATTGAGAACTGGAGAGACTCGGCGAGTCACATGGGTGTACTCGACGAGTTGTATGAACATGTGCATGGACTCGGCGAGCTCGAAGAACAACTCGGCGAGTCTGTTGAAGATTGCCTTGGACTCGGCGAGTCTGTTCTTGGACTCGGCGAGTATGGTTGCAGAACCCCCATCTCTTCTGGTTAAACCTCGAAGCAGTGAGTCGGGAGGTGACTCGGTGAGTTGAGCAGGATGGGACTCGGAGATCATTGGACTCGACGAGTCTTGGGGTGACTCGGCGAGTTGAGTCGTGTTCTAAGAGTTTTCAGAGTATAAGGACTCGAAGAGTCAACGGGTTGACTCGGCGAGTAGAGTCAATCATGAAGTTTGACTTTGGCCTGGACTTTGACTTTGACCTTCATGGGTGTTATGGTAATTGGTTATTTATGTCAATGGTCCATTGATGGCTATAGGTGTTGGAGTTTGGGACAGTGCTTAGTGTTTGTGCTTTCGTTGTTCGGTTCTTCGTTTCAGGTGAGTTATCCTCACTGTACTCAAGGGTATAAGGCACCAAGGCCGACCCTTTGAATTGTTGTTTATAGCTTGTTATGCTTATGTGATGATATGCTTGCTAGTATCCTGGTAGATAGGATAGTGATATGATGGTATGCTCTGTTAGCTTAGTATCCTGGAGGATAAGGTAGTTAAGTGATGGCAAGATTTGTTGGATCAGCACCCTGGTAGTTGGGTAGTGGTTATATTCATAGACCTGTAGTTGGTCTTGCCTTATTTACGCCGGTAGGAGGTTACCTGCGAGATATGTATGTGGAGCAGTAGCAGAAGGCATTCCATTCCGGTAGGATGATAGGGCCCTAGTATGTTGGTTCTGTAGAGTGTTATGTGGTTTCCTGTTATGTGTGCATATTTGCTAGTGTAGGGGCATTCCAACCCGATGGTTGTGGGCCAGGAGTATTCCATCCAGGTGGGATGATTGGACTCGTAGTAGGTTGGCATTCCAAACCGATGGTTGAGGGGCCTAGGGTATTCCATCCTGAGGGAAGATTGGACTCATAGTAGTAGTTATTGTATGTATAGGAAGTGGGGCATTCCAGCCTGATGGTTGTGGGCCAGGAGTATTCCATCCCGATAGGATGATTGGACTCATAGTATGTTGGCATTCCAACCCGATGGTTGAGCGGCCTGGGGTATTCCATCTTTTGGGATGATTGGACCCATAGTATTTATTGTTGTAAGTTTAGGTGTGTGGGCATTCCAACCCGATGGTTGTGGGCCGAGATTATTCCATTTTGGTAGGATGATTGGGCTCGTAGTATGTAGGCATTCCAACCCGATGGTTGAGGGCCAGGGGTATTCCAACTGGAAGGTTGATTGGACCCATAGTATGTTGTTCTTTGTTGCATACGTATGTTTATGTGTGTATGGGTACTTTGGGGGAACTCACTAAGCTTTCAGGCTTACAGTTGCAATTTATTATTTCAGGTACTTCAGGAGATCGTGGCAAGGCGAAGGCGTGATCGTACCGCTCCTCATGTTTTATGATTTATGTGATATGGTTCTGGGGGATACTCTGATGTCTAAACTATTTTGAAAACAAGATGTATGAACTTAATGGTTTTTGAATGAAATAAAATGCTTTAAATTGGTTGGAATTTTTGGGTGTTACAAGTTGGTATCAGAGCCTTGGTTTGAGTGAATTGGAGTAACATTCGTGTGAATCCAGTCTCAAATCAAGGAGGGATTTTCAAAATGGTTTTCAAAAGGTTTTCGAAATAAGTAAAGGAGGATGCAGAGGGTACGATCAGCCAGAGCCAGTAAGTTACCCCAAAATACCATACAAGTTATTTGTTTATGTAATATGTTAGAACAGCATGCTAGTACTAGGCTAGGGAATTTCAGGAATTGCATGATAGAATTGCCTGATTATGTGATGCCTACTAGCCTAGGGTTTTCCTTATATGAGATATTCAGCTTTCCTCTAGGAGTGAGGATTGAGTGCTTGTTATGAATGTTTTTGCTTAGGGCGTTGTGGTGATACTTGAGACAAATATGGGTAGGTGTGGAAGGTAGTATGGGCCGGTACTACTGAAAGCACATGACCCATACGTGTGTCAAGGAAGTCACAACCCCTAGTTGTTGGTTAGAGGTTAGTTCTCGGAGGTTATGCGAGGTATCTGAGGATCTTGTTGGTGTATTGCAGTATGACGGATGCGAGACGATTCGAGTCAGGATCAGGTTCGGGTTTGGGATCAGGAGATGGTGGTCAGGATGGATCAGCACCACCTGAGGTTATTGGTCAGATGAGGACGGACGAGTTGGATGCTAGGATTCGGGAGATCCTGCATGAGGAGGTTGCTGCTATGTTCCGGGCCGAGTTACCGGAATTGTTTGGGTCCATCAAGACCGCCATGGTTGAGTATTTTGATGAGCGCTGTGCAGCCCTTGCAAAGACAGCGGCCGCGACAGCTGCAGCGGCTGTGGCAGCGGCAGGGGGAGGATCCAGTCGGGGTTTTCAATATCGTGATTTCGATAATACGAAGCCCCCTACCTTTGATGGAGTTCAGGATCCTATCATTGCTATGAGATGGTTGTCAGACGTGGAGGGTTGTTTCTTCACGTGTTCATGCCCTGCGAATCAGAGGGTGAGGTGTGCTCTGAACCTTTTAAGGCTCGGGGCGAAGGATTGGTAGAGGTTGACTACGGGATCTTATTCTGATGCGCAGCGGGCTGCGGTTACTTGGGATCAGTTCCAGGAGATGTTCAGTACTCGTTATGTTCCGCAGGTTGAGAGAGAGAGGTTGGCTCAGGAGTTCCTGTAGCTGAAGCACGATTCAGAGTCGGTGACGGAGATCACCAGGATGTTTACTGAGAGGGCGATGTTTTGCCCGGAGTTTGCTTCGGAGCAGGTTCAGATGTCCCGATATCTGAGTATGCTCAAGAGGGATATTCGGCAGTTTGTGTCCATGCAGAGGTGTAGTACCTTGTTGGATTTGCAGGAGGCCGCTAGGCGGCGCGAGTTAGAGATTGAGCTCCAGTTGAGAGAGCAGAGGCAGGCCCCGGTGCAGTCGCAGCCTGCACCGAAGCGAATGAGGCCCGCTGATTATCGACAGGGAGGTCAGAGGAGTCGCACTTGCGGGAAGTGCGGCAAGGTGCACGAGGGAAGTTGTCGTTCTTCTTCGGGGTGCCACAAGTGTGGCAAGGAGGGCCACATAGCCAGAGATTGCAGGCAGTCGACTCCAGCTGCAGGAGTCTGACTTTGTTATCATTGTGATCAGGTGGGCCATATGAAGGCCCAGTGCCCTCTGCTGGCTGCCAGGTCAGTGCAGGCCCCAGTGCCAGCCACTTTGAGACTTACTGACGGGAGTCAGGGTCGAGCAGAGCCTCCGAAGGCTCCAGGGCGTGCTTATGAGCTTGTGACCGAGGAGATCAGGTCAGCGCCAAAGGTGTCAGCCGATATGTTTTTCTGCTTTATCTAGTTTATGTTATGATTATGTGTTGTTGCTTCTTGCATGAGATATAAAGTGTTGTATGTGTTAGAGAAGAGTTAGTATTGAGAGTTTTTAGAGAGATAGTATCCGGTGTGGAATTCGTGAGGAAGGAAGGTCATGATGCAGGGAATTGGAAACTTTCAGCAGGAACTTAGGTTCCTTGAAGCGCGGTGTATTAGTGGGGTTCGATTGAGCAGCATGTCAGCCTCGCCGCCTGTGTATAACAGCTAGTGCTCTAAGTGGGGGAGAATTGGAAATTCTCGGATAAGTTGCTGGGTGTAGAATGTTACCTGTCGCGGTTTGAATGTTGATCATTGGAGTGGTGCAATGAGGCGGTTCAGTTGTAGTAAGGGCTTGGCATGTATCATGGATCTTGGAGCAAGTAGGGAGGATGTTGCTATGTAATAGCGGCTCGTGGGGTTGTCCCCGAATGGTGGAAATGCTAAGGAAATGCGGCAGGCTATGTATGGATTGCTGGTTATGCGATCAGTCTCTAGGTATGTATGCATCTTATGAGATGGCGGTGTGCGCCGCTAAGGGGTGATGTATAGTGAGGTGTTGTCGTTGTGACAATGATTGGATGATATGTAGACATGATTTCAGTCTCCTTGGAAGAGGAGAAGGATAGTAATTCCAGATTGGAGATTTGGACAGAGGAAAGTGAGATGGCAGGTTGACAGACTCGGGAGTAGTCTAGACCAGTGATGAGGACTGTATAAGGATATTGCAGTCGGAGGGCGAGGACCTAGAGCCCGTGATAAGGAGGTGTGAGTGGGTTACACTCAGTTGTGTCGAACCGAAGGGTTCGAGGGTGATGCAAGGACAAGGTACTTGGGTCCCGATCATGGTTATAGGTTTGGGTCATGTGTGTGGAGGTATTCCAATCTAGGGTATTCCATCATGAGGATGACCGGACCCTATGATTGATTGGACCTGGTGTGTTTGGTATTCCAACCTGAGGGTTGATTAGGCCAAACATACATGAGGATGCGTGGGTATACCATCTTGGGAATGACTGGACCCGTTATAGGCGTGTCTGGTATTCCAGCCCAAGGCTGATTGGGCCAGGTACGAGTGGTTGCGCGATATGGTTGGTTGATGAGTTATGGGAGCTGAAGGATGCAGTATCCTGTCAGCGTGTAAGGGATAGAATCGAAAAAGGGAACAGGGTTCGTTACAGGTTGCAAGTTATCAGGGTTATCACCAATCTTGGGCGAAGGAAGATGGATTAGTGTCTTAGCAGAGCTCAGTGGGTGTTTGTAGAATCTAGTGTTTGCAGGGCGCGGAAGTGTGCCCCTGATTTGAAGGGTTAGTATTATCGGGTGATTCATGATTGATAGGTGGTGCTTTTGAGTTGAAAGGCCAATGGTCGGCTTGGAGTAGTGGCAAGGATGCCACACGAGAATAAGCCATTTTAAGAGAGATGTAGAAGTAGGTTTTGTGAGAACCTGAGTTGATTGAGAAATCGGAGTCCGCAGTGCAAGGGGTTTGTTCTGAAGCGTATGCTGCAGTAGGCTTCGAGGACGAAGCCTAATTTAAGTGGGGAGAGTTGTAACATCCCAGAATTTCAGAAGTTCAATGAAGGACCAAAAGTGTAAATAAAAGAAGGGACACGACGAGTAGGTCTGCTTACTCGCAGATTCGGAGCGGGATTGTGTCGCGGTTTAAGTGGCCAACTCGCCGAGTCGGCGGCTTGGACTCGACGAGTTGGTGCTGTAGAGAGAAAACCCTAATCCCGGGGGTTGTGCCCTATATAAAGAACATTATAACCCACCCTTAGCCTCTTTACTACCCTTTTGAGATCCAGCTACCCTAAAATCGAGTGAGCCTCCATTATTAGAGAGAATAGAGCCTTGGAGGAGGAAATATTGGAAAGAGGCTTGAAGATCAAGAGGCTTGCTGCAAAGGAGTGGTGTAGATCTGGGATCTACTTCACTTGGAGCTTATATTGGAGGTAATAATCTGTTGCTTGGGCTCTTTTGCATCTAGATCTTTTATCATTTGAGATTTGGGGCATTTTTGGTATGATTGAGAGCTATTTCGAGTTAGAGGCTTAGATCTGAGGTTGCTACCTCAGATCTAGGCTTGTGATGGTCCAAAATGTCATAAAGCTCCTGTCTAAGAGATATTGGTGAAACTCTTAGTCCTTAACCCTAGCCCTAGAGTGTTTTGGGCCTATATCTCTTTGGTTTCACGTAAAGTTTGCCACTTTATGTGAGGGTTAGACTGTAGAAGAGTGGATCTATAGATTGGAGCCCCTGCATGGTTCGAAAAGCCACTGTATGGATTGAGAACTGGAGAGACTCGGCGAGTCACATGGGTGTACTCGACGAGTTGTATGAACATGTGCATGGACTCGGCGAGTTCGAAGAACAACTCGGCGAGTCTGTTGAAGATTGCCTTGGACTCGGCGAGTCTGGTTGCAGAACCCCAATCTCTTCTGGTTAAACCTCGAACCAGTGAGTCGGGAGGTGACTCGGTGAGTTGAGCAGGATGGGACTCGGAGATCGTTGGACTCGACGAGTCTTGGGGTGACTCGGCGAATTGAGTCGTCTTCTAAGAGTTTTCAGAGTATAAGGACTCGACGAGTCAACGGGTTGACTCGGCGAGTAGAGTCAGTCATGATGTTTGACTTTGGCCTGGACTTTGACTTTAACCTTCATGGGTGTTATGGTAATTGGTTATTTATGTCAATGGTCCATTGATGGCTATAGCGGTTGGAGTTTGGGGCAGTGCTTCGGGTTTGTGCTTTCGTAGTTCGGTTCTTCGTTTCAGGTGAGTTATCCTCACTGTACTCAAGGGTCTAAGGCACCAAGGCCGACCCTTTGGATTGTTGTTTATAGCTTGTTATGCTTATGTGATGATATGCTTGCTAGTATCCTGGTAGATAGGATAATGATATGATGTTATGCTCTGTTAGCTTAGTATCCTGGAGGATAAGGTAGTTAAGTGATGACAAGATTTGTTGGATCAGCACCCTGGTAGTTGGGTAGTGGTTATATTCATAGACCTGTAGTTGGTCTTGCCTTATGTACGCTGGTAGGAGGTTACCTGCGGGATATGTACGTGGAGCAGTAGCAGAAGGCATTCCATCCCGGTAGGATGATAGGGCCCTAGTATGTTGGTTCTGTAGAGTGTTATGTGGTTGCCTGTTATGTGTGCATGTTTGCTAGTGTAGGGGCATTCCAACCCGATGGTTGTGGGCCATGAGTATTCCATCCATGTGGGATGATTGGACTCGTTGTAGGTTGGCATTCCAACCCGATGGTTGAGGGGTCTGGGGTATTCCATCCTGAGGGATGATTGGACCCATATTAGTAGTTATTGTATGTATAGGAAGTGGGGAATTCCAACCCGATGGTTGTGGGCCGGGAGTATTCCATCCCGTTAGGATGATTGGACTCATAGTATGTTGGCATTCCAACCCGATGGTTTAGGGGCCTGGGGTATTCCATCTTGCGAGATGATTGGACCCATAATAGTTATTGTTGTACGTTTAGGTGTATGGGCATTCTAACCCGATGGTTGTGGGCCAAGAGTATTCCATCCCGGTAGGATGATTGGGCTCGTAGTATGTAGGCATTCCAACCCGATGGATGAGGGCCAGGGGTATTCCAACCGGAAGGTTGATTGGACCCATAGTATGTTGTTCTTTGTTGCATGCGTATGTTTATGTGTGTATGGATACTTTGGGGGAACTCACTAAGTTTTCAGGCTTACAGTTGCAGTTTATTGTTTCAGGTACTTCAGGAGATCGTGGCAAGGCAAAGGCGTGATCGTACCGCTCCTCATGTTTTATGATTTATGTGATATGGTTCTGGGGGATACTCTGATGTCTAAACTATTTTGAAAACAAGATGTATGAACTTAATGGTTTTTGAATGAAATAAAATGCTTTAAATTGGTTGGAATTTTTGGGTGTTACAAGCTCCCTGCAGTCTTACAACATTCTCTCACTGACTAGTGAATGCTACGGCTCCCCACAGTCTTACAACACTCCCTCACTGACTAGTGAATGCTACGGCTCCCCGCAGTCTTACAATACTCTCTCACTGACTAGTGAAGGCTACGTCTCCCCGCAATCTTACAACACTCCCTCGCTCGCCATGGGCTCACCCCATGGTCCTTCCCGGGAGTCCTAGGTGATCACTCCAACCTGGATCCATCCACTCTCTTGCAATCTCATATTCGCTCGTTACCGAACAACCCCACACTCTCATTATCACATTATCACCATACTAAGCGCACTAGACTCATGCTCTGCGATCCAACATAAATAGGTGCACACACCCACCCAGTTTAAGCTCTACTACTCCTAGCGAAGATTGCCGCAAACAAAGCACTTTCACTCAATACAATTCACATCCCCGGACAATCCCCGTCTGGCGACAATCAACTGATAGGTTCACTACCAGATGGATAATAGTCGCTCGATTCTCCACATGCAGTCTAACAAACCAAGTCTTGGAATAGTCCTACAATCCAACAATTTAGGTCATCATACTTGGAAACCATGATACACCATCATATAATCTCACGATAGCTCGCCACGACCACTGCTCTTTGACTTTCACAACTTGAAGCCTTCGAAGTACTCCAATTCCTTAATAATGTACAAAAAAAATTGTCAATGACTGAGAACGCGTTGACGAAAATTCAAAACCCCATCCTCTACTGATCAAAACCCATGTGAAACTACACATACAAACTCTGAAGTTGATTGACAAATCAATTGCTGTCCCTCCTAGAGTATAGATATCAATCTATACGTCGAACTAAAAAATCTCTCAACAATCGAAACTCAGCCTCAACGACCCAACCGCCTCGAAACTCGATTATTGGTGAACCCGAAGGAAACACTGACCACAATAAGATCCCTGACCAATGGCTACCTTCCATGAAGATATTCATTCATCCCTGAGTACATACACCTGCATCATCTCGCTCTGCTCCTTGCCTTGACTACAACTAGACCCAAGTCCCATATACTCGGACTGCAAATCCCTATAACCCAGCCTTTTGAATCGCAACTTATACAGACTGACAATCCTCCCAACAGAGATATCCAGTTTTCCCTCACTTAGGGTTCAAACCATCGCCAATTGGCATACCAAACATATCACACTATGAACTGGCTCCCCTGATATACCATACCCGCCTTTTGGGACGTACCACACAGCACTCGATGATCTTCCAGATAAATATCAATCAACTCCAAGTATTCTAAATCTCAGCTAAACACCTCAGAAACTTCCCAATGTGACTGCCTCCAATCACCAAGAATCTCATTCAGTTGCACAACCAGATATTCCGACTGTACTGAAGTAGTACTGACTCTTTAACTGGAATTAATGGACTATTACTCACTTCATTCTCTGAATCATCAATCAATATCCCATCTCAAGAATCAACATAGAAATAGGTGACTTCAACCTCAAGTCGATTTTCAGCTTAGACAACGTGGGTCGGTTCCGATATACTCCTCCTGATTATCTGAAACAGTTGCTCAAATACAACTTACCAAACTCGATCAAAGCATATCCTTGTCCTCGTCGGTCACAGTCCCCACTGATTCCCTCTTACGACATAAGAAATAACTCAAGACATTCATACCACAAAAATCCCCTTAGTGCTAATACCGCAACCATTTGGTACCTCACAGGGTCTTCCTCAAATATCTGAAATCAGAAGCTCACTCACCCTTCCTTCAAAAACGAAAAGTGGGAATAATATAATCTTCGACATAGAAATTTCCATCACAATCCATCAGCCGATCACTCAACTTAGACTGCAATCCTGCACAATGCATCCTCTTGACTTCCTTTTTGAGTCATGCGACTCTAACTGGCACCTCACCAGTCAAATCCCTCGAGAACTAACTCAATTTTTTCTCGTAAGGTATACTCTATTTAAGCTCGACCGACACGGCCCTCTGGCCCCACAATTTACCATATCCACTCTCAGTCTGAACAACCAGAACAACCACAGCGGGATAACAGGTAAAGACGGAAACACACTCTGCTACGAATCATGGTACCTGAACCAAGTTATCTCCTCTCAACCTGCTACTTAGAACCTCTGGACTTCTCCTTGTTTCGAGCATGGGTCCTCTGCTTTCAGTAGAATGGGCATAATACTACCTTCCACATCTACCCATACTTTCCTCAAAGATCATCCCAGATTTCCTAAGTAGCTGCTTAACCTTCCCCGTCGACCAATCCCATTCCATGTGCTCGCTCCCTAGCGAATACTCACCGCTAAACAGCACACTCATCGGACTGATTCTACTCCTTAGGCTCTCCTAGGTTCCCACGCTTCTCCGCCATCTGCCGCTGAAGAACTCTTCACAATGTCAATTAGCTATTTCATGAATACAATCACATCCAACAAAGCTCAGATAATCCTTCTTGTAACAGGTTCGTCCCTACCACAGTTGGACTCATACGAGAGCTACGCATCAGGATCAAGTCCGTCACTCTGAGATTATCCAACCTTTTTCACATTTGACTTAACATATTCACCCAATAGCTAACTCGCATCACTCATGAGTTCCACAAAGCACCAAGCAAGCAACATTTGGGCATCAAGCAACATCCACCAGCATCTAAAACCACTCTAGCATACAACTCCAATTTCTCTATCCACAACACAAGGCATCACCTAACTCAGACAATCATATCTCTTAACTCCTTGGAGATCTCTAACCATACATATACAACACTACCAGCTCTCATAACAGGTAATAATGCATCTCTCCTAATCAGGCACACTAGCATGCAATTATGAGCATATCTCTAGCCCTAAACTAGCATGCAGTTCTATCAGCTTATAATAACAACACATAATCAAGTAAGGGTATTTTGGGAAATCACCGATCGGGCTCTGGCTGATTGTACACACCGCTTCGGATATGCTTTCAAAACTCTTTAATCTCTTTGAAAAACTCATGTGATGAAAAATCATTCTCTTTTGAAAAGTTATCAACTCCTCAGTTTGAGTCCAGACATAGCCGAGGGTGTGTCTGAATCCTTAAAACCAAGGCTCTGATACCAAATTGTAACGCCTCAATATTTAAAGACAAAATTTTCATTTTTAATTCTCAAAATATTACTCGTAAATTGAAGTCATCACATAAATTGTAAGTTATTATCAAAACAATATCAGAGTATCCCAAAATCCTTGAATCTTCATAAGCCGACGGATGTGTACAATCATGCCTCCGCCTTCCCGGAATCTATAGAAGTACCTGAAACACATTTAACTCAACACAGTAAGCACGAAGCTTAGTCAGTTACCCAAAATACCACATACAAAAATAATTAGCCTCTCATGGCTATATCTCGATAAGGACCCTTCGACCATGTGTCTCAGCGAAGACCCTCCGCTCTTACGGCTCGGTATGGACCCTCCAGTCATGTGCCTCAGTAAACACCCTCCGGTCTCATGGCTCGATATGGACCCTCTGATCATAACTCAATATATACATAGAATAATATAACAGCATAAATCACAAAGACAGAATGCATAATAACACATATCTCAGTATAAGCAAATAAGACCCTCCGGTCAATAACACGAATAAGACCCTCCGGTCAATAACATGAATAAGACCCTCCGGTCAATAAAACGAATAAGACCCTCCGGTCACACATAAATTTGTTGGATTAGGTGTCTAAGCCCATAACTATAATTGGTATGTACTTGAATTGATAGCAGCACAGTCCTTTTGGGTTGCCCTCAACCTAGCGACTGGACAAGGAAATTATGAAAGGAGAGATATTAATTTATAAGATTAATAAATTAATATATAAATGATTTATTAATATGTTAATAGATTAATATATTAATTAGAAATCATTATGTTTAATTAATAGTTAGCCAGAAATTAATCAGAATTAATTTTGGGGTTAAAAGAATTAATTATAAAGTGCAGGGACTAGTTTGCAATTAACTAATAGTTGAATGGAAGGATCCAAAACCTCCTTGGATGGAGGTGGACGAAATCCATAGGGGAAACCCTAGAGATTTCGTCCAAGGGGTTCTAGATAAAGCCCTTGGGCTTTGCTTAGGCCTTAAGCAAGGATCATTAGGGTTTTCCCAAAACCCTAGTTCCCTCATCTATTTAAGGAGCCTCCTGGCTCACATTTGAGGTCACTGATTTCTTTGGAAGAAACCCTAAGGCCGAAATTGCATACTCTCTCCATCCTATCTCCTCCAAGTTTCCTTCTTGCTAGTTCTTGGGTGTGATTCCATTAGAGGCATTACATTTGTGGTGCTAAGCTTCCAAGAAGATCAAGATCAAGATCAAGAGGATTATCAATTGTTTGCTATAACAATTGAAAGGTATGTAACTCCTAAATCCTAGTTTGTTAATTTCGAAATTAGCCTCTCTCCTCTAGGGTTCTTGTTATGCAATTCAAAGTTATATGTTCAATAGTTAAAACATAGATCCAAAGTAGGTTGCATGTGAACTTAGGAATTGTTTTCTAGTTTATTTGTTTTACCTAAAACCCATCAGTGGTATCAGAGCCATTGTTTGTTTTAAATTGAATTGCTATAATTGTTGAATTGCAAATTAGGGTTTATAGCTATTAAACCCTAAAGGCCAAATTTTCGATTTCTAGGGTTTTGGATAAAAGGGGTTTTTTCGAAAACCCTAGCCTCCAAAGAACCCTAATCGAAATTAGGGTTAGGGTTTTGAAAACCCTAGCCTCCTCCCTTGTAAATTTCGAAATTGCTAGAAGTTTTAGGGTTTCTTGTTTTGGATAATTGTTACTTAATTAGATTAATTGGATAATTATCCTTACCCTATTTTTCGAAATTTAGAGGGATAAGGATTAGGATTAAATTAATTGATTAATTTAATTAGATAATCCTTACAAGATTTAATAATTTGATTAATAGTTAATTAAAAGATAAATATTAAATCTAGTTAATTGGTTTATTTAAATTTAAATTTAATAGTTTGAATTTCGAAATTTATATAAACCCTTGAAGTTTTAAAATGTTTTAAAACACACCCTATATATGTATTATGATTAAAAGTTTAATATTATATATGTATAAGAATATGGTCAGTCAAATCGCTAGTATGCCTCATTCACAAAGCTAATCTATAAGGGGGATATAAGGAAACTGCCTATAAAATGGTAGTTGAATGAGTGTCCACTCTCACCCACCGCTTCCTTGATTAGTGGAGGGTCTTTAGCAGAACGGATTTGATAGGACAACTACTTCTCATTAAAAGTATAATGACATTAAAGAAAGTACTAGAACATTATTTTTAAAATCCCAACTCTAGTTACTTTAGGAAAAATGTGAAAAGTGTGCTAATCCATGAAATTGCACATTATGCTTTATTGGTCGTTAGTGGAGCGTGTGTGGTTAACCAGCACACTAAAGGGCACTAATAAAGAGTAGTAATGGGTATCTCATAATTGTCATTTTGATGGAGCGTGTGTGGTTTACCAGCACATCAATAGTTAATGATAAAGACAATGAGGTTACCAAGCACATTTGCATGGTTATTCACATCTTGTTTGTGATCCTCCGCATCCCAGTCACAAATAGAAGAGCATAATCTGAGATTAAAACATGCCATTGAATAGTTTCAATGTATCTCAAAAGAATTAGGAATTTCACTTTGTTTGTTTCGTCTAATGGTGGAATTGGTGAATCGTCATTCACCTACCTTTATGAAATTTACACTTGGATCTCGGCATCCTATTTCTAAGTTGTGAATCTTCATAGTTGGATCCTAACCTTGATATTTTATCTTTGGGTTATTATATTGAGGTATCTTGAAAACTAACTAAAACTTTCTTTCTTTTCAGATGTCTACTCCTGGAAACACTTCTGCTTCATCCTCCTCCAACCAGAACTTCTCTTTGCTCAATATCTGCTCCAAAGTCGTTATGTATGGCTCAAACTATAACGATTGGATGCGCAACATCAAGATGGCTCTTCGTTTTGAGAACAAAGAATATGTTCTTGAAAAGGAGCTCAAAGAGCTTGATGAGTCTGAAGCTACTCCTGAAGATCTTGCTGCCTACAAGAAACATTACGATGATGCTACCAAAGTGGTGTGCATCATGGTGGCAACCATGTCCCCAGAACTGCAGAGGTACTATGAGGACTACTGGCCTTTTGAGATGAACAAGGACCTTATGGAAAAGTACCATAAGCGAGCTCGTCAAGAAAAGTTTGAAGTAGTCAACTCACTCATGGCTTGCAAGATGAAAGAAGGGGAATCGGTTGTGTCACATGTGCAAAGAATGCAACGCTACATAGAGCGTTTGATCAAGCTCAACATTCACTTTGATGAGGAATTGGCCATTGACATGGTCTTGAACTCACTACCTGATTGTTATGGTCAGTTTATTCTAAATTACCATTTGAACAATACTGAGCAGACCTTGGCCCAATTGCACAACTTGTTGCAGACAGCTGAGGCAGGAATGAAGGGTAAAAGTATACCCTCCACGCCTACAAGTGCCCCTGTGTTGGCTATTGGACAGGGAAAGGGGAAAAAGAGGAAAGGTCCTCCCAAGCAAAACTGGAAGAGCAAGGCTCAAGCTGGGTCGTCTAGTAATGGCCCAAAGGTTAAGCCCAATGGTTCCACTCCCCATGTTTCTGATCCAAAAGAGGCCGTTTGCTTTTACTGCAATCAAAAGGGGCATTGGAAGAGATCTTGCCCACAATATCTGCAAGATATCAAGGATGGCAAAGTGAAGCCATTTTCGACAGGTATTTACACTATTTCTGATAATAACTCATTATCTTCTCGTTCATGTGTCCTTGATACAGGATGTGGTTTTCATATATGTTCTGATTTGCAGGGACTAAAGGAAAGTGAGGAGATAGAGCGAGGAAGGATAAACTTGATCATGGGAAACAGAAAGTCTTCACCAGTGACCAAGATCGGAGTTTATCAGCTTCTGCTTAGCAATGATGTTAGATTAGATTTAATAAATTGTTGCTATTCGTCTGAGATGACGAGAAACATTATTTCATTTCATGCATTGTTCAGACAAGGTTTCAAATATTCTTTTAATGATTTGAATGGTTCAATTTCTGTTTATAAGAATGGTGTTTTTATGTTTGAAGCTTTACCTTGTGATGGTGTGTATGAAACAGTGACTTGTGTTGATAGCTTAGGAAATAGTGTACTTAATATTGACTTGTCTAATAGTGTAGACAAGGCATGCTTGTGGCATTGTCGTCTTGGACACATTAACAAGAAACGCATAACCCAACTCCAAAAGGATGGAGTGTTGGAATCATTTGACCTAAAATCAGATGATATGTGTGAATCTTGTCTTTTGGGAAAGATGACAAAATCACCATTCACAGGGTCTTGTGCAAGAGGTGAAGGTCTGTTGGATCTCATACACATAGATGTGTGTGGGCCCTTCAGATCAACTACAAGAGATGCTAATCGATTCTATGTGACTTTCACTGACGATTATAGCAGATATGGATATATCTACTTGATCAAGCATAAGTCAGAAACTTTTGAAAAGTTCAAAGAGTTTAAGCATGAAGTCGAAAATCAATTGGGCAGAAAGATAAAGATACTTAGATCCGATAGAGGCGGGGAGTATCTTAGTATCGAGTGTAACGTCTATCTGAAAGAATGTGGGATAGTCTCACAATTGACTCCTCCTAGGACACCACAGTTAAATGGTGTAGCTGAGAGGCGTAATCGAACCTTGTTAGACATGGTTCGTTCTATGATGAGTCGGGCTTCGCTTCCTATTCACTTCTGGGGGTATGCCTTAGAGACAGCCGCCCACATCCCCAATCTTGTCCCCACAAAGAAGGTTGCCAAAACACCTCACGAAATGTGGACGGGGAAAGTTCCCTCGTTGGCACATATTAAACTCTGGGGTTGTGAAGCTTTCGTAAGACGAGAGACTCACGACAAGCTAGCAGCTAGAAGTGAGAAATGTGTTTTCATTGGTTACCCAAAGCAGTCTTTTGGATATTTGTTCTACAGGCCTAGTGAGAACGTGGTCTTTATAGCACGAAGAGGAGTCTTTCTGGAGAGAGAGCTCATATTCAAAGAGGACAGTGGGAGGACCATTGACCTTGAAGAAATTCGAGAGTCAGCCAATGAAGAAACCTTAGATGACACTAGCACTCAACCAGAGGAAACAGTTCCTGTTGAACCAATCGATAACTCATTACCTCTTAGAAGATCCACTAGGGTGAGTGTGCCACCTGAGTTGTATGGTTTTCATATTACTTCAGATGGTGATACATTCATAAGTGACAGAACACTGGTAAACTTAGATGAACCAGTCACTTATAAGGAAGCAATGGCAGGCCCAGAGGCTTCCAAGTGGAAAGAGGCAATGGACAGCAAGATTAAGTCCATGTATGACAACCAAGTTTGGAATTTGGTTGAAAGTGCACCAGGTCGTAAGACAGTTGGGTGCAAATGGATCTTCAAGAAGAAGACAGACATGGATGGAAATGTGCACACATTCAAGGCTCGACTGGTTGCAAAAGGTTTCACTCAAACCCCAGGGGTTGACTATGATGAGACCTTCTCGCCAGTGGCTAAGATTAAATCTATTAGGATATTGCTCGCCATAACTGCCTTTCATGATTATGAAATCTGGCAGATGGATGTCAAAACTGCTTTCCTTAATGGGAAGTTGGCTGAAGATGTTTACATGAGTCAGCCAGAGGGTTTTGTTGATGCAAAGTTCCCCAATAGAGTGTGCAAGCTTGAGAAATCCATGTATGGATTGAAACAAGCATCTCGCAGTTGGAATCTTTGCTTCCATGAGAAAGTCAAAGAGTTTGGTTTCTCTAGAAGTGAAGATGGGTTCTGTGTGTATATCAAGGCTAGTGGGAGTATAGTAACTTTTCTGGTGTTGTATGTCGATGACATATTACTCATTGGTAACGACGTTCCAACCTTGAAAGAAGTTAAGTCTTGGCTTGGAAAGTGTTTTGCCATGAAAGACCTTGGAGAAGCTGCCTATATTCTTAGGATTAGAATACTGAGAGATAGAAAGAAGAGACTAATTGGACTTAGTCAGAGCACATACTTGGATAAGGTACTAAAGAGGTTTAGTATGGAAAATTCCAAGAAGGGAGAGCTACCTATCCAGAGCAATACCAAATTGAGTAAGACTCAATGCCCGAGTACAGATGTTGAAATAGATGACATGAGTCGTGTAACTTATGCTTCCGCTGTCGGATCGATCATGTACGCTATGACATGTACTCGCCCTGATGTGGCATTTGCTTTGAGCATGGTCAGTCGCTATCAGGGAAACCCAGGTAGAGCTCATTGGATAGCAGTTAAGAATATACTCAAGTATTTGCGAAGGACAAAGGATTGGGTCCTTGTGCTTGGTGGCAGTGATACTTTGAGAGTAGATGGTTACAGTGATGTCAGCTTTCAGACAGATAGAGATAACTTCTGTTCTCAGTCGGGCTGGGTGTTTTTACTGAATGGAGGAGCAGTTACTTGGAAGAGTTCCAAGCAAAATACGGTGGCTGATTCTACTTGTGAATCAGAGTACATAGCAGCAAGTGAAGCGTCGAAAGAAGCAGCTTGGTTGAGGAACTTCATCGGGGATCTCGGAGTTGTTCCAACCATCCAGGAGCCTATGGAACTGTTCTGCGATAATGAAGGAGCGGTTGCCTTGACAAAGGAACCGAGAGATCATGGTAAGACCAGACATATCGACAGAAAGTACCATTTCATCAGACATAGAGTTGAAGAAGGCCATCTTATAGTAAAGAGGGTGTCATCTGAAGATAACCCAGCAGATCCCCTCACAAAGGGTCTGAGTAGGGCTAAGCATATTCAGCATGCTCGGAGCATAGGACTGAAAGATGATATTAGTTTTAGTAGTTAGATTAGTTTTATTCTGAAACTTGTAACAAAGTAAATGTAATTGACTTTTGGTGATTAAATAATAAAGTATTATTTATAAGTTTGGTTTCTGCCTTTTGTCAATTGTTTATTATTGTGTTTCATTTTTGCATGTTTTACTTCCCGAATAATAAGATTATTCAAACTCCACAGTCGCTCGTACTTTTGGAAGTAAGTAGTGAATCAAGACTGTCATGAACTGGATTGTAGATTGTCTAAAGGATAGACATGGCAATAGAATTGCTGCAACATTCATGAGTACTCAGAAATTGAGATTTGAGTATTGGATAAACCCTCGCTCAGAGTATCACTTCATGGAATTCATCACGAGTGATATTGAGACGATAATATCTTATAATCTTGAAACGAATATATATGAGTTGTAATTTACAAGTCGGTTATGCATTGGTGATACGAAAACGCATCAGTAACTTGGTGTTATAAAACGTATTGTCATGTATAATTTGATGAGTAAAAGATACAAGCATATGAGTCAACGTTTATTCGTTCCTTTTGCCCTAACAGGAAAAGCGATATATGTGGGCCCCTCGATGATTTGGTGTTGAATTATGTGCTGGTCCCAGCCCGGACTAGATTGATGTGTTCGATTAGAAGTCCTACATCATCACAAATCAGGAATCAGGAAACATAGATTCTGGACAAAGAGATTGATTACATTCCATGTCTTATGTCTAGGGATATCCAGCAGAACGAAGGATTATATGATCACTTATCTTAGGACACGTAACTGACCGGGTCAGAGTTCGGCAGCAGCTTTTGCAAGCTACAATTTGCTGGTCAAATTTAGAAGGCATACTAGCAATTATAGTTACAGACTTATCCAAGTGGGAGACTGTTGGATTAGGTGTCTAAGCCCATAACTATAATTGGTATGTACTTGAATTGATAGCAGCACAGTCCTTTTGGGTTGCCCTCAACCTAGCAACTGGACAAGGAAATTATGAAAGGAGAGATATTAATTTATAAGATTAATAAATTAATATATAAATGATTTATTAATATGTTAATAGATTAATATATTAATTAGAAATCATTATGTTTAATTAATAGTTAGCCAGAAATTAATCAGAATTAATTTTGGGGTTAAAAGAATTAATTATAAAGTGCAGGGACTAGTTTGCAATTAACTAATAGTTGAATGGAAGGATCCAGAACCTCCTTGGATGGAGGTGGACGAAATCCATAGGGGAAACCCTAGAGATTTCGTCCAAGGGGTTCTAGATAAAGCCCTTGGGCTTTGCTTAGGCCTTAAGCAAGGATCACTAGGATTTTCCCAAAACCCTAGTTCCCTCAGCTATTTAAGGAGCCTCCTGGCTCACATTTGAGGTCACTGATTTCTTTGGAAGAAACCCTAAGGCTGAAATTGCATACTCACTCCATCCTCTCTCCTCCAGGTTTCCTTCTTGCTAGTTCTTGGGTGTGATTCCATTAGAGGCATTACATTTGTGGTGCTAAGCTTCCAAGAAGATGAAGATCAAGATCAAGAGGATTATCAATTGTTTGCTATAACAATTGAAAGGTATGTAACTCCTAAACCCTAGTTTGTTAATTTCGAAATTAGCCTCTCTCCTCTAGGGTTCTTGTTATGCAATTCAAAGTTATATGTTCAATAGTTAAAACATAGATCCAAAGTAGGTTGCATGTGAACTTAGGAATTGTTTTCTAGTTTATTTGTTTTACCTAAAACCCATCAAAATTACCACTCATGTAAGTATAGTGAAAAGACTCACCTCAACCGCTATGCGAGAAATCCTACACTGTCGTTGCTGTTGCACTGGCTCCTAAACTAGGCCAAAACAACCCAAAACCATAATAAAAAACTATGCAAGGCTACACTCCAATACTACGCTCCAAAGATGGCCCAACTAACCAGGCCCGCTACTGACCCAACTCATTGGGCCCACCAAGGCCCAAGACCAAAAGGTCCACAAAGGTCCACTAATGGCCCATTTTTCCAATTGGGCCCAACCCCCATATGAGCCTTATCCAAAGCCCAAAACTTCCCCTAGCCAAATTATAATCTCAAATGGCCCAGAGGCCCAACAGTAAGCCCAAAAAATCGGCCCAAAGATACGAAGCCCAAAACACAAAAAGCCCACATCGAGACTACACGAGGCGTACCTCCACTGGTACACTCAGCGTACACGTGGCTCCTGATCGGTGACACTACACCAGTACGTCGGGCGTACTTGGACTTACACGGGGCGTACGGATTAGGTCCATAAACGCTTTTTTCGACTTAAGCTGAAACGTCCCAAAACTCAAGACCAAAATTTTTGTTTTAATTAAGTTATTATATGAAACCATCAGTATAAAAACATTCATATTAATATCTCATGTCAAAACCAAAGTATCAATAATCAAAACATATTATCATAAAACCATATCATAGTGTAATCCCAAAGATCTCATGTGCGGAAAACATAGTGTGATGCGCTGCGATCAAGCCGACTCCTTTCCTTTTAAAACGAGTACCTGAAACCAAAACTATAAACTGTAAGCATGAAGCTTAGTGAGTTCCCCCATCATACCACATACCATACAATCATATAACATACATACTACCAGGTATATCTGGGTGTCCGACCTACCCCTTCGGTCCTCTCGACCGGTGAACTTGCCTAGCATATCTGGGTGCTGGCCTACCCCTTCGGTCCTCTCGACCGGTGACTACCTAGCATATCTGGGTGCTGGCATACCCTTTCGGTATCTTTCAACCGGTAACCGGGAGCTGACATCCCTTTCGGTATCTTTCAACCGGTACCGGGGACTATTTCACCCCTACCACTACCACATAAAACCCTAGCATATAAACATAAATCACATATTGCCTAGCATATATGGGTGCTGGCCTACCCCTTCGGTCCTGTCGACCGATAACCGGGGACTATTTCACCCCCTACTACTACCACATAATATCATATCACATACATCATAATCTGGCTAGCATGGCTGGGTACTAAACTACCCCTTCGGTCCTATCGAACGGTAACCGGGGACTTTTTTACCCCTACTACCTCTATCACATAACATCATAACATGCTAGAACATAAAACATATCAGGTAGCAGCAAACCTAGATGAATATCACAAAGACAATCATCTAACATACAACTCCTACTGGTGGGCCGACATTGTGGCCGTAGACCCACCGCTACTGGAAGGTAACTCACCTCACACTGCTGAAGTCCCAAAGACACAACCCCAGCTCCTGGATGACAGAATCCCGATCTGTCAATATCAAAACATCACCCAATTAATAATTGGGTTTCACTACATAACCATAAGTACATACTTGGGGTCATTACTACATTACCCCAAGCTTGGCTTTATGCAAGCCCAAGGCCCAATCCATAGGCCCAAAGTCAACTAGGAAATCGAATCCCAACACATGGCCCAACTTTCCAAATTGGGCCCAGGCCTATACATGGTCTTATGCTAAGGCCCAACATCATATAATCATTAAGGCCCAAACTATGGCCCATCTATAGCCCAATTTTCCAAATTGGGCCCAAAATCCTCATATGAGCCTTACCCCAAAGCCCATTAATTATTCTAGTCCATTTGCTTGATCTTGGATATCATTAAGCCCATAAGTCACATGCTTGGTCTTTTAGGTCCATTAAGCTTCATTGGGTCCATTAGGGTTTACAAGGCCCATTAGGGTTTCAAGCACACCAAACAAATTAAACTCGACGAGCCAAGCACACCGCCACCCAACACGGCGGCCAGTGGTGGCAGGAGGTGGTAGCCACCACCTCACTGTGGTGGCTAGGGTTTCTTTCTCATTATTCCATTTTTTTACAATTTACAATGCATATTTCCAAAATAAACACACACACTAAGCTAAAAACACACACACACAACCACCTTGTGGTGGCCGGCGGTGGTAGATGGTGGCAGCACGTGGCGGAACGGCGGGAGCAGGCGGCGGTGACGAGTTTCCTTTGTTTTCCTGACCAAGAGAAACCATACAACATTAGGCTTATGAGATTCACTTCCTACACACACTAATTCATGCACACAACCACCTTCTCACGGTGGCTGATGGCGGCGGAAGGAGATGATATGGTGGCAGCCACCATGGTTGGTTGCCATGGTGGTTACCCACGTTTTCCGGCCAGAAGATGCACTCACACCCACGTATTCGACTCATAGCAACACCACAGACGCATAATTGACACGAGATCGAGATTCCCAACCACCGACTCGGCGGCTGTTGTCGTTGGAGCAAACAGAAACAACGATGATGACTTTGTTCAACCCAAAAGGAACGAAAGACGTTAGAAATGGGTCATGGTTTAGCCTTAGCGGGGGCCTTCCAGTCGTTCACGACCTCATCTTCATTGTTCTCGGCTCCTCCTGTCGGTCCCGACGATTTACCGGCTATCCTTATCATCACTAGCGGTGGCGGGGGAATGTAAAAGTGGTGTACGTCGACCAGGCACCAAGCGGGAGTGTTGGATGTTCGAACTCGGTGAAGCAAATGGCGGCATGAGGAGGGCTCTAAGGTGATGGCGGCTGGAAACGTCCTCAACAATGGTGGCGGCTGAAAGTGTGGATTAGGTTTAGGGTTTGGGTGAAGTCACGAGAGAGAAGAGTGGCATCGGGTTTAATCCCGTGTTCATTCAAATTTTGTACCTTTTACCGAGTTCATTCCCTCCCCACAACATTTGTTTTCAATTTAACTCCAAAAGTTACCCTTTTAGCCCTTCCTTCCATAATTCTTTTCATAAATAGCCCTAATAATTACCAGGCAGCCCCTGTCTTCAAAATCTCTTCAAATTAAGTCCAAAAAATTACCATTTAGTCACTGTCTTCAATAATACTTACAAATTATCTCTGGATTTTACAATTTTAACCCCCAATCTCTAAAATTGTAACAATTAGCTCCTCGCGACCAACACCTTGCTATGTAATTATTTATTTTAGGGCTACTATTTGTTCATTAATTTTATCTATTTAATTATTAAATAAACAGGGCGTTACAACTCTCCCCCACTTAAATTAGATTTTGTCCTCGAAATCATTCCTTACCATTCCTTACACGCCCAACCACTATAGTGACATGGTCACCATCCTGGGCGCACCCTAACCTTCCCAGGGTAGCCGTGACCAATCTTCGTAAAGCCCCAAAAATCTGCAGTCTCGAGGCGATCTGACTCCTTGGTAGACCGCTCATCCCAGATCATCATTGTTGAACCTAGTCCACTTATCCTTCAACTGACTATTCAACTTCTAATAGCTCGAGGTTCCCACTTCAAAAAAGGTTCACAGACCTAATTACCACTACAGATTATTTACACTTGGCCAAGGCTCAGCTAATCCCGCTGTGAGTGACTTCTCACTCCCCAATAAACCAGCTATTATGTGTGTACTTGCAACCTAAGACACAAATACTAATACTGCCCAGACACTGAAACTACCCGAACACTGAACTATCTGAACAGTATGTTGCCACATGGCTGCTCTCCAAAATCTAACGAGACCTGCCTGGTCTCAATTCGTTCACCAACCATCTGAAATACCGGGTTCCGGCCCGGCTGCGGAGCCAAGGTACTCCCACTTAGTCGCCTCACACGACTTCCGAACGAAATCCTTCTCTGGAACGAGATGCCACTAGTTATCAAGCCACCGAGGCTCTAATAACCTTCTGATCTAACTGATCGGGTCCATACGTCGAATCCTGTCATCATCAAATCCAAGGATGAAAGTGATTGCTACCTGACCAATGGTAGCCTTATCTCACACGTCCTTAAGTAGTCTGTTGCTTCCCTGATCTCATAACTGTAGTGACGTTCCTAACGTCTTATCACTGGCTTAACCAGATCTAACTCCTATGGGGAAATCCATAATCCAATCCGTGAATTTCCATATCCTCACCGTTGCACCCGAACTGGTGGGTACTCCTGTTCTTCCCGCGTCCTAACAACGCGCTCATGCTATCTACCAACCTAGTGAATGTTGCGGCTACACCCACAGTCTTACATCACTCTAGCACTATCTGCTAACCTTGTGAATGCTACGGCTACGCCCGCAGACTTACAACACTTCTATGCTACTAACTGCTAGTGAATGTTACGGCTACCCCCGTAGTCTCACAACACTTTCCATACTACCTGATCGCTAGTGAATGCTACGGCTACCCCCGTAGTCGTACAACACTTTCCATACTACCTGATCGCTAGTGAATGCTACGGCTACCCCGGTAGTTTTACAACACTTTCCATACTACCTGATCGCTAGTGAATGCTACGGCTACCCGCGTAGTCGTACAACACTTTCCATACTATCTGGTCGCTAGTGAATGCTACAACTACCCCCGTAGTCTTACAACACTTTCCATACCGGTCGAACACGCACTTGAACTAACACACAACTGAACTCAAGTCCTAACTGGAGCTCTAACTTGGTTCCCGAAACCTGCTGTCTGAGAGTCTCAAAGGTTGCCTGCTGCTCAGGCTCCCAGCGAAAGGCTACCTACTTCTTGGTCAGTCGGGTCAAGGAACTGCAATCTATGAGAAGTCTCGTACAAATCTCTAGTAATAACCCGCCAGAACCAGGAAACTCCGAATCTCGGTTGGAGACCTCGGAATCCCCCACTGCATCACGGCCTCTATCTTGGCCGGATTGACCAGAATACCCTTCTGGTTGACAAGGTGCCCAAGAGATTGCACCTCGTGCAACCAGAACTCACATTTGGAGAACTTTACAAAAAGTCTCCCCCCCCCCCCACTTAGATTCGACTAGGTCTTCACTGTACGCGAGAATTGAAAGATTCCCATTCCTTCTCGCTTTCTAGTATCCAACTGATGACAACCTGTGCTTACCAATGCTAACGATCAATTACCAGTCAAAGCTTACGATCGTCCATCCTCTGAAATCGTGAAGAGTACTCTTGAAATCTGGTCCATTGTGACACCTCAATACATCTCCCATGCTGTCAACTGAAGGCCTTAATCTTCACTCTGGCTGACGAATCCTCATTCCCACTTCCAATCTTGCAGTACCACCAAATTCTAACCGAACACAGACCATGCGAAAAATACAATTCTCTCGATCATCCAATGACCAACCACTTATGCATCGAACACCCGCAACTGACACTACCATCCTTATGCTACCAGTCCTGTCCTAGCAATGGTAGTGCCTTGAGCTTCCAAGGTTCTTCCATAGACAACTACCGACCATATTTGAACAATTATAGAACCCCTGGAAGCTGACTTCACTGGAGAATTATCACTCTAACCCTGACCGAGTATCCTCTAAATAATACTCCTGCATAGATCCCGACAAAGATCTGGAATGATAACGGTGCACGCAGAACCCACTCCGCAAGATACATCCCTCTGTGGGTTCATCAAGGACCTTTCGGCATGTAGGATGGCATATATGATCCTTGATAACCAAAACAGTAGCAGGAAACCAACCCGAGATCTGACTTATTCAAACTCAGTAACAATTCCAAAGTGATACGTATTCCCAACATCCATCTAGTAGCAGTAGAAGACGACATACCTGCAACATCTGGACGAATACTGATCACCCTAAATTTTCATGATCAACCCTACCACACCTATAGCAGCCTAAACCCTTGGAGTATCAAACTCCCTCGTGCACTTTCTCGTACCCGTTGCACTGACTCCGGCCCTGCTGACCTTTCACCCGATGATCAGAAGTCATGGGTCTCTTCCCGAGACCCTCTACTATACGCACCTGACACGAACCTCTCTTTCCAGTGTGCTCCAAATCGATCTCGCATATGCAACTTCTTGGAAATCATATCTTTCAGGGTCTGACACCTTGCCACACTCACTAGCTCACTTGCCAATGGCTAAGTTGCAACAACTGGAACATCCTTTGTCCCCAAACCGGGTCACTAACTCTTCCCCGAAGCTTCTCATATTCTTCAAGACTCTGACTGATTCGAGTATGGATCCTGTGCTTTCAGTAGTACGGGCCCAATACTACCATCCACACATATCCATACTTTCCTCAGCAATCCTCCCGAATCCTCCAGGTCATTTCCTCAAGCTGGTACACCCAAGTCTCACTGAGCCTCGCTACTAACCCACTAAAACATATCCTAGGCTTTCCTAGGTTCCCAACTCACCCAGTCCTCAACTGCTGAAAGATTCCCAATAATATCAACTAGCTACCTTGTGAATATAGCCACATGCAACAGAGATCAGATAATCCTTCGAGTAAAAGACCCATGCCTAGAACGGTTGGACTCAGACAAGAACTGCGCAATAGGGTCAAGTCTATCACTCTGAGATTATCCGGCCTGTGTTCCATGTGACTTAGCATATTCACTTAATAGTTAGCTCGCATTACTAAGAGTCCCACAAATCACAAAGCAAGCAACATTCAGACAATGGAAAATCTAACCATCATATTCCACTCAAATCATTATATCCTCTAATCAGGAATCTGTACATGCAATTCAAAGGCTCATACAATCAGGCATAACCTAAACAGGATATCCTATTACTGACTGTCCAGTACTAGCATGCAAGACTACAAGCACATACATTAATCATATAAGGCATCTTCTTAGATCCTTAGCCCTAATCTAGCATGAAATTCTCATAATCATATCATAACATAACATATCATAACATGCATGGGTATCTTGGGGAATACTTACTTGAGCTCGGCTGATTGCACGCATCACACACCTTGTTCTTTTCAAAGTTCTTTTCTCTTTTCAAATTCTTTTCAAACTTCTTTTTATAAAATGGTTTTACTTTTGAAAATTTTCATACCAAGTCCTTAGTTTGAGTTCAGACACACCCAGGAGTGTGCCCGAATCCCTCAAACCAAGGCTCTGATACCAACTTGGAACGTCCCAAAATTCAAGACCAAAAATTTCGTTTTAATTAAGTTATTATATGAAACCATCAGTATAAAAACATTCATATTAATATCTCATGTCAAAACCAAAGTATCAATAATCAAAACATATTATCATTAAACCATATCAGAGTGTAATCCGAAAGATCTAATGTGCGAAAAACATAGTGTGATGCGTTGCGATCAAGCCGGCTCCTTTCTTTTGAAAACGAGTACCTAAAACCAAAACTATAACTGTAAGCACGAAGCTTAGTGAGTTCCCCCATCATACCACATACAATCATATAATATACATACTTCCAGGCATATCTGGGTGCCCGACCTACCCCTTCGGTCCTCACGACTGGTGAACTTGCCTAGCATATCTGGGTGCTGGCCTACCCCTTCGGTATCTTTCAACCGGTAACTGGGAGCTGGCCTCCCCTTCGGTATCTTTCAACCGGTACCGGGGACTATTTCACCCCCTACCAGTACCACATAAAACCCTAGCATATAAACATAAATCACATATTGCCTAGCATATCTGGGTGCTGGCCTACCCCTTCGGTCCTGTCGACTGGTAACCGGGGACTATTTCACCCCCTACTACTACCACATAATATCATATCACATACATCATAATCTGGCTAGCATGGATGGGTACTAAACTACCCCTTCGGTCCTATCGACCGGTAACCGGGGACTATTTCACCCCCTACTACCACTATCATATAACATCATAACATGCTAGAACATAAAACATATCAGGTAGCAGCAAACCTAGATGAATATCACAAAGACAATCATCTAACATACAACTCCTACTAGTGGGTCGACATTGTGGCCGTAGACCCACCGCTACTAGAAGGTAACTCACCTCACACTGCTGAAGTCCCGAAGACACAACCCCAGCTACTGGATGACAGAATCCCGATCTGTCAATATCAAAACTGTTGGATAAGGTGTCTAAGTCCATAACTATTTATGGTATGTACTTGACCCGACCCGGCATGGTCCATTTGGGTTACATGGCACCATGCAATTGGATAAACTAAAATGAGAGAAATAACACTTATGGTTTATTAATATATTATAAGTTCTAATATATTAATAATATTATTTAATTAGTTTGATCAAGAATTAATTTAGAATTAATTAAGTGATCAAAAGATAACTAATTAAATATATGGGTAGATTATGTAAATCTTCCATATCTTATATAGTGGGCTAAGAGGCTCCATGGATTATCAAGTTGGGTTCCACCCATAGGATGCTCCATGGATGCTCCATGGGAGTTACAAACCCATGGGTCATGGAAATGAAGAGTCATGACACATTAGGGTTTACATGGTGTAACCCTAGATGTGTCAACACTATATAAGAAACCCATTCTCCACCAAAATCGGTGACACTAAGAAACAAGAGGGCTAGAGCCGATTTTGCAAGTGTAAGATTCTCTCAAAGTTTACTCCTTTGCATTTGGTGTTGTGTGAAGCATTTGAGGCATCACACTTGGGGTGCTAGGCTCACAAGGTTTCAAGGATCATAATCAACAACAAGGTAAGTTATTCTATCTTTCATTCAAGTTAAAAATGTTCCCCATGTATGCTAGATAGGAATATAACCTTGGAATTCAACTTTGCATGATTATTAGACAAACATAGATCCAAGGTTATTAGGGTTGCATGTACACTTAGGAAGTGTTAGAATGCTCAAAACCCATCAGTGGTATCAGAGCATTGTTCGTTTGTTGTTTTTTTTTTATGTGCAAACAGCTTGAAAAAAAAATCGTTTTTCTGTTTTCTGCTCGTATGAAAGTTTGCACATTTGTTGCTGGAAATGGACAAGAAACATTACCCTAAACTGTTTTGATGTTTTAAAGCTTGTTTTAGATGGTGTAATGTTTATGCTAATCCATTTACAATGGCAATTATTAAAATTACAAGTTTTTTTTTAAGTGTAATTTTTTATTCTTGAAAAGTGTTCATATTCATGTTCTTGAACTTATGAAGATTAGATGATCATAGGAATTGTTTGTAACCTTCATGGTAGTTTAATTCATGATCATAATGTGTTTTAATGGAGTCCATAACTTGTCCTCAAGTTATGGAAAACCAAAAGTCTCACTTTTATTAAAGCCATTAAAAGAACACAAGAGTTATAAAAATGAAGAGTCTTCATTTTTATTACTCAATTAATTCATAAGTTATAAGAAATGAAAAGTTTTGGAAGTTTACAAAACTTGCCCTCAAGTTTTGGAACATGTAAAGTCTTGATTAAAACTTTAGTTCCAACCCTTAAAATTTTAAAAGTTAAAATTCAACCCTTATACTTTATAATATTATAAGTTACTAATATATATATATATATATATATATATATATATATATATATATATATGTATAACATCAAGTCGTCTTACCGCTAGTACGCCTCATTCACGAAGCCGATCTATAAGGGGGGTATAAGGTTGTTGCCTATAAAATGGCAACTTAATGGGTGTCCACTCTCACCCACCGCTTCCTTGATCGGTGGAGGGTCGTTAGCCGAACGGGTAAGACAAGGACTTATAAATTCTCATTAAAAGTATGATGAATATTATAAAGTAACTAAATGCTTTTATTAAATTCCCAATCTTAGTTACTTTAGCAAAATGTGAATAAGGTGCTAATCCATGAAATTACACTTTACACTTTGTTTAAGTCGTTGGTGGAGCGTGTGTGGTTAACCGGCACACTAACTTGGACTTAACAAGGTAGGTAAAGGGTGACTTAAGGTTTACCATAGCATCGGTGGAGCGTGTGTGGTTTACCGGCACATCGATTGAGTGATAAACCTTGAGGGTACCAAGTGATTTGCATGGTTACTTCACACCTCGTTTTGTGATCCTCGGTATCCCAGTCACAAAACTTGGAGGGCACACTCGAGATTGAAACATGCCTTTGAAAAGTTCATTGAATCTCAAAAGAATCTAGGAATTTCTAAGAACCAATTAAAAACCTAATATTTATATTTCGTTTTTCATGGTGGAAATTGGTGAATCGTCATTCACCTACCTTTCAAATATGTTATAGCTTAGATTACGGCATACCTCTTCTAAGTTATAATATATTATGATTGGATCCTAGCCTTAATATTACATTTGGGTGTTTTATTAAGGACTCTCTTAATATCTAAACTAATCTTGTTCTCTTCTTTCAGATGTCTTCAAACAATGCTGCTTCTGGCTCTAATCCTAATGGCTCCTTTACCCTTATGAACTTGTGTGGGAAAGTCACTTTTGATGGATCCAACTTCAATGAATGGATCAGAAACATCAGGATGATTACCCGCTACGAGGACAAAGAATATGTCCTTGACAAGGAGCTTAAGGAGATTGATGAGACCACTGCAACTCCCCAGGAGATCGCTGACTTCCGGGCACATGAAAGGGATGCTACAAAAATGGCATGCATCATGTTGGCCACCATGACAGCGGAACTCCAAAAGTCCTATGAGGACTTCTACCCTTTTGAAATGCACCAAGATCTGATGGAAAGATACCATCAAAGTGCACGACAAGAGAGGTATGAAATCATATGCTCTATCATAACAACCATGATGAAGGACGGGGAATCCATCACGAGCCACATACAGAAAATGCAAAGGTATGTGGATCGGTTGCTGAAGCTTAATGTGAACTTCCCTGAGGAGCTTGCAATAGATATCATTTTGCACTCCTTACCATCGTTCTATGATCAATTCCGCATGACATATCACATGAATAAGGAAGAGGTCACTCTCAGCAAACTTCAGGGACTCCTCAAGACCGCAGAAACAGGTCTTAAGGGTAAGTCGGTTGTTAACACTCCTACTCCAAACTCCGCCCCGGTTTTGGCAATCGGGAAAGGTAGAGGGAAGAAGAGGAAGAGCTCTTCGAAGGGTACCAAGGCTAGGACCCTTGATGGCTCTTCTTCAAGTGGAACCAAGAAAGGTTTTGTCACTCCTTCTTCTGACCCTAAAGAGGCTGAATGCTTCTATTGCCATGAAAAGCCACATTGGAAGCGGAACTGCCCAAAGTACCAGCAAGATGTGAATGATGGGAAAGTTAAACCCAACCATGCAGGTATTTACACTATCTTATCTAATAACTCACCCCATTCTAAATCTTGGGTCCTTGATACCGGTTGTGGTATTCATATCTGTTCTGATTTGCAGGGACTAAGAAGAAGTGAGAATGTCGAGCATGGAAGAATCAACTTAATCATGGGGAATAGGAAAGCTTTACCTGTCACCAAGATTGGAGTTTATACTTTATCGCTAAGTAGTGGGTTTAGTTTAGATTTGAATAAATGGCAAGAAATATTATTTCCTTTCATGCATTGTATAAACAAGGTTTCACCTTTTCATTTGATAATGAAGTTGGTTCGATTAATGCTTTCTTTAATAATGTTCTTTCTTTTAAAGCATTACCTTGTGATGGTGTGTATGAAACTGTATCTGTGGTTGATAACTTAGGAAATAATGTATTGTGTATTGATTCTGTTAATGATAATAACTTGGATAAAGCATCATTATGGCATTGTCGTCTTGGACATATAAGCAAGAAACGCATATGCCAACTCCAAATGGATGGAGTATTGGAGTCATTTGACCTAAAATCAGATGATAGTTGCGAATCATGCTTACTTGGAAAAATAACAAAGTCACCCTTCACAGGTTCTTGTGAGAGGGGTGAAGGTTTGTTGGATCTTATACACACGGATGTGTGTGGGCCCTTCAAACATGCCACAAGGGATGCTAATCGTTATTATTTGACTTTTATTGATGATTACAGTAGATATGGATATGTCTACTTAATCAAGCATAAGTCAGAGACTTTTGAGAGGTTTAAAGAGTTTAAACAGGAAGTCGAGAATCAATTGGGCAGGAACATTAAGATGCTTCGATCCGATCGAGGTGGTGAGTATCTTAGTTTAGAGTTCCTCGACTATCTTAGGGAATGTGGGATTGTCTAACAATTGACACCTCCCAGGACACCGCAGTTGAATGGTGTAGCTGAGAGGCGTAATCGAACCTTGTTGGATATGGTTCGTTCCATGATGAGTCGAGCTTCGCTACCAATCTCATTTTGGGGGTATGCCTTAGAGACTGCCGCCCATATCCTTAATCTAGTTCCCACAAAGAAAGTTGCCAAAACTCCTCATGAGATGTGGACTGGTAAAGTACCCAAACTAGACCATATTAAGATTTGGGGTTGCGAGGCTTTCGTGAGACGCGAGACTCATGATAAGCTCGAACCTCGAAGTGAGAGGTGTATTTTCATCGGCTACCCACAGAAATCCTTTGGTTACCTCTTCTACAGACCTAGTGAGAATGTGGTCTTTGTAGCTAGGAGGGCTTTCTTTCGAGAGAGAGACTTCATAAGCCAAGGAGACAGTGGGAGGCAAGTTGACCTTGAAGAAATTCAAGAGTCAAGTGGTGAAGGAACTTCAAACCCTAGCACTCAACTTGAGGAGGAAACTTCTGTTGAGCCAATTGACAAGTCTGTACCTCTGAGGCGTTCCACAAGGGTTAGGAATGCACCTGAGCATTACTATGGATTCCATATTACTGCGGAAGGTGATACACTTATCAGTGATGAGACACTGATAGGTCTGGATGAACCTAACAGTTACGCGGAAGCCATGGCAGGCCCTGAGTCAGCCAAGTGGAAAGAGGCAATGGACAACGAGATACAGTCCATGTATGACAATCAAGTTTGGAACTTGGTTGAGAAAGTACCAGGTCGTAAGACTGTAGGATGCAAATGGATCTTCAAGAAGAATACCGACATGGATGGTAATGTACACACTTATAAGGCACGACTGGTTGCAAAGGGTTTCTCACAAACTCCGGGAGTTGATTATGATGAGACCTTTTCTCCAGTGGCCAAGATTAAGTCTATTAGGGTTCTGTTAGCCATAGCCGCATTTCATGACTATGAAATATGGCAAATGGATGTCAAAACCGCTTTCCTTAATGGAAAGTTGGCTGAGTATGTTTACATGAGTCAGCCAGAGGGTTTTGTCAACACAGAGTACCCTAATAAAGTGTGTAAGCTTGAGAAATCCATTTATGGGTTAAAGCAAGCTCCTCGTAGATGGAATCTTTGATTTGATGAGAAAGTCAAGGAATTTGGCTTTTCTAGGAGTGAAGATGAATCTTGTGTATATGTCAAGGGTAGTGGGAGTATAGTTAGCTTTTTGGTATTGTATGTGGATGACATACTACTCATAGGAAATGACATCCCAACTCTGCAGGAAGTTAAGTCCTGGCTTGGGAAGTGTTTCTCTATGAAGGACCTAGGAGAAGCTGCCTATATTCTAGGGATAAGGATCTTGAGAGACCGGAGTAAAAGACTAATTGGACTTATTCAGAGTACTTACTTGGATAAGGTGTTGAAGAGATTCGGCATGCAGGACTCCAAGAAAGGAGAGTTACCCATCCAGAGTAATGCCAGATTGAGTAAGACACAAAGCCCTAGTACTGAGGCTGAGATAGCAGAAATGAGTCGAATACCTTATGCTTCGGCTGTAGGATCGATCATGTATGCTATGACGTGTACTCGGCCTGATGTAGCCTTTGCTTTGAGCATGGTTAGCAGGTATCAGGGGAACCCTGGCAAGGCACACTGGACTGCGGTAAAGAATATCCTCAAGTACCTACGGAGGACTAAGGACTGGGTCCTTACCCTCGGTGGGAGTGAAGACTTGAGAGTTGTAGGGTATAGTGATGCTAGCTTTCAGACTGATAGGGATAATTTCCGCTCTCAGTCAGGCTGGGTCTTTACCTTAAATGGAGGAGCAATTTCTTGGAAGAGTTCCAAGCAAGAGACAGTGGCTGATTCAACTTGCGAATCAGAGTATATAGCAGCTAGCGAGGCAGCAAAGGAGGCGATATGGCTGAAGAACTTCATTGGAGACCTTGGAGTTGTACCAACTATTAAAGAGCCAATGGAAATTTTATGTGATAGTGAAAGTGCAGTTGCCTTAGCCAAGGAACCAAGGGATCACGGGAGATCCAGACACATCGACAGAAAATACCATTTCATCAGACATCAAATAGAAGAAGGACTCCTCGTGGCAAAGAGGGTATCATCGGATGAGAATCCAGCAGATCCCCTCACGAAGGGACTGACTCGGGTTAAGCATCTCCAGCATGCTCGGAGCATAGGGCTGAAGGATGATATTAGATTTAGTAGTTAGATAACCTTGAAATTTGTAAAGTGTAATTGACATTAGATGATGAATAAAAGGTGTTTTATTTATGAGTAAAGTGTTGTTATCTCTTGTCGATCGTTTACTATATTTCTTTTGCATGTTTTGACTTCCAGAATAATTATGTTTGGTATATCATATTATTCAAACCTCCACACTCGGTCATATGTCGGAAGTAGGTAGGAATCAAGACTGTCATGATTGGTTGCAGAGGTCCAAGTTGTTGGACATGGCTACAACACTCATGAGTGCTCATAAGTTCTGAGCATTGGACTCAACCCACGCTCACTGGAATCACTTCATGGAATTTATCTCGAGTGATCGTGAGACGGTAATATCATATAAGTCTTCAAACCTAGAGATATGATTTGTTACTTATGAGTTGGTTATGCATTGATTGTACGTTAACGCATTGGTAACTCGATGTTATAAAACGTGCTTTTGTGTATAATTCAATGAGTGGTAGAACAAACATATGAGTCGAAGTTTATCTGTTCCTTCTTGGATTAGAAGCTGATATTTGGGGCCCTCGATGATTTTGTTTTGACCTATGTACCGGGCCCGGTCAGAACTAAGTTGATGTGTTCAATTAAGTTCTTTGTCAAACAAATCGGAAATCGGGAAACAAACTGTTGGACAATAAGTAAGACATTGTTCCATGTATTTGTCCGGCTGATATCTAGAACAGACGATTATATGATCACTTATCTTAAATGGCGTATCATCATCTTCTCAGTTCCGAGAGACCTTGAAAGAGCTACGATTGCCGATCGGTTCCTAAAGTATTGCAGTTATAGTTATTAGACTTATCCAAGTGGGAGACTGTTGGATAAGGTGTCTAAGTCCATAACTATTTCTGGTATGTACTTGACCCGACCCGGCATGGTCCATTTGGGTTGCATGGCACCATGCAATTGGATAAACTAAAATGAGAGAAATAACACTTATGGTTTATTAATATATTATAAGTTCTAATATATTAATAATATTATTTAATTAGTTTGATCAAGAATTAATTTAGAATTAATTAAGTGATCAAAAGATAACTAATTAAATATATGGGTAGATTATGTAAATCTTCCATATCTTATATAGTGGGCTAAGAGGCTCCATGGATTATCAAGTTGGGTTCCACCCATAGGATGCTCCATGGATGCTCCATGGGAGTTACAAACCCATGGGTCATGGAAATGAAGAGTCATGACACATTAGGGTTTACATGGTGTAACCCTAGATGTGTCAACACTATATAAGAAACTCATTCTCCACCAAAATCGGTGACACTAAGAAACAAGAGGGCTAGAGCCGATTTTGCAAGTGTAAGATTCTCTCAAAGTTTACTCATTTGCATTTGGTGTTGTGTGAAGCATTTGAGGCATCACACTTGGGGTGCTAGGCTCACAAGGTTTCAAGGATCATAATCAACAACAAGGTAAGTTATTCTATCTTTCATTCAAGTTAAAAATGTTCCCCATGTATGCTAGATAGGAATATAACCTTGGAATTCAACTTTGCATGATTATTAGACAAACATAGATCCAAGGTTATTAGGGTTGCATGTACACTTAGGAAGTGTTAGAATGCTCAAAACCCATCAAAAACATCACCCAATTAATAATTGGGTTCCACTACATAACCATAAGAACATACTTGGGGTCATTACTACATTACCCCACGCTTGGCTTTATGCAAGCCCAATGCCCAATTCATAGGCCCAAAGTCAACTAGGAAATCAAAGTCCAACACATGACCTAACTTTCCAAATTGGGCCCAGACCTATACATGGTCTTATTCTAAGGCCCAACATTATATAATCATTAAGGCCCAAACTATGGCCCAATTTTCCAAATTAGGCCCAACTCCTCATATGGGCCTTACCTCAAAGCCCATTAATTATTGTAGTCCATTTGCTTGATCTTGGATGGTCCATTAACAAATCAATCATCAAGGCCCAATAGAAAGGCCCAACAATAAACCCAAGTGAAATTAGGGTTTCTCATAAAAAGATGATTAGAGTTAAGTTTCCTACTTAACCCATTAAGGACTTAATCCACTAAGGACTTAATCCATTAAGTCCAATATTGCTTAGAATAATTTTTGCCAATGATTATTATTTAATATTTCAAGTTATCAAATAATTCCCGTGTGTCCCGCTAATTCCCCAAATTAGGGTTTCATTGCATTTTCCAAACCCTAATTAGGGTTTCCAACCCAAATACTAGCCCATTTATCAATTTATTGGGCTTTTAGGTCAATTAGGGCTTTATTGGACCTATTAGGCCCACTAGAATATCATTAAGCCCATAAGTAACATGCTTGGGCTCTTAGGTCCATTAAGCTTCATTGGGTCCATTAGGGCTTACAAGGCCCATTAGGGTTTCAAGCACCCCAAACGAATAAAACTCAACGAGGCAAGCACACCACCACCCGACAGGGCGGCCGGTGGCGGTAGGAGGCGGCAGCCACCACCTCACGGTGGTGGCAAGGGTTTCTTTCTCATTATTCCATTTTTTTTAGAATTTACAATGCATATTTCCAAAATAAACACACACTAAAAATAAACACACACACTAAGCTTAAAACACACACACAACCACCTTGTGGTGGCCGGTGGTGGTAGAGGGTGGCAGCAGGTGGCGGAAGCAGGCGACGATGACGAGTTTCCTTTGTTTTCCTGAGCAAGAGAAACCATACAACATTAGGCTTATGTGCTTCATTCCTACACACACTAATTCACGCACACAACCACCTTCCCGTAATCTATAGAAGTACCTGAAACACATTTAACTCAACACAGTAAGCACGAAGCTTAGTCAGTTACCCAAAATACCACATACAAAAATAATTAGCCTCTCATGGTTATATCTCGATAAGGACCCTCCGGTCATGTGTCTTAGTGAAGACCCTTCGCTCTTACGGCTCTGTATGGACCCTCCAGTCATGTGCCTCAGTGAAGACCCTCCGGTCTCACGGCTCGATATGGACCCTCCGGTCGTAACTCAATATATACAAAAAATAATATAACAACATAAATCACAAAGACAGAATACATAATAACACATATCTCGGTATAAGCAAATAAGACCCTCCGGTTAATAACACGAATAAGACCCTCCGGTCAATAACATGAATAAGACCCTCCGGTCAATAACATGAATAAGAGCCTCCGGTCACACATAAATTACCACTCATGTAAGTATAGTGAGAAGACTCACCTCAACCGTTATGCGAGAAATCCTACATTATCGTTGCTGTTGCACAGGCTCCTGAACTGGGCCAAAACAACCCAACACCATAATCAAAAACTATACAAGGCTACACTCCAATACTACGCCCCAAAGATGGCCCAACTAACCAGGCCCGCTACTGACCCAACTCATTGGGCCCACCAAGGCCCAAGACCAAAAGGTCCACAAAGGTCCACTAATGGCCCATTTTTCCAATTGGGCCCAACCCCCATATGAGCCTTATCCTAAGCCCAAAACTTCCCCTAGCCCAATTATAATCTCAGATGGCCAAGAGGCCCAACAGTAAGACCAAAAAAATCGGCCCGAAGATACGAAGCCCAAAACATAAAAAGCCCACATCGAGACTACACGAGGCGTACCTCCACTGGTACGCTCAGCGTACACGCGACTCCTGATTGGGGACACTAGACCAGTACGTCGGGCGTACTTGGACTTACACGGGGCGTACGGATCAGGTCCATAAACGCTATTTTCGACTTAACCTGTAACGTCCCAAAATTCAAGACCAAAAATTTCGTTTTAATTAAGTTATTATATGAAACCATCAGTATAAAAACATTCATATTAATATCTCATGTCAAAACCAAAGTATCAATAATCAAAACATATTATCATAAAACCATATCAGAGTGTAATTCCAAAGATCTCATGTGCGGAAAACATACTGTGATGCGCTGCGATCAAGCTGGCTCCTTTCCTTTGAAAACGAGTACCTGAAACCATAACTGTAAACCGTAAGCACGAAGCTTAGTGAGTTCCCCCATCATACCACATACCAGACAATCATATAACATACATATTGCCAGGCATATCTGGGTGCCCGACCTACCCCTTCGGTCCTCTCGACCGGTCAACTTGCCTAGCATATCTGGGTGCTGGCCTACCCCTTCGGTCCTCTCGACCGGTGACTGCCTAGCATATCTGGGTGTTGGCCTACCCCTTCGGTATCTTTCAACCAGTAACCGGGAGCTGGACTCCCCTTCGGTATCTTTCAACCGGTACCGGGGACTATTTCACCCCCTACCAGTACCACATAAAACCCTAGCATATAAACATAAATCACATATTGCCTAACATATCTGGGTGCTGGCCTACCCCTTCGGTCCTGTCGACCGGTAACCGGGGACTATTTCACCCCTACTAATACCACATAATATCATATCACATACATCATAATCTGGCTAGCATGGTTGGGTACTAAACTACCCCTTCGGTCCTATCGATCGGTAACCAGTGACTATTTCACCCCCTACTACCACTATCACATAACATCATAACATGCTAGAACATAAAACATATCAAGTAGCAGCAAACCTAGATGAATATCACAAAGACAATCATCTAACATACAACCCCTACTGGTGGGCCGGCATTGTGGCCGTAGACCCACCGCTACTAGAAGGTAACTCACCTCACACTGCTGAAGTCCCGAAGACACAACCCCAGCTGCTGGATGACAGAATCCCGATCTGTCAATATCATAACATCACCCAATTAATAATTGGGTTCCACTACATAACCATAAGTACATACTTGGGGTCATTACTACATTACCCCAAGCTTGGCTTTATGCAAGCCCAAGGCCCAATCCATAGGCCCAAAGTCAACTAGGAAATCAAAGCCCAACACATGACCCAACTTTCCAAATTAGGCCCATGCCTATAAATGGTCTTATTCTAAGGCCCAACATCATATAATCATTAAGGCCCAAAGTATGGCCCATCTATGGCCCAATTTTCCAAATTGGGTGCAACTCCTCATATGGGCCTTACCGCAAAGCCCATTAATTATTCTAGTCCATTTGCTTGATCTTGGATGGTCCATTTACAACTCAATCGTCAAGGTCCAATAGAAAGGCCCAACAATAAACCCAAGTGAAATTAGGGTTTCTCATAAAATGATGATTAGGGTTAAGTTTCCTACTTAACCGATTAAGGACTTAATCCACTAAGGACTTAATCCATTAAGTCCAATATTGCTTAGATTAATTTTTGCCAATGATTATTATTTAATATTTCAAGTTATCAAATAATTCCCGTGTGTCCTGCTAATCCCCCAAATTAGGGTTTCATTGCATAAGGGTTTTCCAAACCCTAATTAGGGTTTCCAACCCAAATATTAGACCATTTATCAATTTATTGGGCTTTTAGGTCAATTAGGGCTTTATTGGGCATATTAGGCCCAGTAGAATATCATTAAGCCCATAAGTCACATGCTTGGGTTTTTAGGTCCATTAAGCTTCATTGGGTCCATTAGGGCTTACAAGGCCCATTAGGGTTTCAAGCACCCCAAACGAATAAAACTCAACGAGGCAAGCACACCGCCACCCGACACGGCGGCCGGTGGTGGCTAGGGTTTCTTTCTCATTATTCCATTTTTTTTACAATTTACAATGCATATTTACAAAATAAACACACGCTAAAAATAAAGACACACTAAGCTAAAAACATACACACACAACCACCTTGTGGTGGCCGGTGGTGGTAGATGGTGGCAGCAGGTGCGGAACGGCAGGAGCAGGCGGCGGTGACGAGTTTCCTTTGTTTTCCTGACCAAGAGAAACCATACAGCATTAGGCTTATGAGCTTCATTCCTGCACACACTAATTCACACACACAGCCACCTTCTCACGGTGGCTGATGGCGGCGCAAGGAGATGATATGGTGGCAGCCACCATGGTTGGCTGCCATGGTGGTTAGCCACGTTTTCCGGCCAGAAGATGCACTCACACCCACGTATTCGACTCATAGCAACACCACAGACGCATAAATGACACGAGATCGGGATTCCCAACCACCGACTCGGCGGCTATTATCGTTGGAGCAAATAGAAACGGCGTTGATGACTTTGTTCAACCCAAAAGGAACGAAAGACAGGAGAAACGGGTCATGGTTTAGCCTTATCGGGGGCCTTCCAGTTGTTCACGACCTCATCTTCATTGTTCTTGGCTCCTCCCGTCAGTCCCGACGATTTACTGGCTATCCTTAACGTCATTAGCGGTGGCGGGGGAATCTAATAGTGGTGTACGTCAACCAGGCAGTAAGCGGGAGTGGTGTCTGGTCGAACTCGGTGAAGCAAATGGAGGCATGAGGAGGGCTCCTAAGGTGATGGCGGCTGGAAACGTCCTCAGCAATGGTGGCGGCTGAAAGTGTGGATTAGGTTTAGGGTTTGGGTGAAGTCATGAGAGAGAAGAGTGGCACCGGGTTTAATCCCGTGTTCATTCAAATTTTGTACCTTTTACCGAGTTCAGTCCCTCCCCGTAACATTTGTTTTCAATTTAACTCCAAAAGTTACCCTTTTAGCCTTTCCTTCCATAATTCTTTTCATAAATAGCCCTAATAATTACCAGGCAGCCCCTGTCTTCAAAATCTCTTCAAATGAAGTCCTAGATATTACCATTTAGTCCCCGCCTTCAATAATACTTACAAATTAAGTCCGGATTTTACACTTTGAACCCCCAATCTCTAAAATTGTAACAATTAGCTCCTCGCGACCAACACCTTGCTATGTAATTATTTATTTTAGGGCTACTATTTGTTCATTAATTTTATCTATTTAATTATTAAATAAACAGGGCGTTACATAACCACTTCAGCCCAAAGCATCCAAACCTTAGGGAAGCTTCATTACAAGCTCTTAACTGATAAAGTTGGCAACTTTATCAGTTTGCATGTCTTAATGGGACCCAACTTCCAAAATTAACCATTAAGACTCTCTTAAATCCTTTTAACACATGCATGAAGAGATCTAGACGACTAAGTTCTCATTTTTATGAATCAAGGCAACCCAATCCACTTAAAAGGACAAGAGATTTACTCTGGATTTCACCAAAGGCACAAAGCTCCAATCTTGGGACATAAAACCCTAAAAATGGACCCAAATCCAAAACTATCACAACAATGAGCAAGTTTCGAACTTGATACCTCTGGAAGATGCACCAACAAGAGTAGAACTCATATCCAACAGCTAAAAGCACAAGTTATCCTCTTTCAAGCCTCCTTTTTCACAAAGAGCTTCACCAAGCACACTCAAATGAGCCACAACCCTCACACAAGCTAGAGAAACGAGATTAGGGTTTGAGGGAGTTGGAGGCTGGAAATGAGGTATAATGTTCCTTAAATAGGGGCACACAAGGCATTAGGGTTTACACTCTGATCCTAGCACTCCCAACGTACTAGGTGGCCTCCTCGTTCATGCAAAGCACATGAGTACGCTAAGCGTACACATGCGTACGCCTAGCGCACTCAATTGCAACCTTTTCTCAAATAAGGACTAAACCTGCCAAAACTTCAAACTATCATAACTTCTTCGTTACAAGTCCGTTTCCAACGAACCTCGTATCCATGGAAAATTTGCGAGAAGCCCTACGCTTCTAGCAAGACATCATAGCCTTAAAATTCCTCGAATAATGACCCAAATTTCATAAAAGACCGTGCCAACACATGTGCCCATACTCTTGGGCTCCCAATCATAACCCGAACCCTTAAATCACACAACGATCTAAAACAGGATGTTACATATGAGTTGATAGAAGTGTTGGGATTCTCGTTAACTTTCCTTGGACATAAGGATCATTGGAAACAGGCTTATAACGAAGAAGTTATGGCCTTCGGAAGTTTGGTGATTTTCAGCTTTAGCAGCGTACGCGGGGTGTACTAGTGAAGAGATCAGTATGCGGGGTGTACCTTGGCGTACACTGGGCGTACTGACCAGGATGGTTGTTATATGCATTTTATATTCATCTTTTAGCATAATTTCCTACGTAGTTCGTTATCAAAAGCTAACTAACTCCCGATTATTCTTATGTATTTTGTGTTTCATGATTATTTTGTAGAATGCCCGTACTGCTCACATTTGTTATGACTTTTCAGGGCTATATTGAGCACATGGATGCTTGCATGAGTTCAGGATGCGTTAGTGGATGCTTTGGAGCTTAACTGGAGTCTAGACCGAGGAAGGATGCCGAGAAATGATCAAGAACTGCTTGGAAGGAGGAACGACGATCAAAAGAGCCGAAAAATGACAACATGCGAAAAAAATTCATTAGACTAGAAAATTCATCAGACTAGAAAAATTCAACGCACCTTGAACTATGCAATCGTAGGTATTCCTTTGCGATCGCATGTTTGTGCGCAGCTTCGCTTCGTGGTTTTTTCGTGCCAAAAAATTCATCAGACTCGAAAAAGAGATACATGCTATCGCAGTCCTCCCTTTGCGATCGCAGGTTGGTCAAAGTGCATCGAAATCGTATCGTACTTCACTAAAACGGCTCGTGACACATTTTGGGTGATACATACGATCGCAGGTATGCCCTTATGCGATCGCAGCTACGGTGATTTGACAGCTAGACGTATAAATACAGCCCCATACTCATCCAGTAACCCTAATTGGCGATTCTAAGGTGATTTTCAGAGGGTTTCAAGTGAAGAAAGCAGATCTAAAGGAGATGACTCAATTTCTATTCGTAGTTTAGTAAGATTTATCGTTTAGATTCGATTTCTACTATTCGTAATCCGTTTTTAGCCATGTCAGGCTAAAAACTCAGATTTCAGTTTCGCAAGACGTAACCTTTTCGTATGATTAATCATTAAGCACTATGTTTGACTATGATTACTGTTTAGTTTGATCAATTATGTGTTAAATTGAGTGTTTGATTTTGATTTCAATTTCTGTTGGCCACTTAAATTGTTTGTGAATCATTCTAGTCACCTAATTGTTTAGATCCATAATTGTCTAGATTAATTGGTAAAAAGTGACAAGTATTAAATTAATTCTGAGTTTAGGGTTAACTCTAATATGAAATGATCAAACAAGTTTTAACGCCTCCGAATTTATGAGAGGTATTGAACTTTACTGGGAATTACACTGTGTCTAATGCAACTTTTCTTTGTTAATCAAGAGCTTGTTTGGTTAATTTAGTAAAAAGTTAGGTTTAATTCAAAGAACTTATTTTGATTAAATGATTTTTGTAATAGAGGTCATTAGAACTTGTTAATGAACTTTAGTACCAGTTTAAAGAAGTGCATAGTCAAATATTGTGTTGAAGGTTAATTATATATATGATTAGGGGAGTCACCGCTAAACTGGAACTGCTTTCTCTTATTTGAATTTTCACCACTTTAAATTTAGTCATTTTCTTGTCATTTTCGATTTCTATTAGTTCAACTTTCAGAAATAAACCCCCCCCCCTTTTTATGTTTATTGCATTTATCAAGAATTAGTTCATGCCTTACGCAAAGAGGTGTAAACATTAGGACGTGTCCTTGAGGATCTGACCCTACTTACCTGTACTACCTGTTAGTGCAATAAAGCAGTTTATTTTATATTTTTATTTGTTTAAATCGTGTACGACAACAGTCTTAACAAATTGGCGCCGTTGCCGGGGACACGGTAAAACACTAATAGTTTTATGCCAAGATCTTCACGTACAGGTGATCTGATTTTTGATCCAGAGATTGAGAAGACTACAAGGAAGCTAAAGAAGGAGGCAAAACTTCGGAAGCAAGGCACCTACCTCACCCACACCACAAGGCACTCCCTTGTGGAACAAATCTGAAGCCTCATTTCTACCTTTTCCAAAAGCACCACCTACCTCACCAGTTAACAGCCCGTTCAAAACCTACTCCTCATCATCTTCAGGAAAACCCGAACTCACAGACTCTTCTGAAACTAAAACAGAATTCACCATGAGCGAAAACGAAGACGGAGCTGAAAAAACTCTCCGTGAGTGGGCAACACAAGAGGTTACCCAACAGCCCTTGTGTATCACCTTTCCAGAGGCTCAAAACTTTGAGCTCAAATCCGGTTTAATCCATTTGCTGCCCCCGTTCTGAGGCCTTGAGAATGAAGATCCTCATAAATTTCTCAAGGAATTCCATGTCGTCTGTTCTGGAATGAAGCCCCATACAGTTACTGAAGACCAGATCAAGTTAAGGGTGTTCCTCTTCTCAGTTCAAGATGTAGCAAATGAGTGGCTATATGACCTCCCGTCTGGTTCAATAACAAGTTGGAGCGAACTCGCCAAACTCTTTTTAGAAAAATATTTTCCCGAGGCGAAAGTGTCAAATCTACGCAGAGAGATTCTAGGTATAAAGCAAGGAAAAAGAGAAGCTCTCCACACTTATTGGGAGCGATTCAAGAAGTTGATAGTCCGATGCCCACAACATGGTATTAGTGATTATCAGTTATATCAGTGTTTCAACGAAGGATTGATACATATGGAGAGGCGACTAATAAATGCATCTAGTGGAGGGTCACTTTTAGACATGACACCAACAGAGATCAGGGCGTTAATAGAGAAGTTGGCTAATGAATCAAAACATTCAGCAACTGAGGAAGAGTGGTACCCAGACCATCCAAGAGGAGTCAAGGAGATGAGTAACGCCCGCCTGGAATCCCATATTTCAGAATTGACTAAAGCTGTTCTTTTGTTGACAAAAGAAAAAAGGTATTGAGCCAAAGGTCAAACCTTGTGGGATCTGCTGCAAAACCGGGCATCGAACTGATATGTGCCCACTGCTTCAAGAAGATAATGAATATGTGCAAGCTATGGGAGGATTTTAGCAAAGGTCATTTGATCAACATTGCAACAACCAAGCTTGGAGAGGGCCTCAAAATAACAATTTCCAGCCAAGACCTCAACAGAAATTTCAGCAAAGAAACCAATACCAAGATCCACCTAGGTTCCAACAACCTTTTCAGCAAAATCAGCACCAAAGCAATTTTCAGCAACCACCTGTTCAGTCACAAGCTAGTAGTTCCAATATGTCTTTGGAAGACATAGTTAAAAGTCTTGCTACCAGTACCCAAGCTTTCCAAAATGAAACAAAGTACAGCATCAAAAATCTGGAGCAGCAGGTATCGCAACTCGCAAACTCTATGAGCAAATTAGTAGCACAAACCCAACGAAAATTCCCATCTCAGACTGAGAAAAACCCGAAGCACAATGCTTATGATGTCACCCTCAGAAGTGGTAAAAACTACAAATGACCAGATCAGCAAGAAGATGAGGAATAAGAGATCGTGGTTGAGCAAGAATCTGAGGCAACTGAAGAGGTGCAAAAAAAATGGACCTGCTGAAGCTGGAGTGAAAATTACCCCTCCTCCTTTTCCCTCAAGACTGAAAAACACGAAAAAAGAAAAGGAAGACAAAAACATTATGGTTTTCTTCAGAAATGTTGAGGTAAATATTGCCCTTCTTGATGCAATTAAACAATTACCCCGATATGCTAAAATTTTGAAAGAGTTGTGTACTTCAAAAAGAAAGTTAAAAGGAAACGAAACAGTTAAACTAAGTGAGAATGTTTCAGCTGTCTTACAAAAAAGACTACCCCCAAAGTGTAAGGATCCTGGAGTATTTACTGTTCCTTGCAAGTTGGGGAACCTTTCAGTACCACGAGCTATGTTGGACTTAGGAGCTTCTATAAATGTTTTGCCATATTCACTTTTTAAAACTATCGGGGTAGGGCCATTAAAAAGAACAGGAGTCATCATTCAGTTAGCTGATCGTTCTCTGGTGCACCCAAAATGTGTGCTAGAAGATGTTTTGGTTCAAGTGAATGAACTCATATTCCCAGCTAATTTCTATGTTTTGGATATGGGAGATGACGACTCACCAAATTCAGGTTCCATTCTTTTGGGGAGACCATTTTTAAAAACTACCAGAACCAAAATAGATGTTTATGATGGTACCTTTCAATGGAATTTGATGGTGAAGTTATCAACTTCAATATTTATGATGCCATGTGTTACCCTGATGATGTTTCAGCCCTTAATTTCATTGATGTAATTGAACCATTATCTGCAAAATATTTTGAGATTGCTAACCGTGAGTCACTAACATTAGTGTTCCACAGAAATTTGTCTATTAATGCAGCTCAGGTTATATCAGAAAATTATGTGGTTGATAGAGAAGTTCAAGAGATGGCAGCTCATATGGACCAGCAGAGAAAGTTGAGGTATGGTACCCAAACTCTTAAATTACCAGTTTCTAACTCCAAGCTTTTTCCTTCTGTAGTGCAAGCTCCCATCTTAGAGCTGAAGACACTTCCAGAACACCTGAAATATGAATATCTTGGAGAAAAAGAAACATTACCAGTTATCATATCCAATAAGTTGTCAGAAAAAGAAGAGTTAGAGTTGATCATAATTTTGAAGGAGTATAAAAGCGCAATTGGGTGGACTATTGCAGACATCAAACGACTCAGCCTATCTCTATGCATGCATAAAATTTTGATGGAAGAAGATTATAAGTCATCGCGGGAAGCCCAACGCAGACTAAACCCACCAATGATGGAGGTGGTTAAAAAAGAAGTTATGAATTTATTCGATGCTGGGATGATATACCCAATTTCTGACAGCAAATGGGTCAGCCCAGTTCAAGTTGTACCCAAGAAGGCTGGAGTGACAGTAGTAGAGAACAAAGAAGGAGAGCTGGTTCCAACTTGGGTTCAGAACGGATGGCGCGTTTGTATTGACTACAGAAAATTAAACGCAGCCACCCGAAAAAATCATTTTCCTCTCCCATTTATAGATCAGATGCTAGAGAGGCTTGTTGGAAAATCCCACTACTGCTGCTTGGATGGATTTTCAGGTTTCCATCAGATTCCAGTTGTGCTAGAAGACCAGGAGAAAACGACCTTCACCTGCCCATTCGGGACATTCGTGTATAGCCGTATGCCCTTTGGACTTTGCAACGCACCCGCTACTTTTCAAAGGTGTATGGTTAGTATCTTTTCTGATTATGTAGAAAATACCATAGAACTCTTCATGGACGATTTTACCGTCTATGGAGACTCCTTTGATATTTGTTTGAAAAATGTCACAAAAATTTTACAAAGATGTATTGAAACAGACATGGTCTTAAATTTTGAAAAATGTCACTTTATGGTTGACCAAGGTCTGATTCTTGGACATATTGTTTCAAAAAGAGGTTTGGAAGTCGATAAAGCAAAAATAGATGTTATAAGAAGCTTACCCTACCCGAAGAATGTTCGGGAAGTGCGTTCCTTTCTTGGTCATACAGGGTTTTACAAGAGGTTTATAAAAGATTTTTCAAAGATATCAGTTCCCATGTGCCACTGACTGCAAAAAGATGCTGAATTTGACTTCAATGAAGATTGCAAGAAGGCTTTTGATGTGCTGAAAAATCTTCTTACTTCTTCTCCCATCATTCAGCCCCCAGATTGGCGTTTACCATTCGAGATAATGTGTGACGCTAGGAACACTACTGTTGAAGCTGTTTTGGGACATCGAAAAGACCGAGTTCCCCATGTTATTTATTATGCATCAAAAACTTTGGATAATGCCCAAGCAAATTACTCCACCACAGAAAAAGAGTTGATGCTAATCGTCTTTGCATTGAAAAAATTCAGACAATATTTGTTGGGCAAGAAAGTTATAATATTTTCCGATCACGCAGCTATTCGGTACCTTCTTGCCCAAAAAGACTCAAAGCCAAGGTTGATTAGATGGATTTTGCCGCTACATGAATTTGATATATAGATCAGGGACAAAAGTGGGAGAGAAAATTTGGTAGCTGATCATTTGAGCTGACTCACTCCACCTGAAGACCAGACACCGATCCGTGAAACATTTCCTGATGAGCATCTATTCGCTGTTCAGAATCCTCCTTGGTTTGCTGATATAGTGAACTACTTGGTCTCTAGAGAAATCCCTTTAGATCTCACCCGAGCCCAAAAAGATAAAATAAAGAAGGAGGCGAAAAGATATGTCTGGGACGAGCCGTATATATGGAAACACTGTGCTGATCAGGTGATTAGAAGATGTGTGCCTCAAGATGAAGTCAAGTCAATTCTGAATTTCTGCCATTCAGAAGCTTGTGGAGGGCATTATGGTCCACAACGAACCGCACGCAAGGTCTGGGACAGCTGTCTTTCTTGGCCTCATATTTTTCGTGACTCTTTTATATTTTGCAAATCTTGTGAAAGGTGCCAAATGACTGGGTCATTGACATCTCGTAATCAGATGCCACTTACTCCAATCTTAGTATGTGAAATCTTTGACGTTTGGGGTATAGATTTCATGGGTCCGTTTCCTTCATCTTTTGGGTTTGTGTACATCTTACTTGCTGTGGATTACGTGTCCAAATGGGTCGAGGCAAAAGCTACACGAACAGACGATGCCAAGGTTGTATTTGATTTTGTCAAGACAAATATATTTGCTAGGTTTCGGACACCAAAAGCCATTATCAGTGATTGGGGTACGCATTTTTGTAACCGCACCCTTGAAGCAGTCCTCAAGAAATATGGTGTCACACATCGGGTATCCACAACATATCACTCGCAAACCAACGGGTAGGCTGAAGCTTCAAACAGATAGATCAAGGGCATTATAGAGAAAACCATCAATCCAGTCAAGAAAGATTGGAGTATTCGATTGGATGATGCGTTATGGGCTCACCAGACAGCATACAAAACTTATATCGGTATGCCACCATATCGAATTGTTTTTGGTAAACATTGTCGATTACCGGTTGGACTGGAGCATCGAGCATATTGGGCTGTCAAAAACTTGAATATGAGCATGGATGAAGCTAGTAAGAAAAGAAGATTGGATATTCAAGAGTTAAAAGAAATCAGGAATGATGCTTACGAGAACGAAGCAATCTATAAGGAGAAGACGAAAGCGTTTCACGACAAGATGATCTCGCGAAAGGTATTCACTACCGGTCAAAAGGTACTCTTATATTACTCTCGTTTCAAACTTATTTCCGATAAATTGAGGTCTCGTTGGGTGGGACCTTTTGTTGTTACTAACGTGTTTGATCATGGTGCTATAGAAATTAAGAGGGAACAAACAGGAAATACTTTTAAGGTAAATGGTCATCGTCTCAAACCATTTTACGAAGGGTTTCAAGTTATAAATGAAGAAGTGGAGGTAGTCGAGGTCCCGACTTACCGTAATTGAGGAAACCAAGTAACAATGTCGAGCCAACGACAGTAAAAACGGGCAGCTTACCGGGAGGCAACCCGGGCATTTGTTTTAGTTTTGTTTTGTTTCTTTTTTTTTGCAACTTCTTTTCAATTTTTGTGTATTTTTAGCTACTTAGGCCGTCCCTTTTAACTGAATCGTGTTTTTAAAATAAGAAGGACCAGAGAGAAGTTGAAAAAAGTTGAAAAATGCACTTTTGGTGGAACCTACGATCGCAAGTCCAGTCTATGCGATCGCAGGGTATGTTTTTTTGGTCGCAGAAGCTCATCGAGGTATTTTTGCTACGATTTTTGACAAAAATGGGGTCCGTGCGATCGCAGGTATGCCCTATGCGATCACATGTATCAAGCTTTTTAACTCAATTATAACCTCGGCCATTAAAAGAAAGAAATCGGGAATTTTATCACAACCTGCGATCGCAGGTTTCATACATGCGATCGCATGTATTGGTTTTATTGCATCTGCCACACATTTGAACGTTAAATGATCGATAGCACAACTTTTTTAAAAACCTGCGATCGCAGGTTATAAACATGCGATCGCATGTATCAATGCTTTTCCTTTTACCGTTAGCATGCCTCGAAAATAACGCCAAACGGTCATTTTTTAAAAACCTGCGATCCCAGGTCCTCCCTTTGCGGTCGCAGGTAATGTTTTTGCTATAAATATCGATCGCATGTTTCATTTGTAACCACCACACTTCAGAAATTCTCTCTGGATTCCACTAGTTTTCGAATTCTTTCACCAACAATCACTCAAATCGCTCATTTTTCATCCAAATCAAGCAAATAAGGTATCAATCTCTTCTGTTTTACTCCTACAACATCTTTACGGTAAAGAAATCATGTTTTCACGGTTGAAATTATCCAAAAATCTCATTTTGTTCATTTGAAATTTGAATTTTTGTGAGTTTCTTTTTCAGATCTAGGCTCCGTTAGCAATCCGCAGGCCACGAAAAGTTGAAACGTTTGCTCACGACGCAATTCAGAAGAGATTCATCCGAACGAAATTTCAAAAATCAAAAATTTTTCAGGCACGACAAATATAATGCTGCCCAGCGCACAGTCAGCTATTTTCGTTCTGAAACTGAATTTTTGTTTTTTCTTATATATTTGTGCAGGCTTGCGTATCCGTTTGGGAGTAGTTAGAAATAATTATTTTGCTTGATTATTATTATTTTTTTACCTAGAAATTGTGCCTACCTTGTCCCACTTTTGACTTGAAAAATGCCCCCTAGACCCTCCTGTTCACGCAGACAGGTTGACACCCCAGACCCGTCATACACTGTCCAGGTGGACAATGTCACTGTGGATTTAGGTTCACAGGCCGCACTCGACTGTTACCAACGACTTCTCGGCCGCGAGATTTTGCTACAAGTCTAGCCCCTAGCCGCACATTAATGCAGGAACTCCATATTTATGATGGTGTTCATGCCCTTTTTTGCCAATATTGGCTGGGAGTGCCTTTTATCTGTGGATTTTGCCACCTGTCCCTATTGACCCGAGAGTTTTTAGCTACGCTGAGTGAGGTCAATCATGAGGGAAACTTTGCTTTTCGCATTTTTAGCACCCTTACACTATTCACGTAGACCAGTTATGTACTTTCTTCCATACCCTCATCACCAGTTTATCCCATCCCGCCCCTGCTTTTGAGGTACGCGAGTTTTGGTACTCCATTACCAGTTTGGAGTTTTATGATTCATCCCAATCCGTCCAGAACAGTATTGTGCACCTTTTCTCAAAATTGCATTGAAAATTATATGCAATATTATTTATGCACAGCTTGAGACTACAAAAGCCGGCAAAGCCGAGATTTTGCTTTTGTGGTGCATGATCACCGGGTCGCACCGCCCGCATTTTGGTGATATTATCATCAAACGTTTCCACAGAGTTATAGCCTTTCGCACCGGCGGTGCAATTCGTTGTGGTGGTCTGATTTCTGTCATTGCCCGCTCCCTCGCGGCAGAACATGTCCCAGGGTACACCTTCTTTACGGGTGACACCTTTCGTTTGACCCTACAGAACCTTCGGGCAATGCACATGCTACGTACAGCCCCAGGTGGGTATGTTTGGATGCAGGGTCGATCCACTTATTTCAAGGTCATTGGTCATGATGTCATCGCTCTCGCTGACCCCATTAGCGAGACTGTGTTGGTTCTTCCGTCAAACATTCCACCACCTCTTCATCAATGTAGGGCACATCAGGTCCGGCGTCCACAGTCTGATCAACCATCTTTGTCCACTCAGCACCCAGATTACGCAGACGCCACACCTATCTCCTTTAGCCAGCCTGATCCCATGCATACTGACTTTCAGGATCAGCCACCACCCACCCACTCATCTCACCCTAACCCCAACTCCCCCTTCACTTACCAGCATTATCTTGACCTCCGTCGGGATATTGCTTCTCTTCAGCAGACTATGACTGGTCTCCGCCTAGATTATCATCTTTATAGCTCTCAGGTTTCCGACTATCGTGACGAGCTCTTAGGTTTGTGCGATGATTTTACTGATTTCCGTGACGATTTCTTCCGTCCCTTTACACCCCCGTCCGAGTAGTCGTCTTCGACTCCTCCCTAAGATTGAGGACAATGCTTAATTCTAAGCTTGGGGAGAGGATTTCCTATCTGTTTGTAAAAAGTTTTTATTTTGTCATTTTTATTTTAAAAATCCAAAAAAAAAAAGTTTTAAAAATCCAAAAAAATTAAAAAAAGTTTGAAAAATCCAAAAAGATTTTTCATTTATGTTTTTATTTTTCATTTTATTTCTTCCTAGTTTTTTTCTAAAATATTTTCATTTTGTTGCATTTTACATTTGCATAAAAAAAGTACAAGATGATGACACTCTTTACATACGATAGCTCCATGAAGTGGGATATTGAGAATTGAAAATGAAAAATTTCGAAGCAACCTGATTGTTATTGGAAGTGTAGAATCAACTGTCATAACCAGGGGATCCAAACACCGTGATTCGAGACCCCATCTTTAGATAAAAAAAAATAAAGCACTGAAACGTTTTTTGGGCGGCAATAACAACTTTAGGATGATTTGCTTCTGAATGTTTAAAAAGAATCTTTATTGGCAACTCTGAACCCACAGAACATGGCCCTATTTGTTGGCACGCGTTACCCCTCGCGGTAACAGAGAGCTTAAGTATCAGATCCACACAGTCTAAGAAAAAAGAAAGGGTACAACGTTATATCTAGTACCCAAATCAAAGAAGTTCAAGCGCTCAATTGAAGAAATTTCAAGAAATTCCAAAGAAAAAAAAAGATTGAAGAAATCAAGCTCAAAACAAAGTATAAATCAAAGTTCAGTCAAGTTAGAAGTTGTTCCAAAGTTACATCTGGTGAATAAAGAACTGTGTGATATGATACTTGTGGCTCTCGAAAAAGTGAAAGCATAGAGCTCAGGCTCCTACGGGGTTTGGCCCTTGCTGCTTCGGCGAAAGCTGATTTGGTCATGCGGGTTCTTAAAGATGCGTCAATTTTGATTCTTGACCATCTAGTCTTAAGGACATGAGATCCGTACTGTGTTATTTTCTCTCATAAAGCTAATTAAGGTATAAAGTTTAAATAAAACTAGAGTTGGATTATTGGGTTACACCGTTTTGTGGTCTTCCTCACTTTGGGAGTCTGTGATACATGAAAGGTATAGGATGGTTGCTTAGGTGTTAGTGATTGGAGCCCATTATCGATGTAAAGTCTGATCGTATAATAATAATAATAAAATAATATAAAATATAAAAAAAAGAGAAGCATGTTTCATTTTAGTTGTTCGTTTCGCATTTGCGTATTATTTTTGTTTATTGTTCATTTTCTTTATCTTTGCATGCATATTTTATGTTTAGCTTTGGTAGTTCTTATTATTTAGGTTTTCGTTTTTATGTTGTCAGTGTGCCTAGGTTATTCTTTATTGCCCTTAGCCTCTATTCCCTTTCCAAAGTTATCATTTCCTTACTCGAGGGCAAGTAAGGTCTAAGCTTGGGGATGTTTGTTAGATGCATTTTATATGCATCTTTTAGCACAATTTCCTATGTATTTCATTATAAAAAGCTAACTAACTCCTGATTATTCTTATATATTTCGTGTTTCATGATTATTTTGTAGAATGCCCGTACTGCTCACCTTTGTTATGACTTTTCAGGCCCATATGGAGCACATGGATGATTGCGCGAGTTCGGGATGCTTTGGAGCTTAACTGGAGTTTAGACTGAGGAAGGATGCCGAGAAATGATCAAGAACTGCTTGGAAGGAGGAACAATGATCAAAAGAGCCGAAAAATGACAACATACGATCGCAACTTGCTCTATGCGATCACAGGTATTCCTTTGCGGTCGCAGGTTTGGTCGTAGCTTCGCTTCGTGGTTTTTTCGTGCCAAAAAATTCATCAGACTAGAAAAAGAGATACATGCGATCGCAGGTCCTCCCTTTGCGATCGCAGGTTGGTCAAATTGCATCGAAATCGTATCGTACTTCATTAAAAAGGCCCGTGACACGTTTTGGGTGATACATGCGATCGCAGGTATGCCCTTATGCGATCGCAGTTACGGCAATTTGACAGCTAGACGTATAAATACATCCTGATACTCATCCAGTAACCCTAATTGGCGATTCCTGGTGATTCTAAGGCGATTTTCAGAGGGTTTCAAGTGAAGAACGCAGATCTAAAGGAGACGATTCAATTTCTATTCGTAGTTTAGTAAGATTTATCGTTTAGATTCGATTTCTATTGTTCGTAATCCGTTTTTAGCCATGTCAGGCTAAAAACTCAGATTTCAGTTTCGCAAGATGTAACCTTTTCGTATGATTAATCATTAGGCACTATGTTTGACTATGATTACTGTTTAGTTTGATCAATTATTTGTTAAATTGAGTGTTTGATTTTGATTTCATTTTCTGTTGGCCACTTAAATTGTTTGTGAATCATTCTAGTCACCTAATTGTTTAGATCCGTAATTGTCTAGATTAATTGGTAAAAAGTGACAAGTATTAAATTAATTCTGAGTTTAGGGTTAACTCTAATATGAAATGATCAAACAAGTTTTAACGCCTCCGAGCTTATGAGATGTATTGAACTTTACTGGGAATTACACTGTGTCTAATGCAACTTTTCTTTGTTAATCAAGTGCGTGTTTGGTTAATTTAGTAAAAAGTTAGGTTTAATTCAAAGAAATCATTTTGATTAAATGATTTTTTGTAATAGAGGTCATTAGAGCGTGTTAATGAACTTTAGTACCAATTTAAACAAGTGCATAGTCAAATATTGTGTTGAAGGTTAATTAAATGATTAGAGGAGTCACCGCGAAACTGGAATTGCTTTCTCTTATTTGAATTTTCACCACTTTAAATTTAGTCATTCTCTTGTCATTTTCGATTTCTATTAGTTCAATTTTCAGAAATAAACCCCCCATTTTTATGTTTATTGCATTTATCAAGAATTAGTTCATGCCTTACGCAAAGAGGTGTAAACATTAGGACGTGTCCCTAAGGATCCGACCCTACTTACCTGTACTCTTGTTAGTGCAATAAAGCCGTTTATTTTATATTTTTATTTGTTTAAATCGTGTACGACAGCGGTCTTAACAATGGTCGTGGGTGCTCTTCATAGTACGCTGGGTGTACTCCAATCAGACCCAAACCCTATTTTAGGGTCTTGGACCCTATTAAGCTCCTTATCTCATAACCTAACCCTAATATCTTCAACCTCTATCCCTCTAAACTCTAGAAATCGACTCTTAGCCCCCATTTGAGTGATTTTAGAGCTTCAACGTGATTTATGTATGTTTTGGTGCTTAAGGAGGAAGAAGGAACTTCTTGAAGAGTCATTTCTTGAGTTGGAGCTTTTGGATCCAAAGTTTGTGCACCTAGATCTATCTTCTGGAGGTATAGAGTCTCAACCTTTGCAACTCTTTCTTGTAGATCTATCTAAGTGGTATTTTTATGGTTTTTGTCCCTTTGAGGTGGGTATTGTGAGTAGAATTTACTCCAGAACCTTTCAGCTTCGTATTTGGTCCTTGTTGAGGTTATGGAGTCATAAAGTTTGGATCTTGATGGGTATAAACCTTCCATGCATGATTTGGTAGTCATTTGATGAATTTTGGTACTTAGGGTTTTGATTTGGGTCGCATTGAGTTATGCTAAGTCATAAAGTTGGAAACTTTATGACTTAAGAAGTCCCTTGAAATCAGATCTGGAAGTTTAGACTGAGGTCTTTGGGTATTAAGAAGTTTTAGGATATTTTGGAGTGATTTTGACCTTTTGGAATTCATCTTTGGTATTTGGGCTTCATTAATCCATGCAAAGGCTTAAAGCATTTGACTTTATGGATCAAGTCACTTATATTTATCTATTATGAGGTGTTGGACATCTTGGATTAATGTATTGAGAGCTAGAATTGGGAGTTGGTCATCAGGAGGAGTACGATGGGCGTACAAGCCTGTACGTGCAGCATACAAGCTCTTAAGCCAGTACGCTTAGCGTACAAGATGAGTACGCCCCTCATACTCACCAGAGTGGGATTTCGGTTTTGGGCATCGGTTTGGCCCATCTTTTGGACTTGTTGTTTTGGTCCCTGTTGGGCCATCAGGTTTTGGGTGATATTTATTTTGAGGCCCACTATGAATTTGAGACCAATTTGGATAATCGGGCCATGGATTGGGCCTTGGGTAGCTTTTGGTATTTGGGCCTTGTGGACTATTAGGTTTGGGCCTTTTGGACTATTAGGTTTGGGCCTATGTCTTGGTCCAAAAGTAGGTTAGGGGTAAATTTGTCATTACCCTAGTAATAGATTTATGATTATGGATTGGGACCCAATTGTTGATTGAGTGTTGTTTTGGCTTCGATAGTTCGGGGATCTGTCAGCCCGTAGCCATGGATTTTCTGTTTGATTTAGCAGTGCGAGGTGAGTCTTCTCACTATATCCATGGGTCGAAGGCACCAATGCCGGCCCATTACGTGTTATGGGGTATGCTAGTTGTCTCTATGATACTTGCATGGAAGACCCCGGGGGAGCCACTGGGATATGGATATCAGACCATGGGGGAGCCTATGTCATTCCAGATAAAGACCATGGGGGGACCCCATGGCATTTCCGATAAAGACCATAGGGGGAGCCCATGGCAACTATTTGTATGTTGCATGATAACCTGTGGTTGTATGTTGTATGGTATTTTGGGGAACTCACTAAGCTTTGTGCTTACGGTTTTTAGTTTATGTTTCAGGTACTCTAGTTTTCAAATGGAAGGGCTTGAGATGATTGCAAAGCACACACCACATGTTTCCGCATTTTGTGAATTTGTAATATCCCGAAAATCATAGGGTAACAATTTCATTTTTATTATAATCAAAACACAAATGTAACTTGATCCATACATTTAAAAGCATTTCTAAGTTAAACAATTATCAGAGCTACTTCCCAAAATCACATATTGCGGAAAACACGGGTGTATGCATTGCGATCAAGCCGGGCCCTTCCTTTTTGAACCGGAAGTACCTGAAACCATAAACCACAAATTGTAAGCACAAAGCTTAGTGAGTTCCCAAATACCACATACCACTCATATCATATAATAAGGAGGGCCCCACCCACACTCAAATAACCGTGAGATACGGGCCCCGCCTACACTCGAATAACCGTGAGATACAGGCCCCGCCCACACTCGGATAAAAATGAGATACGGGCCCTGTTGGGTTTTAGTTCAAAAATAGTTTCATAAACAAGAAAAATATAGCAACTAAAGACTTTAATTTTTGAAATAACATAAACATTTTATACCCACCAAGGATCTTCTTGCAAGTTATAGAAAGATTAAAACACCAACCAAAGAATAGGTGAAGAAATAACAACCTATGTAGTTCTTTGGGTCCTCTTGGGAGGCTTGGAAGTTGATGAAGAATGTGGAACCATTGAGACACCAACAATGACTCAACTTGATGTAGATGCTAGTCCAAAACTCTTAAACCCTTAAGCTTTAAGTTCATAACCAATAAGAACTTAAAGAGGGCATATGAAAGCAAGTAATCTCCAAATCTTCAAGGTAAAATCAAAGAGGACGAGAAGGAAGAAACTAGTTTTGGCAACTAATAGGGAAGAAGGAATGTTGTACTCATTCAAGAGTGCAAGCCTCTTATTTATATGCATAAAGTGAAGGTATTAACCATTAAGTCTTAACATTTTAAGCACATATGTCCCCATGTCATAAACATGTCTCCCATGCATCATTACTTTTGAATAAACTAATGGAAAGCCCATACTTTTCATCTTTTATGCAAATTTCGAAATTTATATATAAAAGAGAAAAGTTAGTTTAAATTTTATAAACTCAAGGTTTATAAAATATAAACTTTGTCTTTTGAGTAAAGGACAAAAAGGTTTCAACTAGTTGTACACAACTTATTAATTCATACCATATGAATTATGTAATGTTACTTTCTAATGAAAATTATTATTTCCATGAAATAAATAATTTCCAATTTAATTATAAGAGTTTTATTGAATATTTATTAAAATCAAATTCTAATAAATAATCAATTCTATCAAGTTGTTAGTATCATATGTTATTTAGCAATATCACTTTAATATGACTCTTGAGCATACTAGATCTTTAAGGCCCCACCCACACTCAAATAACGGTGAGATACAGCCCCCCCACACACACACACACTCGGATAATAAGGAGATACAGGCCCTGCCCACACTCGGATAATAATGGGATACGGGCCCCGCCCACACTCACATAACAGGCCCCGCCCAATAGACAAACACATACAAGTATCACACAGACAGCAAGTATAATAACATAACCAGATGAGGGTTGGCCTTAGTGCCTTAGACCCGCTAAACCAGTGAGGAAACTCACCTCGAATGCTGAAGCTCATTGCAAGAAATCCCTAGTTGCTGCCCTGACGACAACTCTGAACTATCAGATCAAAATAACTCCCAATTAACAATTAGGTTCCATTCTACGGCCCACCATCCATACTTGGAGTAAAATGACCATTTTACCCCTGACCCAGCATGGATCAAAACTGAGGCCCAAAACCAAAAGATCCACAAAGGCCCACTAATGGCCCAATTTTCCAAATTGGGCCCAACCCCATATGGGCCTTATCCTAAGCCCATAATTTCCTTAGATACAATTCAAATTACCTCAAGCACTACTTAGGACAAACTTGGTTACAGACAAAAGTCAAAAAGTCAAGATCAACAATCCATATTGACCCAACACGCCGAGTTCACCAACGAACTCGACGTGTTTCTCCATCAACTTTGAAAATGGGGAAAACCAAGACAACACGCCGAGTTGACCAAAAACTCGCCGTGTTCGCCCACGACCCAACATCTTAATACATTTAGCTGCCTTCATCGAATCCAAGAGCTCCAAAGCTCAGATATCGACCAAAAAGAGATCTAGAAGGGTAAAGTTTCCAAATTTACCCCTAGGAACAACCGAAATGGGTCCAAACCCAAACCTTAGACTTAAAAGAGTGAGGGCTTAACCATTAAGCACTTAATATTCAAAGACAAAACCCCAAATTGCAGATCTGACACCCTAAAGCTGGAAGACCACGTAAAGTTGCCAACTTTACATTAATGCATGCCTAGGAGAAGGTCAAATGCGCAAGAAGGGCTCAATTAGGGACTTAATGCATACATGAAGCCCTTAAATCTATAAAGTTGGCACCTTTATGCCAAAAGAGTCCATGACAACCCCAAATCTAAAAGAATAAGGCTTTGAGACATACTAATCCCAACATCCATCCAATTTATGGCTAAAACATAACAATTTAACCCAAATAGAGAGATCTAAGCATCTAGCCATCAAGTCTATATGTATGTTTGGAAAAAATAGTTGAAAACGGAAAGGAACAAAAATAACTTTAAAATATTAACCGTTTAATATTACACAAAAATAGGGTTGTTCCAAACATATTTTGGGCTCAAGACGAAAGGAACAAAATGCCCTTAAAATACTCAAATTTCATTAACTTGTTTTTATAATAACTCAATAATTGTAAGAAGATTATTTATATTAGCTTTTAAATAGAACATTTTCGATTACAAAAATCCATATATTTAAAGAAAAATACTTTTTTCTAGCTTTTAAAGATGTAAAATTATTAATGATATCTTCAAAATCGATCTTGTCTAACATATAACAATAAAGTCCATACCCGTAAAAAAATGGGCCCTAAACGATCGTAACTATTGTCCACCTTCCCGAACAGGCTGCATGTAGATCAATGAGTCGAAGCCTTAATCTATAACGAGAAATTGTTGCAAAACAACAAATATAATGTGAAAGTGATTGGCCCAGGAGACTTGGGCTGGGCTATTAACGAAATCTACCTTTTAAATTATTAAAACTTAAAGTGGAATATATATATATATATATATATATATATATATATATATATATATATATATATATATATATATATAATGAAAGTTAAAAAGATTATTTTATATATAGTTATAAATAATAATAATAATAATAATAATAATAATAAAATATATTAAGAATGATATTACAATTTATATCTAATTCCCAAAATGATTTTTTTATGTTCAAAAACAAATATAACAATTTTATTTTCAATTTTTTTCCGACTAAAATCTTATAAAATAAAAAAATCTAGAAAAAAAGGAATACATGGAATTACAAAGAATTATTAGTCCACAATTGTATTTTCCTTTTTAACTATTTAACCCGGTTGACTTTCAGTTTTTGGTTTTTAAACCATAATAAAAAAGTTGTGTGAAAGAATGAGTAAAAGATTGTGAAATTTATATATGGGCAATTTTAAAAAAAAAAAAAAGGTTGGAGAGGAAAAGAAACAAAAGTTATGTGAAATAGTATTCCCCGTGCCACAGCACGGTACAGCACAGTAACATCTCATCTTACCGTGGTGTGCCATGCCTATAGGCGGATCTACTATGTATCCTAGGATACCCTTTAAAAAAATTTAGTAGTTTAATTTTTCCGCAATTTTTTTTTTCTTATTGTATATTACACGATTTTTTTGTCGGGGATACCTCTTTACTTATTGAGGATACCCCTTTACATTGATACTGGATCCGCCACTAGCTATGCCATGATGCCAATACACCCTCTCTCCTTATTTCCTATAGTTTCAACTTTCAACTCACTCAACACATGGTTAAACAAACCACATCCAAACAAGAAATTTAATCTAATAAAATTTATACCCAAAATCAATATTTTATTAAATTATTATTGATAATATATATAAAAAGATTATTATTTTTGGGTTAAACAAAAATATGGTTTCCTATAGTTTCAACTATAGTTTCCTATAGTTTCAACTTTCCACACCATGATGCCAATACACCCTTCTCTCCTTATTTCCTATAGTTTCAACTTTCAACTCACTCAACACATGGTTAAACAAACCACATCCAAACAAGAAATTTAATCTAATAAAATTCATACCCAAAATCAATATTTTATTAAATTATTATTGATAATATATATAAAAAGATTATTATTTTTGGGTTACATTGATCTCAATCCCATGCATGCTATACAAAGTTACAAACAGCCTGTCTTTTTTGGGAAGACGTGTCCATATTTCTACATTTTGGACCACTGCCCATACACATATACTTGCCACTTTTAAACATTTATACAAGACACCACTACCCCTTTTTTTGGTTCTTATTAGTTAATATGGTTCATGGTGAAGGTCTCATCTAGTTTGTACTTTAGTCTATTCGTATATATTAATTATATTTTATGAATCCTTTTTCATTATAATAAAAATATTTATCTATATTAAAAAAACATCTTTTTGACCATAATGATACATAAATACACCTTGCTAATATTAAAAATAACTATATATTCATGGTTTTTTTATATGAGTATGAATAGGCCCACAAAAAGATCAATTAGGCATTAAGTGCATTTGCCTTTGAATTATTTCACAAGTCATTTTCAATCTCTTGCTCTTGCCCACCCATATATATCTTTAGTTTTAATGCCACCCTTTGGCTACTTTATTTTTACCTACCCTTTTTGTTCTTTATCGATATATATATGTCTTGCAATTTGTGTTATTACCTTTTTCATTATTACTTTCTTATTATAATATATATAACCTTTTAAATTCTAAAAAAAAAAAACATTAAATATAGCCTAGCTAACATTATATATAGACCAAAAAGAAAATTGCTCTGGCCTCTGAGAAAAGTGGAGCCATACCATGAGAATGTTTGTTCCATACTTAATGAAATAATCAATGGAAAGTGACCCAAATCACCATGACATGTTCTATTTTTGGACCTCAAATCCCCTTTTATTATTTTCAATAACCCTTTTTTATCATTAGGTTATAATTGGGTTAAGCATATTTGACTTGCTAATTTAATAAATGACATAAAAGTTTCATATTTAAAATTTATCAAGATAAACGTTTAAAATGCAATTAGTTTTTATTGTATGATAAGAAAAAGGAAAATAATTAGTTATAATTATATAAGGTGTCACATTTATAACTTGTAAATTTTATGAATTGTTGGATAGATAGAACCTAGAGTGTATGATGACATATGATTTAATGTTGATTAAATTAAATACTCCTATGTTTAGCTCCCTTTTTCACGAAATGAGTACTTATTTAACAACCTTTTGTGATCTACCTTTTTAGTTATATAATTATCATTAAAAAAGTTTTTGTTGGTATCATTAATTAGTTTTACCTTAATAAATTTCAACTTAAATTGTTCAATATACGTTATTTATCATATTATTATTATTATTATTATTATTATTATTATTATTATTATTATTATTATTTTCTTTATCATCTTATTTGAAATTGTTCAAACATCTTGTGGTCTATTTATGTTCTTACTTAAATTTTTGATGTCTTATATTTTTAGAAAATGTTATTGTTATTGTAACTCAACTAACTTAGGTATTTTGGATTAAAAGATTTTTTTTTTACTTTTATTATTATTATTTTTTTATTTTTTGCATTCTATGGGTACAAATTCTTGTTTTTGTGGTTTAAAAGGCCCATTTGAGAAAAGTGAAGGGGTCATCCGGTGAACCTCTCCCTAATCAACATATTTAATACGTCATGTCACTTAATAAGATGCCACCTCATCAACTAAGATGACACACTCCCTTCAATTAAGATCATCTCTCGATCTCTCATCCCTACATCGCGGGGAAGTTCTAATCCCCCATTTCATTCCACCGGTGACTGCCTCTACCATTCCTTTTACCCTCTTTTCCAACACATCCACCAATCCAATATCATCTGTCACCAGAATCGTCTACCTACTTGAAAAACGATTAAAGGTTTAAGAAAAATGATTCTAGATGGATTTCAAGCAAGATTACCAAGGAACAAAAACAAAAACCAGTGAAAGTGAGAATTTGGCCAATAAAGTCATGCTTATAGTTACACATAATGAAATCCTCATAGAATCTCTGATTCCTTCGCCATTTCTTGATTGGTTTATTGAATAAGATAATTTTTGGCATTTGTTGGCATTATAGATCCTTATAATGAGTTCACTAATAATCCAATAAATCAAGTACTTCAACAGGTTCAAAATCCCAATAGAACCTCAAAAATGCAAAAAATATCAGGCACACTAAGGCAAGAAGAAAGAATAGGTTCACCACCTTTCTAATTTCATGGCCCTATACATGCTCCTCCTGTTCCTACTGTCCCTGCTACATACCTAAAGTCGTTAAAGTTTATTTGATTGGATATTATTCAGTTTCAAATGGTCCTAAACTTGCACCTTGTAACATTCCGAATTTTCAGGTAATTTAATATTCCTTGTATCTTTATCATAAATGGCACTTTTGGTCCTTTGGAAGAAAAGTTTCGCGATTTTATTCGTACGATGGGCATACGTAAGGGTACGCGCAACATACCCATGCAGTGTAAGGATCGCAGGTGGCCAGCTAGTACGTTGGGCGTACGTGTGGTACACCAGACGTAATAGCCCAGACTCCAAAACCCTAATTTCTTAGTTGCTCCCCATATAAAGAACATTAAGTCCTCTTTTGGTCACCCTTATCAGCCTCCAAACCTTCCTTAAACCCTAATCCTGTGTTTAAGTGTTTGTGTGAGCCTTGCAAGTTCATTTGGGTGTTTTCGGTGCATTTAGTTGAAGAAGGAAGCTAGAGAAGAAGAAGTGGGTGTTAGCGAGCTTGTAGATCCAAAAAACTTCCCTCATTGTGCATCATTTTCAGGTATAAAGTTTGTACCTTGACAAGTCTTTCATTAGATCTCCATGTTTGAAGTTTTAAGAGTTTTGTCCCCAAATATTGGACCTTTATGAGTTTCGGGCACTACATGGGCTTGTAGTTTTCCTTTCATGTATTAGGAGACTTGTGGATTCATAAAAATGGTAGCTTGATCACTTCATCTGGTTCATCGATGAGCAAAATAACTTAGAATGTGTTGGGAGTTTATGAATGTTGCTTTGGGACTTTTCTAGCCATGCAAAGGCTTAAAGTTGTTAACTTTACTGTTTTAGACGTCTTAGGATGGTCAGATCCGTGTTTGGGAGTAATTGTATTAAGGGTTTAAGACAAAAGTTGGTAGAAATGGGAACAGACAGAGTACGTTGGGCGTACTCCTGGCTACGCCCCGCGTAGCCGGTCTTAGCCCCGTTATTTCGCTGATTCGAGTTGTACGCCCCGCGTAGGGTGTGGTACGCTCAGCGTACTCACCGAGTGTTAACTTTTTTTTGACTTTGACCCTTGGTCAAGATTTAGAGTTTTTGGACCATGAGAAGGGCAAAATGGTCCTTTTTTCCTTAGAAGGTTTAGTCGTGGCATTTGGACTCGCGAGTGAGTTTTTGGACCTTAATTATTAATTAGGGTTAATTATTTTGTTGACTAGGCGGAGTCTAGATCCGGTAGTTCGTGTGCTAGGTTTTTCATGTCGTCCGTATCAGGTGAGTCTCCTCACTTACTAGGCGGATTCTAGATCCGACAGTTCGGGTGCTAGGTTTTTCGTGTCGTCAGTATCAGGTGAGTGTCCTCACTTACTCTTTGCTGTATGGTAGGATAGTTGTCTTTATGATGACCAACTGGGTCTAACTGTTATGATTATGTTATGCTATTTATATATGACCAGGGTTGCTGATAGTTAACCATTGTTGATTATAACCCACCGGGCGTGCTGTTAGCTCGAGGGACTGCTGATAATCCTCAGGGTTGCTGATAACCTATAGTTGTTTATGTATGATGTGTTGTATGTGGTATCTTGGGGAACTCATTAAGCTTTGTGCTTACAATTGTTGATTTATATGTGGCAGGTGCTTCACACGACTACAAAAAGGTGAAGGTTTGATTTTACACATGTACTGGGGGATTTACTACTAGGACATGTTTATGAACTCTGATAATTATTATACTGGTTGTTTTGGGATAATTATGTATTTGATAACTTGGTTGTGAAGCTCTTATTTTGGTAATTTAAAAATGAAAAATTTGGTCTAAAATTTGAGGTGTTATAATTTGGTATTAGAGCCCTGGTTTGAGGGATTTGGATGAACCTCTAGGTGAATCCAAACTCAAACTAAGGATCTAGAAATTTTTAAAGAACTTAAAAAGGAATGAAGACTTTTACAGAAGAAAAACCAAGAGAAGCAGTGTGTACAATCAACCAACGCTCGAGCGGTAGTTCCCTAAAATATCATAATTTATACTCCCTCCGTCCCAAAATTATAGTCCATCTTTCCTTTTTGGTTTATCCCAAAATAATATTCCACTTCTAAAAATAAATAACATTTTCACCAAAATACCCCCTCATTATTACTTAACCACCTAAGCATTTAATGTAACATTAAATGCAAAGTAAGGACAAAACTGTCATTTTATTGTATAAAGTTAGTGGTAATTAATGCTTCCTTAATCTGTGTGTTTTTTTTGTCTGTGGACAATAATTTTGGGATGGAGGGAGTATTATAAGTAGTGCAGAGCAGATAAATCTGTAGTGACATCATAAGGAATCTTGCAGGAATAGTGTGGTAAAGTTGCTTGATTCGTGATGCCTTAGCCTAGGACTTCGTTCTTGTGAGATTGAATATGTCCTTACTATTTGCTTAATGTATGCTACATAGTTGTACATAGTTAGGATTTTATAGCCTTAGAATGCCTGATTTGGCCTTTCTTCCTGTTCCTTGTTTGGTTGTGGATTTGAGGTAGAATCATTTAGTCGAATGTCTATTGAGTTTCTTATTATGTAAAATTGGCATACGCGAAGAAAATGGCGAGAGCAACGAAGACTTTGTGAGGCAGAGCAATGTTGGGAGCAGTCTAGAGTTAGGGTCTAGATGCTTAGTGCTGGTTCTAGGGAACCAGCAGGGCGAGTCCCTAGCTGATTTGAGGAGGTAGAGTCCTTGCGACTTGGGGTCTTGAGGGTACGACTCGAGATAAATACGGGTTGGTGTGGAAGGTAGTATTGGGCCCGTACTACTGGAATCACTGGGTCCGTATGCACTTTAGTCTGTTTGATGATAATTTTCTTACGTGTTTTAGTATGCTGGTTACCCGAGGTTCAGGCTGCAGAGATCCTAAGAGGCCGAGTGCCAGTGATGATGAGATCCACATGATTGTTGCCACAGAGGTGGCCACATCAATTAGAGAGGCCATCCCGAAGATGATTGGGTCTGCCAAGACCACGTTGATTGAGACTTTTGATAAGCACTATGCTGCTGTCACTGAGGCTACTGCTGTCACAGTCACCGCAACTCTTGCTTCTGCGAGATCGTAGGGGGGGGGGGTGATTCGTTGTGGTAGTTCACCAACATGAAGCAACCAGAGTTAGATGGGACACATGATTCGATTGCCACTATGAGATGGATCTATAATGTTGAGGGATGTTTCTATACCTGCTCCTGTCCGGAGAATTTGAGGGTTTGATTCACATTAAACCTAATTTGCTTGGGAGTGAAGGACTGGTGGAAGTTTGTGAAAGCTGACTACTCTATTGCAGAGCATACTACGATGACCTAGGAGATGTTTACTGAGATGTTCAGGGATGAATTTGTAGCCGCGGTCGAGCGTAAAAGGTTGGCGCATGAGTTTCTGTCTTTCAAACAAAGACGGTGACTAAGATCACCAGGATGCTTCACGAGAGGGCATTGTTTTGCCCTGAGCAAGTATTCATGGAGCAGGCCCATATGACTCGGTATTTGAGTATTATGAGGAGGTATATCCGGGAGTTCGTGGCGAACATCACTTTTAGGACATTGGATGAGCTGCAGACCAATTCCAGGAGGAGAGAGATCGAGCTGGAGACCCATACTAGAGAGGAGAAGGAGACCCAGGGGAGAGATAGGAGGCCAATGCAGTCGCATCCGACAACTAAGAGGCCCAAGCACACTGATCATAAAGCTGGAGGCCAGAAGAACCACACTTTCTGGAAGTACGGCAGGGGCCACGATGGACCTTGTCGGTCATGGTTAACTTGCTACCTGTGTGGCAATGAGGGGCATATGGCTAGGGATTACCCCAATAGATTTCGGGTTTGTTTTAGCTGCAACCAGATAGGCCACGTGAAGGCAGATTATCCTCAGCTTGCATCTAGGGTGGTTCAGAGTTTAGCCCCTGCGACCCTGCATATCACTGATGGCCGATAAGGGAAGGCCGAGGCACCGAGGGCTTAAGGAAGAGCTGTAACGTCCCGAATTTCGAGTCCAAAAATTTCTTTTAAAAACATTACTAATTCATAGCGTTAAGTAATTCAAACATACTAAAAGGGTTTATATGACAATTCATAGTTTCATTTCCAAAACACTTGTTTAATTATCAGAGTAAACATCCCAGGCTAACTTGTCATGGTGTGTGCACTGCAACCCTCCTGAGCTCCTCTTCTGAAAACTGAATACCTGAAACTAAAACTGAAAACCGTAAGCACGAAGCTTAGTGAGTTCCCCAACCTACCGCATACCATACATATCTACTGATCCATACATGTCATACATAATACTGAGCACATAACCACATATTGGGCTCCCGCCCGCTGCATTGGACCTCACCCGCTGTCGGACCCCGTCTGTCACCAGGCCCCGCCTGGCTTCGAGCCACGCTCGGCGTACAAATCTATTTTCCTTAGGCCCCGCCTGTCTCCGGGCCCCGCCCGCTAACATATACTAGCATACAATCATATCACAACACATAACTAACATACTCTACTAGATTACTGTGCTAAGGCCTCGCCTATCTTGGGCCTAGCCCCTATCCTGCTACTGATGACTCATGGAACCCCATCCACGTTCCTACTGATAGTGAGATACGGGCCCAGCCCACACTCACTCTTTTCCTAACTTGGGCCTCGCCCCTGCTATGCTGCTAATGAGGTATGGAACACCGTCTACACTCTGCTATTGGTGAGATACGGGGCCTCGCCCACACTCACCTCCCTACCAGGCACATACATGTATCACACGGACAACAAGCATAACTATCATACAAACCATTCCTTGGGCACCCGCCCGCTAACATTGGACCTTAGTCCCGAATATCATACTAGCATACTGTGCCTACGGCTAACCCCCGGGTCTTCCTACTCATAACTACATGGGCCGGCGTTGTGGCCGTAGTCCCATTCACACAAAGGGAAAGTCACATGCACTCCTGAACTTTGCTGATAACCCTCCGGCTGCTGTCCGACAACTCTCTGAACCGCTGCTCCACTAGCTCCCCGAGCTACTGTTATCAATATAACACTTAGTTCCAAACTGAACTCTAGAAGTCAAACTAAGTCAACTCCGGTCAAAGTCAAAGTCCTGGTCAAAGTCAACCTTCCAGTTGACTCGACTCGCCGAGTCAACTCGTAGACTCGCCGAGTTCTTAAGCTCAGAAACTCTCAAAATACGACTCAACTCGCCGAGTCACCCCAAGACTCGTCGAGTTCAACGATCTCTGAGTCCCATCCTGTCCAACACGCTGAGTCACCACTCAACTCACTGATCTGCGTCTTAACCAGAAAAGGTTGAGGTTCTGCGATCAGACTCGCCGAGTCCAAGAACAGACTCGCCGAGTCCAAGGCAATCTTCAAAGAACTCGCCGAGTTGTTCTTCCAACTCGCCGAGTCCATGCTCATGTTCATAATACTCGCCGAGTACACCTATGTGACTCGCCGAGTCTCTTCAGATCTCAATGCATATAGTGGCTTTTCGAGCCATGCAAGGGCTCCAATTCATAGATCCACTCTTCTACCGTCTATCCCCCACGTAAAGTTGCAAACTTTACGTGAAACCAAGAAGCTAAAGGCCCAAAACACTCTAGGGCTAGGGTTTAAGACAAATGGGCTTCACCAACAACTTATTGACATCAACTTTATGACCTTCTGGACCATCACAAGTCTAGATCTGAGGTAGCAACCTCAGATCTAGGCCTCTAACTCGACATAAATCTCAATCATGCCCAAAATGCCCCAAATCTCAAACATAAGATAGATCTATTTGCAATAAAGCCAAAGCAACAACTTATAACCTCCAATATATGCTCCAACTGAAGTAGATCCCGGATCTACACCACTCCTTTGCAGCAAGCCTCTTGATCTTCAAGCCCCTTTCCACCAAAATCACTTATCTAGGCTTTAAATTGCTTCCAAGGGCTCTCACTCACGATTTAAGGTTTCTGGATCTCAAAAGGGGAGTAAGGAGGCCGGGGAAGGGATGTAATGTTCTTTAAATAGGGAACAACCCCCGGGATTAGGGTTTTTCTCGCCCAGACCAGACTCGCCGAGTCCACTAGCCGACTCGCCGAGTCGGTCACTTACTCTATACCCCGGATCCCGTTCCGACTCGTCGAGTTCCTCCTTGGACTCGACGAGTTTACCCATGATTTAGAGTTTTTCCTTTCTTTTCTTGGTCTTTCTGATTCTGGGTGTTACAAATCTCCCCCACTTAAACTAGACTTCGTCCTCGAAGTCCGCTACGGCCAACTGTCCTGCAATCCGCTTACATCGCCCCTGCCTGATGAATATAACTCCGGCCGACCACTCTCATGGACCTTCCGTCCGGTTACCCAGAATAAAACTAGTCCTCGTAGTTATCAATCCTCAAGTGCACTCAAATCCCGCCAATCCTGAGCACACAACTCTCTCAACAGACAATCCTTCCAGTACTGCCCGAGTACTTATGCTGAAATCCTTGGGGTTCACCCCCTTTGTCCTTGCGCGTTTTCTGGCCTTCCCAAGGCAACGTTCCACCACGAACCCTCCTCTACCACTGTGAAAGACATATCCTTCATGGTATCCATTACTCCAGCCACTCCTAGTGCTGGTCACTACTGTCGATGCCCACCGAACACTTCATGCTACTATAACTTGGCACTGAGCACCCAGCCCAGCGTATGGACCAGATAATCCTACGAGTAAAAGATTCATCCCTGTAACGGTTAGACTCCAACGAGAGCTGCGCAACAGGGTCAAACCCTTCACTCTGAGATTACCCAACCCTGCTGCGAGAGGCGTAGCACTCCTCGGTCAACTAGCTGTCCCGCGCCATACTTCTCTGTCGACACTTCCCTGCCTTAAAGTCCTGCCATTTCTCATTCGCCTTCCGAATGGACCGAGACCACCCTGGTCCCTCTACAGATTCTGCCGATAATTGGGTTACCGGATACTCACCGGTCACTACAACTAGCACAATCTCTTAGTCGCTCCCAGCGACTTCCGAAGAAACTTCGGCTATATACACTGCTCTATCTATCCTGCCACTCTGGTGCTACAAGTCTTGGGATCCTCGATCCCCTATCTTGACCCTAAGGTCCCTACCAAGTCCCACCTGTGCTGCTATAATCTCACGGGCCTCGCCCATGGGTCTCACCCGACTATATCCTAGAGCGATCCTCCCCTCTAGTCTCACCTGCCTAACTACTGTCGCACGGGCCTCGCTCGCGGGTCTCATCCAAACCATACTACTGAGTAATCTTGCTCCCAGGTCTCACCTATACTATTGCTAACATGCGAGCCTCGCCCACGGGTCTCACCGAACTGCATACTGGAGTGGCCTTACCTAACAAGGGCTATGCAGGCCAACTCCATACTAAACCTCAACGACTTAACCTTTCCTGATCCCCATCGCTGACTAGGAGATACGGGCCTCCGCCCACACTCCGCGAACTAGGAGATACGAGCCTCCGCCCACACTCCGCGAACTAATCTGCCGATGAATGCTACAGCCTACCCGCAGTCTTACATCACTTTCCTCATGACTTGCTGCTGGGGAATGCTGCGGCTACCCCACAGTCTTATATCCCGCCTAAACTCGCACCTGGCGAAGGCTCTGCGACCTGGTTTTCCTGAACTAGTCACCTTCTAGACATGAATACACAACTCAAGGTTGGAAAGTTTCTCCAACTCCCAACTAGCCTGATCCTCCGTCCAAACAGCCACTTGAGCTGCTTCCTTCCTTACCAAGACTGCGGAACCACCCCAGTCTTGTACTTACTTCTATCCTTGGCCACACGGATGGCTCTGCCCCACTTCGACTTGACTAGCTCCTCACAGCTCACAGCTCAGAAGAATTTCCAATTCTTCCTACCATCCCCTGGTCACTTCGCTGAAAACCCAACTTACCACAATTGGGGATCTAACCGCTCCATTTTCAATCGACACCTTCCCGAACTAGCGAGGCACTACCAAGCCCCTCACGGGCATGCTACAGTTAATGCATCCTAAGTAACCCGATCCAAAGGAGACGACCTCCAACTATCATTCTAACATCCAAGGTATGCAGATGACATAAATTAATCACAAGCAGACCGCAAAATTCCGAAATATCATTATCAATACCGATACAGAACCATAACAATAAGACCATAACATATGCTGATGGAGAAATGAAAGAAGATATGTACCTGACACATCGGACTGCTCACACCTCATATGAAACCAACTGATACGCCCTGTTCCTCGCTGCAGGCGTCTCTGCCCGGCCCTGACGGCCGTCGGTGATCCTCATGGTTGCAGGGGCAGGTGCTATCACCTGTCCTGCTTAATGCAAACTCGGACATTGGGCCTTCTTGTGGCCCCTCTGACTGCAATGGAAACATAACAGGTCTGATCCCTGGCTGGTGGTAGCAGTACAATCTCTGCTGAAATGACCAATCTGGCCGTAGTTGAAGCAGCCAGAATCACCACCGCTGCTACTCCTACACGCACCCTCGTGCGTACTGCCCCACTTGCCACAGCGGCCTCGGTCCTGAGGACCTCTCGGTCTAGAGTCTGATGTCTTGGGCCTCTTGCCCGATCCCGTAGATACCTGGACCTCTCAGTGCTCCAGATCGATCTCCCTTTCCCTGGCCTGAGCAATCATATCCTCCAGCGTCTTGCAGCTGGACCGACTCACAAACTCTCTAATGTCATCTCTCAGCATATCATGATATCGAGCCTTCTTCATCTCCTCATCCGCGACATACTGCAGAACAAAAAGAGCCCTCTCCCTGAACTTGGCGGTGATCTCCGCCACCGTCTCGGTCGTCTGCTGTAGATCCTGGAATTCCCAGGCTAACTGTTGCACCTCAATAATCGGTGCAAACTCGGCCTTGAACCTGGCCGAGAAATCACTCCATCTCATCGCGTCCAACGCGGCATCATCCCCGATAGCATGACCAACCTCCTCCCACCAATCCCGTGCTCTGTCCTTCAGAAGACAGGAGGCGAGTTTGACCTTGTCCCCCTCGGGACACCGGCTCGTACGGAATGCATTGGCGACATCGGCCAACCACCTGCTGCTAGCAATGGGGTCCCTAGCCCCATGGTAATCTGGTGCTCCGCAAGCTCTAAACTCTCGGAATGTCAAGGTACGCGCTCCCATCAAGGCCATCATCTCGGTACGGAAGGCTCCCAGCCTCTCATCCAAGATCTCCAGTATACCCTCCTTGACCGTGCCAAAGATCACATGAGTCTGATCTAGTATGCTGCGCGTAACCTCCGCTGATACAAAATCTCTCATACGCTCCTCGAGCTGCTCGGTCCCTGAACCTGAGCCTGATCCCTCTCCGGCGCCTGACCCACCCACTGGCCTTTCACGCAACGTCACCATGCTGAAAGAACATGACAATAACTATCAAAATACACTTCACTGCTGAGGGATTACACATACACACTACAAGTTCCCTGGCTTTGTCTTGGCCCCTCTTGAATCGAGTACGGATCCTCTGCTTTCAGTAGTACGGGCCCATACTACCTTCCACATCTATCCGTACTTTCTTCAAGAACTGCCTTGACTCTACCAAGTCCCTTCTACTGCTACTGATCTCTGCTACTCTCATCCTAGGCTTGCCCTAGGGAAAATCTCTGACTCCACCCAAACCAATCCTCAGCTACTGAAGGCCTCCTTGTAATGCCAATTAGCCACCACCTGAATACCATCACATATGACGAGGCTCAGATAATCCTTCGAGTAAAAGACTCGTCCCTACAATGGTTAGACTCAGACGAGAGCTGCGCAATAGGGTCAGATCCAACACTCTGAGATTATTCAACCCTGATCACATGTGACGTGACGTATTCACCTGATGGCTATCTCCCATCACTCAGAGTCCTACAAAGCACAAAGCAAGCAGCATTCGAACACAGGAAACTACTCAAGCAAATCTATCCTCATAACGAGAAACTGTACTAGCATACAATGCTAATCAGGAATCTGTACATGTAATTTAAAGGCTCACACAATCAGGCATAACCTAAACAGGCTATCCTATTACTGTCTAACCAACACTATCATGCAGCTCAAAAGCACATATAACAGGCACATAAGGCATCCTCCCTAGATCCTTAGTCCTAATCTAGCACGTTGATCACATAGTCATAACATATCATAAACTTGTATGGGTATTTTGGGAGAACTTACTTGAGCTCGGCTGATTGCATGCACCACACCCTTTTCTCTTTTCAAAGTTCCTTTTGCTTTTTCTAAAGCCCTTTTCTTTCCTCAAAATCCTTTTATAAAACTGTCTTTTCTCTTTGAAAATTTCTATACCAATTCCTTAGTTTGAGTTCAGACACATCCGAGAGTATGTCCGAATCCCTCAAACCAAGGCTCTGATAACAACTTGTAACGTCCCAAATTTCGAGTCCAAAAATTTCTTTTAAAAACATTACTAATTCATAGCGTTCAGTCATTCAAACATACTAAAAGGGTTTATATGACAATTCATAGTTTCATTTCCAAAACACTTGTTTAATTATCAGAGTAAACATCCCAGGCTAACTTGTCATGGTGTGTACACTGCAACCCTCCCGAGCTCCTCTTCTGAAAACTGAATACCTGAAACTAAAACTGAAAACCGTAAGCACGAAGCTTAGTGAGTTCCCCAACCTACCGTATATCATACATATCTACTGATCCATACATGTCATACATAATACTGAGCACATAACCACATACTGGGCTCCCGCCCGCTGCATTGGGCCTTGCCCGCTATCGGACCCCGTCCGTCACCAGGACCCGCCTGGCTTCGAGCCCCGCTCGGCGTACATATCTGTTTTCCTTAGGCCCCACCTGTCTCCGGGCTCCGCCCGCTAACATATACTAGCATACAATCATATCACAACACATAACTAAAATACTCTACTGGATTACTGTGCTAAGGCCTCGCCTATCTTGGGCCTCGCCCCTGTCCTGCTACGGATGAATCATGGAATCCCGTCCACGCTCCTACTGATAGTGAGATACGGGCCCAACCCACACTCACTCTTTTCCTAACTTGGGCCTTGCCCCTGCTATGCTGCTAATGAGGTATGGAACACCATCCACACTCTGCTATTGGTGAGATACGGGGCCTCGCCCACACTCACCTCCCTACCAGGCACATACATGTATCACACGGACAACAAGTATAACTATCATACAAACCATTCCTTGGGCACCCGCCCGCTAACATTGGACCTTAGTCCCGAATGTCATACTAGCATAATGTGCCTAGGGCTAACCCCCGAGTCTTCCTACTCATAACTACATGTGCCGGCATTGTGGCCGTAGACCCATTCACACAAAGGGAAACTCACCTGTACTGCTGAACTTTGCTGATAACCCTCTGGCTGCTGTCCGACAACTCTCTGAACCACTGCTCCACTAGCTCCCCGAGCTACTGTTATCAATATAACACTTAGTTCCAAACTGAACTCTAGAAGTCAAACTAAGTCAACTCCGGTCAAAGTCAAAGTCCTGGTCAAAGTCAACCTTCCAGTTGACTCGACTCGCCGAGTCAACTCGTAGACTCGCCGAGTTCTTAAGCTCAGAAACTCTCAAAATACGACTCAACTCGCCGAGTCACCCCAAGACTCGTCGAGTTCAACGATCTCTGAGTCCCATCCTGTCCAACATGCTGAGTCACCACTCAACTCATTGATCTGTGTCTTAACCAAAAAAGGTTGAGGTTCTGCGACCAGACTCGCCGAGTCCAAGAGTAGACTCGCCGAGTCCAAGGCAATCTTCAACGAACTCGCCGGGTTTTTCTTCCAACTCGCCGAGTCCATGCTCATGTTCATAATACTCGCCGAGTACACCCATGTGACTCGTCGAGTCTCTTCAGATCTCAATCCATACAGTGGCTTTTCGAGCCATGCAGGGGCTCCAATTCATAGATCCACTCTTCTACCGTCTATCGCCTATGTAAAGTTGCAAACTTTACGTGAAACCAAGGAGCTTAAGGCCCAAAACACTCTAGGGCTAGGGTTTAAGACAAATGGGCTTCACCCAGACAAATGGGCCCAAAACACGATTTAGGGTTTCTGGATCTCAAAAGGGGAGTAAAGAGGCCGGGGAAGGGATGTAATGTTCTTTAAATAGGGCACAACCCCTGGGATTAGGGTTTTTCTCGCCGAGACCAGACTCGCCGAGTCCACTAGCCGACTCGCCGAGTCGGTCACTTACTATATACCCCGGATCCCGTTCCAACTCGTCGAGTTCCTCCCTGGACTCGACGAGTTTACTCATGACTTAGAGCTTTTCCTTTCTTTTCTTGGTCTTTCTGATTCTGGGTGTTACAAGAGCATTTCATTTGACAGCAGAGGATGCCCACGCAGCTCCATAAATTCTAGCTGGTATGTGTCCTTTATATTTATGTTGATTTATTTATGTTGCTTATATTATCGATTGTGTATGTACTTTTTTTGTGAATTCTGTGTCTGCGTTTGTGCAGTTTGACTCTGGTGCGATTCGAATGTTTGTGTTATCATCATTTTGTCACGGTTTTAATATTACGCGAGAGACCTTGAGCCGGCCCTTGAGAGTATCGATACCTAATGAGCGTCAAATCTCTGCTACTGATGTCTAACAGGGTTGTGTATTAGAGATCTTCGGTATTGGATATCCGATAGATCTTCGGTATTTGTATGATCGTGGGTATGGATTGGTTAAGCCGGTTTGGGGATATGATTGGCTTTGAGCATCAGTTGGTGACAGTTTGAGACCCTAGTGGGGGAGTGCTGACTATCTACGACGAGGGTACTAGATCGGGATCAATTATCTGTTTTGTAGCAAGGGCAAGGAAAAGTTTGCAACATGGGTGTATGGGTTATCTGGCATATGTAGTGGATACTCGGGTTGAGAAGTAAGGACCGATCTCTGTTTATGATGTTCCGGTGGTATGTGATTTTCCTGATATTTTTCCTGAGGAGTTACCGGGTGTGCTTCCTGAGAGGAAAGTGGAGTTTCGGATCGATCTAATTCCAGGTGCGGTGCCAATTGCCAAGGCACCGTACCATCTTACACCTCCTGAGATGCAGGAGTTATCCTCTCAGCTGTAGGAGCTGTTAAGAAAGAGGTTTATTTGGCCGAGCAGTTCTCCTTGGGGGGGCCCGATCCTTTTTGTCAGGAAGAAGGATGGTTCACACCGGATGTGCATTGATTACCGGGAACAGAAAAAGCTGATAGTGAAAAACCGTTACCCTCTGCCGAGGATTGATGATCTTTTTAACCAGCTTCAGGGGGCATCTTTGTTTTCCAAGATCTATTTGAGGTCTATCTATCATCAGATGAGGGTACGGGAGGATGATATTCAGAAGATGGCCTTTCGAACTCACTATGGGCATTACGAGTTTGTGGTGATGCATTTTAGACTCACCAACGCACCGATGACGTTCATGTACCTGATGAACCGGGTGTGTAGGCCCATGTTGGTGTTGGGTTTTGAGCATTCTAACAATCCTAAGTGTGCATGCAACCATAAATACCTTGGATCTATGTTTTCTCTATTATACATGCAAATATGAATATTCCAAGGTATTACCCTATCTAGCATACAATCCTTGATACTTGGGTAATATAACAAGTTAGAATACATACCTTTTAATGAAGCTTGAAATCTTGAACTTTAAGAGCTTAGCCCCAATAGTGTGGAAGCCTCAAGTGGAATCACAAATCACCAAAACACCTTGGAAGACTTTAGATAATATGGATACTTGGCTCACACTTATGATATCGGTTATTGCCCTCTTTAGTGTATCCACACTAGCCACTAGCCTAATTTCATGAACCATAAGACGCTTTGTATAGTGTGGAGGATTAGGGTTAAACCCTAATACCCATGACCTTTCATTTCCTAGGATCCATGGGTTAAAGCTCCGTGGACTATTCATGAAGACTTAGCCCAACCTAAATGAACTTGGCCCACTACATATATATATATATATATATATATATATATATATATATATATATATATATATATATATATCTAAGAGTCCATATTTAATTAGTTGCTTTTGATCATTTAATTAATTATAAATTAATTCTTGATCAATACTAATTAAATAATATGATTCCATATTAATATATTAGAACTTATAATATATTAATATAAATCATAAATATACTATTCTCAAAAGACTATCCATATAAATTGTGCCGGTGAAGTGCAACCCAAATGGATCATGCCGGGTCGGGTCAAGTACATACCAAATATAGTTATGGACTTAGACATTAATCCAACAGTCTCCCACTTGGATAAGTCTAAAACTATTATTGAGTATGATTTCAAAACCTAACTGGCAATCGTAGCTCTTAAAGCCGCTGTCGAACTCTGACCTTGTCAATGACTTGTCCATTAGATAAGGGATCATATATTCCTCCATTCTAGATATCATATGGACTAAGACATGGATTATAATCATTCTCTCTGTCCATTTGTTGTTTCCCGATTTCCGATTTATGATGACTGACTGATTGAACAAATCAAATCAGTCATGGCTTGGCCAAGCACTCACATGTCTCATCACTAAATCATCGAGGGGCCCACAAATATGGCTTTTATCCCGAAGGTAAAAGGAATGGATAAACTTCGACTCATATGGCTTGTTCTACTACTTGTTGAATCATACACAAAGGCACGTTTTATAACATCGAGTTACCAAATGCGTTTTCGTGCAATCAATGTATAACCAACTCATAGTAACAACTCATATATCTAGGTTTTAAGAATATAAGATATTATCGTCTCATGATCACTCGTGATAAAATCCATGAAGTGATTCAAATGAGCGTGGGTTGAATGCAATACTCAGAACTTATGAGCACTCATGAGTGTTGTAGCACCACTTTGTCCACCAACTTGGACCTCTACAAACCAACCCATGACAGTCTTGATTCATATCTACTTCCAACATATGACCGACTGTGGATGGTTTGAATAACTTAATCATTCAGGAAGAGCGACTTAGTTATTCTGGAAGTCAAAACATGCAAAGTGAAACACAAGAATAAATGAATCAAATATGGTATCAAACCCTATGAATATAAATAAACACTTTTATTTATCACCATACTGATTACTCATTATTCATTGTTTCGGTTTTATCAACTTTATACTTGAATTAAAAAACACTAGTTGTCCCATGCTCCAAGCATGTACACTATGTTTTTTCCTAAACAATAGCTTTGCCATACACTAAGTATGCACTTTATGTTTGTCTATGATCCTTACTTTGTGAACTAGATCGATTGAACATACTTTCAATGATTCTATTTTCACACTCCCAAATCCTTATCAAAAAAAGGTAAGAATTCCAAATTCCTATCATTTATTGAAATTTGTTTAGATTTTAAACTTATATGCAGTGACCTCTTGTAATGAAAGTGTACAAAGTTACAAAGACTTGTCAACAATCCTTATAAGGTATTCCAATGGAGTTCAACCCCATGGAAACTAAGTCTAATATTCAAAGTACATTGCTTTGGACATGCTTCTTGCATTAAGTTTTCTAATCTTACACAGATAACTTCCACCTATGGAGACAACTCCATATTCTCATTTTGACTATCACTTCTGAATAAGAGATGCCTCTTTTCAGAATATGTCAATATGGTCCTTCCAAAATTAGTACTATACTTCCAACTGTCCCTGAGCAACCAATCTTTGGTAAACCTTAGATTGTCCTCGACAATTGCTTAATCATTTTAGTCATATTCAATTCTAGACCTTTTCCCTTCTTAATGCCTCTGGGCATTTGGAAAAATTTAGAAATGACAAATATTATAGCACATGCAATCGATCCTGTACCCAAAGCAAATGGTACACGATTCATGATGTCTCACATAAAGACATGATTCTAGACCAGTCTTTTGCTACAATATTTTTATTTGCCATGTTTTCAAAATTTGACTATGAAGAGGGATGTCGTAATCATAATCGAATTTTGAGAATGCAATATATAGAATTTCCTTAAGTTGAACCAATCCAACATGAAATTCATATATATATATATATATATATATATATATATATATATATATATATATACATATATATATATATATATATATATATATATATATATATATATATATATATATATATATATATATATATATATATATATATATATATATATATATATATATTCTTGACTAAAGATGATTAAGGTCTCAATCTAAGCCTTTAGAACTGAAATGAAGTATATCCTCTCCCTTAATTATAGCAAAACAACTTTATCAATCCCTGCAGCCTAACGAATTGAAACATTTGTTTTCTATAATTAACATTGCTAACTTGCAACACTAACAATAATTATCATGCTTGATGATTATTAGCATAACACTTATGCTCCCACTAAATTTGACATGTACTCAGAAATCAGCTGGACTTCTAGAAATCAATACTTTATTGACTTTCTTACCAAAGTTCAGATTTCTGATACGAGATGCTTTGATAAAACTTTATCAAAATCACACACCTTTCCTTAGATAGCATGCATGTGTGTCTAAACAATTTCAGAACTATGAAAAGGGATGCCGTAATCATAGTCTCAATTGTTTAGACCTTTTGCCATCTGCTTCAAATCTACTTGGTAGAAGTGTTTCCTCACCATCATTTTCATGAATCGGAGAGAAACCTTATGACCCTTAGATTTTATGGTGTATGTGTTCTTATCCATGTGAATCGTCAAAACCATAGTCACAAGACAAGGATAATGACAAATCCAAACTCATATGGACTGAACTTATGCAATCTTAACTTCTTGCCACCTGGCAGTACAGGGCCTGTCATTGCTTCCAAGTTGTTATGCAACCAATTGAGAACTTTCAGAACTCCTATGCAAAGCCAACTTTAACTGGAATGGGCACAGAATATGTCAACACGATAGGTTGTAAACCTCAAGTCGTGTGCTAGTGAAGAACCTCAGGTTTTATTCTTGATTAGTTCTTGAAATTCTTTTTAGGATCTTTAAGACTCCTACTGTCCTCTTGACATATAAGACTATCTTGCCAAATATTCAAGAGATAGTGCAGATTCTTTATCACGACAAACACTTCACACAATTGGCCTTAATTGGTCTTTGTTTTATCCAAAACATCACAACTTACCAATTTCAAATGTACAAGAGTAGGACACTTTTACTCTTACATTTGACAAGTGTTTTAAACCTTTCTTTAAGATATGTCACTCAAGTTAAAATCTTGGAGTATGACTCTAAGAATTATTTTGGAACGAAGTATGACTCATCTTCCTGATCTAACCATTTCAACAATTCATGACTCCTCTTCTTAGTCATAAGAATGCACTAAGATGACCTTTAGAGGACTAATAGTGATATGATTTCTAAATCATTAAGATGATCACAAACATGATACTAAAGTACTCTCCCATTTTTTCAGATTTGAGAAACTTTTATCTTTCTGCTTAATTTGATTCTTCCCATTCGTTCTGCCATACATTGAGACTTTTCCAATGTTTCAGAATTATACTTAAACTTGTAAGTATAACCATATTTACTAAACTTTAGTAAATCAAATAGTCTTAACGAGCTTTGTGGTGGACATGACCAATGCACAAGAATGTGTACTCGATCCCTTTAGTCCTTCACTTGACTCACACATCCATGTGAACAAGTAATTAGTCTTGATTTTCCAATGCTTGAAAGTTCTCATTCATCATACTATTCAACTTGCATGATTCCAAGTTTCGGTCCAATTGAAACTTGGGCGATGAGGAACTTTCCTGATTTGGTAAATTTAGACATTACCACAAATGAAAGAATCAAATCCATTTTCCAATATTGCTGTCAGTGGAATCATATAAGCAACAATTTTCCACAAATGCCATTGTAAGGATACTTCAAATAAACAAAATTAAACAATTTTCTTTTATTTTAAAACTTTGCAGAAAAACTTATCCTTACAATCCACATGGAAAATTGTTGTTATCTATTCCTTAGCAATATATCATAACTTCTTAAGCAACTGCTCAAAATTCTGATGTGATCGAAATCCACCTTCGCGATCAGAATCAGCATATACTTCCTTTAAGATTTCTCTCTATTCTTTGATTCTTAAAACATCAACATGTGACCCAGTCACATCATGTAATGAGGATCTCAGAATAGAACTTAACAGAGTTAGATAATGGGCTCTACCTGATGTAGAGTCAAACTTATTGACTTTAACATCCTTAGGTAAATTTGGCAGCTTTGCAATCAACGCCCCTTCCTTTGGCAAAATAAACATATGGACCCTTTGGTAATGGGACTATCTCAGACTTAGCCTTTCTCTTTACCATTTGGTCAACCGGGTTGACTATGGCCAATCCTTTTCCATTGGGAAGAGAATGCTTTTTCTGCATTTCCAGTGTCACCATTGTCACTGTCCATAAAGTTTTTGGGAAGTTGATCTTCTAATCAAATTTGCTTCACTATCGTTCCAAATCATTGCTGATTCAGCAGCACCAAGCAAATAGATATGATCATTAAGGTTCATGTCATAGTCTGTATCATAGTAGTCCCAAAGGAACTCACTATGTGACTTAGAAAATGATTGAACATCTAACTTTCTCAAGACTTTGAAACCCAACTCTCCCGGCTTGTCAATATGTGACTTCATCTCTAAGATGTGATCACACAT